>NW_026913393.1:0-600000 GCF_034315485.1 Pezoporus occidentalis
CTGCGGAACCCAGGACAATATTAAAGCTATACGTGCTTTAAATGAGGCTGAAAGGAGGGAACGGGGGCCTTGCAGCTCCCACATGGCTGTGCAATGTTGTTCCTGAGCACCTTGTGCTCAACCTAGGGCTTCATTTCATTGCAAAGGAGCCTAGCAAACACCAATGTTTTAGGCTTTGGCATAGCCAAGGGATAAGAAACATGCTGGTCCTCACCAAACAAAATGTCAACTAGCAGAGAGTTTGTCTTTCATCTTCTCCCAGGTGCATCCTGCTATTTCACTGCTGAGCACATCTTTCAATCTACGTATTACATGGCTGGATACCTTGAGTACTCCCAGGATGCAGAGGCCGAGTCCATGTTTGCAAGGTCGGAGAGCTTCTTCAAGTGCACCTTCCAGTTGGGTTTGAGCTGGCGGTATCAGGTTTGTACACCCAGATCCCTTTAGAAACCGAACCATGGGAGCAGGGGACTGACCCCAAGGGTTTGTTCCCAAGCCAAAAAGAAGATCTGATACGGATCAAGGGCAAAGCTCTGATTTATGGACACAGAACAAACGTGGGTGCTGTGATTGCCCGCAGGTACTCATCTTCCCCCTCTCTCAGGATGCCCATCTCTGCTGCACGGGTGGTTAAGCTCCCGCGGAGCAGCTGCTCAACAGCTGCAGGTTACACTTCACATATGAAAGAAACCCCAAATCTGTGTGAAATTTCCAGTGGTTTAACAGCTGTCGCTTGAGCCAGGCTGTCTGTGTCACGTATACGGGGACACTGGAGGGGAGAGAGGCAGGACAGACAGCTGGGAGCAGTAATTTCTCCAGCCGCTTAGTTTTAATCTGCTTTTGGTCGTGTCAGAGCCTTCTGAGTGAAAATTTGAGAATGGAGAAGCCTTTGGATTTACTTTCCTCCCTTTTCTCACCCCCTACCCCACGGCTGCAGTGAGCCTAGTGTGAGCCAAACTCTGTCATTAAGGGATTTATTTCTAGAGAGACTTCTTGGTGGGATTCATTGCAACGTGTTTCAAATATCTCAGCAAGTCAAACGCTCATTCTTGTGAATGGAGATGAGCAAGCATCCAGGAATGGTCAATTCAACTGAATTAACTATTGGTTTTAGAGAAACACAATTCAAATTCTGAAGACAGGAGTCTTCTCTGACTCTAAAATTCCCTTTTTTAGCTGCACTGCTGGGGGTAGATCCCAGTGTGTTCTGGATCTTCTGGGAAGGGGAAGGTGTTACAGAGAGACGAGAAACTTTGGAAGGAGAAGTGCCAATAAAACTCAGGAAATTAGTTGTGTACGGTGAGAAAACCATGAAGAGCAATTTGCCAAAGAATCTGGATGGTGTTTAAAATATCTACGTATTAATAGTCTGTGGTGTGACCGACTGACTAACCTTGTTTGCCTGTGGAAAGGGAGAGTTTTATGCCCAGGACATAGTGGGGAACAGTCTGGGTCACCAGAAGGGCTTCATTTACCTCAGTCAACAATTAAGTGCAGGATAAAATCTGTGGTATTGCTGGGATTTATTTTAAAAACACCTGGTACAAACCCTTGGTTTTACTTCCTGACATTTTGTGTTCTGCCTGCATGTATAAAAATAAAATGACCCATTAATTCTTAATCAAAACCAGCCCTTAATTCTGTTTTTACTGAAATTGTACTTATGCCAGGAATCCCCTGTTTGCTCTTAAATGTGAATTCAGGTTAACCAAAAAGTGATGTGGTTTAAGCTATAGAAAGTACTGCTGTCAGCAGAGGTGATGCTGCGAAGTTCAAGCACTCATAGCACATGCTGAGGAGGTTGTGTCTTCCCAACACTACTTGGCTGTATTTTGGCTAGTATTTTCCTGATTTCTGCTTGCCTGATGAGTTTCCTGTAACTATCAGTGTCTGTTCAGACAATAACTGCATTGAGGAATTATGTCTCGATGGAACAGGGTCACCTGCAATGAGGCAGCAGGCAGGTCACTTCTCTCTTGGTCATGGTTCCTCTGGTTGAAATCATAACTTGAAGTGCGGTTTGAGTGCGAGGTCAACATGAGTTGGGTCTTAGTGTCTCCCAGAATCAGCCATGCAGGGTGCTCTTCCTAAACCCCAAACTTCCCTTCACATTTAATGGCTCCACAGGGATGGGGCACCAGGAATGGAGAGCCAGATGGGAGACCTTGAGCTGAATGTTACACTAGGGGAAGCCCTGCACCTCCTGTGGCTTCCTCAGGAGCTTGAACACCACTTCAGTAACCCCTAAATGTTCCACAAGCAGCACAAACTGGAGGTTTCTGTTTGGGGCAGTGGGGTTCATGCTTAAGGATGGCTGGAAGGGGCTGGGACAACAGGAGGCTCCACACTGGTGGGAGGTGTGCTGCTGCCCAGCAGCTGTTGGGATGAGACCATGAACACACTCCCCATGGAAAGAAGAGCAGAAAACAGGGCTGGTCCTACTAGGTTGAGGGAGAGCTGGGAGGGCTCCTGCTTTTCCCTTCCTCAGCCCCTGCGAGGGCTCTGGCATGGCAATAGAGAATCATAGAGACACAGAACCAACCAGGTTGGAAAAGACCCTTAAGCTCATCCAGTCCAACCATTGCCCAGCACTGCCAAGGCCACCCTTAACCCATGGCACTGAGGCCTCGTCTCCACGGTGTGTGAGCACTTGTAGGGATGGTGACTGCAGCCGTGCCCTGGGCAGCCTGTTCCAATGCCTGAGCACCCTCTGGGGCAGGAATTGTTCCTCAGCTCCATCTAAACCTGCCCTGGTGCAGCTTGAGGCCGGTTCCTCTTGTCCCATCCCTCGTTCCTTGGGAGCAGAGCCCAGCCCCTCCTGGCTCCATCCTCCTGTCAGGCAGTTGTAGGGAGCTATCAGGTCCCCCCTGAGCCTTCTCCAGACTAAAATCATCTCCTTGGCACAGCAGTGTAGAGAAGACATGCCCCATGCTGTCCACTGCTTCCACAGCACTCTTACCCTCACTGCCCCATGAGATAGCTCCAGGGGGACAGGACACCCCATCCCTGAGATGTGCCTTGTTGAGGGACATGAGGTGTGGTGCCACCAGGGATGCAGGGGCAAGCAAGGTGACACAGGGTGAGTTATCCTTGCCTGGCACAGAGGCTGGACGCTGCCAGGATATTCAAAGCAAGAAAATGCCAGGGCTGGATGTGTGATGGTTTGGTTTTGTTGTCATGTTTAAAACAGCCCCTCTGAACAACTGTTGTGCGTAAGAGGAGGGAAGGGGGGTTGCTATGGCAAAGTAGGATTTGTTGGGAATGAATAGCTTTCTTTTTCTCCCCTGAAATGAATGGGTTGCTAAGACCTCCCTGCGTATGAAGATTTTAGGTGCTACACTCGATGGAAGAGACAGCGAACAATATCCCCCCCAGTTCTACGTTATCCACAGGACTCTTAATACAACTCAATGTTATTACACACAAAAAATGTGATCTCAAGTGTAGATTGAGAGAGACAAAATGTTCCCAGTGGGATCTATCCGTGCCTCTTCCCCAGTCCGCTCCAACAACAGGGATTAGCGGCAATGTTTGCACTGACTGTAACTAGGACATAAAGACCATGGTTCATTTCTTCCCATTCAGCTAATTCTTTACATTGCAGACACTACAGGATCCATTTATGGTTTGTTCTTTTCTTTCTTTCGTTCTTTTTTTTTTTTCCCCCTTCTTTTGTGAGAGTGGGTTGGGGTGGGAGGGGGTGAGGGGGAGAAATCTGCTGAGGAAACTGTTGGCATCTCCAAAGAAAAGTGTCTTTTCAAACCCTCACCCTGCAGCCCACAGCCCTCCTCTGCCGGGGATGAAAGAAGCCGCAGTCCACATCTGATGCAATGACATTCAAAGGCGACGCTGCTCTTAGATGATGGCCACAATATATTCGCCAAGGAGGGCAACTTTTAAGAAATAAAGTGTTTTAAGCTGGCAGATTTGACTTCTCATATCAAGCTCTGGGTTTTTTTTTACAGCTAATGCGAGTGCTTGCTCTCAGCCATCTCTCACTCCTGACACGTACCCACCTCTAAAGCAAACTGCAGCACCGAGTTTAGGTATGTTTTTCTTCTGGGAGAGCTCTGGGAGGCAGGATTTGGCCATGTGGGGAGGGTTTGGCCAGGACCCTGGGGTAAATGTTTTTGCCCTGATGAAATCCCTAATACACATCAATTGACAGTGCTCATGTTTTATTCCTGGAAGAAAACTTCTCCAGCAGCTGAAAACACAGATGTGGGACACAGGATTTGTGCAAAGTGGCTGGAACATGGACTTGGTGTGGTGCAGCACAGTCCTCAGCTTGTCTAAGGAAGGGTCAGTGAGGCAATGTCATCTGGAGCATCCTCGTGTTGGTCCTGAACTCACTCTATCCTTCTTCTGGGGCATGGGGGTGAGAGAAGAGATTGTCAATATTGCCAAAATGCCTTCTGGCTGACCCAGGAACAAGCTTTATCTGCTTCAAAGCCATGCATCAATCTTGCCTTAACAGACGAGTCCTGCTGACTCACAGAGGGTTCAGGGGAGGTTATGTGGTGAAAATGAAGGATTGTGAAGTGAAGGAGGAAGCTCATACATCTTTCCAAGGGGGAGAGCAGGCAGGGCTGAGTGTCATAGGCAGTACCAGGATGTGGTGACCCATCTCTGCCTCGTGGTCTCTCATTCCTGACTGCTAAAAGTCAAATAGTGCAGCAATAACAGCCACAAAGTTCTTCAGGGCTTCAAGGTGTTGCTTGTGCTGGTTTATTTCCTTATTTAATTGCAAACTTCCAGCCTCAGAGAGGAAAAGTGTGCAGTGTGGACACACCTCTTGTCTGAAATTTGGTCATCACACTTCCAGGCCATGGTTCATGCAAGGGTTAATCCAGATTTGTGTGCAGACAAGGGAGAGGAAAAATGATCTAAAATTGCACTGTGCATCTCGGGTGATCCTCACTAATGTGCCCCAAATGTGTGTGATGATGTATCTACTACCTCTCACTGCTATTCTTGGCACTGGGAAAGAGAGCACATGAATCTGAGCTGCCTTTTGGGGAGCACAGCCTTGCAAAGGACTTCAACACATGCTTGGGAAAGCAATTGTGTATATACTTGAAGTGGAGGATGCAGCGCTAAGAAATACCCTAGGAGTGGGCAAGTGCTGGTATGCATTATGCATTCCCAGGCAAAGGGAAGGCATGAATGGTACCTGGGAGAAAGTCCCATTTCTGGCATCTCAGTTCTTCTTGCAAAGGAAATCTGGTCCAGGCCTGCCAGGCTGTCAGTGTTGAGACTGATAGGCAACCTGTGTTCCCTGTTGGTTTGTATGGAAAAGAACAGGACTTCCACAGGGTCCTACCTGAAATGTGTTCTTCACCTTCAAATGTGAAAGTGGAGAGGCTACCAACGGGAAGCAGAAAATAGCTGAGGATAAGATTAGAGAAGTTTGTGGGAGGCTAAGGAGGGATCTCCTGTAGTGGGCTTGATCCAGCATCCTGGTGAGGATTTCCATACTGGGAAGCTACTAAGAAGGTTGGACAGGTCTTGGAGCAACCTGCTCTAGTGGAAGGTGTCCCTGCCCGTGGCAGGGATTTGGAACCAGAGAAGCTTTAAAGTCCCTTCCAACCCAAACCAGTCTGATTCTATGACACGGTGGGTGGGATTTAGGCCTGGATTATCAGTGCCCAAATGTAGATGTGCACTGGTGTCCCCATGTGTCATCAGTGTCTGAGTTCCCATCAGCTGGCAGAAATCTAACCGTGTGGTCAAGCACCTAGATGGCCCATGGCCGCTTTATCTGAGCAAAGTGCTCTCCAGCCTTCACCACCTGCATCAATCAGTTCTCAGATGGCCCTGGGGGAGCTCAGATGTTTAGCACACATACAGGCACCTCCATTCAGGCGTCTGCCATCCTGTGACTGCTCACACTGTCACTTTTGTTCTGATGTCACGCCAAAGAATACACAGGACACTCGATCTGCGCATCCCAGGAATACCTATACGGACTGCTCACCAAAGCCACACGATGTTAATATAGTGGCTGTCCTAACGAGTTTTCCTACTATGTGGGGATGTGGTTTTAGTAGGTCAAAAGATGCTATTTTTCAAAATAAAGGCGTGTTGGAGATTTTGGAGAAAGCGTGCTCACACTGACATATTCATTTGATGTTAATTAGCGAGGAGAGGGAAAATACTTTGTCAGATTCAGTGTTCTCTGTTAACCCACTCCTCTGAGTCCTGATCTGGATGAATGATTTATATCTTTAAACATAAAGAACCTGGAAACAGACCTGCATTTTCTTCCCATGGGAATATCACTAACTCCACTTGTTCTAGCTTTTGTAAAGTCTGAAACAAAGATGGTTTTAATTCATTACTGTCAAATGTGAATGATGCTCTGACTTTGTGAAAAAGCAGCATAGTTCTAAAATTAGTGTCATCCTGTTTCACCTTCTTCCTGGTCTCTTTGTGCAAGCAAAGAAATCAAACCTTTGTGCTTCTCTAAAACAGAAATCCTCCGTATTTGACTTAATCTAAAGCGAGATCACACCACAGTAAGTGTGGACTGAATCATGTTTGAAAATCAGGTGGGAAAAAGTACATACTTTGACATTAGGAAATGTTCTGAACTTCCAGATGCTCTTCAAAGATGCACTGGAGATCAAAAACCTCTTAGATTTTCTGTTGCAAAAGCAGTGAACATCATACCATGTCGTGTAAGGGAAGAAGTTAAATATACAGGACACAAAGCAACTTTATTACTCAGCTCAGTCATCGTGAGACTTTACCTAGGACAGAGCTGAAGCATGGCTTTATGTGCTACCTGTTATGCTTTTGGTTGGGATGGACTCAAAAATCCAACTTACCCTATTTTCAATTTTTTGTGGAGATTTTTTAGGTTTTTTTTTGATGAAAATAACCTAATAGCCACAGGAAGCCAGCTAACAGTTAGTTCCAGGTGGATTACTTCAGTTACCAATTAACTTGAAGGAGTTAATCAGAGTTTTCTCTTTCACCTAGGAGCTAAATCTCTTCATCATTCAATTTATGTAGTAATTGGTGCCTGCAAGAGCCTGGAGCAATTAATTACCTGTGTGTTTCCTCTTGCGGTGGGAAGAGCACCAGTTGCTGGAAATCTCTTAACAAACACTTATCAGGACAGTCTCAGCAGCCCATAAATCACTGCTGGTTCCCACATCCGAGGCTATACAGCCATGAAAATCAATCTTATCTTGGTATAACGTAGCAACCCTCTTCCTTCAGGGCAGTCTATCTGCAGGTGTCCTTTGTCACTGAGAACATCTTCAGAATTAGCATCAGAAGATGCAACTCAGCTGGAAGGAGAAATACTGGTGGGTAGCTTCTGAATGCATCTGCAATTAATTACCTGCCAAGCGAGGAGCACCTCTCTCTGTCAGCAGAGGATGTGTTGCTTTGTTTCAGACACCCAAATGTAATCAAAAAGCTCAGGAAAAAAAAACACCTTGCTGAAGATGTGACAAGTCCCTGTGCACAGGAGCATCACTGAGCTCACCCAGCTCAGGGTGACGTGTTCATCCCAAGTTCAGGTACACAGGTGGATACTGGGAGGTGACAATAACCCTGTATTAAAGCCACTGCCCAAATTAAACAGCTGTGCATTGTTTTCTGCACAGATGGTTTCTTGGGAGGCTTTGGCCACAAGGACACGTGCTTTTTGCTGCTGGAAAAGAGTGCAATCACCCCTGCTGCTTATTACCCCACCACCTGGGAGAGGTAATAAGTTAGGTTGGCGTCCCCTTACTAGCTTTATGAGAAGCTGGGTGGTGAGGCTGGAGCAACTTTGGGATGGTAGGAGAGCGATGGGTGGTGGAGCACAGTGTCTTCAAACTACACAGTGGCTTAGAGGATGGTCCATCAGCTTTATTTCCAGCCAAGATATTTGCTTCAAAAAAGGTAAGTGTTTTATTTCTATGATTTTCTTCATGAGTCCTTGCTGTGGTTGGTGGGGGTCATTAGTTGTAATGGGCAGGGAGGAGGATGCTCTGGTGTGAGTGGATGTGCCAGCAGCAGTGTGAATGTTCACTTATTTAGCTGTGGTAGGGTACTCTCCTGTTTCTTTCATGCAAGCCTGCCGCTGAATGTTAGCTTTGTGTAGCTAAGGATGCAGTACCTCTAGCTCTGCTAATTAGGGTCTTCTGTATTTCATCTACTGCTGAAAGGCTGTGGCTATAAATTAGAGAATAGGGATCCTGCTGTATTTTTCCAGATTTTAGGGATTTTGGAGTGGTTTACCCTGACAAATGAGCTAGGGGGTTTATCTTCTAGGAGATGCTGCTCTACTTAGTTACTAGACTTATTTGAGAAATGTTTCCTGGCTAAAAATCTAATACAACTGTTGGAATGGTAATGTAGTTTTAAAGTATAATGTTTGGAAATCAAGCTTTCATGAATTATTCATATCCTGGCTTAATTTTTTTGTTTACCTATTCTATTATAATAGTTTTTCAATTTTATGTTTCTACATATTGTTATCCTCAGAGAACAGAGTATGAGTGCATATCTTGTATGGAATACAGAAGAACTACTTGGAAATATAAGGGATGGTTCTTAATTTTAGATACATTTTTGGAGAAAATAGTCTTCATTATATATATTGTCTGTCAATAGAGTATGAACACTTCTAATCTTCTAATTCATTTGTTAACAACTTCCCTTTATCTATTAAAATCATACTTATTGCAAGTTTAAATACATTCAGACTATGTACTGAATATAGATTTTCAATTTTGCAATCAGTTCTTGAAATTATGTGCAAATGCTGTTAAATTAACATTTGTTTGAAGCTCAATTTTAATAAAACTCCTTAGTTGGAGAAATCCATCGAATTATGTATTTACAAAAACAGAATTCTTTCCTCACTGGGATAGGGAATGAAGACACCAAATTCCAGAATATCTACAGAACTGAAGAGCTGGATTTTTTTTCAAGGCATGAAGATTAAGTAATTTCCTCATTCGGGGTCCCAGAAGCACTGCATGCTGACATGCAGGGCTCTGCATACAAATAATCCATCCCCTATTTGGGGAGTTAAGGCACACCCTTGCGTGAAATCCTTTGCATGTTTTTCCTGTTTCGCAGCGTTGTGTTATTGGATACAAATTCTATTTACAATAAAATAATCTTTGATCTGTTCCCTATTGTGAAGCTGAGTTGTGTCTCACCGTTTCACTTGGCTGATGAAGGTGGAAAGTTAGTCATCCCGCCTCTCTCCATAGCTGCTGGAGCAAGACAGATTCAGGAAGCAATCAACCCAACTGTTTTTATTGTTTCTGTAGGGCTTTTTTTAATGCCAGGACAATATTCTCAAAGTCACTTGCCTCTTTATCTTCTTACACATTGATTTTATGTTGAGTTCACCCCTTTTCTGGAAATGCTCCCTGTAGATGAGATGCTTTCTATGGTGATGGCTGGAGTGAGACAAAGCCACTTAGAATCATAGAATAGTTAGGGTTGGAAAGGACCTTAAGATCATCCAGTTCCAACCCGCCTGCCATGGACAGGGACACCTCACACTAAAGCATGCCACGCAAGGCTTTGTCCAGCCTGGAAGAGGACACTTCCCACCAGTGTCCTCTTCAGACCACAGTATTGACATAGAAAGCTCCACACATGGAGCTGATGTGATTCCTTTGACTGGATGTCCCTGTCTTGTGTTTTCCCAGAGGAAAGCAAGGCAGGAGAAGGTGGTGATGAGGGAGAGGGCAGAATGTCTGGGGAAGACAGGGAGTGTGGTAATGAAAAGCAGTGGAGAGCCAGCAGGGTCTGTCAAAGGATGATCTCCTCACCCTGCTTTCTTGGGACTTGGAATGGATTTTTATATCTGGTTAATAATAATGATAATCTTGTTAATAATAATGATCTTGTTATTGTAATATAATTTAATAAGCTGTGTGCAAACGTGAGTTGAGGCTGAGCAGTGCTGTTCAGGTCAATGGCTGCTGTCTGGGGAGCTGGATGTGGGTCAGGTTTCCTCCAGCATGGTGCCTGATCATGCGAAGGTTTCCATGGGGATGGAGAAGGTTGTGTGACCTGTGAGATGAGCGAGATGGGTGAAAGGAAGGTGGGCAGGCCAAAAACCCTGTGATTTTCTCTATTAATTTGTATCTGAAGAGGTGTGCTCTGCCTCTGTGTTTGGGCAGAAGCGGGAATTCACTACTTCTGTCTCCTTTTGGTGTTTGGAAAGTCCCTCTTTGGGGACTTTTGGGGCTGGGGAGGGGAGGCGAGCTTGTTTGCTGGTTTTGAATCCCCAGTGTGAAATCAGACTTTCCTGTGTAAGAATCATTTCCCTTTGTGTCTTCATTCAAGGGCATGTGGCTGGTATACACCAAGGGCCAAGGAGAAGAAGGATGGACACGGCGTACCATGGTGGGTTAGGAGCAATGGAAGCAATACAGCTCCTTCACTGGTGGATGCACACTGGCTTCTCAGGGCATAAGGGAGACTTCAGAGCTCCCAGGCCTCTTCCTGGGATGATTAGTCCAAATTCCCTTGGGATGAAGGTCCCTGAGAAGTTCCTCCTTTCCCGTCTATTAGCAAGACTGTTTGGAAGGAGGTTTGGCTGCAGAGCAGGGTTGCTAACAGTAAAATAATTCTTCACCATGAGCAAAATAACTAACTGGGAGTTGTTACCCTGACAAGCAAGGTGATAACCTAGGGCATGGTAGGAGACAGAAAACAGCCAGGAATGAGAGAGGGTCAGGACAGCCTGTCTCAGAAAACACAGCTCAGTTTGTTTTGGGGTTTTTTTTTTGCACAGCTTAACTTACAATGGGTGAAACCACTTGTGGTTTCCTGTTTTCATTATTTGGCTTTTTTTATTGTATGGCAGCAATGCTTTTTAGAAGCAGAGTCATCTTCATGCCCACTTTAGCGGGTTTGGCGCTACCATGCAGTGTAGCATGGCCAACCAGAGGCTCCATTGAAGGGGTTTGCATCCCACCATAAAGAGAAAGCAGCACTGTATGGCAAAGGAGAGGGCAAAGAAACCTGGTGTGAGGCTCATTTTGCCACAAAGCCAAGTGTAATCTGCCTGTGTGTCTATTTTTACTGTTGATACCCCAAGCTGTGTAGCTGGAGACAGTCATTTATAATGCTGCATAAAGCACTGAGAAATGGAGTAGACAAAACAGGAAGCAAAAGAGCTTCACAAATATAAGTATTTGTGATTCACAAGTATTAAGAAATTTCTAAGTGCTGGAGATACTTCTGGAATGATGGTGCTTTCCCCAGGAGTTGAGATGGGGATTCAAAAAAAAACAACAAGGAGCATGCACTGGGCCACCTCTTTGGCTGCTTTCCTCCACAAGTGACTATGCAGGAAGGATTCAATCCCATGTTTTTTCCCTTAAGTTATACCCAGTATTGATGCAACCATGCAAAATATGATGGATGGTTGCATCCTGCTTGTGTTAGCTGAAAATTCCTAGAATTAGCAGCTTTCTGCCAGCCTGAGTGCACGAGGGAGAGGGTGTTGCTCTGAACTGACCATCTGTACAAACGTTGAAGGAGCTGAGGGGAGAAGAACAACGTTGTGGTGCATTCTTGGCTCCGGGGTTGGGTTAGCAGCGGTGTATCCGCGTCCAGGATTTAAGAGAAATATCACCATGGGAAAACATAGGCAAAAAGAGTTTCTGCACTTGGAGAAGAGCCCCTGCTCCTGCAGCCCGTGCTGCACAGCTGAAAACACGGGTGAAGTCTTACAGATGGAGTAATACCTGTCGCTGCCCCACTGGGTTCAGCCCGAGTGTCACCACTGCTTCAGGCTGATGCTGTGTTATGTCCTTAGAGCCTGTAAAGGCCAGGAGTGCGCTGGTCTGCTGCTTGCTTCCCCCCATCATGTGTCAAGCTCTTCCCCAAACACCTTCTCTCATTGCAGTGACATCACAATGTGCCGTAAGTGACCTTCTTCCCTAAACATTCAGAGATAAACTTAGCTTTTAAGTTCTTTTTCTCTAACCAGGAAAACTTCTCCTTTTTATAACCTCTGTGAGTGAACCCTGAAATCCAGTACCGCTGAGTGGACTTATGCCATGTTTCCTGGAAATTTTGTTAATTTATAGCACAGGATTTCTTTCAGGAGAGACAAAAATATTCCTGTAGTATAAACCTTTGGAAAGCACTCGTTGCAGTAAGTGCTGATAGAGCTGTGTTACACCAGTTTACATTCTGCAGATGGCTGATTTATGGTGGTGGCAAGTTGGTGGTTTTTCTTCTCTTTCTAGATGCAAGGTAATTTCCTGAGCAAGTCTGAGGTTGAGTATCTGTCACATGTATCCTGAGAGAACTCATTTTGTTTAAAGGTATCTCGAAAATGAGAACACTGAATGCCCTGCTGGTATGCAGTTGGTACAAAGTTGTGTTTGCAGTGAGCAGAAACTCTCCCCAGGCTGTGGATGAGATGAAGATGCTGAGGAGAAAGGGTGCCTCCCTCCCCATTCCTCTGAGCAAAGGCTCAGTATTGCACAGAAACACTTCACCAAAAAATGATGGACTTAATAATTAAGGGCCTTAAAGAATTATTTAGCTTTTAATAAGAAGCTGCTTCTGTGGAAGGAGAGGTGTGCAAGCAGCATTGGGTGAGAAAAGCCACTGCTGTTTGGTGTGTAAAGGTTTTATGAACAGCCAGCACAGTTCCTTGTAGTAGTAATGCAGCTGGATGCACTTGAGAATATTTTTATTTATCTGTTCTACTGCTCAGCAACAGTAAACACTGTCCCTTCACTAAAAACTGCTCATCCATGTTTATATCCATAATAACATGTCAGTTTCTGGCACAAATGTTCCTTGGAAGTTTCACCCACTTGAAGAGCCATGGAGGGATGAAAAGGATTTGGGGACGTACTTGAGGGCTGAGCTTCAAAATGTCTAATCTCCCCAGGTGAAGCAATGAGGGTCTGCTTGCTGGGAGCTGCAGGTACCCTATTTGCTGTGGTTACCCTTGCATTTTGCAAGTGGCCCCCAAACTCCAGTCACCAAATGGATGTAGGATGCCATTCTATAATTCTATGTGGAAGGAGTTTAGTAGCACTTTTCATCCTGTGCTCAAGACCCACCAGGAACATTTACATCTGTACCTCAATGGAGGATTGCAGCAGCTGAGATGGGAATGAAAGTTTTGATGCCACATCCTACATTCCAAGAAATACTCCCCCAAAAACCAGGAAAAAAAAAAAACAAAAACAGCTTATCTTTTCCTATAGTGGATACCTAAGCAGAGCTTTTCAGTGCTATCCTGTTCTGCGGTTTCCTTCTGTGCTCCTAATTTCTCTCTTTCTATGTACACCATCAAATGTATTGACTGGATTTAAAAGTCCACTTGGCTGAGATCCTTAATACTGAGTCAGTGGCACTTTTCCTGTTGTGAACAGGCAACTGTATGTGGCCGCATGTCTCTAAGCAGAAGCTCTATATGTATTTTCAGCTTTTCTAAGGAACTGAAATGTAAAAAGCTCTTTGTCACTGTCAGCAAATGGCAACAGGAACAACTGAGAGGTGGGAAGGAGAGAGAAATTGTGGGGTTTTTTTCACCAAAAGACAACTTCTTGGAAACAATAAAAAATAGATTGAAGTTAAAAAACTCCAAATGACTGCCCAGAACAGGTTCCTTCTAAGGTTCTCTCTTTTCCATCTGAAATGTGATTTGAACAATGAAACCTACACATCTCCATCAGTGGCAGTGAGAATATTCCTGGCCAGCTATGCCCACCAGCTTTCTTGTAATATGCATTATTTTGGCTTCTCTTAGGTATGATCTGTATGCAGATTACAGGGACAAGTGTCTACGAACAGCTGATACTGGGACTAAAGCTGGTATAAATTGGAAGTGTGCCTTGTCTACAGCTTCAGAGGTGTAGTACTGCAGATGTGTGACACAGGGAGGACCACAAGTTCCTGGCCACCTTTACTTAAAGGACAAAAAACCCAATCCACCAAAAACCAAACAGCAAAACCCTTCCCTGTGATGTTTCACTTGCTGCTTATTTCATGGTTGTGTGATACTTGAAGGCATCCTAGTGATGTGACCAGTACAAGAAATGAAAATCATTTCAGGAATACCCTGGAAGTGAAATGCTGTGAAAAAGATGAATTCTCCAACCTTGTGGGCATTGAGTGGGGAAACAAAAGAGGCCATGAGAAATGCAAATATTAATGTAGATAAGCTACTCCTTCAAGAAGACACATCTGGAAATGGAGCAGCTTCACAGTGGACTCCCCTCTTGTGCTTGTGCAGAATCTCTCTACGGGGAGCCAGAGGTGCTCTTTGGGAGCATTCATCTCTCCCTAACAAAAAGGATAAACATGAGATAAACCATCTTCTGAAGTGCATGTTATTTTCAATAACTATAATAAACCTTTTGCTGAGACTTCTGTCTCTGTGCTCCTCTAGGTCTACGTGGACATCTTTGTTCTTGCTTTGATTGCACCTGAGAAAGCTTGGCAAACTCAGATCCTTCTCCTTTAACAGGCTCTCCATGGGAGAATGTGCTGCAGTTGCTGCCTGGATACTTTTGTGGCTCAGATTTCAAGCCTTTTTTCTGCCCGGAATCATATTGTTCCCTTACTCATGCACTCCTGTTCATAAGAGACATCCTCATCAGGTTTTTGGCAGTGCATCTTGTAGGCACTATGACTTGCTCAGTGTTTTCTCTGCTGTTTCAACTGCCGCAGCACGGTGTATGGAAGCATTTGGCCAGTTGGAGTGGGGTGGTGTGGGCTGTGCATGCTTTATGGATGATCCTGCAAGTGATCCATGGTGTCAGACCTATAGGTTAAGAGTAATCAGAGGCCATGAATTACTATGATGTGTTGAGAAGACAGGAAGGAGAAAGGTCAGTTTAATTTTACTCTGTGAGTATGAGTTATTTTGTAATCTTCCTGTCACAACTAGGAACTGAATCTGGATAAAGCCTATTAATTCAGATTTTGCAAGCAAAATCCCTCATGCCTTCCAGCCATTCACCCTGAGTGTAGTCTCCAGCTCCTCTTCTTTCTAAAGACATTTCTGTGGTGTTTTGCACCTTATTACATCATGAAGCATCTCTTCTTCCGTACTAAGACATGCCTAAAGGTCTCCCCTGCAGACAGTAGCCTTGACTCGTGTGCCCAATCTGTGTACCATCATTTTCTCTTCCAAACACATAATTATGTGAATAACTGGTCAGCCTGTAACCATGCTGAGCTGAAAGCTGGTACCCTGTAGTCATGGCAAAGGATGGTCATGGTGGTTGTGTGCTTGGGGTGGGAGCAGAGGACACTTCTTTCTGACTCAGCTCTGGTCAGGAAGTCACTGGGACACTTCCATAGTGGAACAGTTTTTGTCAAAGCATGACAATAACCCATAATCGCCCTTACGTGGCCAGATGAGTAACTTGGTTCAATAGTCCAGAATTTCCTACTGCTGTTCTGGCTGGAATACGGGATTTTCCTGCCCCAGCTCCCTGTTAAACAGGTGCTTTCTATCATCTGGAAATAGCTGCATTTCAGCACGGGGATCAAGTAGATTTCACGGAGAGGCTGAGAATTGCTTTCAAGCTTGGCTCATGTGACGTGAAAAGCCGGCTCTACATGTAATAAGCACTAATATTATTAAAGCACATTTCAAGGTGGGCGCTCTGACAGAAAAACACCACTTTATCACAAATGCAAAAGAGAAGGGTGGGGATTTTATGCTTTTTTTTCCAGTTTTGGGGGGGATTTTAACTCTTTTGTTATCGTTCCAAACCGTGGTGCATTTGGACTAAACCACAGTAATAAAAAACTCTCATGGATGGAGCAGACCAGTAATCTCATAACCACACTTTGTGAGAACAAACACCCTTTGCATCTCAGCATGTCGGAGGAACAGGCTGCTTTCCCTCCCTCGCTCTGGAGTCAAGTCAAAGCAGGAATCTTGGCTGTGTGAGTGGAAACAGGATGCCAAGAGATTTTATTTTTTAATTTATTTTTTTTTTTTGGTTCTTCATTGATTTATTACTCCACCAGCTAAATATTCCCAAACTTACATCTATTTTTTTCCAGCGTTGTCCTGATACAATGCAATAGTGCCATGATTCCCAAAAGCTCAGTGGCTGTGTGTTCACCCTCTCTCTTTTGCTCTCTCTCCATTTCTCACAAAAATGGGGAAAAGTATAAGCCTATTCAGGGTAGGGACAGTTTCTTACAGCGTGAGTGTTCTCCATAGTGCCAAGGAGAAGGATCTTAAATGACAAGGCTCTTAATTCCTCCATTTAGCCCCTATTATTTTCTTTCTTTTGCACTGGCTCGGCCATGGCAGCATCCCTGGAAGCCCTGGGGAACACACTGGGTGAATGCACAATGAGGGGAGCACATTGCTCTTAGAGTTACGTGGGCTCATGGCACATCTCAGTTGACATCATGCAATAACAGCAACAAATCCTTCATCTCCTCTGCATCGCACCAGGGCGTTCAAAGGATTAATTAACTATGAAGGCAGTAATTCTTCACGGGTATCAGTTTGGTGGTATTTTGAGGTACTTTTGTCTGGTGTTGCAATTTCCCGAACACACCTTCTCACGTTTTGTAATCGTGGTCTCGGAAAGATCCCCAGTGACTACAGAAACTGGGCACACACACAAAACAAATGGAAGCAGGGCATTCTTTCTTCCTCTCTCAGCTGCTGACGCTTTCCCTTCTCCCAGCTGTGTTCCCGTCCTGAAAACTAAAAGACTCCTTGAAGCTGATGTTAATTGTACTGTATTTTGTGCAATGATCCAAAAATGACTGTCAAAGGCTGCTGATATCATGTGGATGCAGTAGTACATTTTCCAATGGAAGTAACTTAGCTGCCGAAGGTTGATATGTTGAACGAAACTAACCATCAAGAGCAGACAAATTACAAGTAGACCTATACATAACCCCATGCCATTATTTTGATCACTTCAGATTTTTGTGACTCAGGCCGTAGACTTAAACTAATTCACTGTGAAGATATTTTAAGCTGGAAGGGGGGAGACTGAGATGAGCTCTTAGGTGGAAGCTCTTCCCTGTGAGGGTGCTGAGGCGCTGGCACAGGGTGCCCAGAGAAGCTGTGGCTGCCCCATCCCTGGCAGTGTTCAAGGCCAGGCTGGACACAGGGGCTTGGAGCAAGCTGCTCTAGTGGAAGGTGTCCCTGCCTGTGGCAGGGGTTGGAGCCGGATGAGCTTTAAGGTCCCTTCCAACACAAACCAGTCTGTGATTCTATGACACAAGAAACTTGCAGATGTGAAAGGCCCTTTCTTTGCCCTTCCTTGAGTTCCTTAATCCCAGCAAATTTATTTTCCTGCAAAGGCTTTACTCTTTCTCTTTAAAATCAATATTTATTTCTATTAAAATCCCTTCCGGACTACAAATCCCAACATTTCTCACTCATAATGCCTCACTCCACGTGAAAGCAGAATGAAAAATCAATCCTCCTGAATTCTGGGTAAAGGAATATTTTTCGGGCAGTTAAGCTAATTGCTGCCTCAATCATTGTGTACAACTGGGGCACTGCTCAATTGTCCTTGTGCATGAAATCCCTGTGAATGCCACTTGAAGCAGGTTGTTCCAATTAACAAAACAAAGTGTTTGTACTTAGACAAAACATCCTGACGCAAGATACTGGCTGTGCAGTTTAGCCTCAGAGGGATGCAACTATTGGAGCAGGTCTGAGGCCAGTTTAAATTATGTATTGAATATTTATGTATTGAATATTCCAGCTGTAATGAAAAAGCAGCTGCTAACATTGATTTTTTTTTTTTTTTTTGAGCTGAAGAGAGCACTGCCACTGAGATAAAACTCTGAAATGTCACTTGCCCCTTGGGGCCCAGCTCTGCCCTCCTGTAGGCAAAACAGCAATTAACATATTTTATTGTTTCTATTTCCCTGCTTTGCATTGGTCTTCCCAGCAGCATCAGGAAAGGTGTTAGAAAGGAGAAGCGTTCCTGCTGAAAAGGCTTCTTTGAGTCTTGGGTTTGGCACTTTTACGTAGGATTTCCATCCATGTACACAGCAAGGTCGCAGCTATTAACAGTGGGGAAGGGGCTGGGAAGCCAGGGTATGCAGCAAACAGCCAGCATTTACCTTGCCTTCCTCCTGTTTGCAACTGCTGCATTTAATAAGTAATTAATAAGTAGTTATGTGATCAGTGCAAATGGGCGTGCTCCAACAGCGCAAAAAAGGGCAAGGCCATAACAATGTCTCTAGCTATGTCCTTCTGGAGTCAGAGATGCTGTCTGTGGCTTGAAAAGACTTTGTTGGGTTAAGTGTCTTATCCTGTTCGCATCCTGTTGCCACTGAAACCAATGTCATGTCCATGGCTTTTCCCAGCTTCATGAAGCATGAAAATTTGCCTTCATTATGCCTTCTTTTCTTTTGGAGCTTCTAACTGGTAATTTGATTTGTTGCTCTTGTGCATCTGGGCTGCAAAGGTATGGATGCAAAATAGGCAATAAAAAGGTTACTGAAGATCATCAAAATGTGGTCTTCAATAATCTTTTTAGTACTACACAAAACATGCAATTGCATCTGAGTTTCTCAGACTCACTTTCTAATTACATGTAGGTACTAACTAAACTTACTCCTGGGTGTATTTACAATACCTTTCTTTCTTTTAAGGCAGTTTTCTTGTTGTCCTTAAGCCACTATCAACCACACAACCCTGCATGCAGCCAAATGTTTGCAGCGTTCCTTTAAAGCTAACATCCACCTCGGAGGTATGCCTTTCCATGCTAAGCCTTGACATTTTCATTTCGAGTGTCCAAATGGAGTCTGAAACAGACACAAACATTTCTTGCATCCCAAGGCAAATGGCAGCCATGGAAAGTTGAGATGGCAGCTTTGAGGCTGGAGGTTGAATAGGGATCACAATGGGAACTCAAACCCAGCATGAGCAGGGGCTACATGGCCCGATTCAGAAGAGTTTTAACTGGTGGTACGAGTGGTGATGTTTGGCAAAAGCCATGAGATGAAGAGGCAGAATGGGTTCAGTTTAGCTGATTCACATGAAGCTCAATGGGATTTGAAATCACAAGTACCAACAAGAACCT
This sequence comes from Pezoporus occidentalis, assembly GCF_034315485.1. Lineage (NCBI taxonomy): Eukaryota > Metazoa > Chordata > Aves > Psittaciformes > Psittacidae > Pezoporus > Pezoporus occidentalis. Next base: position 19,032 of record NW_026913393.1, read on the forward strand.
TCTCATATATGTTTGCTGCTTTATGACTCATCTCCCCTCTGGCAGGTTCAAGCCATTCCCCTTGGCCTGTCCCTACATCCCTTGTCCCAAGCCCCTCTCCAGCTTTCCTGCAGCCCCTTCAGGCACTGGAGCTGCTCTCAGGTCTCCCCTTCAGGAGCCTTCTCTTCTCCAGGCTGCCCCAGCCCAGCTCTCTCAGCCTGGCTCCAGAGCAGAGCTGCTCCAGCCCTCGCAGCGTCTCCATGGCCTCCTCTGGCCTCGCTCCAACAGCTCCACGTCCCTCTTGTGCTGCTGCCCCAGAGCTGGATCAGGACTGCAGGGGGGTCTCCCCATAGCACAGCAGAGGGGCAGGATCCCCTCCCTGAGCTGCTGCTCACGCTCTGGGGGTGCAGACTTGATGAGAAAGTATAAAAGCATTGGAAGGGGGACATGGAAGGATGAGGGGGTAGAAGGTCCTTCAACACTGAGGCTATGGCAGGCTCATCAAGAGGGGTGGTGAGAAGCTGGACAGTTTTCCATGTTTATTCCTGGTCTCAGAGAAGTCTCAGCCCACAGTAATGGCTAAACCAGTGGGAAATGCAAACTGAGGTGGCTTGTTGGTTGTTTCTTTTGTTGCTTGGTTTCTCAGTAGCGCAGTAAGAAAGAAGTTCTTCCATTTTCTGTAACATTCTACACAACAACAAGAAAAGGTCGTCAAGAATTCCCACATTTTCTATGACCGTGTCTTTAAAACATTAAACCATTGTAAGATCAAAGGGAAATGGAGACTTTGTCTTGAATCCCAAAAGTATCTTGGCTGGAATGAACTGTACATCAGCTAGCCTGAATAATCCGGAGTTTCAGTCTCCCGGAACTTCTTGAGTGCCACACAGTGAAGTTCCTTTCTTTAAAGCCCTGAATGTGCAACACAAGCATTGGCTCTGTGGAAGGACAAGTGATGTTTCTAGAAGACAACCAATAATATTGCAAGGAGCATGATTCATCAAATCTCAACCCATTTCTACTTTCAAGCCACTCATTTATATTTACAGTTTAAATAAGCCTGTATAGCAGTTAAACACAGGGAAAACACCAAACTTTGGGAGTTGGTTAGCCATGAAGAACTCAGTTGCTAAATCAGTGCTAAGATACTGCATTTAATCCCTCTGGATTTTTATGGGGTGAGGGTGAAAGCAAAAATTATGGCATTTAGGAGTTTTGCTGCGCAAACTAGTTGGGTTTGTGTAAGATCTGAAGTTGGTTCTCCAGCACAGTATTTCTTAGCACAAGTGTTTTCTGAAGCCCTGATTTCTTAAATCTGAAAATTGCTGTATATAATTGTAGTCTTGCCAGGTCATGGGTTACTTTCATAACTCCTGCAATGTGCTGTGATGCTTTTATAAAGCCCTGTTTCTCAGCTCTTGTTAAATAAGCAAACAGAGCTGCTGGTCATCTTGACTGTAAGAATAAAAGGAAAATAAAGTCTTTTAAGACACAACAGGAGCATAACCCAGTGGTGTGGGTGGCTCCTCGGCCCCAGGAAGGAAGCTGCACCCCCGGCTTTGCAGAGATGTTGTGTGTTACTGGAAGTGGGAGGGGAAGTCGTCATTCTGATGCTGGGGATTGGCCTCTGCAAATAATGAAGTGGGTTTTCTGGGCCACCTTGAGATGTAGCAGCTCACAGAAAAGAGATGGCTCCTTGGGTCCCTGCTAGAGTCCTCTTCTATAGACTCCTTGCAAAGCTGTCCATATGGATTAGAAGGAGTCAGCATGGCTGGCAGCAGGGGAACATGAGGAATGCATCCATAGGCTACAGAGGGGAAAGCTACCAGCTTAGTGTGGCTTTTCTAGTGACTATCTGGCAGCTAATAGGAGACATTCAGTGCATTGACGCCTTGGAGCCAAAGCTGTCTTTGTTTCACCTGTGTTGGTAGCTGCAAAAGTGTAATGGAGATGTAGAAAGGGCAAAGATCTTGTCAGTCTCCTAATCTCTCTGATCCCTTGTAGGATCCAGTTCTCTTGTTGAAGCAAGAGATCAAGACTCATGTGTTGTTTCATCACAACGTCTGTGCTGTAGGGAAAATCCATGTCATGTAAAGACCGGTAACTCCTCAGTAACTAAGGGGGGCTTGGGAGCTATTCCTTACCCAATCTGGACTTCCTGATTAACTTTTGTCTTGTACTGAACAATAAAAATGCTGTACTTTAACATCCTGAATACTTACTTCTTGTAGTGTTTGTCTGGAGGCCCTTTCAGAAAGGGAAATTTGTTGCACTTGGTGTTGTGCAAGCACGTGGGGAAGTGTACATAGACTTTTTCTTTAAAGAACTGATTTAGAGATCCAGATTTGGCACAAACAGTGTTCCAGAGCTGACCAAAATGGACTATACTTGGGGAAATGCCTATATACAGTGAATGGACTGACAACTTCATTCTGCACACATTCTGCCTGGTTAGATGTCCACCTGCTGAAATGTAAAGGTCACCCTCTGGCTTCACATGGGCCATCATGTCCTTCTACAAGACACTTTGCCAAAAGCACATGTACCCATTCTGGCCAATTTTGATGCTGAAGCTTGAAGAATCACTTAAGATAAAGCTTTAGGCCTTAAAGTGATTAAAAACAACAATTAATTGCCATCTTTCTATGAAGGTGGTACTCTGCTGGGGATGAGGAGGATTAACAGCTCTGCAGTGAACCTCCTTTTCTCCTGCTCTTTGATCTCAGCCTCAACGCATTTCTGAAGGTTATGCTTTGGGCAGATATAAGGTTTTGGCCCTGGTACAGGATGACTCGATGGCTGGATCCTTCCAGAGCAGCCTCCAAAGTGTATGCACTTCAGCTACATGTTTGGATGTCATCCACTATAGCAGTAACAGCCACCCGCAGAGATCTGCTCTAAGTTTAAACTTTCTGGGAGCATTCAGAGGGTTTGACAGGGATTCTCAGTTGGGGGTTGAAGTACAGGGATAAAATACACAGATGAGCTCTGTAGCCAGATGAATAGGATCCTAGCAGGGAATGCCCATCACGATATAAACACATATGCTCCTTAACATCCAGACACTCACTGGGGCTATTTATGTCTGCCTCATCATTTATGCAATCCCTAAAACATTCTGGAGAAGCAAAAGCTGTGAAGCAGAGATGCCTGGTGAACCTGGCTCAAAGTTGCCTGCAGCAGTCCCAGAAAGCTAAGAATTTGGTGAGTCCCCACTGGAAAGAGGCTTTCAGGTGATGGAGGATGGATGGAGGAAGATCTGTTCCTGTTGCTCTGACGCAGTGAGGACTAACAGAAGTTACTGTTCCTGTTTATGTGTGTACTTCATGTGTATAATTTAAACCCACAACTCATCACAAGTTATTTTTTTTACGTTTGTCTTGAGTGTCTTGTCTGTTTCTAGATTGTCAAAACACAGTTCCTTAGGCATGAGTCTTTGTTGTTATTGCCTGTAGAAAACTCGATGCTCAGTCCTGCTGGGCCAATTCCAACGTACACCAAACAGAGAGTCTCTGTCTGAGATGACTTGCAGTCTGAACACAAGGAAAAGAAAACAGACATATTGGAAGCGCTAAAAAAAGTGAAGATCAACTTCCAGGCACAGTAATAATGAGCAATCCACATCTGCCAACTCCTAAATTTCATTTAGCCAAGGTTTCTGCTTAGCAGCTGTATCTGAAAATTTTATCAATCCAAGTTCTTTCCCTTCCTCTCATGCAACCGTAATGATTCTATCTTTTTTGTACCCTGAAGTTTTACTGACCTTTTTTCTCCTGCTCTTTTGCTATTTAGTATTTTGGCTGTTCTTCCTTCTGCTCCCAGCCCATTTTTTTCCCCAATACTTTGAGTATCCAGATTCCAGCTTCTTAAACTACAGAGATGGCCAGCTGAAAAGAGCAGCTCCCACCACTAGTTTCCCCAGAGGCTGGTGTAATCTGAGTCCCCAGGGCAGATCCTGGATAACAAAGGCTTTGGGGTGATGCTGTCTGACTCAGGCATCACCCATGTCAGCATAGCAAGTGTTTTAGCTGACCTGTAAGTAATGGCAGCACACACACTGGTTGATAATTACAATGATCAGTGGAGATGTGAATATTCCAGATGATGTTTACTGAACTCCTGAAGCTGTATAGAGATTGTATTTTGCAGTATGGACCCATTCCAAGCAGAGTCAGAGAACACCAGTGGCACACGGAGCGAGGCTCTGCTCTCGCCAGTTTTGCAGGTTCATGACATTTGGAGCACATGGGGTCTCAGATGCTGATCCAACCCTTAAGACACAGTCTCTGTGGGGTGCATTCAGGCAATGCTTTTCACATGTTGAGACTATACAATGAGGGCCAGACTTAGAAGAAGCTCATGTTGCATTTAAGAAGTTGGATAAAACTAAGCAGCTCCTCTTAAGGTGAATGAGTTGCAGAACTGGATGTTCCACCGTATGAGAAGGGGCTTGATTTCCCCAGGGTCTGAGCTACCACAGGGTAACAGCTCTTGATATATCATCCCAACCAGTGTAGGGCTGACCTGGAAGAAGCAGCTAGACATGGGAAACCTGTGTCTCTATGCCAGAAGGACCAGATGGATATTAAACAGCCAGGCTCCCCCAACCATGTGTAACTGATAATGGTCCAAATTCTTGTTCCAGGTAGAAAGTCCACAAGCAAACAGACCGTTTAATTAATTTATGGGGTTTTTAAGTTCAGGCGAGTGGTCTCTGTACATCGGTGTGCTGCTGGCTGGGCTCCGGGACTGGATATATCAGGCTCCTGCCTGTGTATTTGCACATGGGTTTAGATTTGGGAGGAGAAGCCCTTCCTCCTGTAACATAGCTGCAGACTGTGCTGGACTTCCAGGTGCCCAAGCACTGCACGCTGGAATGGATTTTAAGAAGCGTGGGTCATGTTTAGACTGCTAAGCAAAGGCAACTTCAGTTTTGATCCTTGTAGCCAGTTTTTATGAACCCCTTGGTGTTGTATTCCCTCCAAGATCCAGGGCCTCCCTTTGGTGGGATGCTTACTTAGCTTTATTTGCAGCTGAATTTGGTATCAGCGGCCACTCTTCCAAGTGCCTGGGGATCTAATGATTCAATGCCTCTCCTTCTCCAGCACCTATCTCTAATTTCAGTCGTTTGTCATCCAAAACAACTGCTTTGTGTTTCCACGTGTTGAGCGTTCACCCTCTTGAACTGACCTTCTTGGCTGTTTGGCTGAGCTTGACTCGTTTTCATCACCCAGGAGACTGGTGCAAGGACAGATTTGAGTCAGCATAAATATGTTTAGGAAGCAGATCAAGCTTTATTTTGAAACACTCTCACTCCCTCCCTTGTTACATTTCCTGCTAGTGCTGAGGTTTTCCATGCGTGTCGATCACATCCAGCGTCTGCCCTTGTCCTCAGTCAACCCCTTTTCTGGTAACCTCTGGGTCACGTCTTGCTGGCACTGTTTTGCTGCCCTGTTTGATCACTTTCCCTCTGGTCAGCTCCTGCAGGCTGAGGCTGGTGGTGTTTCTGAACCAAGACTCGAAACACCCTGGTTCCTACCACGTGCTGGCTTCATTCTGTGTTTATTTTTTTGACATTTACATCTGTTCTAGCCTTTCCTGGTTATCTTTTTGGCAGGGAGTTTAACCCCTCTTTCTTAGAGTCTGTCACTTTGCCTCTTCTCTCCACCTTGGCTTCTCCAGGCCTTGCTCTTCTTTACCTTCAGCAAGTGAATGAGGCTATCAGTGCCAGTGCAAAAAGCCTCTTTGCTTCAAATTAAGTTGTTTTTTTTCCCCTCCTTTTTGTCTGCTGCTTAGCATGTTTCAGTGCAGTGTGGTTGCCACAAACCACATCACATTTGAAAATGAACTAAACATCCCTGAAGGTATTTAAAAGACATGAAGCTCAGGGATATGGTTTAGTGGTGGACTTGGCAGTGCTGGGTTAACAGTTGGACTTGATGATCTTTTCCAACCTGGTTGATTCTATGATTAAAAGAGATCGCAGCATTACTGTAGGAGCCTTTGGATGTGGAACCAAAATCCTTGTCCTTAACTCAGGTGATATCAGATGAGTAGTCATGTATTGATGAGAGGTTCTATGTCCCTGGGAAGGGGACCACCACCTTTTCTCTAAGTGGAAAATGTTTCTTCTCAGTAGGACGCCTGCAGTTTGTATACACAGAAGTTACAAGCCTAAAAATACGAGATTAATCTTTCATTCTCAGCTGCTTTTCAGTTGCTGTTCTTTCTTTCTTGCTGAACCCCAATGGTTTCTTTCACCCTGTAGACCTGGCATTGGTTTTGTGACAATCCTTCACACATACATTCTTGGTAAACTTATTGTTGTATCTTCACAAGATTTTGGTGCCTTGTGTGACTTGGTGACTAGGAATTTGGGCATGTAATTTGCCGAGATACTGAAGTTGCTACTTCTCCAGCCAAAGAAACCATGCAGCACTGATTATAGTTAAAATATCTTTAGAGAAGACGTCATATACTGTATGTGTGCTACTCTAGAAGAACAAGAATACCGTAGCAGGCACCTACTGCATAGATTACATCTAAGATTGCAAGCATAAGGACAGTGATCTTCCCAATATTTGTTCCAGCTTTCAAAATTGGCCAACATGAAGAGTATTTTACAGTTGTTCCTGGGGTAAGCACTCTGACATTTAAACTTTGTAAAAGTACTTAACAATATGTGAAGAGTAAGCGAGTTCAAGTCCTACCCAGGTTGTTATTTGGTCCATGTTATGGTCAAGTAAGTAGAAGAAAAACACAGAATCCTAAAATGGTTTCGGTTGGAAGGGACCTTAAAGCTCATCCAGTTCCAGCCCCTGCCACAGGCAGGGACCCCTTCCACTAGAACAGCTTGCTTCAAGCCCCTGTGTTCAACCTGGCCTTGAACACTGCCAGGGATGGGGCAGCCACAGCTTCTCTACCACACACTTTTTGTCTCAACTGTGTTTGGGGTAGCTACAGAGAAACTGAGAAACAGGGACTAAGTGTTTTAGACAACAAGGGCTTAACTAGTGCCAAAAGATCAAGGTCAGACCTGAGAGCTGCATGCTCACTGAGAAGCAGCTGATCCTCTGGTGACATGTGGCACAACCACTTTTTACAAGCACAAAAGCATGCGGGCACCCAGCTGCCCACACTTAAAAATGAGCAAGCTCCTGTATAAATACCATATCTACTTCGACCGGGTGGTATCTTAAAAAACACCAAAAACTGCTCAAGAAAGTCTTCAGCAATTCAGAGAATCAGCTATAGAGAAGATAACCAGGCTCTCAGGGTGGGAAGTCCTGAGGAGCCCATGCTCTTGTGCAAGCCTGCAGCCCCTGTCTTTCCACGTGGCCTCTGAAACTGAGGGCACGCAGGGCTGATGTCCTCAGAGATGCTGGTGAATACGGAGCTGCCAGTGTTTGCCAAACCCTGCGGTAAATAAAGCTGAACTGCCCCTCTGCTAAGCCATGCATCAAGTAAACCTCCTGGGAATGGGATCAGCGACTCGCTTCACATGCAAATCACCGTGCGTGCCTGGCAGAGGCAAGGATTCACATGCACACACCACCATTCTTCCAACCCTGAAAGCCAAACAAGACTTAAATGAGTAATAAAGCACCTAATTGGACTTTGACCACCAGCTGCAGTGAGTGTGGACATGTACATGTGTGTGTATGTGTGTCTTGCCCTCCCTGGCCGGGTTCTTCTCTTGGGTAGCTGCTGCTGTCTAAACGGTGTGGGTCTGTCCGACACCATCTGCTGCCTCTTGGCTGGGTTCCACCTGGCAGCCTTTTGGCTAAGCCTTTCAAACAGAATAGCTCCTCTGTAGGCTCTTTCTTACTTTGGGGCTGGGAGCAGCCAGCAAGGACCCTGGGACCCCAGGGCTACAGCAGCACTGAGAGCAGGAGCGGTTTGCATCATCACACATGGTGTGTCGTGAGCATGAGGCTATCTCACTGCAGTTCTCTGTCCACATGCAGTCCTTGTCATGAGAAAAAGGCAGTTGAAGGTGTAGTGAATCCCACAAATGGACATATTTTGGAGAAGAAATACCTTGATTCATCTAGGAAGAGAAGAAAATTGGGTTAGAGAAGGCAGCAGTGTTGGGGTCTTTCTTGGATTGGGTTTTCTGTTGATTTTTGTTTGGTTTTTGGGTGGTTGGTTGGTTTCTGTGTGTGCATGCTTTTTTCTTGGGTTTTTTGGAGGGTTTTCTTGTTGTTTTTCTTAGGGTAAGAAACTTCTTTTTTTGTCTACAAAAATTCTGTATCAGTTTTCAACCTTTCCAAAGTCAGCCATTGATACATTGCCCTTGCCTACTAAAACCATGATCTTCCCAAGGAATAAATAAGGTTGTTTTGAAAAAATCTGCTACATGGAGAGGGGAGCCCACCATGTGCTGTATGCTGTCTAAAAACGCATAGAGACCTGGGGAAAACAAATTCTCATCAAATGCGTTCCTCCTGTTATCCATCAGTGAATGCATTGGAAAGACATCTGAAAGAAAGATGGCACCATCTCTGCCCCTTCAGGTGAAAGCAGATGTTGGCAGACGTTCAACCTCTGCAGACCCCAATGGTTTGGACCCACTAGAAACCTGGTTGTAAGCAGAGCAGCATGAAGAAGTGCCTGCTTCATGCATAATGTCTATCGCCTGATCTCTGCAGCAAGTGCTGCATGCCATTAGGGCATAAGGACGAGGCTGACTTGGTGACTCAGACTGAAAGGAGGTTCCCCTAATAATTTATAATATTTCTAAGGAATATTGTGTCCTGAACAGCAGCCCTGTGTGGGGTTTTACTCTTGGACAGACCTCAAGCTCTTAAGAGCTTGGAGGGCATAGGAGGAAGACCATGCTTTCCTGGGGACATAATTTAACCTGTGCTTGTGTGCATAGGTATTTAGTAGGTACCAAAGGGGGCAGAGAGCTATTTATGAGGTTTGTGACCTGGCGGAATCACCTCACTTTTTCTATGCCTTAATTTCATAGAACGACAGAGTTGTTTGGGTTGAAGGGACCTTAAAGCTCCTCCAGCTCCAACCCCTGCCACGGGCAGGGACACCTTCCACTAGAGCAGCTTGCTCCAAGCCCCTGTGTCCAACCTGGCCTTGAGCACTGCCAGGGATGGGGCAGCCACAGCTTCTCTGGGCACCCTGTGCCAGCGCCTCAGCACCCTCACAGGGAAGAGCTTCTGCCTAAGAGCTCATCTCAGTCTCCCCTCGGGCAGGTTAAAGCCATTCCCCTTGGCCTGTCCCTACATCCCTTGTCCCAAGCCCCTCTCCAGCTTTCCTGCAGCCCCTTTAGGCACTGGAGCTGCTCTCGGGTCTCCCCTTCAGGAGCCTTCTCTTCTCCAGGCTGCCCCAGCCCAGCTCTCTCAGCCTGGCTCCAGAGCAGAGCTGCTCCAGCCCTCGCAGCATCTCCATGCCCTCCTCTGGACTTGGTTGAGCAGGTTCATGTCCCTCTTGTGTTGGGGACCCCAGTTTTCCGTCCCACACTTCATATTGCTTCTTTATCAATGTGACCCCTGGGGAAGTGACTCTTTATTTAATGTTTACTGGTAAAGAACCTGGAAAAATGTGATTTTGATCCATTTTGAGGCCTCCAAGTTGTACTGTCTTTCCCACACCAACTAAATTCCCTGAAAAAAAGTTCTGCTTTATTATGCAAGATGATTTACAGCCATCTCTTTATCTTCTCTTTAAGCTGAGCAGCACAGATAAAGAAAAACAGAGGGAAAACAAATAAGCCCCGCTAGAGCCAAAGGGACTTCATATGGAGTTAATTCTTGTTTTGCTGTTGCACGCACTGTAGTGATTTTTGCCCTCCTTTAATTCATCTCTCTCCCAACCAGCACAGGCTTGCACAGATGCAGCTGAAAGTGGAATGAGGCCCATGGTCCATAAACACTTCAGCCAAGATTAAAGGTGCTCCATAAATGCAGTGTATGTTGTTATAAGGTGTTTCCAGATGAGAGAAAAAGGGATTATCCTTCAATTCAGTGAAGAAAAATATCATATTGCGGAGCCAGGCCCTGGAAACCTGGTTTGAAATAAAGCAAGACTGGCTTATGAGAGACAAGGAAAAAATATGTTATCTTCTTCTCCTTGGTAGTAAATAGGGCTCAGATGCTGCAGTGTCTGACACAATTACTTCGAGTTTTCTTCTCTTTTTTTCTTACCATCTAGTAGTGATGATTTTGCCAGCTAATTCCATGTTTGCTTTCCTCCTGTTTTAAATATGGAAAGGCGCTAGTTTTGCTCCCAATCCCAGTCTTTTGCCAACGTAGACCCCTTCACTTGCTTAGCGAACAGCTGATCATATCTGCAGGTGACAAATTACCAGCAAGCAGCGGTGGGTAAATTGGCTAAGTAAAGATCACGACAGAGCCGTTGGGAAAGTTTCCTGTGTTAAAATGCAGATTTGGCACTATTAAAGGGTGGGTTCCTCACTCCATGTAGCAGATTTTTGTCAAAACAGCCTTATTTATTCCTTGGGGAGATTATGGTTTCGGTAGGTAAGGGCAATATATCGATACAAGACTGACTTTGGAAAGGACCTTTTGTACTGTGTAGAAACTGACAGTTTCAGTGCCATTCCCATTACTCATTAAGAAGATTTTTAAGTGGGATGTAATTTGGGTGTGATGGAGGAGCCTTGATTAAATTCCAGAAAGGCAGCGTTACATCCTCATCTTGTGTTTAAGTTGGATCTAAAATTTCACCTTAGGCGTTTAAGTTGGATCTAAAATTTTGCTGTTGTAACAGCTGAAGAGTTAAACTGATTTTTTTTTATTTTTTAATTAATAAAGACCTCAATATAGAATCTGCAGCAGAGTTATCAGGGGTAACTGTTTCTTTATCGTTGTGTATATCAATAGCTAGACGGATATTTCACCTCCACAGACCATACTCCATAGGGTACAGGCACACACCTTTTCCCCTTCTTTCATCCTGGGACCTGAGCAAACACAACCCACGCAGCCACGTGCTTCGAAACTCATCCCAATGTGTGCTCCTGTCTCTCTTTTATTCTTCCAGCCTGGTTTCTGTACCTGTCAGTGGGGTCTAAGGGCAAGAAAGAGAGAATATGTGTTTCTTTAAGTAGTTGTTGGTTTGCTGGGAAGCTCCTTCAGGCCCTTATGCTCTGCCCCATATCTAGAGAGAGGTCTGGCCAAGGGCAGGACCTCTTTGTAGTGGGAGGATGACAAGCATGTGGTAGGAAGCACTCCCCACTTTATGAGGCTCTTGGAACAAAAAGCAATGCTTTAATAACCTGAACTTGCTGCTTTTCACATCAAAGGCAGGGCTCCCAGGAGTTTGAGATCTGCTCCAGTGTCCTCTCACTTTACTTGGGCCAGCTTTTCCAGGAGGTACAACAGCAAGGTAAAGGAAGGGTTGATATAGTCCAGGCCCTGTGCAGCAGGTCAGCCTAGACATGAGGATTTATCTACAGATCTAGAAATGTGAGGTGCTCCAAGACTGAAATTCCTGCCTATGTAGAAACTCCTGTGCAGAACCTGTGTTTCTGGTCTCTTGACAAGTGAAAGGATCGCCATGAAGTCCATAAAATGCCAGGTTATGGCAGGAGCACTTGCAAACATGCTGGAGAACTGGTCTGGGGCCTTGGGTTTAGGTATGGTATGGTGCGGTGTTCTCTGCCGTAGGGCTTTTTTTGCAGGGAGCATTACCATCTTAGACTTGGTATCTGAGTGTTTTGAAGAGCAGGGGACATGATAACAGCAGATGGTGAATACAAAGGGGAGGTCAGCAAGGGACAGGCAGCTGGGCCACATCTTCTGCATGCTTAGGTGCATCCTTTGAATACAGCCCTTCAGAAGAGCCTGCTCTGCTCCTATCTGCTTTCTTTGGCACCTGAACACCTTAGAAATACTCAGCTGGGTTATTTTAGGACTCTGAACTGGAACACGAAGGCCAATATGGCTAAGACCAGATGCGCTGTAACAGGCAGATAAAAGTGCTTTATCCATGGTCCAACTGCACAAATTCTTCTTTCAGGTTTTTGTGTGTGTGTGTGTCTTTGTCCTCTCCGGACTTTCTGTGTGATAAGGAAGTGGTTGAGCAGGAAAAAAGATTAAATCCATTTTCCTAACTCTTCCTCACTTACTTTCCAATGCCAGCTGCAGTCAGAGGGCAGTCCAGGAATGGTCTGCAGAAAGTCACTCCATCCCTAATCAGAGTATCACCTCCTCAGGTTTGGCTTGCAGTCTGACAACAAATGGTCCCTCCAGTTTGATGTCCCCCCAACCTGAACACTACCCCCAAAGTGGAGGTGCGTGGGGAACACATCCCTTGGCTGTTAACCAAGAGGTCTGATCATGGATGAGAGGATTAAGTTGGTTTTATTCCTGTAAGTGGCAGGAGGTTGCCCTGCAGCTTTACGGTATTAACAAAAGACCTCAGCAGCAGTGCTGTCTGTTCATTTGGTCACCCAACATCAGCAGCTATTTCTTCTACAGAATTCAATGAGGTAGGAGCTCTGATAACATTCACCTACTGTTGAAATAGGCTGTAGTTGCCAAAACAAGCTTGTCCTTTGTTTTACCCTTGGTCAGCGTTGGTGCTTGACGTCATACATGGGGATGAGAGGGACTGTGTCTTTCTGCTCGTTCTAACCTGTGCTTACACACAGCTGTGTACAGGATTGCCACATGGATAGCAGGGGTCACACTTGGCACGTCGTAAGACGTCCCTTGGTAGCCTTCATACCCACTGCGACATCGTCTCGCTTTTGGTGTGCATCTGCAATGCCGCTGTCTTAAGCCATCAGACTCACAGAAAGAAACCACAAGCTTGAGACAAGGCCAGCATAAATGTTTGTCTTAAAATAGATTTCACCCTTGAAAATCACCCTCAACTGGGCTGGGTTGCGGGCAACATCTTTTCACACCTCTCAAGCCCCTACAAGCAGCTCATGCCTAGACCTCAAGCAGCTTCACCTGTTAAGTGCAGAATGCATCAAAAACGAGTTATGGGCATGTTATTGAGGGGTTTCTGGGCTTAAGACCCTGATACCTGCATAGGGTTCAAGCATCCTGCAAGAACAGAGACCAGCAAACTCACAGTCTATTTTCAGCAGTTTGGCAAGGGTTTTGAGGCATATTTGGGATGTCTGGGCTAGTCTGTGACCTTGAGGTTGTCCTTAAGGATCAGTGTTGATGACCAACCTTGGATCTACTTTGCTGTTCAGTGCTATAACCAGAGACCCTTTCTGTGGTCAGCCAGCCAGTCAAAATATTATAACTGTGATTGCTTCAGCATCATCTCCAGAGACTCTGGATAGTCAGTCCAGTAGCCAGGAGGGACATGCTTGGTGTGCGTTTTGCAATAGGCCAGCTCTAGTTCCGATGGGTACAGAGACCATCTGTGTTTAACAAGTGCTGTGAGATTTTTGTTGGCTCCTGTGACCTTCCCTGAACCTTTTTGCCACGGGGTGATGGATCCATTCACAGCAAAATTCGAGTTAACAGCTCCTAAAATCTGCAGCCTGCTGGGCCCCAAATGCTCCATGTTAACGTTTATCACTATTATTATTTTCCCCAAAAGCAGGATGAAAAGGCTACATCGTGCCCAAGCCCAGACTCAGTCTTTTGCTTTGTTTCCTGAGCTCAGCCCATTAAAGCTATGGGATGGGATATTCTAAGCAGAGCAGTTTGGGTAAGATTGCACAAACAGCACCCTGGCTTGCTGGAGCAACAAGATGCTGTTGAAGCTGCGTAAGGAGGTAACTCAGTGGGATTAGAAAAACAGGTTTTGCTTTTTTTCCCAAATGTAAAGGTTTTTTAAATGTGAGTTAAAGGCTGAATCAGCAAAACTGGAAGAAAACAACACAGCGGGAATTTAAGAAAGAACAGTTTCTGTTTGTCAGCCGGGGCAGAACAATGGGCATCTTTGTTTGAAGCATGGATTATGCAGGAATAAAATAATAAATAAAGGGCCTGCTGAATGTGGCTGACATAGCATGCTTTCTGAGGGATGCTGAATTAATAAGAGGAATAAATCATCCTCTGTTTACAAACAACTGCGCCTGCTCGTGTGCCCGTCTCCCAAGGTGTAAATCAGCCCAGGCTTGCCCCTGAGAGCCAGCAGCTGTCTCAGCTCCCTGGGCCAGGATTGGAGCTGCTGTAAAGCAGATGCTGCAGGTGGCTTCGTCCTGGTTTAAACAATAATAATAATAATGAAATTCAAAGAGTGAGCAGAGAGCAAAGCTCTGCTGTTGCACAACCACCATGGGTCAGACAGGAGGGAGGACACGGTCCTTTCACTTGGATTCCCAAACTGGCCACAGATATAGGTAAGGAAGGTCTGGATATGGTCGTATGATCACCAGCTGATGGTAGCCTCGATGCACATGGGAGGAGAGTTCTCATCCCGTATATCCTCCCCAGTTGTTGTTATGAGAACAAAGCACAGGAGCCAGCTTATCCAAGGGATTTCCAAGGAAAGGCTGGTCTTGCTGTGAATAGTAGCTGTTTTTTCTGGATGCTCCAGCCAGGACCCATAAGGATACCAAGGAGAAAGCCCTTGACCTCCGGGATGTGCTGTTTGGCTCCTGTAGCATTTCCAGCTAGGAGAGGCTGAGATTTGGCAAACAGGCTTGTCCTTTGGTAGCCTCCACCATGGCTGGGTGCACCATGACTGCTCCTGTTATCACAGCTCATGGTGGGTACTGGAATTGGCTTTATAAGGTGGCCAAAGTGGCCAGCAGCAGCATGACCCAGGCAAGAGGGATGGGGCCCAGCAATGCATGTGTGCCTTCCACCTCTCTGCAGAAGCCTGGCGGAGTTTTTGCCTTAATGAGAAGCCCTAGGTCCTCTCCTAGGTTGAGGAAACTAGGTTGAGGCTCCTGCAGGTTAAGGAAACCTAGCTCCAAGTGCCCCTGCACAAGTACAGCTGAGGGCTGCATCTCTTCCAGCCTCTCCAGCACCCAGAGGGTTACGGCAGGGAGCAGGTGGTGACCTGGCTGGAGCAAACTCTTCTCTACCCCTGTTTATTGACAAACCTCATACGATCTCTTCCTTGATCTCAGCTGCTTTGATGCGTGGCTCTTGGAGGGACAGGGGAGCACTGTCTGTTTGCTAAGGCAATATCATTGCTCATCTTACCCTGCATGTTACTGGGGCCATGAGTGGGGTTTCTGCTCCAGGGTGAGAGCAACATATCCTCAGGTACTTCAAGGCTTGTCCCAGATGCTCTTCTATACCTGGCCATTTCTCAGCTAAGGAGGTGTATAGTGCTCAAAGCCTTCCAGGAGCCACTTCTTGGAGGGCTGAGCGCATAGGAAGAAGATGAGGAAGAGCTCAAAATGTTGTCTGAGCTTCAGGGAGTGTTGAAATGTAGGTTGAGGCTGAGCTCTGTGCTGTGAGGTTGCATCTCAGCAGTGGTGGTAGGAAGAACCTCCTGGGTCATGATGTGTCAGTGGATGGGGTGGAAATGATGAGGCTGAGGCAGATGGATGGAGCAGAACTTCATGGGAGAGAGGAGTTAGCAGTGGGTAAGTAACGGTAAGAGGAGAAGGTGGAAGGAGAAGATTGAGAAAGAGGTAGGCTTGGAGGTTGGAGGAGGAGATGTCCTCAGCTAAAGCACTGCTGGTGGGATTGCACCATCAACCCTGGGGTTTTTAATTCTAATATTTGGGTGCAGATACTGAGCCTTTGGAAGACAATCATGGGTTTGCTATTTCTCCAAATGTAGTCAGAGGTAGAAAGGACCAATTTCTTTAAGGCTTGGCAGAAAAAGCAAAGAGGAACATGGGTATGGATCTACTGGAAAGAGGCAGCGATTTGAGAGTGGGAGCCAACCCCAGAGTGTGGCTGCGGAAACACGGGTGCAGGCTGGCTTTCATATGCTGCAAGGTGAGAGGAGCTGTGATTTTGCAGAATTAACTAGAACAGTTGCCTTCTTATGGCTTCTGGAAACTAACAATGAGCAGCACAGATTGGCTTTAGCTCCAGTGGCCTGTATAGGATGTGATTTGAGTTAACATTGTCTTTATCAAAATGTTGTTGGCTTTTAATTTTGGGGGTTTTAACTCACAATTTTAGTGTAAGTGGAAAAGGGGAAAAAATTTTCTGGTTACTTTCTCATGTCCCAGTTATTTCCAATAATAGTGATTATTATGTTAAGGAGATATTATCTATTTAAATATTATAAGTCTATTTGATTTTGTCTGCAACTCCCCAGCCCACTACTTAATAACTTGGAATAAAACTAGAAGAAAAGTAAACACTTGTGGATTGGGGTTTTTTTACTCTTTTGTTTTTTTTTCTTTTTTTCTTCTCCTTCATCACTTGACAGCATTCCATTTATATAATCAGGTTCTATGCTCATCCTGTGCAGCTGGCAGGTTTTCTTTGCTTGTTTCTCAGGGTCGTCTAGTTAGGAAGGGGAAACAACTTTTAAGAACACTGAAATCCTATTACAGAGCAGCAAAAGTTGATTGAGGGTCTTTGGATCAAAATGAAAAACCACAGCTTCTTTTGGCTCATCTTTGTAAAGATGCACTAGATATAAAGTTCATTGTGCCCTGTTAATATGCTCTTGGTCAGAACGCAGAGCAGTGAAGGTCAGGGCTTTGATGTTGTTACTGGAGCTGGCTTGGAGGCATCGTGTTGCCTGGACTTCAGACAGGAATTTAGGTCAGTTACTGAGGATGATGGGAAGAAGAAACAGGACAAAAACGTGTATGAAGCTTAATTTTTATTAAATTCATGCCTTCGGTAACCAATCTTGCAAAGCACAGAGCATGCTCCTCACCCGGAGCAGGTCAGTGTCCATCACTATCCTGGACCAGCATCTCCCCATGGGCTAAAACCCAATAAACCCTGCTGAATTCTGAGGAGCACTGCAGATTTCAAAAGGAACCCAGCAAGAAAACTCGTGCATGTGCTTATCTGTGCTCTGTGTGCGTGTCCTGTGGAGCAGTGCCCCAGAGGGTCAATCTGAGCTTGTGTGGGAGCAGCTGGTCAAAGCTCTTGAGATGAGGACTGCGGAGAAACCTCTTTCTAAGGCAGGAGGAAGCTTCACAGACAGGCCTCAGAGAACAGCTAACCTGCCCTGCCTTTGCAGCTTTGGCTTTGCTTACAGAAATCATTAAGGCAAGTATGTGTAGTGTGTAAACGTGCTGCTTCTGCCCTGAGATGACCTACCATAACACCCCTCGGAGTGTCCTTCTCTCCCTTTACATTTGTGCTTTCCTTTACCTTAATCATGGAATCCCAGGCTGGTTTGTGTTGGAAGGGACCTTAAAGCTCCTCCAGTCCCAACCCCTGCCACAGGCAGGGACACCTTCCACTAGAGCAGCTTGCTCCAAGCCCCTGTGTCCAACCTGGCCTTGAACACTGCCAGGGATGGGGCAGCCACAGCTTCTCTGGGCACCCTGTGCCCGCGCCTCAGCACCCTCACAGCAAAGAGCTTCTGCCTAAGAGCTCATCTCAGTCTCCCCTCGGGCAGGTTAAAGCCATTCCCCTTGGCCTGTCCCTACAGGCCCTTGTCCCAAGCCCCTCTCCAGCTTTCCTGCAGCCCCTTCAGGCACTGGAGCTGCTCTAAGCTCTCCCCTTAAGGAGCCTTCTGGCATATTATATGAAGCTGGGGATGTAGGTCATATTAGGCAAGGCTGAACAAGTAGAAGAAAAGTTTAGTAAGCAAAAGAAAATCATCTGTTTTTCTGTGCATGAAAACTGCTTGGAAGAGAAGACCCTGCACCCTTTTGGTGCAGTGCTGAGCAGTTAACCAAGGTCAAGCCATCTGGGCTTTGTCTCTGTCACTGACTTGTGGAGCATATTTAAAGCAGACCTGCTAATTTTCTTGTGTTATTAGTTGATTTTGTTGTGTTTGAAGGGATTCATGTTCCTCAACAATAAAATCAATGCTAATAAACTCTTTGTAGAGAGAGCAGCAAGCTTTTATTAACCTTAATCATCTGTAAACCAGCCAGATCCACTGTTTTGAAGTCTAGAGACAATGTCAAGCTTGCTTATCGAACTGATGCTTTGAGATCTGTCATTGGAAGTTCCCCCTGTTTCAATGCATGAATAATACAGAATCTAGCTTTTCCATGGATGTTTCTTTAATGGGTTATTCAAAGAACTGACAGACTTGGCTGTTTCACAAAGATCTGCAGAGCAATGATCTTCTTCTCATTAACATCTGCAGATTTTATGGCATGGGAGTAAGATTGTTTCCGTATACTTCCTTAGCAGCAGCTGAGCTGAATGTGGCCTTTCTCTTCATAATTTGGTAGGATACATCTGTTTTCAGCCAAAAACAGGATATGGAAAGCCATATGGAAAGGAGGAGAAAAAAAAACAACCAGATTTGCCTTAAGCTTTGGTCCAAGTCTTGTGTCATTTCTTACTTTGTCTGAGCTGGTTTGCCTGTTAGCAGTAATAAGGACAGCTGGCCAGGAGAGGTGAAACAGCACGGCCCGGAAAACCTTATTTTATTGGTCTCTTTTCCTCAATTTTAGATCTTATTAGAAGTCAGGTCGGAAGAAAAGGATTCTGAATGTTTGCACGTCGTGTCTTCTCTATAGAGCTTGTCATAAACATCCTAAAGTTTGTGAAACAGCTGCAAAACCACCTAGGACAGAGGTAGGAAAAAAAAACAGTAATCAAGCAATAAAAACCAATCTGATTTTCAGTTCTACACCTGAGTCAGCTCTGGGTCAAGCTGCTTTACCCATCCCTCTGGGCAGCATGAGGTCTCCCCATGCTTCTGCATGGCTGTGCAGAAGTTGCCAGATCCTTTGTGCTTGCTGCTGGGCTGGACAGGATTGCCGGGAAGGCAATGAGCTGTGTAATTTATGTTGGAATGTCAGCATCTGAACAGGCGTAAAATTACACCTTGTTATCACGGGGTGGGGAGCAGGGGCTTGGGTTTCTTGGACAGTCGTGGTCATCTTTCAGTGAGGCTGCTGTTGGGGACACCTGGAAAGCTTTACCTGGTGCAGTGGGGCTGTTATTTCAACACAAGAAGCCAGCGAGGAATGTGCTGTCCTTGCTGTCCTTGCTCCCAAAAGGACTGGCTAGTCTTTCACTTCCCAAACGCAGCTGTTGTGTTGGATTTATTGTGCCTAGCTTGGAAATTGTATGTGTGAGACAGCCAGCACTTCTCATGACAGGGAATTCTGCTGATCCTTCTTCCAGCTCCGGCTGAAGGGGTGGTGGTACACTCAAAACAGGGGAGAAACTAATTCCAGGTAGATTTTGTGTTCAACTTCCCTTCAAAAGCAGGGATGTACTTGGCGAAACAGCGCCCGGTTGCTGCTGCTCATGGTAGCTGGTGCTCACACTGGGATGTGGGAGCTGGTGTTGGGATGCAGGAACTGATGTTGGGATGCAGGAGCTGGTGCTTGCACCAGGATGCAGGAGCTGGTGCTTGCACCGGGATGCAGGAGCTGGTGCTTGCACTGGGATGTGGGAGCTGGTGCTGGGATGTAGGAGCTGGTGCTGGGATGCCGGAGCCTGCAGTCAGATGCTGGAGCAGGACAGCCCCATGTTGGGGGTGAGGAGGGTTGTAAGGAGGGTTGTAAAGCATTCACTTTGTGGGACATATTGTTCCTCTGGAGGCACAGCCTGACCTTTGCTGGGACCTGCCTTGGGGGGCTGAGTGGAGTGGCTATGAAATAGCGATCCCAAAAAAACCTGGGAGAGGTGGAAGGATACTAAGGGGCTGCAAGCACAGGGGTCAGGCCCACAGCAAGTCCATCCTGCAGCCTCAGCCCTGCCTGGCACAGATTTGGGATGTGCTTCATTGGAAACTGTAAATAAACCTGTTCCACCCCCTTTGCCTAATACACATCCAAATTCTTAACTAGGGGAGCTGTGCAGGGGTGCATGCTGATGTGCCAGGAGGTGTGGAGTCAGCTTCAACATGTGCAGTGTGATGCATTTGGGAGCCTACATTTGCTATAGATGCCCACAGGGGATGCCCATGGATCCTGTTCCTCCTCTCTTGTGAGCTTATATTCTTTCCACTTTTCCATATATGGAGTAGCTGGATGTGAAAACTTCACTGTTTTTCTCGTATAGGGAAAGGGACCAGACCCTGCTTGTCTTTGCAGGAGAATTACCCTGCAAGAGGCACCAGCCCTTGTGCTGCAGTCATACCCAAGGGGCAAAAAAATGAGTCCCAGATGTCTGGAATGGCTTCTGGGATTAGAGTCCTCCCTCCTTTGCACTGTGTGGAAGGTAAACCCACAGGAACACATCAGAATAAACCTCCAGCTCTGGGGTGCAGAATAACTGGGGGTCCTACAGGTACCAAACAGCCTCCCCCTCGCTCTGCTGTATCTACGAAGGTTGTTTTCCTCACAGCGACCCATTGCTGGGCTAACTAAGCAATTTCATGTAAATCTTGCACAGCTAGAAGGTATTTACTTTGTTTGCAAAGTCCTTCTGCTGCTGCTGGATTTGTGCCACCAATTTATGTCAGGCATAGGAAGAGCACTGTGAGAGTTTTCCTTTAATTTAATGGTGTGGCTCCTAGAAAAAGCAAGGAAACCCCAGTTAGTGATGAGATTTGGGTAAGTTTTCTTTAAAGTATTCACCAGTGGGCTGGCTACTGAAGCCAGGCAAAGGAGAAGCATTTCAGGGTGGGAAAAATGACATTTGAAAAGCAGGAAGGGAAAGCATTAACACAGTAAATCAACAAAGGAGAAGGAGTTTGTCCCAACTTGCCCTGGCTAGCCTGGCACAGCAGCAATGGTCTTTCCAGAGTCCCCTGTGCTCCCTGCAGCAGCCATAGAGTGTAAGTAACGTAACATCTTGTTTTCTCCCAGCCAAAAGCAGTAGTGGTATTGCTGTGGCTGAAAGGAAACAGGGTGGGAAGGAATGGTTAACATATTTAGTAGAATTCCCCTGCTGAACATGTCTTACAGGCATGGTGCGGAAGGGGCAGATAGGGTCCCAGACTGGTTTGTGTTGGAAGGGACCCTAAAGCTCATCCAGCTCCAACCCCTGCCACAGGCAGGGACCCCTTCCACTAGAGCAGCTTGCTCCAAGCCCCTGTGTCCAACCTGGCCTTGAACACTGCCAGGGATGGGGCAGCCACAGCTTCTCTGGGCACCCTGTGCCAGCGCCTCAGCACCCTCACAGGGAAGAGCTTCTGCCTAAAAGCTCATCTCAGCGTCCATAGAAGGCCCCTCTGATGTTACCCAGACAGGGATTTTTATCTTGTGAAATTCCCTGTGCCAAAAAACAGATGATCCCTTGGGCACTGGTGAAATCATGTCCTCGCTGCTAGGCTAAAGCTCAGAATAAACCTCCAATGTTGTATGATGGACAGCTCAGGAGCTACAGACAACATGGGAGTAGATACGGAGTGACTTTACTCCACTCCTGAAGGCACATTGTAGTGTATGGATGGAGAGAACAAGCCTACTTTGGCCACACAGCCTGCAGAGGATGTGGCAGGAGGGTGCTGGATAAGGGCACCTACCTGGCTGCTGCTCTGCCATTGTGTTCTCATTCCTGCAGGAGAGGGACAAGACTGCCAGGGGCTCTTGTTCTGGCAAGGCACGTGTAAGCTTGTGGTAGATCAACAATGATATTTCAAAGATTTTTATGAAGCCCTTTATTTTTTGTCTTAAGGCTTAATAAAAACTGTTACTCGAAACTAAAACTTTACATATATACAATACAAGAAATAAATTATGTTTTAAGTCATACAAAAACCACAATATACAAACAGGGCTTTAAAATCACTCTAAACATGGCACGGTGACAAGTCACAGATACCAAAGGCTTCAGTTATTGAAGCCTTTGCACAATACCATGGAAAAAAAAAAAAGCAAAACCCAAAAAGAAAAACCAAACCAAAACAACCCAACCCAATCAACCAAAAAAAAAAAAAAAAGGAAAAAAGGAAAAGAAAAAGAAACAGAAATATCTCCAATGTGCTTGCTTTGGTTGGATTGAAGCTCTACAAAATCTCGGAGAATTGCAGGCCTCAGAAGGACTTGTTAAGTCTTCAGATCTGGCAACACCACTCTTCGAGACAGCATTTCTGCACGCCGAAATTCAAGAGTCATTCCACCGAGTCTCCTTCCCAAAAGCAGATAATAATGTAGTTCACCTCTGGCAAGGTCCACTCTGCTGTAGCAAGCAGGACAGCTTCAGTCTGCCCAGCTCAGAGCAAAGCCAAGTTCACCTGGTACCAGGGAATCCAACCGGGATCTGCCATTAGGCAATGGGGGTAGGATGTTGTCTGTTTGGCTCAGTTGAGTAATTCAGCGAAAGATAAGGTCTTAACTGTGCACTGGTACCAGAGCAGCACCAGGACAGAGGTGAATGTGTTCTCAGTAGTTAAAGGGACTGGTGCAAAGCTCTTCTGAAGCAATCACGGTTCATTACCTTCCTCCTCCCTTACAGTCAGTGGTGAGGCAGCTGCTTTTTGCCTCTTACAAAGAGATCAACACATGGGACTGGGCAGTCTCACCGCAGACAGTGACCCAGAGCAAGGAGCAGCTGCCAACACCATCATCTGCCATCTGCAACGTGTTCTGCCCTAGGTACCGTGAGGACGGAGTACCACCTTCTGATAAGGTAAAATACAGAGATTTAAATATCAGCCAGATAGAGAACAGGTTATTTTTAAGGCAAGCAAAGGACGAATTGTAAGTGGCATTGTGCTTATCCCCATATTCCTCCCCTGAATATCCCCAAACACTTGACCTGTGCTGATCTCATCTTTCCATAGCCCATAGTGCTATTGGACCCACATTAACTTCTATGCTAGATCCTAATCTGTTTTTGACAGCTCTGTTGCCAACAGTGTGATGGGCAGTTAGCACTGTTACCTTCTCAACTCCAGTGGCTGGCAAACCAGTAGATCATTGCTGAGCTCTAGATCTGTGAAGATCTCATCCATAGTTCTAGTTAACGGGAAATGCAGGGCAGGAAATGCAATGTGTAACAGGTCAGGGTAAGTTTAAATGCACAAACCAGGCTTCTTGGGGAAGTGATAACATTGGTTTAGTTATTCTAGATCCAAGCCAGAGTTTTGCCAAAGGATCTTGCCATCTCTGTAGCCACCCAGGTTGCCCAGCGGTGTCTTTAAAGAAGTCTTCAGAGCACATTTGAAACAGATCTGGGAAAAGCAGAGAGGGGAAAAAATGCAGTTAAATGCAGAAGATAGGAGGAGTAATAGAGAATTCCTAAGAAACTCTGGGACACTAAGAACAGGTTTGGACAGTACAGGTTGGTATTTTACTCTGACAAAGCAGCACTTTGCTCAGTAGCGGCTCAATGAGAGCCTGAAGCAGACATTATGCACACAAGTAGGCTGCAAAGAGAAATTACAGGTCTTGATGCTAGACTCTGCCTGTTCAGATCCATCCAGAGTGAACAGATGTATGCAGACGCAGTCTCCAGGGAATTATAATCATGCAGTGACTTGGCAGGAATGGAGAGCAAAGAGCAAGTAACTGCTCGTGATCTCTGGGAAGGATCATTTCCTAGAAAACACAACGTGTTGGAGCTCTTATCTGCCTCGTGTAAAAGCTGTACTCCACGAGGAAGGAGGAAGGGCACATCTGCCAGCAATTCTGCTTTATGGGGGTTACAGAGAGGCGTACCAAACCAGCCTTTTATTGTACCTGCAGGAATGTTCACTTGATCTTTCACAACTCTGTGGCAGAGCAACAAGTTTTTGCACAGAGGCTCCATTCACAGAATTGCTTGCTACTGTATGTAGCACAGCTTGATGGGTTTTGCCAAACCTGGAACCAGCTTGCATTTCTGAGCTGAGCTCTGCTGCCCAAGAGGGTTGTGCAAAGCACGACTTCCACAGTGCTTTGCTAGCCCTAACATGCACTTTGTCTCCGGATTGGAAGTGACAAAGCTTTAAGTTTACAAATTAGAAAGTAAGAGAGAGAGCAAAAGGCTGAGTTTCATCTGAAGGATCGGGGATTCATTCAGAACACGACTAGAGGCAGTCTGAAGCAATCAAGCTATCACTGCTAGGACCAGATTTACTGTTAGTCATGCTCTGGGAACTGATCCTAAGTGTCTGAAAAGGCCCCCAGAGGTTAAGCAGGGCTGAGATGCTCTGTCAGTGGCTGAGTTTGCACTCTTCTGAACCAGAAGAGACTAGCATAGCTGGAGATGGAGCAGTAGAAGTCATTACTGTAATGCCAGAACAAGACCTCAGCTGTGTCTTGCTCATGCAGTTGAGTTCAAACTTTAATCAAAGAGATTTATTGGCAGCTCGAGGTCTTCTACCATGCTGAAAAGATCTGTGAGGCAATGCCCTGCACTCCCACCTTTCTTCTGTTTTACAGGGCAGTTAATAGATGCTCCTAATTAGCTCTGCACTATTGCAAGTGGTAGCACCTCATTTTGAGCATCTATCATAACAGCAAGCAGAGGGGTTCTTTGGGCCTAAGGATTGTGTTATACTCACTTGGTAGTAAGCATGTAAAGGTACAAGATGACAAACCATCATCAGAAGTCAGAAGAATATCACCCAGCTAGTGACAGTTGAAGGCACACATGAAAATTGACTCTAATAGCTGTGAATCTTGGCTAGAATTTATTAACTTTCTCCTGAAAGAAGAAGTTCCAGGAATCTAAACCAAAAAAAAAAACCTAAAAATCTGGCTCCACTCATCCAGCACAGCCACATGCACCAGACAGGATTTCTCTTAGCTGATTTTTTCCTACCTTTTTTGCCATTCCTCTGTGCACTTCACAAACCAGAGCTCCTTACCAGGAGTTATACTGGTTAGCTGGGCATCCTCCACACAGAAAGCAAACCTAAGAGGCGGAATCAGAAGTCAAGAAAAGGTACCTTTTGCCTCCATGATTAGCAAACAACATGTAATACGGATTGCAGCTAATTCTAGGACAAGTTGTTTGATCTGACATTCTTCCTGTGGAGTACCTTGATACACCATTAGCCTGTTGAACTGCTGTTTTATTTCCTACTTTATTTTTTATTTGAGAATCCTGGCTTCTACTACCCCTATGTTTCATAAATTGTAGAAACTGGGATGCAGAAATACCTAACAGATGATAGCAGATGTTTTAGAAAGCTTTGAGAAATGTGGGAAATTGCCAGTATCAACTGCTGTTCTTTGATAGATCTGGATTACCTTCAGAACAACATTAACATGAGATTTGGGAGTGCAGGCTGCATGCTTGGCAGCTTTTTGTTGGCTGTTCAGGTAGCTTTCCAGTTATAGACATCTCAGGAACACTAAGGAGTTGTTGTCACCATGTTAATGGTTGCAGTTTTAGATCTGGTTTGTGCCAAATCAGCACATTATGGGTGTAAATAATAACCATGGCTATCTATGTTTCAGTATTTTTGGTCCTGTCTCATTTTTTGGTGCTTTAACCTTTTTGGTATGACCTATACCATCTTGAAGTAGGCTAATTTAGTCCCCAGAGGGCAGGCAGGGCAGCTTTCTAAACAAAGCAAAAGAATATCCCAGATCTCACATATGGTAACTAGTTTTGCTTAAAACCTAGTTTGCAACCGCATGCTGGCAAGTAACCTACTCTCCTACACTGTGAGGGAGCATTACCTTGTACACTGAAAGCAAAAGGCAGTTCAGAATACCAACCAAGTTCAAACCCCCGACTTTTCCTGCTAGATTCTGAGCATTTCTCCTTTGAATCAAGGTTTCCAGTGAAAGCCCATGCAGTCTAACACAGTCATTACCTCTGCTGCGTCTCCCCAGATTTCACACGGATACGTCGGATATGCAGCTCCTGGGAAAGCTTTGCAGGCCGATACCAGTAGCTCTTCAGCTCTTTCCATAGGTCGTACCATGACTGAGATGTTCCCTCCCAGGTGAGCTTTATTTTCATCAGTTCACCCATGTCCTTTTCAGTATACACCAGGAAGGTGTTAGTAGCGTTTAGGCCAATTTGATCAAGCCTGAAAGATAAGCAGGGACTTGACAACTCTTCCTTATGGAAGCATGCCAGATGCTCATGTATTCCATGCAAGCAGTTAAACAGAGCCCTCTGAAGCTTATCAAGTGCTCCACGTTCCACTGTCACCAGTTAATCACTGATTACACCAAAGAAAGTAAGCTTAGATCCCTGGCTCAATATAATGCAACATGCATTTGGCTCAGCCATCCTTCCGTAGCTTAAAGGTAATTTCAAGCTTTGTGTTTCTTCTGGAAGAGGCTAAAGGAGGTCAACAGTGCCTCCAGAGATCTGGGTGATTTCAGAGTACATCTGAATGGTAGGGGGAAAAGCAAAACAAAGTACCTCAACAATGATCTATAAAGGCTAATATGTAGAGGACTGGGCACATCAAATTGCTTTTTCAGCAGTAAGTTATAATTAAAGTACTGAATGAAAAGTGTTTCGAATGGTGATGAAGCGAGGTTGCTAGGCTCAGATGCAAGGTTAATGTTACCTGAGGGAAAAGAATGATGCCACCTTGCCTAGTTCCAGTACATCCTTAGCTAAACACCACAGGCCAGCTTACTTACATTTCTAAAGAGAGAGGTTCTGAGTCTCCATTGGTGCCATAAAGGGTGACAGAGAAAGTGGGATCAGCCTCTCCCAAGCCCTGGTAGCTGAAGACATGCATTTTCATCTGATAATGGTAGACTGGAAAGAAAAAAGGAGAGCACAGATGGAACTGACTTTAAGAGACAACATTTCTCAGCATTACTCTTTGTGAAATAGTGCTGGCTGGCAAAGGCCAGACCCTTTCTTTATCATCAATTGCTTTTCATTGCCCTTACTCTTTACAGAGTTGATATTTACACCACAACAACAGCAGGTCCACCCTGGGGAAAGTTCCCCAAACCTTACACTGCTCTAAGGCTGGGGTGGTCTTGTATGACATGTGAGAACTGCACTACAGCTCTTTTGAGCATCCTTATGTCCAGAGCCCTGCTGATTTTCCATGGAGGAAGGATCACTGTGATGCCACAGGACAGCAATGCAGCCAGGTAACAGCAAAAGACTAACACCTGGTGCTGCGCTGCTTTAAGGTGATGCCACTCTTCCACGTCTTTCCCAACACTGACTTTGGAGCCTGCTCTTAGAGAGGAGACTGTGCTCTTTCTAAGAAGGAAGCACACCTTTGAACGGCATGTCAGCTCTTGTTTTCAAGTACATCTTGCTGTTCCTTCTGTTCCGTGTTTTCCTGGCATTGTAGCCGATGCCGTTGCAGCGGTTCTTCCGGCAGCTCAGGCAGATGCCCTTCTTGAAGCGGCTGGAGTCGGTGCATTGGAACGCGAAGCTCTGTTTGTCCTGGTTCACGAGGGAGTCCACGAAGAGGTGCACAGACCGCTCGTGCTCACATTTAACCACTTCACCGATCGCTAGAGAGGCAGAGTTGCAAGAGAAACGTTTTGCTTAGGCACTTGCCACCCCAGCAGCTGGTAAGGTACAGTGAGCTATGCCTTTTTGCAGCCCAGCATGAGCTGAGCATTGCCAAATGTGAACGTGATTCAAACAGTAGCAATTCAAGGGGTTAGCGGAAGACAAGTGAAGAAGGCCATTTGTTTTGTCTCTACTATGAAGAAAGCTTTAAAGAGGATTTTAGACCCAGCACAAAATGACCATAGCTCATGATCAAGTGTTAGAGTGAGAACATGCTACTTCAGAATTAAAAGCAGGTCTAGTTTCTAGCAACTACCTCCAGCAGGCAGTTTAGAAGGAAAAAATAGTTTTCTATGCTCTTATAAACCAGATCATCCCCCAGCATCAACCCAAGTCTATTTGTGAGGAGTCTGCACTGACCAGAGGCAAAGTAAGTAATGAGAACTTACTCCCATAGGCAATTGCTCCCAAGACATCACTTAAACCACAGCCAGGCTGGAAGTCTCCCCCATTGGGGTAGATGTCAACATGGCCTACAGGCATCTGGATCCCAATGCTAACACCTAGTGTTTCCCTTGTGTAGGTGTGAAGGACATCCACAAAGTTAGCATCATCGGGGGAGAGGCGCTTGCTAGGGTCCACTCCTTCAAACATAGGGCCAGCGGGATCCAAACCTGGTGTTAGAGACAGTATGCAAGATGCCAGGTAAGAAACTGGGTTATTTCATACAGAATACAGCCAGGAGCCTGCTGCTAGCAGCCCTGCTAACACAGACAGTCCCTGCCTCATAGCTGATGCTGTCCCCCTAGGTCTCTTCACCATGGGCTCACTGAGGGAACAAATGAAGATGTCCCATGCCACTTTTGGTGCAATACAACTCTGTAGTAGCAACAGTTTGCCCTACAGCAATGGTTTCAGAATGCCTGTCAGAAGCAACAAGTTTTTGCTAGGTCACAGTGAAGAACACCAGAAGAGGTCTAGCACCACACAGAGACCAGTAGTAGCCAAAGCTACCTTGGCTTGTCTATTTTCAGACTGGGCATACGGAGCAACTAATACCAGTTTAAGCAGCAGCCAGGTAATCCCTGCATCTGAGATCCCATGAAGGGTTTGGGAGGTTCTGTCAACCTCACTGCCACCTGAAGCTGTGCTCTTGAGCCATTCCTAAACTTGACTGTTCAGTGATTTTTCTTTTCTTTTCCTCTGCTTAACTAAATACACATATTTACTGCTAGGTTCTGAGGAATTCTCACTGCCAGTGTCGCATCTAAGCGCTTAATGCAACCCCTTGTACGATGCTTTAAGTTCTCTCATATTGAAATCAGCTTTCCTCTGGAGTCAGAAGCATTCTCTTCAAGATATTTTCAGAATGAGGGGTTGGGGCTGGTGGGTTTTGGGTTTTTTGATCAAACATCCCACGGGACAAACAGCACCCAATAGTTCTCACTTCCACTAGTTCTGAGCTGCAATTACAAAACCCAGTATCACTCAGGAGCTTAGGATTTGGACAGTAAGAGTTTGAGTTGGGCTTGTTTGAGGTATATTTGAAGGTAAATTTGGGTTTGTGATCAGGTTATGCTCTGAAAGGTTTTTTCATGGACCCCCCACACATACACTTAAGGGTTCAAAATGAAGACACTTCCTCATGTGAAAGGACCCATGCTCCCCACTGCTGCCACAGGTAGGAAACTTGTCATTTCTGAATGTGCAAGCCCAAAACAGCATCGAAGCAACACAGGAAATGAGCCTCTTCGGGGAAATGCCCTGCTGTTAAGAGAAGGTAAGAGACCACTTAAAAAGCCACTTGCCTGTAATCCTGCCTATTGTCCCATGGACGTGGTTACCAGCAAAGCCAGCGACGTGAGCGCCCAGGCTGTACCCGATCAGGTGGACGTTCTCGAGCTGGAAGAGTGGGGTCTCCTGCATGGAAGAAGAGGTGTGATAATCTTCTCCCCTGTCTTTGAGGGCATCTGCAGGACTATAAAGTCCAGTTCCAAGAAGTGACTGGAGCGAGGGGGCAGACAAGCATGCTTCATTCTTATTCCATCAAGACACAATGAAGGATTTGGATGGCACTTGTCATTTGCCCCCAGCCACAGTACCCAGCTTCCAACCCCAATTATGATACTCTTCCTTTGAGCAGCAGACCTCTGTACTGGCCACAGACTCCATGGTACTACACCATGGGCCTCTTCTCTTTTCCAACCTGTTGGAAGCCAAGGTTAACTTTGAATGCCCAGCTCCTAACTTGCTCAAGCAGGACTCCTAAATGGAACTGCTGGAGCAAGTGCAGAGGAAGACACAAGAATGATCAGGGCCTGAAGCACCTCTCAACAGGCTGAGAACATTGGGGCTGTTCAAGCTGGAGAAGAGAAGCTGCGTGGAGACCTCAGAGCAGCTTCCAGTGACTGAAGGGGGCTACAAGGGTGCTGGAGAGGGACTCTTCATCAGGGACTGCAGTGATAGGACAAGGGGTAACGGGTTAAAACTGAGACAGGGAAAGTTCAGAATAGATATAAGAAAGAAGCTCTTCCCTGTGAGGGTGCTGAGGCGCTGGCACAGGGTGCCCAGAGAAGCTGTGGCTGCCCCATCCCTGGCAGTGTTCAAGGCCAGGTTGGACACAGGGGCTTGGAGCAAGCTGCTCTAGTGGAAGGTGTCCCTGCCCGTGGAAGTCCCCCTCAACATCACCGACCCAAGCGCGCCGCAAGGCAGCGTCTCCAGGAAAGCACAGGGCTGAGCACACACCTCAGCTCTGAGCCACGGCCCCGCCGAGCCTCAGGGTTGGGATTACACCAGCTCGTGAGCGCTGGAGCTGGTGAATGCTCCATTCCCTTGTGCAACATTCCCCCACAGAGCATTACAACAGAGGCTGTTCTTAACTCGCGTTACCTGTAACCAGTCAAGCAGCCTAGCTATGCTTTTTCCAACAATCTGTGTGTTGTTCACAGCATCGGTGTAGAGCTGGTGGGCGAGGGAAAGCCAATCCACCACCACCACGTTGGCATCCTTCTCCCTCTTCTGGAGAGCGGATACCAAGCTGCCCAGCCAGGTTTCGAACATGCCACTCATCTAGAAGGAGATCCAGGTGTTAGTTTCCATCTCACAGGACCCAGATTACATATTCACAGTTGGGTTATTTGCACATCATTTACATATCCTGCTCCAGCTGCGTGCTGGTCCTCTGCAAGCCCCACTACTTCTCAGCGTTGCACTAGTGGTGTAAGAAAAACAGGTTTTGAGAGACTCTGGGTCTTGCTGATTAAGGCAGGAGTGAGAGGCATGCATTACACGCCTCCTTATCTCCCTTTTTCCCAAGGGTTTCAGAAATTCTGATGGATTGCAAAATGATTTTCCAGCCCTGGCACTGTGTAAGCTCTGTCAGAGCTAAGTCCCCTCGTGCCACATGCTCGGCCACATTAAGTCCAGAAGAAGAAAGCTTGGTAAAGTCTATCAGCCCTCCGTTTCTTTATCAAGGAGACCTGGGGACTGAAGTCAAGGCAGCAGGCACACAGCTACGATTACAGAAAGGCTACACGTGTATCAAGACATGTGCCACCCGCAGAGGGGTCGATTAGTTGGGTTTTAGGGAAAAGCCTCAAAGTTCCCCTTACCATGCTCACGTTATACAGGTATGATGCGGTCTTAGCAGTTGTGAACAAGTTGGGTGATTTCACAGAGCTATAGAATGCAATTTAAATTAAATGATCCAGGGACCTCGGGCGCAGACACTAAGAGACCACAGTGCTGAAAACAGGAAAAGCTGTCCCAAATCCCACATATTCTGGAGCCCCAGAGCAATTACAGCGCACTTCACACTCTGCGAGCGGACGGACTGAAGACCGAGCATCCCGCGACGCTCCGTACTTACGGTCCACCCGTGGATGATGAAGAAGGTCTTGGCTGTCACGTTGAACCTGCAGTCCTCCAGGCACTCGCTGTGACCGACGGCGATCGCGCAACCCTCCTCCCCGGCGTGCGAGGCGGAGCGGAGCGAGAACTTCACCCGCGGCTCGGCTGCCGTCGGCGCAGGCTGCTCGGCGACGGTGGCATCTGCAAAGCGGAGCGGAGCGAGGGGTCACGCCGGGGAGGGAGGGACCCGCGCTCCGCAGGGAAGGGACCGCGTTCACCCACCTCGGGCCGGCAGCGCAGCCGGCGCCGCGGTGCAGCAGATGACGGCGGAGCAGAGCAGGAGGGCGAGCCCCCGCATGGCTCGGGATGGATGGGTGGATGGATGAACGGATGGGTGGGTGGAAGGATGGATGGGTGGGTGGGTGGGTGGGTGGGTGGATGGACGGACGGACGGACGGACGCACCGACGGACGGACAGGCGGCAGCGGCGCTGCCCCGCTGGCGGCGGGGCCCTTTAAGGGGCTCATGGCACGATGGGCGGTCCCTGCCGGCGCCGGACAGCAGCGGCGCTCTCATTGGTCACGCCCTCCGTGACGTCGGGCAAAGAATAAATGAAGGGTCCCGCGCCGTCGGGGGGAGGGGGTCACGTGTGGGGAGCCCGATGTGGGGGGACACGGGAAAGTGGGGAGGAGGAGGTGTGTTTGTGTGTACATGTGTGTGTGCACATGTGTGTGTGTACATGTGTGTGTGTGTGTGTGTGTGTGTACAGGTACGTGCCTATGTATGTGTGTGTACATGTGTGTGTGTACATGTGTGTGTGTGTACAGGTACGTGCCTATGTATGTGTGTGTACATGTGTGTGTGTACATGTGTGTGTGTGTACAGGTACGTGCCTATGTATGTGTGTGTACATGTGTGTGTATGTATGTGTACATACAGGTACATGCCTACGTATGTGTGTGTACATGTGTGTGTGTGTGTATGTGTACATACAGGTACGTGCCTATGTATGTGTGTGTATGTGTACGTACAGGTACGTGCCTATGTATGTGTGTGTACGTGTGTGTGTGTACAGGTACGTGCCTATGTATGTGTGTGTACATGTGTGTGTGTGTGTATGTACAGGTACGTGCCTACGTACGTGTGTGTACATGTGTGTGTGTGTGTGTGTATGTGTACATACAGGTACGTGCCTATGTATGTGTGTGTATGTGTACGTACAGGTACGTGCCTATGTATGTGTGTGTACGTGTGTGTGTGTACAGGTACATGCCTATGTATGTGTGTGTACATGTGTGTGTGTGTGTGTATGTACAGGTACGTGCCTACGTATGTGTGTGTACATGTGTGTGTGTGTGTATGTGTACATACAGGTACGTGCCTATGTATGTGTGTGTATGTGTACGTACAGGTACATGCCTATGTATGTGTGTGTATGTGTGTGTGTGTACAGGTACATGCCTATGTATGTGTGTGTACATGTGTGTGTGTGTACGTACAGGTACGTGCCTATGTACGTGTGTGTACATGTGTGTGTATGTATGTGTACGTACAGGTACGTGCCTAACTATGTGTGTGTACATGTGTGTGTACATGTGTGTGTACATGTGTGTGTACGTACAGGTACGTGCCTATGTATGTGTGTGTACATGTGTGTACATGTGTGTGTACGTACAGGTATGTGCCTATGTATGTGTGTGTACGTGTGTGTGTGTATGTATGTGTACGTACAGGTACGTGCCTATGTATGTGTGTGTACATGTGTGTGTACATGTGTGTGTACGTACAGGTACGTGCCTACGTATGTGTGTGTACATGTGTGTGTGTGTGTGTACGTACAGGTACGTGCCTATGTATGTGTGTGTACGTGTGTGTGTGTATGTATGTGTACGTACAGATACGTGCCTATGTATGTGTGTGTACATGCGTGTATGTATGTGTACGTACAGGTACGTGCCTATGTATGTGTGTGTATGTGTGTGTTTGCGTATGTATATGTACGTACAGGTACGTGCCTACGTATGTGTGTCTACGTGTGTGTTTGTGTATGTGTGTGTACGTACAGGTACGTGCCTATGTATGTGTGTGTACATGTGTGTGTATGTGTGTGTACGTACAGGTACATGCCTATGTATGTGTGTGTACATGTGTGTATGTGTACATACATGTATGTGCCTACGTATGTGTGTGTACATGTATGTACATATATACATAGAATCATAAAATCACCTTGGTTGGAAAAGCCGTTTAAGCTCATCCAGTCCAAGCACTCCCCAGCACTGCCAAGGCCACCGCTAACCCATGGCACTGAGGGCCTCGTCTATGCGAACACTCGCAGGGACGGTGACTCCACCACCGTTACCCCAGGATGCAGCGGGGACAGGCAGCTCCACCAAATCTGGTTCCTCAGATGGGTAAAGCAAAGCACCACAAAGGGCTGTGTGAGCCATCAGCGCGCCTGTGCTGTGCCCACTGCCCACCACAGGTGCTAGTGTGGGTCTGGGGCTTTCAGATCCACATGCAATCTTGTACACTCTGAATTCCACAGACCCAACAGGCATCAGATGCTCCCCATGGGGCAAGCCCACCTGGCTGTCCACCAGCTTCCACAGTCGGGAAGTAGCGATGCCATGAATAGCTTTGAACCCTCAGTTGTGAAAAGCTCTTTATTCCCAATTTTTTATTGCCTGATCCATAAGCTAATGACCTATAAGATTACATTTTATTTTCTACTGCTGTGTAAGTGTAAGAAGGGGATGCCCTAGGACATCATCCCCTTCCTTTCCCTCCAAACCCACAACAGAAAGCAAGGAAGAGGCTCTAGGGTCTGAGGTGTTTGAGAACAGCAAGACAGCAGCAGGGGAGAGGTACAGCAAATGATGGGCAGAGATGAGGATGAAGAGATGGAGGCCTAAACCCAGTCAATATCAAGGGAAATATGGGAAATCAGGGACATGAATTGTTTGAGCCCTCACTATTAGGTATCAGTGGCAGAACTGATCTGATTTTCCAGCAGTGCTTTCATGGTGAGCTGAGTTCCTATCCTGCAGGCCTGCGAGCATTGCTCAGCCCAGCCACCTCCTGACTCCACGTGGGCTGGCAGTGGGTCTAGGTGACCATCAGAGGTCCATTCTATATCGAAGGCCAGGTTGGATGGGGCTTGGGGCAACCTGGTCTAGTGGAAGGTTTCCCTGCACATGGCAGGGGGTTGGAACTGGATGAGATTTAAGGCCCCTTCCAACACAAACCAGTCTGGGATTCTTTGGTCTTCGTAATAATAAAAGCATAGACTCCATGAAGTTGGAAAAGACCTTTAACATCATCTAGTCCAACGTTTACCCCAGCACTTCCAAGGCCACCACCAGATACTGTGATTTAGTTTGTGTCCCAGTTGGTTCACTGATGGACAGAAATTACATTTCTTACGTCAGGAAACTTCTGCAGTTGTAGGGATGTGAGAAAAGGTGGCAGAGGATTGGAACTGGATGATCTTTATGGTCCCTTCCAACCCAAACTACCCTAAGAGCCTATTCTAGTCTCGTCTAGTTTATCCTATCCTTCTCTTCTATTTTATTCTATTTTATGCTATTATATTTTATTCTGTTCTTGTCTCTGTTCCATTCTGTTCTGTCCTGTCCTGTCCTGTCCTATTCTGTCCTGTTTTCGATTCTGTTCCATTCCATTCCAAAAGGTTTCCTCCTAGCTCTCATACAGCAGGTTGTGATGGGGGACTGCTGCTCTTCTCCTTTTGGGGATCATTCTTGAACCTCTTCATTCTGACTTGGCAGAGTGAATACACGTTCTGGGAGCTATTTGAGCAGCTCCTGTTTCAGGAGGCTGCAGATGACGCTAACTGCATCTCCCTAGGGAGCATGGCTTTGAGCTGCCTCTCCCACAGCTGTGTGGTCCACCGAGGAGCAGCATCCCAACAGTGGTGGCCTAAAAAAGAAAGGACAGAGGTTTCTCAGCTGCTGGCCCACAGCCGGCCTTACTCCTGCAGGAAATGAATCAACCAAGCCTCATCACCAAATGCTTCATCATTTAAAGACATTCCTGGTGCCAACAAAGCCCTGCCAGACCATCGGCCACTCTGACGTCTTCTTATTCTTTCTCCTGTGCTTTTGCATTCAGCTGCTGCCTCTTGCCATTGTAAAGCTGCGATGGGTGGAGACAAGTCCTCCTTTTGTCTGTGTAGTGTCCTGCTCTTTGCCTCTGGCTTCCACAAGTGACAGCAGGAGTGAGAATAACTTAGCAACAGCGAGGAAGAAGCACATCAAATAATTCCTGGCTGCTTCAGCCAAAAGGTCCAGGGAGATGCTCAGGAACGGTTGTGATGGGCATCGTGTCAATGCAAAGAGTATGGCTCTGCACTGACCTCTCTGTAACCCCAGTGTCCTGGGGGGTGAAAGGCACCCACCCAGAGCTGACTGGAAAATAACAGTTCATTAAGCACAATAATTTTAAGGAGAAATTCCTAGTTTTGATTAGTTTTTCTCTGGGAGAGATTTCATGGTTCCCAGATGGAATTCCTGGATACTGTAATAAGTAATAAATAATAAACCAGGGTAAAATGGATAATAATCCACTTTAAAAGAGCTGGAAGCTCAGTATTTGCAGCACTTGTAGGGATGTCGGAGGCTTTATCCCAGCAGCTGCTGTGAGCTGGGCAATGCCTGGGGAGATGGTGGCTGTTCTTGCAGGCTTCTTTCTGGATCTCTTCTTTCTTCCCAGCTCCATTTCCACTGTGATCTCCTAGAGACCTAAGTTCAGGGAAAGATAAAACAGGTTTTTCAGCAGCATTTAATCTGGGAGGTTTCCATGTCCATGTATCCATCGGTGAGACCCCTTCAATGCAGAACATCTCCATCCTGCGTTATGTTCAGTGTCTTCTGCAGGAGTTCTGTGTCTCTTGATAGAACGTGTCTGTCACCGTCCTGCTCAAGGAGACTGACATCAGGAGCCTTTTGCAAAATAATTGTCTCTAACACTTCTATCTCTCTGTCTTTAGAATCAGTCCAAAACCTCTTTTCCCTGCAGAAATCACAGCAAGAAGTGTGAATGAACTGCACCATCAAAGACCTGAGCGCTAAGGGGAGAGGGAAAACCCTTCAGCATCACACAGCCTCTTTAGAGACTTGCAGAGGCAGAGTAATTCTGGGGCGAGAAGCTCTGGAGATCACAAGGAGAACAAACAGCAGCTGCTTGCATGAATGGGGCTACCAATATTGCATCTTTCATTCTCTCAGGCATGTCCTGCCATGGAAAGAGCAGCAGCGAGAATGTTTAGCTGCCCAGGACAAGGCATCATCACCTCAGTGAATGGCTGCAGGATGGATTTGCATGGTACTCCAATGGCTAAGATTGCATCCCATCACATTCACATCACCAGGAAGGTGGAAACGGAGCAGTTGGCTCAAGTGACCCCTCTTGATGGAGAAAAACAGTGGCTCTTGCATTCGTGGATGCTTGTTACTGAAAGCAATGGCACACCAACAAGAGACAAAGATGCTCCTAATAAGGATCGCTCATTTGCACAAGCCAAAGATTAATTCCATTGCCTTAGGTCAGATACTCGGCATCAGGGAGTGATTATTCCTATTCTTCAAATTTTTAATTCCACATTTAGAAACCTGAGAATGTTTTACACACCCTCCATTCTTCCTGCCTGTCTTTTCCCTATTTTCATTCTTTCTCTCCAATGGAAGAGGGAATAGGGTTTTAGTATTTGCAGGATCGGAGGAGGAGGGGAGAGAAAGGGATTGTTCTTTTCTTTTTTCTTTTTTTTTTCTTTTTTGGTTATAAAACAGTTTTTCTTTTCAATTATAAAACACAGCCCAGGCAGTAGAATTTAATGGGATTGGTGCTAGTTCCCCTCTTGGCTCCATCTGCCTAATTTGTTGCTGAGATGATGGGGAGAAGGGGTAGAGATGGGGGCTGCATAAGAAACCGAGGAGGGAAGTGCTCTTCGGGCAGCTTTGGGGTGCACTGAGCTGGGGCCATGGGGGACCCCCAGTCAGACAGGTATGCAGAGCTGACAGCACCCCAAAGGGGTGTCCTGGAGAGGCAGCTCTGTGGTGAAATAACACTCTGGGTTAATCCTTGCATCACCCTGTGCCTGGTCAGCCCAGGCCCTCTTGGTTTGTCATCATCCCATCACGCCACTAATTCTTTATACTGAGTGCTTACTGCAGAGGGGGGCGATACGACTTACGTGGCACAGTTTCTGCTGCGGGTATTTTTGCTCTGTGAACATCAAACTGAGGTGAAAAAAGCCCATGGTGTCTTTGTTTCACATCCATTCCCCAACCCACAAAGTCTCTCCTCCCCTCCTCAGCCTTTCGTATACACCCCCTCTATAAACATGCTTATACCCCTTGATAGCTTGCTTGCAGAGGAGGCTAATCTCCATTAGGTTATGAAATCAGCTCACATGCTTCAGTGGCATTACCCACTATTGATACCCCCATTCGATCCCTGTTGAGCTCTCTTTGTTGGAGGTAACCCCTTCTCCTACTTCTTCTAAGCTGATTTCTTAGGCCACATCATTCAAGTCCTACATCCCCATGGTATTTAGACGTAGTAAAAATGACTGAGGGGGAAAATAAATGGCAACTAAACTGTCTGACTATTAATGGTCCCGTTAGTTGCAAATTTACTTTACCACAAAGCCCCCAGCATGTAATCCTTAGATGAATGCCTTTGATTGTGAGGGAATATTTACAGCTGACCCTGCTGGCAGTCTGCAAACCTGCAATGGGCCTCCTGTCCCACATTAAATC
Source organism: Pezoporus occidentalis (assembly GCF_034315485.1). Lineage (NCBI taxonomy): Eukaryota > Metazoa > Chordata > Aves > Psittaciformes > Psittacidae > Pezoporus > Pezoporus occidentalis. The sequence goes on from NW_026913393.1 coordinate 56,938, forward strand.
CGCTAGCATCTGTTCCTGGGTTCTTACCAAGCACATGCTCTATCGGTGCAGTGTTTGGGCTGCAGCGCTCGCGGATACAGTGGGCCTTGAAGAATAAATCCCTGCATTCCTGAGAAACACTAATTCTTGTGAACGTTGTCACACAGGGAGGAACGTTACAGTTCGTACCTGCCTCCGGGCATCCCCCAGACACAGGGAGGGTCTCAGAAGGCTTTGATCCCTGCTGGCTGCCCTCTTCCCATAGCAGCACCCTGGTTCTGCTGCTGGACCACCCTTCACCAAAGACAAGCTTCTTCCTGGCCACTCTTTGTTGTACCATTTTCCCATGCCTAAGCAACCTGAAGTGACTTTTAGGGTGATTTTAATCTCTTTTCACCCCTGCCCATGCCTTGAAGTAGTTGCCAGGTTTCTCTGACTTGAGAGCGTGTTGCTCTTGCAGAGACCCTCAGGTGATCTCACACCATCTCCGGCCACAGCAGAGCTGTGCAGGAGCACAGCCTGAATGCCAGTGAAAGCTCAGTGTGTCCTGATGCCTGTGTCCAAGCAGACAAGTGCTAATTCAGTGCCTTGTCATTCCCAGCATGTGCCGAGGTACGTGAGATGGATACAGACCGCTTGGCTGCTTTGTGTGGGACAGAAGACCCAGTGGTGGGTGGTGAGCCTGCTCCAACCACTCTAATGACAAGGATGTCTTTAGGTCTGTGCCGAGGAACGACGTATATTTTCTCTCTTTCTACGCATATGCCCAAACCCCACTCTTTTTCATCCAAGCTGTATGAACGCTGAGCATGTTTGGGCTTGAACAGGGACTTGGAGCCAAGCCCACTGGCAGTGCACAAGTGCTGTGGGTACCCGGGGGATGATTGTCTCTGCTTTTTTCTGTGCTAAGTGGGGTATTGGAGAAGCATCACAGTTCATGATCACTTGACTCTTCATATTGTGGTGGATGGTGAGCTCCCAGCAGCGCTCCTGCTTTAATTCTCCAGCATCCAGCAAAGGGAAAGATGATTAAAAAACCCAATAAATGACTAACACTGGTCCCCTGCCTTTTCTGTAAGTGGAGCCTGGAGCTGCTGGAAAGTCCAGAGAGGGGTTTGGAGGCAGTTGTTTGGTTTAAGGAGTTTTTTAGAGCACATATCCTTATCCACGTTTCTCTTCAGATCTGCAGAAATACCTGGCCCAAGTCTGGATGTGGTAGCAACATCAGTGTGATGTATTCGACACTCAGACAGACTGCAGCTTAAGGAAAGACCATAGGAGCTGTCAGAGCAGGCAGCAGCTCTCCTACCTGCTTAGATCAGTCTGTCAGACCAGGCCACAGGCTCTGTCTTTGGGCTCATTTCTAGAAGATATTGCAAGATGGCATTTGGGGAGAATAATCAGTAAGCTGACACCTCCTCCTTTTCCAAAAACTTCCCAGACTAAACCCAAAAGCAGCCACCTAAATCATCATTTTTAGCACTCTTAAATACACTCTAAATTGATCACAGTGGCACTCAGGCTTCCAAAATGGATCCCATAAATCTGGATGGACACAAAAAATGAGGAAACTCTGAGCATGCCACTCAACATCCCAGTGCCTACAGGAAAGAAAAGGAGGTATTTATTAAAACCAATTAATTTGTTACTTACAAAGCAAAGCCCCATGAAGACATGTAATGTTTGTTCTCTCCATTATTGATAATTTGCACCTAAGGTTTATGGTTGCAAAAATCTCAGATTATTCTTTAGTCAGCCGTTGTTGGGTCAGACAGCTAATGCATGTTCTTCCTCACTTCATAGTATCGACTGCTGATCTGGCTGGTGTTTAGGAGATCCTTTAGCAGTATTTGATTGTGATTCTCATTACAGGAGAATGGCATTTTAAACCACACATTTTCAGGGGTTTTGTCAGAGAAATTGTGGCAAACACTTTGGGGCACAGAAATAAGCAGCACAAGATTGTGTTGTGTATCATCAAGGTTAGTATTGTTTGTACTCCAGCACCCTGTTTTTTATTTCCTCTTTTCTTTTAATCTTTGTCCTTCACAAATCACAGCAGGGTGTAGCCTGGGATCTGCTAGAGACAGGGGAAAGCCTTGAGCCATCCTTGGAGATAAGTAGAGTCTCCTGCTTTACTCAGATGTTGGCTTTAATTAATAATATATAGAAAATGAAATACATTTATTATTGATAATAATATAAAGTATATATTATATATAACATTATAAAAATTAATGTATAATGTTATTATGTTAATAATATAAACCAACAATATTATTGAATTTTTCACCAGCTTGCACATTTTACTTTGAGAACCTGACAATTATCCCCTGCCTACATCCAGGTTCAATCCTCACTGTTTCAATGAAAGGACATCTAGCACATTCATTTACAGCATATGCAGTATGACAATGAGGAAGAACGAGATGTCCCTGAGGATGCTGCTTACACGCTCTGCTTCACCTTCTGGGCACTTATTCCTAATTGCCTACCTTCTCATATTTATTGTGTGTGTTGAGTGTGCGGATATTATTAGGAACAGCGAATGGCTCTAATTAATTAAGAAAAGCTCAGGACACTTCTTGGTACTTTGTACTCATGTTTCTGCCTGTAATGTACAGACACTGCTGATGTTCATCACAGGAACTGCCAGTACAAGGACAGGCAGGCCAAGTAAGGTCATGTCATAGGAAAAACAGAACTTTTCTGTACAGTCACTCAAATCACAGACTGCACCCCCAGAGTGTGAGCAGCACGTTGAGGGAGGGGATCCTGCCCCTCTGCTGCACTCTGGGGAGACCCCCCCTGCAGTCCTGATCCAGCTCTGGGGCAGCAGCACAAGAGGGACGTGGAGCTGTTGGAGCGAGGCCAGAGGAGGCCATGGAGATGCTGCGAGGGCTGAAGCAGCTCTGCTCTGGAGCCAGGCTGAGACAGCTGGGCTGGGGCAGCCTGGGGAAGAGAAGGCTCTTGAAGGGGAGACCTGAGAGCAGCTCCAGTGCCTAAAGGGGCTGCAGGAAAGCTGGAGAGGGGCTTTGGGCAAGGGCCTGTAGGGACAGGCCAAGGAGAATGGCTTTAACCTGCCCGAGGGGAGACTGAGATGAGCTCTTAGGCAGAAGCTCTTTGCTGTGAGGGTGCTGAGGCACTGGCACAGGGTGCCCAGAGAAGCTGTGGCTGTCCCATCCCTGGCAGTGTTCAAGGCCAGGTTGGACACAGGGGCTTGGAGCAAGCTGCTCTAGTGAAAGGGGTCCCTGCTCATGACAGGGGTGTTGGACTACATGACCTTTAAAGGTCCCTTACAACCCAAACCATTTGAAGGTTCTATTCTATGACTCTATGATATGCTCTAGAGAGCAAGGGTGGTATTTTCTAAGTAGATAACAATGTAGAAGGTGTGAGCAGAGTCCTGCCAGGCAGGCAGGTCAGGGGAGTAGTATCAGCAGACCTGCCCAGTCTGAGTCGTGGGTGCAGGACTCATCCTGCCAACCACTTCCTGTGTGTAAGGCTCCTTCCTTGCATTTGCAGTGCAGTTCCACGCCTTCAGCTCCCATCCATGCCCGGCACCTGCAGGTCCAGGATCTGATGGAGTCACGGGGTGGCAGTGGCCATGGGGAGGGAGCTGGAGATGTGCTACCCACTGGGGCCCCATGTTCAGCAGATGCCTGCTGCAGCCTTGCCCAGCAGTCCCTACTCATCATATGACTTTCCCAAGCAATGGCATGTGACGGCACCATGCACACTGGAAAAGAGTGGAGAGGAGAGGCTGGAGAGGGGGAGGGCAGCTCAAATAGGGGATTAGTAAGCATGGACAGATAAGGAAGGCTTTGAAAGAGGGGGCTTGTGTCAGAGCTGTTGTAATAGCAAAGGAGGAGGTAGCTGGATGGTTGGGAGAGGGAGGGGAGAGCCAGGAGAGAGGGATGACCTCAGAGGTGACATTTGGGATCAAAGCAGCGAAGTCATTGTCTTGTGAAGAGGAAGATGCTGCAATCAACACAGCAGGGGACAGCAGGAACTTGGGGAAAATCTCTGACAATAGGAATAGGAAAGAATGAACACAGAAACCACACATTGGTGTGATCAATGAAGATGCTGGAAGCATTGCTGTGGAGATGAAGTTTAGAGGAGCAGACATTCAGGGCTGAAGCTTCTTGCCATGCCTTGAACAAAACCCTGTCTGCTGCATGGAATCTTTGCACTGGTTGTGTTAATAGGTATCATCCAACCTCACTTCGCAGGCTCCCAGTGGATCTCTGCCTTGTTCCATGCCCAGGTCTCTCTGTGCTGTGTCTACCAGCAGCGAGATGCAGGTGCAGAAGCCCCTAGAAGAGAAGAACAGGTTTGATTGTGCTTATCAGGTGATTCCGAGTAGCTCTTCATCAGACCAGATGAAGACGCAGATGTATGAGACACAGAAAGGTTGAAGCCTCTTCATCTAACAGAGGAGAGGAAGAGGCTTCAACCTCAGAGGAAAACAAAAACTATTTTACATTTAAACAGAATTCCCCATATTTTAATCTGTGACTAAACTGTGGATGCAAATTGTGGGCAATATCCCCAGTTCCAGAGATATTTTTGGTTTCATTACCCAAAAGCATATTTAAAGCAGTAGTTCTTGGTTATGAGCTAGACAGGTTAGAGCAAAGAAGAGCCCAGGATTTCATTTATCTCAAATAACATTTATGATCAGGCACTTACATGATATCTTTATTTACTGCTTTACTCATCAAGTCAATTGGCTGGTCCCTTTCTGGCAACAAAAGCCACAATTGAGATGTCAGAGAGCTGCAGAAGCTGCGTAAATAGTTTGCTGGCAAGAAATACACTGAATAAACACAACCCCCAGCCACAAGGTTATTTGATCACACGGGAGATGCATTCCACTGGTGATTCCCTCATAGGTGGGTGTGCAGGGGCGGGTGAACTCATAGCTCTAGGATAATATGTCAAAAATGCTGAGTATTGAGACACTATCAACAATTGCTGTGGTTTCTTGTTTTGACCATGTTGCTGGCTGGCTGGACACCAGCAGCACAGAGAAGGTGCTGTGCCTACTGTGTCATGCTTCAGGAGTGGTGACGGTAAGGACAGAAACATGGATGTCATGACACTAAGGTTTCCTCAACCCTGAACTGGGTACAGTATATATAACAGAGACAGACTGTGCAGCTAACCTCTTCTTGTAAAGAATTGCCTGTGGCTTAGGAGGATTCACAGGGAATCAAAAGCATCCTGGTTGTTCACATATTTTAGATGACACACTTGTGATGATTTATATGTGTACACATATATGCAGATACATAAAGATATGTATATAAATAACTTTGCTATATATCTGCTTATGTAAGAACTTTTGGCCCCCTGTGGAACCACGTCTTCTTAAAAATTACAGGGAGGAATATAGAACATAATTGAGCTCTTCAAGTGACCAAGACTGATGCAGAGCAAAACTCCTATAGTGTCTCATTTTGCTGCCGTTGGTCAGTCCATCTTATCAAATCATAGAATCCCAGACTGGTTTGTGTGGGAAGGGACCTTAAAGCTCACCCAGCTCCAACCCTTGCCACAGGCAGGGACCCCTTCCACTGAACCAGCTTGCTCCAAGCCCCTGTGTCCAACCTGGCCTTGAACACTGCCAGGGATGGGGCAGCCACAGCTTCTCTGGGCACCCTGTGCCAGCTCCTCAGCACCCTCACAGGGAAGTGCTTCTGCCTAAGAGCTCATCTCAGTCTCCCCTCTGGCAGGTTAAAGCCATTCTCCTTGGCTTGTCCCTACATCCCTTGTCCCAAAGCCCCTCTCCAGCTTTCCTGCAGCCCCTTTAGGCACTGGAGCTGCTCTCAGGTCTCCCCTTCAGGAGCCTTCTCTTCTCCAGGCTGCCCCAGCCCAGCTCTCCCAGCCTGGCTCCAGAGCAGAGCTGCTCCAGCCCTTGCAGCATCTCTGTGGTCTGCTTTGGACTCACTCCAACAGCTCCATGACCTTCTTATGTTGGGTAACTTATGCTGAGGAAATGCATCTTCTGAAGATGCATTTCCTCCTTTTCCAAGCCCACAGGTCTTCCTCTGGGACTTGCTGCCTGGGTCAGTGCATTTTAGGACACTGCTGTGGAGAGTGGCTTAGCTGGAGAATTCATCCCATGCACACATGCTGTTGAAGGAAAAGGGAAACAATGTGAGCAAAGTGTGCCTCTGGCGAAGCCCCACATCTGGGAGGAGGAGTGCAGGATTCCGTAGGCTGGTCAGGAGAGAGGATTTCAGGGAAAGGAGGTGCAGGCAGCTGTCTGAAGGCTGGAAAGCTTCAGTGTTTCAGCGTGCAAGCTGGTTTCAATTTAAAACGTCTTTTCCCTCAAGATTTTCTGCTTAAGCATTAGGACAAGCAACCCATTTGTATGCAATTTTGTGAATGACAGTTAATATCCCCACATAACCCTTGGACTCCAAAAACCGTGTAAGATAAATGCCAAGAAATCTACAAAAAAGCTTGAGGAATTGGCTTCCATCCTCCTGCAAAGAACAGGTAAACCCTCCTCCTGCAGTGCAGCGGATACACAACATGTTTTAGCAAGCCAGAGTTAAGCTTGGTCAATCAGGCCATTGGATCTATCTGTCACAGGGATTTTAGCATGGACCCTCCTGTTGCTCTACCTGCCCCTCTGTTAGCAATTACTGCCTCCAAGCAAGAGCAGAGGCAGATGTGTGTCTGAGCTCACACTCAGGCAATTGAGCTGCAACAGAGTAGGTGATAAAGTATTGCCTTGGCAACCACAATCAAAGTATTGCCTTCTGGCGAGTACCAGAAGAGGTTTGCTTCTGCCGCATCTGCTGTGGCAGTGGTGGAACTCCAGAGCTGCGGGAAGGTCCTACAGATGGAAGTGAGCTCTCTTAGATCCAGACCTGCTGTGAAAACCCCTAACCAGTTTCAGAGCTCACCTCTCCCTCCCCTAAGGGATGGTGGCTATGCAGGGTGTTGACTGACTGACACTTAGAGGGACATTTGGCTTGGCAACTACAGCAGGACCGATAAAGCTGCTTGTTTACTCACTGTACGTTCATAAAAGGACTTGTGTGATGTAGCATTCCTGCACCTGTACACTTCCCACTGCCTGCTGGGCTTTTCCAGGCAGGTTAATTGGTGCAGCGCCCTTTCAGCCCACAGAGCACATTCAGAGGTGAGGTGTGAAGCCAACGCACTGCAGGCTTCTCAGCAGAAAACCTGCACTGGGGAGAGTGGGAGCATCTCTGCCACAGAACAGCCTCTGTCCTCGTGGTTAGGATGTGGCTTTGAAACCACTCAAGGAAAGAAAACTGAAAGTGGGTCTTCCACGGTGCTGGGTCAAGATGGGCACTATCCCATTCTGCAGGTTTCTGCCTCAGGAGATGGTAGAAACCTTTGCTGCCCTTGTGATGAGCCCTTCATTGGAGGATGCTCCTAGCAGGAGCTTCCAGAGCAGAGGAATAGTTCAGGTATGAACACAGTTGGATCTTTGCTTTCAGTGCCTGCCAAGAGAGTGAGATCTTCCTGGACATGCATGGCACAATCACCAGGGCTAGGTGGTGTGGACAGGGGAGCTGAGAGGGATGGAACCAGGGGAGTTTAAGGTAAAGTCCTGCAGAGATTCCAGTAGGACTAGGAGGCAGTTGTCTCCTATGCAGGAGTCTTCAGGAGCATGATTTGGGACTTAGGTGCCTAAATTTTCTGCTTAGGATCCAAAAGCTCTTTTCAAGTCAGCTCATGCAAGCTAAATACTCAAGGCAGCTGGTGCCCTGGGGGAATAATCTACATAAGTCTCAACAGGGCATATGCTCAACTGCCTCAGCCCTGATCTCAGCTTCAGTTCTGTGCTAGGCCACCTCCAAGAGCAGCTGTTAACCTCCCAGCAAGGATGAGAACATGCATCTCATTTCCTGACACCATCCGCAGAAGCCCTTACCTCTACACTTGCACCACTGCAAGCCCTCAGCAGCTGATGATAAACACTTCCACATGTGGGGAAACATAAAACATAAGTAACAGAAAACATGCCCTCTTTGTTTCGGATGTGATGAACACAACTACCATATGATAATTCCCACCATGTGTCAGCTGCTTATATTTCACACCTCTCTTCCAGATTTCTCTGAACATCTCATTGCTCCTGTGCTTTGCTGCTAAGAAGCAGCTGTGTGTGAAGGTGCTTCCCATGGAAAGGTTGATTTCCTTCTCTGGCAATACATGGAGGCAGGTGCCAAGGGCACAATGACAGAGGAGAGTTACATTCACACACACTGTGAGAGGAGATGGTGGTGAAGTGTTTGGCCTGAAGTGATGGTGAAGTGTTTGAGGACCTCAGCTTCTGCTAGCTTTAGTTTACTGCATCTGGAAAGTTAACACTCTTGGAATACTGTTCTCGTTCCATAGGAAGGGGAACTGAAACACTAAGAAAGCGCTGGGAGTCATCACTGAGATCTCTTTTTACATATTTACTGTTTCCTTGAAGCCACGGACCCCAGAGGGGACACCTTTTTTTGTTTGTTTCTTTAGCAATGCTTCACTTACAAAGGCTGTTGTGCGTGTGTTTTGGCAGTGCTGATCCTTCTTCACATTACCACTGTTCTGAGACGGTTGTGTGCACTGAGGTGCTCAGTGGCTTCTAATCCCACAGATGATGACAGAAGTGCTAATTCGTGAAAATACATCTTAATTATCTCAAAATAAGGATTTCTGACTGAAAGATAGTGTGCATTCTTGTGAGTATGTGCCCCTAATTTTCTTTTTTTTTTTTCACAAAAAAATCACATATAAAAAGAAGAAATAATACTTGCCTGCATCCTAGCAGGTTTTCCTGCTTTGAGATCAATCAGTGCTTCTAAGTTACCTGGAGAATTTGCAGAAAGCTTCCCCTTGAAAAGCAAAGTAGAAGTCAGAATTTAAGGCAAGGAAATGGAAAGCTGCAGCCACATTTAGAACTCTACAAGTTTCCAGCCATGTAAATATTTGTGATAGTTCAAACATTTTCCTCTTCCCATCTGGGTGAAATCCTAGCTTAAAAGCTTAGGGGGGGTTTCACCCTAAAAGAGAGATCTGAATATAGCCTCCTGGTCAGAGCATTTACACGGAGAGTGTGTTCTTGTTCTCCTTGTTTCTAAATGCAGAGTTGAATAGGACTCGCTCATGGCAGGGAGGTGACACCACACTAATGGTTGCTCTGGAAGGTGGTTTGATTTTTACCCACTGTGTCAAACTGTTCTTGATGAGCCTGTTGCTGGAGATGGGTATAACTTTCAAGAAATGTTTTGGTTTAATTGAACTGCTGCTTTGTCACATTTCCCAAGCAGTTCTAGCTGCAAACACACCTAAAATGGGGAAAAAAAAAAATCTTTTATTTTAACAAGTAATTTTTTTATAATGATGCAATAGTTGCAAATTATAAACTTTGATTCTCTTTGGTCTCATATCTTGGGTATTGTTATATATAAAGTATTATATATAAATGTGTATAATAAATGGATATAAAGTATTCTTGGATACTGTGGAGCTGTTGGAGCGAGTCTAGAGGAGGCCACGGAGACGCTGTGAGGGCTGGAGCAGCTCTGCTCTGGAGCCAGGCTGAGAGAACTGGGCTGGGGCAGCCTGGAGAAGAGAAGGCTCCTGAAGGGGAGACCTCAGAGCAGCTCCAGTGCCTAAAGGGGCTGCAGGAAAGCTGGAGAGGGGCTTGGGACAAGGGATGTAGGGACAGGCCAAGGGGAATGGCTTTAACCTGCCAGAGGGGAGACTGAGATGAGCTCTTAGGCAGAAGCTCTTTGCTGTGAGGGTGCTGAGGCACTGGCACAGGGTGCCCAGAGAAGCTGTGGCTGCCCCATCCGTGGCAGTGTTCAAGGCCAGGTTGGACACAGGGGCTTGGAGCAAGCTGCTCTAGTGGAAGGGGTCCCTGCCCGTGGCAGGGGTTGGCGCTGGATGCGCTTTAAGGTCGCTTTAACCCAATCCACTCTGTGACTGTCGTTCCATGAAGCCTCTGCTAAGACAGGCGCTGCTCTGTTCTCATCCTGAACTGCCATCTAGCGGCACCCCTTCGGCTTGCTCCCTGGCCTCGGGCAACCAGGCCTGCCCCGAGCTGACGCTTACCCACAGCTCGCCTTGGCTCCAGCGACACCTTCCCCGACAGCAGCGGTCTGCTCCCCGGCCACTGAGGGCTCTGGAGGCGGCTCCTGAGGCACGGACCCGCCGCCATCTTGCGGGGTTAGACCTGGGGCTGCCAGGAGCCCGGCACAGGCCGGACTCAGCGCCCGCATTCCTACACACGGACACAAAGGCACTGGCTGGTGTCCCCGCATTCCAGAGCTTAGGATGGACGGCGGCGATGTGTCAGAGCCACCTCTCGCTCCCATCCGCTGCCGCGCGTTTATCCACGGTCCCTGCACCGCCCGTCGCCCCGCGCCGGCAACGCACCTCAGCGACGCTCCCTGGCCGAGATCGCGCCCGACCTCTCGCGAGAGCTGGCGGCTCTTCCCCGCTCCCGGCAGCCTTTGCGCTTCCTCTTTCCCCGCCGCAGCCTTGAGGTGAGGAAGCAATGGCGGCCGGGGCGCGCCCTCAATCCGGTCCCATCGCGGGCCCATCCCGCCCAGGGAGCCCATGGTGGGGCACAAGGGGTCTGTCCTTTTCCGGATGCCCGCGGTATTTGCGGGGTGGGACGGATGGAGGTGGCGGAGCGGGGGGTGTCTGGTGGTATGAGGAGGAAGCAGGCCTACGGGGGAGGTCGCAGCTGCGGTGATGATTTCCTTAGGACACCTTCGGACTTAACTGTGAAGAGTTAAGCGTAGTTTCTGAGCAGCGCCTGGGCATGAGGTGAACATTCTGCATGTCTGCGTTATAAGCTTAACACAGGTTATTTATAATGAGTTTTCTTTTGCAGTTGAGCAGCAAAGATGGTGCGCTACTCTCTGGACCCGGAAAACCCCACGAAATGTGAGTTGTAGAGGTTTTGTGAATGTTCGCGGGGCGGGGGGCTTTACTGAACCCATTATGGTTTTAATTCCAAAAAATGGTTTTATTTCTCCACAGCATGCAAGTCACGGGGATCCAACCTGCGAGTGCATTTCAAGGTATGCAGCATTCACATAGTAAAAAATGCAATGTTTGAGGGGGTTGTTTTTGGTAATTTTATTAGGTTTTCTTTCGAAATACATGTCTTACTCTTCCATATCTTTACGTAGTTACTTAGGGGTGGTAGCATAGGTTAGGGCCTGCGTTTGGTTTAACTGCATGTAGTGGTCTTCATCCACAGGATCAAAAATAAGATGGTGCGCCCTAAATAGCTTTGTATTATATATAGATAAAACGCAGTAGGGAAGCATCTGCAGGGAATTTAGCAGGAGGAACTGGGCTACTGAAACGTTCAAGTTAAGCTCAGAACTGGAGCTGAGGAGATGCTTTTCTGCTTGGTGTTACACAGAAGAGGGATTTTGCTCTTTTATTATCATCAGGTAGGAGTGTAGTTACTTTCTGATGGTCTTATTCAGTGCTGTCTGAAACACTGATGCTTTAACTTGATTTTTCTTCCTGGGCCTTCTCTCCTTTTAATAATTCTTTGCACAGGTAACTATGTAGTTTGGTGGTTCTTTACATGGTTTGTTAACTCAACACGTGCCTGAGGTGTCATGCTTGACATTTTAGTAAGGATTTATCCTTCAGGTGCTTTCTTTACTTGTGGGAATTAGTGGCAAAAGAGGAGTTCAGAAAAGCATAAATACTAAAATTCTGTTTTTTTCTGCTTGGAAAGATCGCGGTACAGGGTAGAAACCAATAAAGATGTCTCCAGAGCTGTAAGTTTAGTAGTGAAACTCATAACAGAGGTTAGAAGAGCAGGTAGTGAAAATAGTAACTATAGTGTTGCTGGTTATTTTACATTTGTGTGTGCGTGATGCTTTTAAACTGCGATTGTAGCAAAAGTAAGACCTGGGAAGCAGCAAGGAGTGCTTTTACCCACTTTATAACTTGGAAAGATGACATTAAAGTGAAGTTTGCTGTGCTTTGTGTTGCCAGAACACTCGTGAGACAGCCCAGGCCATCAAGGGCATGCACATCCGCAAGGCTACCAAGTACCTGAAAGATGTCACCCTGAAGAAGCAGTGCGTTCCTTTCCGCCGCTACAACGGGGGTGTCGGTAGATGTGCCCAGGTGAGGCCTGGAGTGAAACAAGGGGAGGAGGTATTTGGTTGATGGGAGGGAAGGACAGTGTGAGGAGCAGTCTGGTGATCTTAGTGGTGATGGGTGTATTAAAATAGAAAATAGTTCAATTACTTTGGTTGATGGTACCTTAAAGCTTATCAAGGACACTTTCCACTTGGCCAGGTTGCTCAAGAGAGAAAAGATTCACTCATATACTTAATTCTAGTACAGGAAGTGTTGCACATACTTACAGTGTCAAGTACTTGATGAAATTTAATTAGTTTGGTATCCCTTTAAGGCAATGTAATGGTGAGTTAACAGTGCATAAAGGGCAGGTAGTGTTATACTGGGACAAAGGTTCTGCCCCTTTCTTCTTCCCCCTACTCCCCCTTACTCTTCCTTTTTCCCATTTTTCCCTCCTCATTTCCCCCTCCTTTTTTTTTCCTGTTTTTTTTTTTCTTCTCTTTTTCCATTGCTTACTCTTCTTCCTCTTCCTTCAGGCCAAGCAGTGGGGCTGGACACAGGGACGCTGGCCAAAGAAAAGCGCAGAGTTCTTGCTGCACATGCTCAAAAATGCGGAGAGCAATGCTGAGCTCAAGGTGGGTATTACAGACACAGAGCACTTGTGTCAGGTTGTGTGGCTGTGCGCCCCAGCAAGGTGGAGCAAGTGTGGTTTAGTGCTCCTATAAACTACAAACCAAAGCAAAATCTTGGGGCAGTTTTTACCTTCGTGACATTAATTTGGGAAGTTTGATGGCGGTGATGACGTATCTTAGGACACCTTTGGAGTACCTGTGAAAAAATGCTAAGTTTTTTTTTCTGAGCCATCATCATTTTTTGAGGTATCTTCTTCCATATCTCTGTATTTGTTTTCTGGTTATATTTATGTGTATCCTCTCCTAAATCTGTTGTGGCACATGGCAGTGCAGTCTGGTTTTCTGACTTAATGTTGGTGCTTCCTTGGCAAGCAACCAGTACTGTGGCATCACCAGGTTCAGCTGTTCCTGTTTTCCAGCACCAGCATGCACGGAGGAGTGGTTACTCTCATTTTTTGTGCAGAGATGATGGATGTGAAGAGGAAAACCCAGTGACAGGTTTAATTTCTTCCTTTGCCCAGGGTCTTGATGTGGATTCTCTGGTCATCGAGCACATCCAAGTCAACAAGGCCCCCAAGATGCGCCGGCGCACCTACAGGGCGCACGGCAGGATCAACCCCTACATGAGCTCCCCCTGCCACATCGAGATGATCCTTACTGAGAAGGAGCAGATTGTCCCCAAGCCGGAGGAGGAGGTTGCTCAAAAGAAAAAGGTACCAAGCGTCATACCCGTGTCACCATCCAGGGATGGGAGGGTTGGTGCACTGTCGCTTGCAGCGGAACGGGTTGCTGTGATGATGATCTTAGGACACCTTTCGAACAACTGTGAAAAAAAATTCCATGCCAATTCTGAGCGACCTCATTGTTTACTGTAGATGCAATGTTGAGAAAGAGGGAGATGGCTTCGCTGAGGTCTCTCTTACGGGAATGGTTTGTGCTGCTCTGCTGGAGCAGAGTGTTGTGGTGAAATTGTAAGTTGAGTTGACACTGTCTAGGTGAATTAATACTTGTTAGGACACTTACATAACAGTATGGTAAATACTGTTAAAACACGAGTGCAGGTATGATCGATGGGTGGTTTTGTGAACAGGGGAAGGAATCCCTTGCAATTCCAAGAATTTGTGCAAGGGGTGGCTGAGAGGGGAACTGTAGGCTCCTGTTCTCACTTTCTCCATTCCCTCTTTGTTTTCCAGATCTCCCAGAAGAAGCTGAAGAAGCAGAAGCTCATGGCTCGGGAGTAAGCATGCTGCCGCTGGTGTACAGAAATAAATACTATAAACTCCAGTGCTTTGGCTCTGTGTGTCTCAGCCTTTGTGGGGAAGGGTGTGGGGGGGTGCTGTCTGTCTGTCACGGGTTCGGCCCTTAGCCCTGCCCTCTTTGTATTCCTTCAGCCGTGGAGGTGATGGTGCCGTGCGGGCGTTATTCACCCATAACCGAGTTAATTAACCGGGATAATTAACGGGGGCCACGTACCGTCGTCAGTGTGCGGCGCAGCGCGCAGGCGCTTCTCAAGGGGCGGGGCAGTACCATGTGACCATATACGCCGCCACTTCCCATTGGCGGTTGCGCCGACCGGACGTGCGGGGCCGCTTCCGGTGCGGAGGCTGAGGCGGTGGCTGAGGCGGCCGGTATTGGAGCTGGGCTGGGGCCCGCTGAGGTGAGTGCGGGCCCGGCCGGACACCGCCGGGGCTGCGGCTGCGGCTGCGGCTGCGGCTGCTCCCCCGTTGGGCCCTTCGTGCCCTGCCTCCATCCCGGCTGCACGGGGGCTCGCTGCTCCTCTGCGTTAACCGGGTGTATCCCGGCGTGCCCAGCTCTTGCTGAGGTGTGGAGCGCTTCGGTCTGAACGCTCCTCTGAGGAGCTTCACCGAGTCGGGAAGGCCCCGCTCTCCAGGCTTTACGTGCACTGGGATGGGCGGAAACTACTGCACGGAGCGGGAGGGCTGTGCTGGCCACCGAGGAGTGCTCCGGGGCTGCAGAAACCGGAACGTGTTGTGTGATTCGGCCCTTCTGGACTGGCTCATCCTCTGTGGAAAAAGAAGGAAAAACCTTACCTTTTGTCTGTGCACCCTTGCTTTGTTTCCATAATAGTTAATTAACAACCGAGTTAAACATGCAAAACAAAGACCATTTGAATTTGCCATGTCATGCATGTTCTTTCTGCTGACCCTAATGTGTGTGTGTGGTACAAAAGCTTGTATCACAAAGAGATCAGCTAGCTATTAAAATGTGACCATTTGCCCTATTATTCTTTTTTTTTCCTCTAAAAATTACCTGCTAACCAGGCCACAGAGCACCACCAAGCAGAAGAACCTCATGAACGGAACTTTGGTATCTTAGGACCAGTGTTACGCTTCCAGAGGCCTCCTTTTCCATCTGGTACAGGTATGATGTACTTTTCAGCTGGTATCTTGACATGAAGTGGCTCCAGCGAACTCTTGCTGTTGCCTCGGGGGCAGGCTGAGTGTTCCCTTCAGGCACGCTTGTTAGCTGGTGGATATACGTGCAATACCCTGCTGGAAATTTGGTATCTGGCAGAGGGAGTAGCTGAAGTGTCTTTTTGAATGGCTTTCAGAAGCCATTCAATGTTCATTCACATTGTCTCATATTTCTGGTTTGGGGAGAGAGGAGGATTTATTGTGTGATAGTTCGTCTGATGGTACAGAATTAGTGTGGGATAAAAGGGATTCCACCAAGTGCGAGGTTCTGCCCCTGTGTTGAGGCAGTCCCAAGCACAAACACAGGCTGGAGAAGACTGGATGGAGCAGCCCTGAGAAGCACTTGGAGATGCTGGGTTAGGAGAAGCTCCCCATGACCTGACTTCAGTGAGCGCTTGAGCCCAGAGCCGCCCCATGGGCTGGGCTGCACCCCCAGAGCGTGAGCAGCAGCTCAGGGAGGGGATCCTGCCCCTCTGCTGCGCTATGGGGAGACCCCCGCCCCCCCCCCCCACCCTGTAGTCCTGATCCAGCTCTGGGGCAGCAGCACAAGAGGGATGTGGAGCTGTTGGAGCGAGGCCAGAGAAGGCTACAGAGATGCTGCCAGGGCTGGAGCAGCTCTGCTCTGGAGCCAGCCTGAGAGAGCTGGGCTGGGGCAGCCTGGAGAAGAGAAGGCTCCTGAAGGGGAGACCTGAGAGCAGCTCCAGCGCCTGAAGGGGCTGCAGGAAAGCTGGAGAGGGGCTTGGGACAAGGGCCTGTAGGGACAGGCCAAGGGGAATGGCTTTAACCTGCCAGAGGGGAGACTGAGATGAGCTCTTAGGCAGAAGCTCTTCCCTGTGAGGCACTGGCACAGGGTGCCCAGAGAAGCTGTGGCTGCCCCATCCCTGGCAGTGTTCAAGGCCAGGTTGGACACAGGGCTTTGGAGCAAGTTGCTCTAGTGGAAGGTGTCCCTGCCCATGGCAGGGGTTGGAACTGGATGGGCTTTAAGGTTCCTTCTGACCCAAAACATTCCATGGTTCTATGATATCATCCTTTTCTCAAGCCCTGACTAGGATTCTGTTACACTTACCCACCTGTCTGCCCTTCAGTAGCAGCAAACTGTTTGATAGACCAGATTCCTGCCATTTAGTTTCACTTTAAGTCAAAAAGGAATGAGAAAACCAAACCTTTTGGCCCCTCTGATTCAATATAGTAAGGAGTGAACTGTTAGCTGCAGCTTATTTTTCAACTAGTTTTGTGTGGTTTAAGCAAGAACTTTTCTGTATTTTTTTTTTTTCCTAAGTTTCTGCTATGGGACTGATGAATTAATAGCAAATCTTTTCTTTTTTTGTAATGCCAAGAATGTTTGTCTTGTTGAGAACTTTATAACATTGTAATGCACAGCATTTTTGAATCCAGAACAATAATTAAGAATCTAAGGTTAAAGGATTTTATATCTAAAGTGTCTTTCATACATGAATGTCAACTACAGTCTTTATTTATTAAAGACTGTTTTCTTATCTCACAGCATACAACCTTGTCATCCTAAGTTGTTTTTCTTTTCTCCTCTCCAGCTTTGTCACAAACAAGAGGAAGCCATGGTGTGCATTCCCTGTATTGTCATTCCTGTTCTCCTCTGGGTCTACAAGAAATTCCTTGAGCCCTATATCTATCCTGTTATTGCACCTTTCGTGAAGCGCGTATGGCCCAAGAAAGCTGTGCAAGAAACAACAGCCACAAAAGAAGGTCAAGGAGGCAGCACTGGAAATCCAAGGGCACCTTCAGCCACGAAAAGAGATCAGGAGGATGACTCTGGAATTTATAAAGTAAGATTAATGCATTCAGCTAGCTGGGGATTAAAAGCGCCTGGTGATAGTTCAGGGTGGGTGCCACAGAAGAGTAAACGGTTGTTGTTATAAGTGTTTTTATGGCTATTTTCTTAGCAAAGAGAGTTAGTGGTAGAAATACAGCTAGGGATACTTGCTTCAGCTATTTGGTAGGTCTTGGAAGGATGTGAAATGCACCTGTTTTGTGAAACAGCTTAGTTAATTTGTTATTTTTTTAAATGACTGGCTATTCTTTGAGAGAAGGAGAAAGTCAAATAACGAGTACATCACACCGGATACATGAAGCAGAACTAAAAAACCCCTCCTCAGACAGCTCTTTCACTTGTAATGTGGGAAGATGTTTGGTGTGTGTAAATTGTGCGTTTATTATTTATCTTCTCTAACAAAATGCAGAGATTTGCGTCTGTTATCTCTGCCGTTTTTCCCTCTTGAAGCAGTAATGATATGTAAATCTAAAGAGAAGCCTCTGTCCCAGTTCTTGCTGCAGATTTCTTTAGGATCTCCCCTGGCCTTGCTTCTGAAAGCCATTTCCATCACCAGCTGTTATTGTTCCAGGTGCAAAGTCCTTTTTTGACATCCCATTAATGATGCTGTCTTTTATTTGCAGTTTGAAAGCAATGGCGTTGCAAATGGAATTGCTGCAAAAAGATCCACAGAAGTTTCTGACAAGAAAGCGGATTAGAGGAATTAATTAATAATTTATTCGCTTGTGTCCAATATGAACTGGTAATATTGCTCCCACTTTGAGACATTTTTCTTTGCACGTTTTAGCTGAATAAACTCCCCTTATGACTCACAGGAGAAGGTCTCTTTCGCCACTCAAACTCAAATGGCAGCTAGCACATTTCTAAATTTAAAATGTTTAAAAAACTGAAGTTCTTTGTTTTCCTCACTGGAACTACTTTTCATCTATAATTGATTTGGTGTGATTAGAGTTTAGGTTCAGTAACTTACGACTAAGTCAAGCTTTGGAAGATAAATTTATCTTAACATCTTAGTTTCATTAACTGCTAGTGCAGTACTTCAGGCTTTCAAACTAGAGCTGCTCTTGCTTGCTAAAGAGCCATGAATTGTATTGCGGCAGAAGCATCATCGTTAAGAGTTTAGATTTTTCATGTTAAATCTGTGGATGAGCTAAAGGAATGCTACATGCAGAATTTACTTAGCTTGCTAAAGCAGAAAGTCTTGATTTCATACTTCCATTAATTGTTTTCCTTGAAACACTGTGCCTTTCTTTCCTGAAGGGGAGCAGCAGGGGCACGATGCAAGGAAGTTGTTGCATTGTATTCTGTTGCAGTGGTTTAAAATGGTGCAGTTCTGTCTTAAAAAAAACCTAAACAAGCAAACATCCAACTAAAATCTCTTCAACGTGCTTGTGGAAGTTGAATGATAATAAACCAGGATTTTATTTGAAAGTAAGTTACTTCATACAGTTGTTCTTAGGCTTCTGAGCTACAAATATCTAAAGTCATAGCAAAATCTTTGAAAACCTGGAGACAGGCTGCAGGCTGAAGGAGAACATAAGACTACTGAGTTTGGAATAGAGAAAGTGAATTAGTGAGGTCCAGCTTTACCTCTTCCTTGGAAGATATGTTTCGGAACAGACCTGCCTCCCAACATGGTACTGTAGTTGTGAGGTGGTTTAAATGCCCCTGTGCTCAGTAAGGAAATGATAGTTCATGCTTTGTCCCCTCTGCCAAACCAGAGTATTCATTGAAAGATTCGAGACAAAACCATTTCAGCCATTCTGGATTTACCATTTTCCTAAAAGTATGCTTAAAAAAGCATATATGTAATCTTTGAACTGTTCCTGAGGTCAGGTCTTGTTCTTGTGGCCACATTTCTTCCTAGAAGATAATTATCCTGAAGACTCGCTTGATGCCAGCCAAATGCCTGTATTCTGCTGGTACCTGGTTTTGTCAGGTCTTGTGTGAACTGATTCGCATTGTTTGCAGCTGGGTATCG
Source organism: Pezoporus occidentalis (assembly GCF_034315485.1). Lineage (NCBI taxonomy): Eukaryota > Metazoa > Chordata > Aves > Psittaciformes > Psittacidae > Pezoporus > Pezoporus occidentalis. Next base: position 75,874 of record NW_026913393.1, read on the forward strand.
CCTCCCTCCTGTTACACCATTAATCCTGTAATGAGATGAATCGCAGAAAACTAGTAAGATGTTGCGTAATAAGTGTTTGCTCTCCCTTAATGAGCTAGTCTTAGGAAGTGAATTTGGTATTGCTGTTTAAAGAGCTTTTGCATCATCCTTGGAATGTTACCACCATGTGATCAGCGTATCACAGCTACAGCTTTCTCTTAGACTGGTGAAGTTCCTGCTCTTTGTGATATGGAAACCTGGTTTTATTATTGTCAGTATGCACAGATGGTGTAATTCATATAATAAAAGATAACAATACTAAATGTACACTCCTGTAACTTTTCATGGGTGGTGTTATGTGGATTGTGTAGTAGAAACGACAGGGATTGGAAAGTGGAAGTGAGGGAATTGTGCTACTTCCCAGTTGTTTTTGTCCTTTATCTTTGAATATTTCACCCATAGTGTTGCAATGAATCATAACCATATCCATCCATCCATCCATCCCAACCCTATCCATCAGAATTTCACCTAGTAAAGTGTGGATGTAATCTCTGCCGTGGTGGATTGGGTTTTCTAAACAAATAAACCGCCTCGTCACCCCAAACAATAAATTCCTCTGTCAAAGCTCATGCTCTAAATCTGAAAGCTTGGAACTTCTATCTGAAATTGCCTTGTGATGTGGAAGGAGTAAACTGCCTGAGAAAGGCACTCCAGAGCTGAGGTCAGGCACAGCACCATTCAAAGGGCTGGAGAAGCAAGTCCTTGCAGGTGTGCAGCTGAACATGAGTTCTTGCATTGTCAAGATTGTCTCTTGCACAGTGTTTCCTGCCCCAGGGCAGGTAACCTTAGCCACTGTTGTGAAATGCTGGGCATCTCATAGACAGGCCCAGGTTTGGGGGTAATAAATTCACCTCAAACAGCTGCAAACACAACAAAAAGTAGAGCAAGAGCTGTACTGGGACTCTTTGTCAGTGTGTGCAGTTGATTATGAAGTGTGCATAATTATTTGGGTTATGATTATACAAGGAAGTGCTTCAGACAGTAACAGGGAAAATAAACTGTATGGTAAATCAGGCTGAAAGCTGAGTGAGGCTTCTAGCTGTGTGCTGTTTAAACACCAGTTTCACCACTACTGGAGAGACTGCATAAAGCAAAATGGGCAGATAATGCAAGCAAAATTGCGGGATTTGTGCTTTCTGAGATGGTGTTTTGGTGCTTCTGTTAGCTGCAGTTTAACACTCACAGGAGTAATATACATCACAAAACTTTCCAGAATGAGGAGCTTCACTGGGAGTCAGGGCAGGAGATTTGTGCAACAACTCTTCTGTTCTTGTAATTTTCCAAGAACAGGTCAATAATCCTGTTGTGTGTTGTGAATAGTAAAAAAGCAAAGGAACTGCCTAAGCCTGGGCAAGGGTGCAGGAATCATCTGCTGGGAGACAAAGACATGCACAACGCCTTGAGAAAGGTAAGTAGGCAGAGATTAAGGAAATCCTCACACGAGAGAACAATATCAAGTAAATTTAACTGAGAAAATCTGCATATATTCGTTACTAAAAGCAAGGTTTACGAAAGGGCCCAGGCAGCTAATGATGGCAGTGGACATCTAAGATTTATGAGGCCAAGGAACAGCTTCATTTATGCCAAAGACCTTTAGGAAACTGCAGTGCAGAAATCTTTAGGGACTAGAGTTCTGCAGATCTAGTCCTAAAGTCGTCAGCATCAAAGCTGTCTGGTCTTATCTGAATACTATGGAGGAAGAAAATAATATTTGAAAATATTTGAAAAATTATTCAAATCGACTCATTTAAAATACTTTTTTTCTCCATGGCAAGGTCTAGATGTGATATGGTACCTTCTATATGCTGATTTGCATAGGTAGCTGACTGCCAAAGGCATGGATATTATTGAAGTACACCTTAAACAATCCAGCAAGTATATGTAAAAAATTCTTAAATAGAAGTTGAGAAAGTTTTATATTGCTGATTATTTTGATGGGCCTGATTTCTGCAAGCAAAGGAAATTCTGGCAGGTTAAATTGAATGGGATCAGCCTCCAAGGATGTCTAAGCTGACAACCAATTCTGTGGAAAATGATCTTTATTCAGATGTGCTCACAGAACACTGTTAAGTTCTATCTGCAAAGCTGATATAATGACAGGAACACAATATGCTGTCATTACCCGAATGCAGCAATCACGCTCCAGCCCTGTGGGAGCTGCTGGGCATGCTGCTGAGTTTAAGTCCTTGGAGTCATTCCTCCTTGATTTCTGCACAATGCGGAACATGATTGCTGACAGAGCAGTCTTTTCAGAGGCTGCAGGTAAAGGAAATGACAAGAAACTCAATTTACACTTTAGATTAACTAAATCTGCCTTCAATGAGAACTAATTGTTTCATTAAACTGAATGACATGAAAGAAGAGATTATCTTCCCTGTGCAGTTTTCTGATTGTTGGAACATGCTCACTGAACCAAACCATGTTTTGTGTTTCACAGCCTGTCATTACTTCTGCTTTTCACTGAACCTGACTGCAGCAGTTTAATTGAAATGGCCTAGAACACTGTGAGTCTCTTGCTTTAGAAGTGGTTTTCGATCATACTGCTCAATCTTTCATTGTATTTGAAACATAATGTACTTGAAATGTTGGAGTGTTTACATGTAGGGAGATGTAGCAATACTTGTATTTCAGCTCCTTTGTGCACACAGTCCTACCTGTTCTATAGCCACTGTTGGCTCTGCACGGTTTTTATTGCTGTGGCGGTCTGATAAAACACCATACGAACATGAGGCCAAACCCTGTGCCAAGATACTTGCTTTACGTGGCAATGTGTCTGCAGTGCTTGCGCCCCAGCTTTGCACACGTGCTTGTTGGCTTGCACAGCCCAGTTACAGGTGTGTGTAAGAACTGGGCTGCGTATTTAGCATCATGCACCGTGATAATGGGATTATGCTCTGGGCTGATCACACTGGGAAAGGTTTCCCATTTGAAGGAGCCATTGGGCATTTATAGAACCAGCACAAAAACCACCTCGGAGATCATTGCACCACAGAGTGCTTGGTGTTGGAAGGGACCTTAAAGCTCATCCAGCTCCAACCCCTGCCATGAGCAGGTACCCCTTCCACTAGAGCAGCTTGCTCCAACCTGGCCTTGAACACTGCCAGTGATGGGGCAGCCACAGCTCCTCTGGGCACCCTGTGCCGGCAACTCAGCACCTTCACAGGGAAGAGCTTCTGCCTAAGAGCTCATCTCAGTCTCCTCACCCTCTGGCAGGTTAAAGCCATTCCCCTTGGCCTGTCCCTACATCCCTTGTCCCAAGCCCCTCTCCAGCTTTCCTGCAGCCCCTTCAGGCACTGGAGCTGCTCTCAGGTCTCCCCTTCAGGAGCCTTCTCTTCCCCAGGCTGCCCCAGCCCAGCTCTCTCAGCCTGGCTCCAGAGCAGAGCTGCTCCAGCCCTTGCAGCATCTCCGTAGCCTCCTCTATCCCAGATGCAGCGGCGACGGCTGGCACAGGGTGCCCAGGGAAGCTGTGGCTGCCCCATCCCCGGCAGTGCTCAAGGCCAGGTTGGACACGGGGTCTTGGAGCACCGCAGTCCAGTGCCAGCCCCCCCCCCCCCCCCCGGACTACACTTCCCGGCGTGCCCCGCGCCGCCTCACTTCACTCTCCCCGCGGACCGTTGCGCATGCGCGGCGCTGCGCGTTGGCGACGTGGAAGGCCGGAGGCGGGCGGTGGGTACGGGCAACGGCGGCGGCGCGCGGGCCGCTGAGGGAAGCGGAGCGGGGCCGGGCGGGGGGGACCCGCGGAAGCCGCACTCGGTACCGGGGCGGGCCCGCGGTACCGGCCGCCTCCTGCCCCGCGGCGTTGCGGTGCGAGCGGACGGGGCGCCGCTGACCGGGTAAGCGGGGCCTCGGCGGTGCCTCCGGGCCCGGCCCGCCGCAGGGGGTGGGCGCCGGGCAGTGCTGGCGGGAGCTGCCGCCCGCCCTCAGGGTTCCGGTTATCCCTTGTCACGACTGCCCCCGCTCCCTGTGGCGATGGAGGGGCTGCGGCCGTGCGGGAGCGCTCAGCACTGAACCTGCGGAGAGTTCCTGGCGCTGCCGGTGCCCGCTCCTGGGCAGCGGCCCCGCTGTGGCCCCTCGGCCCTCCCGGTCTCCGGAGGTACCTCAGCGCTACGGGGCTGCTGCTGTCGCCATAGTGCAGGCGTCAGAGCGTGTAGGAGAGCGTTCTCCCCGCATTGCTGGTGTTGCGCTCTTAATGACGCTTATTATTCGTGAAAACGGTATAAAATGTCGTGTTTTCCATTCTTGTGTAGTTGTAGTGTCCAGGGGTTGCTTCTGCAGTGCCTGCTCAGGCGCCCTGTGCCTCGTGGTCACTCGTGGCTGTTTGTTTTCATTCCTTCCAGGGGTAATGATTAGCAAGAGTGGGGAATGGCTTAGCTGAAAAGAGAGTTTTTACCTTAACAGATACCAGGCTTTATCTTGTATTCTTTCACGCCAGGCACTGTTCGTTTGTTATTGGTAACTAACTCTACCTGGACCAAATTGACCTCAAACAGGAGCTGGTAGCAAGAACTGTTACAAATTTAAATATAAATGCCCCATCCCTGGCAGTGTTCAAGGCAAGGCTGGACGGGGCTTGGAGCAAGCTGCTTTAGTGAAAGGGGTCCCTGCCCATGGCGGGGGTTGGAGCTGGATGACCTTTGAGGTCCCTTCCAACCCAAACCGCTCTCTGATTCTATGTTCCTATGATTCTATAATTATTAGTGTTTAATCTTTTGCACCAAGTGTAGCGAGGCTGTAATCTCATTTATTCCATTGCGTGCACTGAGGGATAACATGCTGGGCTGCAGTTACGATCATTTGAGGTATTTTTTTCAAGTAAGTAGGTTGTTAATATTTCCCCTGTTGGGCACTTTCTGAGTGTGGGGGAGCAGAAGGAGCTCCTGGGTGGTTGGTTCCAGTTTCCTGACACAGGCTGCTGGGTTGTGCAATCCCCCATTTAGTCAATTCCCAACTAAAAACCGTTGAAGCTAGGCTGGATGTGGTTCTGGGCAACCTGGTCTAGATGAATATGTCCCTGCTCATTGCAGGGAGGCTGGACTGGATGAGCTTTGAGGGTCCTTTCCATCCCAAACTAATCTATGATTCTATGAACTTGCTTCATTTGGGGTGAGTTACAACGTGTCCTTGCTCCTTAAATTGCCAGGAGCTCAGGGAGGCCACATTCCATCCTCTCCTTGGGTTGTTTTCTCTTTTCATGTTGCTGCTGCATCAGCAGAAGCCCATGGACAGCTCTCTCATCTGGCTGAAGCGACCATCAGCTCCTTCTCTTCCTATCCTGTGCTGATCCTTTAGTAGCACAGCTTCTAATGCTTAATACTTTATGATAAATTCAGTAGGAAAGTATTTATAGCAAATTCATAACGAATTTAGATGGCTCTGGTGCTTCCAGCAATTTTTATCAGATGAATAGGAAGATCTCAGTGTGTTTTTAACATGCTGGTGACTGACAGAAGGTATTATGAAGTAAGAAATCCTGTTTGGTGGCTGGTGAGCTGATGTCAAAGTGCATGGTTAAAGGTGATAACGATATTTCTTCAAAGTGTATTCTCTAGAGTGAAAAGCCCCCTGCACCTTGTGTTAATTGCGCACTTTGGCAAGTGTAATTTCATTTGCAGCAGACTCTGGAGATAGGTGAGATAAATCATGATGTGTCATATCGTATAAAATTATGTATACATGCAAAACAGATTTGGCCTTCAGTATAACATGCTTTTTTATGCTCTAGGTAGATTTTTATCTGTGAGAGACAGTTAAAACAGAGACAGATAGCTCTGTTGGAAAAATATGCATAATTCCCAATTGTGTGAAGGGTACAGATGCCAAAATAATTGTATAAGCTTTGAAACAGTAAAATCTACCTGGTCTGCAGACCTTTTAATGAACATGTAAGCATCTTTTTGAAGCTTAAAAGGGGTTTGATTTATTTTTACTTTTTAAACATCATTTTGGCCGTTACACAAGATTTATTTATATCTGAGTGTAAAACAGGGAGAAAATCCTAAGTACCTGTAACAATAATTTTAACATCCCTTCCATAAAGAGATAACTGTACCAAACCACTAGTTATGCAGATTATTAAATTTTGTTAAGTTTAGCATGACTTGTGTTATATCCAACCCAGCTGCCCATTTTAATTATGTTAGTAAATTGATGAATTACTAGAGGTTCTTTTTTAGGTAGATTTAATGATTATTAAAAAATAAAGTGGGGGCAAATTCATCAATAATCATAAAACATTTTCATAACAAACAAAATTCTCAGCACTATAATCCAGAATAGGTTATTATGTACTCTCTGTAAAACTGTGCTTTTGAAGACCATTGCTGTATATATGGTAACAAAAGTGTCTTTTTTGCCACTGTAAGAAGTTGTGGTTGAACCAGAAATATTGGTACTGATATGCAGGATACTCTTAAGCTGTGAAGTCAAGTCTTTGTATGCATTGTGCATACTCTTTATTTTTTAAGCTCCTTATTCCACTGATGTTCCTGTTTAAACTTCAGTTTGTTCCTCTCACTTTATAGTTCCAGTACAGCGCAGGAGTTTCACTGGTGAGGGCAAATGAAACCTTTAAAAGAAATAACTGGGCACTGCAAAGAGCAGGATTAGTATTTGAATTTACACTGCTTGAAACTTTTGAAAAATATGCTATATGCCTGTAGTGGTTGTTTAACAGGTGGAGAAAAGTGGATCCTTTTACACAGTGCTTGCCCAGCCTTCCTCCCTTCTAATGGCGCTTTGCTAATCAAATTACAGAAATTATCTCTGCATGTCTTCCAGAAAACACTTGCTGTGTTTGAGTTCTGACATTTACTTGGCATGTAGGAATGTAAGAGTGAGGATAGAGGTAATTTTATTTCTTTAATTGCCTCCACACCACCTCTCCTTCCCGCTGTGACAGGATGTATTTCTGAAACTGGTGCTGTCATTCCACTCTCAAATTGGTAGGCTGGATGCAGTAATTATTTAATAAAATGCTGTGACTGGAATTACGTAGGAGGTCAGGAAAAGGATCTTTATAGTTTTTGCAGGTTAAAATTTTGTTAGTTCCTGGCAAATTTTAGAGGCTTTTGAACCTTCAGGGAGGTTTAGCCACAGGTATTGTGTTTTAGTGTGGGAGTGTAATTAGCAGCATTAAAAGGGTCAAAATTAAAGAGTCCCTAACAGATCCTGTGGAATTTTATATTGAACTTTATAATGAATTTATAAATTTTGTATTTAATTTTATAATGAACTAAAGATCCGTTTTGTTGAATGTGTGTAAATTAGACAAAGAAGTACTTAAATGCTATAAATGCTTATTTACCTGTAAAAGTTAAATGAAGTCTCTCTGAACTTCTTAACAGGTGTCTGTGGGATTCGCATCCTGTCTGGAAAAGCTCCTTCAGGAGGCTTGGTACGTTCCTGCTGTCTTGCCTCTGACAAAACATTGTGAGTGGGGAGAGAGAGGTAAATCGATTGTGTGACTTAATGGGTTTCTACCCCACTTAATGGGTATGTGCTAATGTAAGGGCTGATACGTGGTGGGTGGAGATAGCACGGTTTTGGGGTTTAGGTCTTCAAAACAAGATTCGTATTTACCACATATATTTCCTTATTGGTGACCAGAGCCATAATGTAACATTTTCATATTTTTTACAGCAGTGTGTTTCAGAAGTTTTTGTTCTCAGGCAAAAGGTTGGAGCAGTAAGAAGGAATGGCATTTTTATGTCAAGTTTTTTTTGATCATGTATAACTTTAGAGAAGGGCAGTTTGAGCAACGTTTTGATGATGTTTTTCCCCTATGAGTCAGTAGTTCCATTTGGGGGCAAGACTCTGAAGGTAACCAGTGATGGTGACAATAGTACATCTGAAATAAGCTATTTTGAGATTAATAAATAGGCATTTCCTTAGTGATCGAAATCAGGAGATTTGATCACCACAACAGTAACCTGTTGCTTAGTGATTATATGGAAAATATGTATTGGGCTCCTGGGATGGCACTGGGAAAATAGATAAGCTGTACATCTTAGTCTCATTTATAGAATTTAGGTTTTCATTTTTCTGTCACCTCCTTTCCAGAGCACCTTATGGCAAACTCTGAGATTACCAGAGGGTGAACTGGCGAAGGCAAAGGTGATTTATAGCATCTGTTGTTGAGCAGTTCTGTCAGCAACCGCAAGATCCCATTTCTCCTGCTCATATCCCATTTCTTCTGCTTGAAATACACCTAACCAAAAAGGTCTTAAAAAATCCCTTCTTCAGCTGTGAGCAGAACAACTGTCCTGTAGGTGGGTTGTGAAGTGAGCAGATTGTGCTCTTCAGAATTAGGCTTTTATTGACGACTGACTCCTACGTAAAATGGTGTGGGAAAGGAACTGGAGCAGAAAACACAGTATCATCACTGGTTTTTGCAGCTGCTGTTCGCCTTCCCTTTGAGTGGCCTTCTTTGCCTGCAGTAAATCTATCAAGATTAATCACTTCTGCTATGTGCAAGACTCTTTAGGCTTCAGTGAAACCTGTAAGGACCACGCTAATGTCACTGCAGTGCTGCTCTTGCTGCAGAAGAGGAAGGCACTAGAACAAGTTACAGGAGGATGAAAAAAAATGCTGTGTTTGTTCATCCAGCAGACTAAAGAGTGGTCAAGTCAGATGATTTTTATTGAGAGCTACCTAAAGACCTGAAGATGGCATTTTCTTTATTTTTCTTGTACTTAAGCATTGTGTGGACCACTTCATAATTGTGTTGTACTTTTGGACAGCAGTTAATAAATACATCTGTCCTCAGGTGTTGAGCTTTAAGGAAACACGCTTTGGTACCTGGTGAATGGTTAGTGTCCTGTGGTGCAGAAAAATGTATTTTAAAAGATTGTAGACATAATGGAGACTTTCATGACCTCAGACAGTAACTAGCAAACTTGATAGACTCTAAAAAATAGTGGGTAGAGGAAAAATAGAGATATTTCTAGATATTGGTCAAATAGACAATTTGAACAATATCTTGAAAGCTGTTTATTTTTTCTCTTTTTTGTGGGGTCACCGTATGTGTCTGAACACTTTCAGTCTGGAAGATTAAGGGGTATGGGTAGAGGGAACTGGAGAAAGGAGTGGTTGCCAAACATGCAGCAGAAAAGGGGAGGAAGATTACGAGTCAGTACAGTGAAAAGTAAAATGAGCACAGTCTTTCCTGCAATAGTCATTAATTTAAAATCAGTAGGAAGCGTTTTTAATTTGTAGTCATGAAGGATGCATTAATTGTGCTCTGAAATCTCCCAAGCTGCTTGGTTGTAAGTGGCTGGCGTATAAAAGAATGTGAATTCTTAGTAGTGGATTGACTGCATTTGATGATTGCCAGGCATTAAGTTTTAGCTCAAAAATTTTGACTCATTAACATGCTTTAAAAGCAGAGATTGTTTCAGTGCTTTTCTCTGATTCAAAAAGGCAAAATTTCCTGTATTCTGAGGATTGTGAAGATTTTTCCTTTCCCTCTCAAGCTCGTGTTACAGGCACGAATTCTTATTGCCGTGTATTTCTGCATCATCACTTTTTAGCAAAATGTTACCAATTTAATTGGTAAACCTCAAATTCATATGCTTTTGTACCTCTTTTTGGGGTATGAATGATCTCTTGCTGTGAGTGAAATATTGATATGACTGCTTTTTATCTATGAAGAAAGATCAAGTCACATCTCTAGTTGGGTGTTCTTTTTCCCTTGCCTCACTAACAACACCAAAGCAATTCTCCAAGCAGGTACAGTGGAATAAACACTTTGCATGCAAGGAAAGCTGCAAAGCTGTCCCTTTTAAGGGAGGGAGCAGCGTCACTTTGCTTTTCAGATACCTACATGCATGCTTCAGTGAGTTAACTGCAATTTAAATTACAGGGTCTGTTGAGTGTTGCCTTCTTTTCCGGAAGTGAGCAGTAAGTAACTACAGATAATTTAGGGAAGAGAAACTCCAGTTTAGCTGCTGACATCAAATCTATTTGGTTTTCCAGTATCAGTGCTCATTTAATAGGAGCTGTTGGAACAGGTCCAGAGGAGGCCACGGAGATGCTGCTAGGGCTGGAGCAGCTCTGCTCTGGAGCCAGGCTGAGAGAGCTGGGCTGGGTCAGCCTGGAGAAGAGAAGGCTCCAGGGACACTATAGAGAAGCTTCCAGGCATTAGGCAGAAGCTCTTCCCTGTGAGGGTGCTGAGGCGCTGGCACAGGGTGCCCAGAGAAGCTGTGGCTGCCCCATCCCTGGCAGTGCTCAAGGCCAGGTTGGACACAGGGGCTTGGAGCAAGCTGCTCTAGTGGAAGGTGTCCCTGCCTGTGGCAGGGGGCTGGAACTGGATGAGCTCTAAGGTCCCTTCTAACCCAACCCAGTCTGGGATTCTGTGATCCTGTGATTCCTTTTGTGTCCCAGAGGGCTGTGTTGCTTCACTGATGGACAGAAATAACATCTCTTTCGTCAGAAAGTTTCTGCAGTCTTTGGGATGTGATGAAACGTGGCAGAGGATTGTCAAAGCCGAGGTGCATTGGGGTGAGGATTAAAGCAGTACATGCAGGTGCTTGCTGAGATCAGCTTGGAGTTATCCAATCTCCTGTCTTCAGTTTGATTGCCTCTCTTTCAGTGGGCCTGGAGATGTTTTGAGATATTTTGTGTCTTGCCTGGAAAATGGGAGTATTTTGATAGGAATAAATCTCTCATTTGGGAATACAGAAGTGGGCTAGTGAGTTGCAAAAGCTGGTTTGCTGGGTTTGAGGAGCTTAATAAAGGCGTCAGAAGAAGCAGGGCTTCTGGTTTACTGCAGCTTTCCCTGGTCTAGTAAAGCAGGATAAAAGAAATTAAACAGATGCTTCCCATGAGCAAACCTGAGGGCTGCACAGCTACTGTAGACAGCTAACTCTGATCCTGCACGTGAATATACATCTGCAAGATGTAACTTAGGTTTTGTCTGACTGTTCTTTATCTTATGATGCTGTATCTGTTAGTTGTGTAGGTATGTGTTGTGTGTGATACTTAGTCCACAAAGCATTTGATCCTTAGGTATTGTCCTGGGTTCAGGTATAAATATTATTGTCATATAAATGAGTAGACAGAATTCAAATATATTGTGTGGACAGTAAAATTCAAGTATTGGAGCTGAATAATGCCTACTGTCAATGTAGCTTCCATTGTGTGGAGAGCAGTATATATATATTGCAGTAATCTTATAACTGTGGGGGAAGTTGTATGTTAGGATTTTGTGGGATGGTTTAATGTCTTATGGGTGAAAGATGGTGTGAAACCTGAAGTTCTTGGAAGCAGATAGGGATCAGCCAAAAGCTTCAGTGCAGCTGCTTTGGTAATACTTGAATAAGCAGCATTACATCTCAAATGTTCTCATCTTTGCAGTGGCATTGGCTGCTTTGCTGGAAAGGAGAACAATGTCCATTAATTTTAGTTTATAAAGCAGCAAACTATGAAGGTAACCAAGTGCTGTTATGTATGGAAATGAAATTTTTTAGGTTTTCAAATGTATAATAGCATCACTTAATTTATTTTAATACGGTTGTGTTAAAGACCCAACCTATAAAGCACATCTCAGATGGTAAAGTCATCTGCATGACTGCCTCAAATTCTTACACTTTAAAGTACTAACTTAAACCAAACCACAGAAACCAAGCCAACCAAACATAAAACCCCAAAACACCAAACCACAGCTGTATATAATCTTCATTATTCAGGTTGTCTTCAGACTCAACCAGATGACCGCGGTGAGCATAGCTTTGGAAGGGGGCGATTAGCAAAATGTCAACATCGGGAGTTAAGTTGTGAGACCAGTAGGAGATCTATTACCTGGTGGAGCCGTAATTACTTACCTAAAATTATTTAATTAGAAGGTTTAGAGAGCGTGATAAGTTTTTTTTCCAGGTTCAGCAGTACACATGCTGTACCTTGAGTCATGGGCTCAAACACAGCATGTATGTACTGCTGAATTGCTTTCAACTTGAAGAGGGAAAAATGATGTTCTTGTAAGCACTGTTAATAATCGATATTAAAATCTTTTAGAAGGAACAGTAAACTCAGTAAATTTCTATCTACCCATAGCTATTTGAGTTTGGGATGAGTCCTCGTGCAAAACAAACTTCCTTGTGTTTACTCTGAAGGGTCTGCTGCTACATCATGGAGCCAAGTTCTAGGACTAAAAAGGTGTTGGGTTTAATAAAGCATGTCAGTTGTAGACAAAGCTATGATTCTTTGGGGATGTTCCTAGTTTATTTAGAAAGAAAACCGTTGTGATATGTAGAGGTAATAATACTATGTTAAACCAAAGGACTTGCTAATAAATTGTCTCTTTTCCTTAAGGAAAAAAACTAAGTTAATGCTTCTCAAAAGAAGGCTTAATTAATTATTTTTTTTTATGAACCACGCTTTTTTTCCTTTTTTTCTTTATTTAAATGTATTTCCTGAAAAAAAAAATTAGATTCCATTGGTAATTTACTTCTAGGGTTGGAACTGACTTTTTTGGAGTGAATGGGTGTCGTAGTTTAAGCACCAGCTACTAAGAAGGAGAAAAATAACTGTCACAGCTGAATTCAGGACAACGGGGATTTCCTGTTACTTGGTGCTTAGTGTGGCTGTCCTGCTTCAGCATATGAGTAAGCAGAAACTGTTCAGCTTGGTCTTCTGAAGTGGCTTTGGGATCCCCTTGACTTGCCTTGCTGTGTGATGGGGCCTTGGTTCTATGAAAATCACGTCTAAGTAAGGATTAGGTACAATTTCAAAAATACCGTGGCAGTTGTGTTCCAAATTGGCTGACCTTTTGTGTCATCTAAAGATTGGAACCTCTACTCCCTTAACCAACATACAGCTAGATGGATGAGAATACGAAAGAGCGCATTGCTTAACAGAGGTGTCATGGGATTACAGAATCCTGGACTGGTTTGTCTTGGAAGGGACCTTAAAGCTCATCGATTCCAAACCCTGCCATGGGCAGGGACCCCTTCCACTAGAGCAGCTTGCTCCAAGCCCCTGTGTCCAGCCTGGCCTTGAACACTGCCAGGGATGGGGCAGCCACAGCTTCTCTGGGCACCCTGTGCCAGCACCTCAGCACCCTCACAGGGAAGAGCTTCTGCCTAAGAGCTCATCCCCTCTGGCAGGTTAAAGCCATTCCCCTTGGCCTGGCCCTACAGGCCCTTGTCCAAAGCCCCTCTCCAGCTTTCCTGCAGCCCCTTCAGGCACTGGAGCTGCTCTAAGGTCTCCCAGACCTTTAAATTATTCAGAAGTGCCGAGAGGGGACTTGAGCTGAAATATGGGTCCGGGGTCACTGTCACTGGTGTTTGCTTCTGCAGTGGTTGGACATGTGCAAACCAAGGGCTGCAGGGCAGATATGCCCATGTGCAAGCTAAACCTTGATTCTACTTCCAAGTGATGATCCAGTATTCCCTTATATTATGCAAAATTTGTTTTCTCCTCTTTATTCTATTGCTTCAGTATTTGTTGGCTTTGTTTCAAAGGTAGCGTACATGGAGTGTTGGTCTTTTATCTTTGAGACAGCAAAACTTGTGTGTAGGTAAGATGCTTGCTTTCTTTTGTGTGAGTAAGCATTCAGCTGAAGTTCTGGAAATCCTCTTAAACTAATTACATTTTATAATCCTTTATTGCTTCTCCCCAGAATTCCCTGGCACCAACTTCCCTTTTTACTGCTAGGCTGCTTTTATATTTATCTTCCTGCAGCTAGTCTTCATGGCAAAAATGACTTCTGCAAATGCTATAGACAGTGTTGTCAGAGGTTTTTGCTATATGAGACATATCTATAAGGTTATAAGGTCATTGTATCTCTCTCTCCTTTGGTCAGATATAAAGAGAAGTGGTAGAAAATAACTGCATTAGAAACTAGAGCTCCCTGGGTGAGTGATAACAGAGTTACAGCAGTGGAGTTGGAATAAGAGCAGATATACTGGTTCAGTATAAAGTTTTATCTCTGACTGCTAGAGCAGTGAATAGTGATAGTGGAGGATGGAGCCCTGGAATGAAGGGGAAAGAGTGCGGAGTGGTATTTTCCTAGCCTATAGTGTCCCCTGCAAACAAAATTTAGAAAATAATAAACATTTTCCTCATTTTTGTTGGGTGTCAGCTTTTAAAGACCTCTTTATTACTTAATAGTATTAAGTATTCTGTATTCTGCTCTCCATTTGTGCTGGTGCTTTCTTGTTTCTGAAATACTTGGGTACTGTGCATTCACTCTAAATCTTGAGGGAAGTTCTTCAGGTAGCCTTTCGGATGACTGCAGACATCTCATCTAGTTGAAGATGTCCGTACTCATTGCAGGGGGTTTGGACCAAATGACCTTTGAATGTCTCTTCCAAACCAAACTATTCTATGATTCTATGATTGCAGCTTTTCATGGCATCTCTGTTTCTTTATAGTAAGTTCTCTTCATTTTTGTACTAATCTATATTCATATAAACTGCTACTAGAATGCTCTTTTCTGGGAGTAATAGCTTCTGCAAATAGAGGTCTAAGAGAATCAGTGCTGGAGTACTTCTTGGAACAAATCCTATTGAGACCAAGGGAGGTGTTGCTGTTTCTGATATAGCTGTCTCTGTTCTGTCTTATGCCAGCTGAGGAGTGAATATTTAGGTTTCACAGTAATATCTTGCACAGCAATTTTATCTTGATGGGGGTGCTTTTTTAAATACAAACTTCTAAAGCTATTGGTCACCGTTATTTCCCCTCGAAAGGTGGGAGATTATTAAAGCTGATGTCCTGGAAAGGTTTAAGATGCTTAGGAGCATCCCTGGCACATAGTTAATTGCATCGTGGTGTTTTTATTTTCTTTAATTAAATTGTTTATGAAGTGCTGATAAGCAGCATGAAGAATTGAAATCTTTTCATTCTTCACACAGATCCAGTGCAGCACAGCAAGTAATGAAAAGATGTTTTGGAGCATATCCCTGCTGACTTGTTCAGTGTTGCTTCAAAAAGCAGTTGTTTCTGATGTGTTCATTTTTTAGCTTTCCCCCATTGAAGTAGTTGGCTGGAACCAACCATGTTATTTTGCAAATATCAAGAGGTTCAGTAGTACATTTCCTCACTTAATTCAAATTAACTGTGTAACATAGTGCTTGCTCTGGCAAGGTGGCTGTTATTAATGTGTGGATCATTGATGGCACGCAGAAATTAGCTGTGTGATGGACTTCCATTCTTGACAGCAGGAGTCATTTTCTATCTATGTATATTCAGTTGGAAAATACGTTTTTTGAACAGTTTGTTGACTTGACACCTCTGTTTAAATTGTGAATTCCTTGAGTTTTTCCCCACTGGTGGCAGCCTTGGTATTGATACAAAGTGTGACACTGTTACTGCCGTGTGATTTATGAAAATTCAAGTGAGATGATGACTGAAGTATATAGCACAGTAACTTTTCGTTTCCTTGGCTGGAGGTGTTATTGTCCCAAGTTCTTTGAAAGAAAATCTTTTTAATAATGCCTTTCTGTGTGCCTATTTTCTACATTTCAGTAATTGTTCAAGGTTGCGAACTGAAGCTTTACTGATTCTGGGTCTGTATATTCTGTATTTGTACACAAGACTTAAATGTTTCTCTCTTTTTATTTTTTTCTTTTTCTAGAAGAAATGAAGATTTAGAAACCTATTTGCCAAACAAAGAAGATGGGAGCAAATAGCAGCAGCATCAGTGAGCTTCCAGAAAATGAGTACTTAAAAAAGTTATCAGGAGCAGAGCCCATCTCTGAGAATGACCCGTTCTGGAATCAGCTGCTGTCATTTAGCTTTACCACTCCAACAAACAGGTAAGAGGGTGCTTGTTGAGGAACTGAACTTTGTTAATGTATTTATAGAAGTGAGAAGTCTGAAAGCAAATGAATGGGTTATGTTAATTATTCCTGTTTTAGGTAGGGAGCTATAAATGCCTAGGTAAAATGAACAGTTGTTTCTAACTCTTTCCACCACTTCTTCCATTCCTGTGTGTGCCTTTCTTTGTAATAGCTGTAATTGCTGTTCATGGTCCTTGTAGCTGGGAAAGATCAGAAGTAGGGTCTGTAGTGTTAGGGGTGGCTTTTTTCTTTTTGGTTGGTTCTTTTTGGTTGGTTTGGGGTCCTCGCTTTTATCTTTCTTTGAGGAATTCTCTGGAGTTAATGAAGATTCCAGTGTGTGATGTTTCCTCTCAACTTACAGTGAATTCTCCATCTTGCATGTCTTAGCTGTATGTTAGCTGTTAAGTTTCTTAGTCTGTATGCCTTTTTTCCCCCTTCACTCTTAGATTTTAAAAAGAAGTTTGGAACTTGTCTCCAAGTCTTTTGTATTTTCTAAATATTTGAAATTGAAGTTCTGCATGTCTTTTCACTCTAGCAAGTGGTGTATGTATAAACAGAACTAATATTTTTTGGGAGGATCCATAGCATATCTCCAGAAATGCAGAATATAAGTCCTTGTGATTTATGTTAACCCAAGTCCTTGGCTAAATTCATTGGCCTGGTCGGTGATTATCGGTCTCACAAGGACAATCTGGTATTACTTAATACTTCTAAATAGTACTTAAACTGTTTTTCAGTTTACAGTATCATCTGACACTTTTCTATCAAGTGAATGTCTTATTTACCCTGTTTTATTAGCAGTATTTCCTTGCAAAGGAGCTAGTTTTTTCATAGAATCACAGCAGACTACAGCTAAACACTTTGTGTTGTAGGTTTAAATAAGCCATAATGTGTGAGTGCTGAAACAGGGAACACTTTCAGTCTTTAAGAAATTTAACATATGTTTGAGAGGTGTTTTGGCAAACTTTACTGTCATTTTTGTTTATTATTTATGATCCTGTAATTTATTTTTGTTGTTAAACAGAGCTGTTGTGAAAATGCCAGTCAAAGGTTGGTTTGTTTAGGGTTTTTTTATTCAGAAGGTGAAAAACTAGTGCAGATTCATGAGGTCTCAAACGTTGAAAGTAAATTAATGGTTGAATGGAATACGATTTCTAGTGAGGTATAGCTTACATGTTATCTGACTTGCCTCTGTGATCTATCTTTTGCAAAGTACCTTCTGAACGGCAAAGAACCACATTTATCTTTCTAACATAGATCAGGTAGATCATCTGTTGTCTTCTACTGAGTGCCTGTGAGTAAGTGAAAGTTCACACAACTGGGAGGGAAAATCATTAAACAACCCGGAGGCACGTACTAGGTGTTACTTTTGTAAAGACTGAGGAGGAGGAAGGATTTTGGCTTCTGCATGGAGAGAGTAGCAGGAGATCAGCAGGAAGGTGCAGTGTTGTGAAGGGTTGTGATGCTGGTAGGGGGCAGTATGTAACTGTTGGTGTGTGAGGGAGCAGTTGTTCTCCAGGATCCCTGAAGACATAAGAACTAATTACAGCATACCCATAATGAGCAAAATTTACTGTGAGGGTGCTGAAGCGCTGGCACAGGATGCCAGAGAAGCTGTGGCTGCCCCATCCCTGGCAGTGGTCAAGGCAGGCCTTGGAGCAACATGACTTGGTGGAAAGTATCCCTCCTGTGGCAGAGGGTTGGAACTGGATGAGCTTTAAGATCCCCTCCAACCCAAACCATTCTAGGACAGTATGATGATTCTGTGAAGATGGTAAATATTCTAAGAAGCCATATAGTACTATATAGTTTTGTTTTTAGGGGGAAATAGCTATATATAAACCCCCAGCAATTCCTTTCAGTTGTTCTGCTCTTCTCTCACCCACCAAAGTAATTTTTCCTAGCTTGCTTTACAGCTTTTTTTGTTCCTACCTCATGGAGTCAGATTCAATGGAAAGTAGTTTTGCTTAAAAAAAAAAACAAAACAAACCCAAAACAGTCGCATCACCCCCCAAAATCCCACCAATACCAAAAACCCCACAGCAAGCAAAAAAAAACGGATCCAAAAGCATGTTTAATTGTCTGACCACCAGATGGTGCTGTTACCTAGCAGTTCGAAGAGAATTATTTGGAGAGGCATCTTTTGTGCAGCTTAATTGGAAGGAAACAGAAATTTTCCATTAAGTTGCATCTACCTGAAAGAACCATTTGACAAATGATGCCGGGTGATGTTGGCTGCACAGCTCCCTCAGCCATTGTTTAACTCGGCTAACCTTGCCTGCAGCGACAGAACAATAGAGGTCAATGTTCATTTTTGAGATTGATATTTCACAAGATTTCAGTTTAATTCTGTTTTTTTTTAATGAGGCTTGAGCACAGGTCACACTTCTGACAGCAGCAAGGTGGCAGTTTGTGACTGTTGTGGGAAGGAGCTGGTTTTCACTATCAAACAGGACAGATTTTTAAAGTTTTATTCTGTTTTCAAATTACACTTTTTTTAGTTGTGTGTTGCAAAATTAGGGACTGTTGGCAAATGTTATTAGGAATCATATAAATGTTGTGTGTTGTTTTCCTGGAGGTAATTTGTGGTACTCAGGAGTGAAAGATCTATCCAGCTTCCTCAGACTTTTGCAGAGAGAAGATTGATTGGATCCCCAGGGAGAAGAGGCTTGTATTCTCTGGATGCTGCTTTGGACATACTTCTGTTCTGCGTATGGCAGTACTATAGGGAAAGGGGAGGAGAAAAACATACTTAGAGCAGCCTTCCAGTATCTGAAGGGGGCCTACAAGGATGCCAGAGAGGGACTTTTTGTCAGGGACTGTAGTGATAGGACAAGGGGAAATGGGCTTAAACTGAAACAGGGCAAGTTCAGGTTAGGTAAAAGGAAGAAGTTCCTTACTGTGAGGGTGGTGAGGCACTGGAATAGGTTGCACAAAGAAGTGGTAAATGCTCCATCCCTGGCAGTGTTCAAGGGCAGGTTGGACAGAGCCTTGGGTGACATGGTTTGGTGTGAGGTGTCCCTGCCCATGGCAGGGGGGTGGTAACTAGATGATCTTCTGGTCCTTTCCAGCCCAAACTATTCTAGGATTCTATGAGAAGGTAGTAGGAACATGCACAGTAGCAGAGAAAGCAGCCAGCAACAAAAAGACACCATTGAAAACTCAGTAATATTCGGGAGGTAGTGGGGCCAGGGTATATTGCATCCTTTCAGCAACTGATGCTGAACAGATTCACCTTGCTGTCAGGTAACCTTTCCCATGGCAAGGTAGTGGTGTCTGCAAGGAAGGTGAAAGGGTACTTGTGATACATTGAAGGGAAGCCTGAATCAGCGTGTAAGTAAGTGTAAAGTGATCAGTGTGAATCAGTGTAAGATTTTTAACACTCTCCAGTGCATGCTTCCTCCCTTTTGAATGTGTGGATAGTTCTTTGCTTTACTGAAGCTGTTCTGAATTAGTCCAGGTACAGCTGCCAAAGGAAGGTATTTTGGACTGCCAGACTGAGTTGGATCTTCTGAGGAGCAATAGTCTTTTAATCCCCAACATCAGAAGCCCGGGGCCTTGGTTTGGTAGTTGGTGGATTACTGGTTCTCTAATGTGAGAAGGATGAAAGTGTGATAACGTATCTGATGGCATTTTTAGTGGCACTGCTTTCCTTGCTCTAATGTCTGTCCTCATTTTGTTAATGCTTTGCTTTTCTCAGCACTTCATACTCTTTTCTTTCTTTGTCATTATTTTGCTTTTATTACTTTCCCCTTTCAGTTTGGTTCATCTCTTTCTCTACCTACCCATTTCTAATCAGCCTGATTCTCTCTCTTTGCTTTGTCTCCCCATCCATACCTGATCATATGTGTTAATCTCTGTGGTTCCATGTAGTTCTTAAGTATTACTCATTTACTCAGCCACATCTTCTTTACTAGATTTATTTTTTTCAGTCCAGTTAGCTTTTTCATCTGTTTCTGTGAAGAACACAAGGTAGTTTGTAGGGGGGAATGAAGTTTGCCAAATACCAGTGCTGCTAACTGTAAAGTTGCTGTGTCTCTGTCAGCAGCACTGATTCAAGGCACTCCTGCCCTTTCACTGTCCCTTCCAGTATTTATTCAGGTCTGCCGTGGGTTTAATAAGAAACTAATCTGTCTAAAAAACAACAGAGCAAAAAGAAGTGTATATTTTTTCAGCCAAGTTAATTCTCTAGAGTGATTCATAGCATGGCACCACAAAACAATCCTGGCACAATGAGAGATTGATTTTTGGGGCACAGCAGACTGTTGGGTTAAAACGTGGGATTGTTTAAACCTGCTGTTCCATCCAAAAATGAACGTGAAAGTGCGTGATCAAAGCCGAGCTGGCTGTAATATTCTGCTTTTCTGGGCTGTTTGTTCTTCCCCTCATAATGTTGATTTTCTTAGTAGTTAAGCACATAGTAAGACAGAATATTAAGTGGGTGTAGTTCTGGTCTGTGCATTCACAAACCCTGATGATGAATCAGCCATCAGCAGTTAGAAGTGAGCTGACAGCGAATCCCTGCTCACTGCCTGTGACTCCCCTTTCATGAGTGATGGTAACAGCCAGAGCAAGTCTCTGGTGTTTGGCAGATAAAGCCATTGCAGCCTTACACAATTTAGGAATCATAAGAGATAAATAATATATATATGTGTATATATGCACAAGTGATAGTATAAGGAAAAGCTATCAGCAGTTCAGTTTTGAGTTGCCTGATGCTTTTCATTGTAGAAGGTGTATTGTGATACCCTGTTCTGTAAAGCAGGTTGTGGATGCTGAGAAGGTAAAACCCTCTTGGGCTACAGATGTGTCTGCTGAGAAATTTCTGGTTTCATCCATTAGGAAATACTTGGTGGTCTAAGTTCACACTCCTGCGTGTCCTTTTTCTTTTCTTTATGGTTCTTTATTTGTTGCACAGAACAGATTCATGGGAACTGAATTAAAATTGTATAAAACCTCTTAAATTTGCCACTTCCTACATTTTGGGTGGGTGACTTACCAATCCGAGTAGTGTTTGGGTATTGGAAAAATAAAATACAGCTTTTCTAGGTGTTTTTTTTTGGTTATTATGAGCAAAAGCTGTGACGTTTACTTTGGAGTCTTAGCAATCCGTTTTGTTTGTCTGACTCTTCAGTGAGTTGCTACCAAGAATCCACATCCTCCTTAGTGGTAGTGTTAGTTACAATTCTTTCCTGGTGGAAAACTTAAACCAGAGTTAACTAACACAGAACTTGCTGAAAATCATGTGCTATTATAGTATTTACTATTCCACTTTGTTGCTTCCCTGGAGTTATTAATGAGTTGCTGGTTTAAGAACAGTGGGCATAAGCCTTTAATGGGAAGACATAAAAATGAGGAACTTTTATGTTGCCTTAATATACAATTTGAAATTGGTAGAATAAATTATATGCAGCTTTAAGTTCTCTGACATCTTTCCTCCAACTAGTACCTTAAAGTCAGCACTGCCACAGTATGGATTTACTGAATGGGCTGATTCTTAAATTTTATATTCAGTGGCAAAGAAGAAAGCTGTACTGAGAGCAAAAAAACATTCCTTTGTTTTTTTTTTCTTCTGTTTTATGGGGAGTTAGTTTTCTGGGTCTTATTCTTAAGGATTGGGCCTTATTCTTACCATAATAAGGGTGGCATGGTTTAGGTATGTTTGTCATTTCAGTTTCTATGCAGAATATTTTCCATGTTGCAACGCTCTAACAGTAGTCACAGACACTTTGAAACCTGTATTGTGATATCTTTAGCATAAAAGCAGAGAAAACCATGTTCTTCAAAAATGACTGCTGTCAGGAAGCAGCTTTGCTGGTCATTTATGAGTTACAGGTTTGCTGAAGTCTGTAGACTGATTAGTCCACAGTTAGTAAATTTAAAGTAAGGCAACTGAATTCAGCCACTCTAAAATAACTCCACTGATTTTATTTTTCTCCTCCTTTGTATTTTATTTTTCCCCCTCTTCTTTTGGGAAGTTGTAGTTTTCTTACAATATAAACTGGAATAGCTAGCCTCAGAATCAAGCTTTCCGGTAGCGTGAAGCCAGAAATAAAAATCTGCAGTCAGTGAAGAAGATGACTTTTTATATTTTTTTTGTGCAATAGACTGCTTAAATTACCTTTCTTCCTCAGCTTTACTGAAAACGTACTTTTTTACATAAAACTAAAATTGTGAAGAGGCTCCATGTGCTGTGATCAGTAACTACAATGTGATTAAATCCCAACAAAATTAAAGACAAAAAAAAATTATGTAAGATCAATTGTGAAATGATAGAAGAGTAATTTCAGCAAGACAGTCTAAATACTGTTCCAATATTACATTTTACTTAGTTAATAATCACTGTCTGTACGTATGATAAATAACCCCAAATTTTCACTCGTTCTTGTTGGACATGAAGCCAGGCTGAGAGAGCTGGGCTGGGTCAGCCTGGAGAAGAGAAGGCTCCTGAAGGGGAGACCTGAGAGCAGCTCCAGTGCCTGAAGGGGCTGCAGGAAAGCTGGAGAGGGGCTTGGGACAAGGGCCTGTAGGGACAGGCCAAGGGGAATGGCTTTAACCTGCCAGAGGGGAGACTGAGATGAGCTCTTAGGCAGAAGCTCTTTGCTGTGAGGGTGCTGAGGCGCTGGCACAGGGTGCCCAGAGAAGCTGTGGCTGCCCCATCCGTGGCAGTGTTCAAGGCCAGGTTGGACACAGGGGCTTGGAGCAAGCTGCTCTAGTGGAAGGGGTCCCTGCCCGTGGCAGGGGTTGGAACTTGAAGGTCCCTTCCAACACAAACCAGTCTGTGGCTCTATGAATATAAAGAGGTAACTTTGATTTCTGTTCCTATTCCCATATAGTTTTGGTGGGGGTGTGTGCATTGAGTTCCCAACTGGCATTTAAATGACAGTACAGGTTTGAGAGGTTGAACTTTTTTATCAGGATAAAAGATGCTTCTAGTATTAAAGGGGCAGTATTTGAGCGTGCAAGTTTGATCTTTGTTGAAGTTCTCTGACCTACCTAGTACAGAGTCCTTACTATGTGATCTAAGTTCAGTGGTTTTGCTGCCCCCTTTCCTACGGAAGGGGGTTACCCTCGATTACTCTTTGCTTCTGCAGCTGATGTGTGATACCTGATGTCAGCTTGAAAGTAAAACAAGGTAAAAACTTTCTCTGAAGATATTCTGTGCTGTTAGGAAGCAAATTTTGCTGTTAATTTTGCTGAAGTCTGTGGGCCTACCCTCACCAAAAAAAAAAACCCAAAATAATTTCTTGCTTTCTTAAAAGAATTTGAAAATGCTGGAAACCAGATCACAAGATGAGGCAGGAATTCTTATGATTTTTTTCCTGCTTCTCACATGTCTTCTTGGATCTGAATAAGCCAGTCAAGTCTATGTGGTTACGTATACTTTGAATCCTTCGTGTGTGTCCCCTGTGCTCACAATCTGTTTGAACCCCCAAACAAGGTCATACCTTTTACTTGCGTCTTGGGAAATTATAGAACTGGTAAATATGATTGGGATATGTATTACTTGTCCCAGAGCAGGTAGGTGGTTTAGTGCAGGTTGTGCCAGCTGAAATATAGGATTACATGTACAAACTCACCCAGGTCACTGTGATCGCAGTATTAAAGATTGGTAGCCTGAGCCTCGTGTTTGCTGCCACGTGTCCCGTTCAATGGCAGGGCTTACTGGATGTTGCTGAGGTGTGTGGGTTTCTCCAAGTGGTGCTCAGCAGTGCTGCAACACAGCAGAAAGGGTTTACTTGCCTTGCTGCTTGTTAATGCTAGAAACTGATAATCTTGTTCTACTTGAGAATATGCTACCAGCTGTTGTAGACCAGGGTATATTTTGTGCCCCCATCCGTAATGAATCTCTCTTCTACCTTTTACATGTTACAGAAAATCCTTCAGAAGCTGTCTTTCAGTTCTGAAAAGGTGTGGTCTTGACTTTCCCTGTTCCTGGTGGGTAAAATTGCAGAGTGGAACATGTGTGGGATATTTTCCTTTTTTTCTTTCTGAAAGGTTGTTTTCTCCTGGATCCCCCCATAGGTGCTTCATTATGGTTAAATATAATATGTTGATGGGGATCAGTTTAGCTGCATTTTAGACTTTCTCACCATCCCCGATAGCAAGCTTCTAGAATATGTATCTATGTATATGCATACACATATGTTTGGCAGCAAGGCAGTTTGTGTTCTTTGGGTGAGGCTTTTCAGAGAGGATTGGAACTTTTATCTGTGGTCAGTGCAGTGAAGGAGCTTCAGTCTCTCAGGGCTTGCTCTTGTCATTAGTACTGAAAAATACTTTGGATACTACCAGTGCTGCTCTGTGGATTAGTGGAAAGACGGAAGTTTTAGTGTTAAGTTTCCATTCTTACAGTCGTTAACCAAATGTAATCTCCACAGGGATTGTAGAGCAAAGTCAGTACTGTACCTGGTCCTCACGTTTCTTTTGTGCCAGCTTTATGAGTCTTGCTCTGGCATTTTCTTCCTGAGTGCTCATGCAATGTGTCTTCTGTCCTCACAGCACAAAAAAAACATGCAGACACCATTCTGCAGGTCTCTCACTTCCCTTTCCTACCCAAGTGAAGGCAAGAAAGCCACTGCCAAGCTTTGCCCTGGGTAGCTGAGAATGGGCTATTTACTGTGTTTCCCACTATACTCTATCCATGAGCCCATCCCTGGGGATGTAGCAGGAGTATAACTACTATTGAGTGTGCATGTGTTGGGTGGTGTTCTGCTGTAGTTCTTCCTCACTAGGTATTTCCGTTGGGTGAACTGAAGTTTAGCAGATGATGTTGCCTAGTTTTGAGCATAGCAAAATTCAGTTTTGTGTTTTTGTTTTAGGAATAAGAGGGAATGGGCTGTATACTTTGTTTTTCAGTAAGCATTCAGTTTTGGTTTTTTTGTTAGGAAAAATAATGACTCAAGTGTTAAAAGCTTCGCTGAAGATCTGAAGGTCTTGCTTGGCTTACCACTGTTTTTGATCCTGGCAACTTGTAGAAATGGGTCAACTCTGGAATTTGTTTGAGGACTTTGTGTAGCTTTTAACAAAGGGAAGAAAAAAGCCGTGTAAGAATGCTTTATGTTAAAACCTGACTGCTTAGAAATCAGGGCAAAATGAATGAACCGTAATTAAAAACTGGATGTCTGCATTTACTGTTTAAATCCTAGAGGAATTACAGTAATCAATCAGGCTATGTTACAGAAGTCCCCAGCATCTTTGGGTAGCAGGATGTGGGTCACGTTGCGTTGGATTACAGCTATTCAGTACCTAAGAATTCTCTGCTGAGTTGGTGCCCAGTGTAATATTCACCCTGCCTCTCAGCTCTTAGGAAGGAATACATACTGATGACAAGCAGCCAAACGGACAAATGTAAAAGTATTTTAAGAAGTGCAGAAATTCCTTGTTTCTCATGGACTTAGAAAACTGTGTTGTCTGTAGTTGCTGCCAAGGTGTTTTAGCTTTATGCCATTTGTTTTTTATTACCTGGCATGTGTTTAGCACTGAAGCCAGAGACCACTTTTGAGAGCAAGTCTAATGTTTTTAAAGTGTATATGAAAGTGTAAGTTTGTTCTTGCTGAAACTTGTGCTTAAGAGCAATTTATGAGAGGAACGAATGCTGATATTTGATATATATAAAAAAAGCTAGTCTCCATACTCTAAAGTTGTCTAAGGGTGTTCAGCTGTAGGTGAAGAGCTGTCCCTGCTGTCAGCTCACTACACAGAAAATGAGCCTGACACAAGGGAAAATTTGCAGGCATCTTAAAGCTTAGTTTATTTCATGTCTCCATCTCCTTTCAAAAAGGTTTGAAATAATTCTTTTGGCTGCTATTTCTACCAATATCCTTACGTCCTCTTTCAACCCTCAGGAGCTCGGGCACACCTCAGAGAAACTCAACAGCTTCTAAGAGCTCCACATGGGTTTTCAGCAGTGGAGCTGGCTTAGGGGCTTCCCACACAACACCACAGTTAATCTCAGCTTGATGCCACAGTTCTTAGGACTGTGCTGTAAACTGGATTACCATCTCAATTTAAAAGCAGAAGGAAGGGGGACTGCTTCCCCCACCATTGCCTTTTAGAAAGTCACTGGCAGAGCTGTAGGGGGTTGCTGAGACAGGTTTTGAGCAGGTGGGACAGAGAGAGTGTATGCAGGACCATTCCTTTTTGCCTTCAGTGCTATTTTTATATAAACTAAGTTAGTAGTCAGAAATCTTAATGCTTGGGAAACAACAGTGACTCAGGCAATCTAATTATGGCAGTATTAAGTTCTGCAATATTTTTATATGAGGAGAGCTTGAATGGAGGCCACACCACTGACTTTTATAGGCTTAATTACTTATTCAGGTTTCATTACATTGCCACTTTCCTATTTATTCTGAGATGGTGATTTTCATACCTTTAATTACAAGGATGTATCTGCGCGTGCTCTGAAATCGTTCAGCCTATATTACATACTGTGTTATATTTGCAAGCATTAAACTGTTTAGGGATTTTTGACTGGCTTTTGATTTGGGGAACTTCAGAAGGACTGCAGTTCCTGTAGGTCAGACTGCATGTTAATTGAGTCTGTAGGAGCTGTCCAATCTTCTCTGATACTCTGAGCAATAGGACAGGGGTGATGGTTTTAAACTGGAAGAGGGGAGATTCAGAATAGATACAGGATTTTTTTTTGTGATGAGGGTAGTGAAACAGTGGAAAAAGTTGCCCTTTAGGTGTTAATATTGGGACACGTTTGTATTGCTTAATGTGGCATTGGACACAATATCTTATTATTATTTGTCTTTTTTACCCATCTATTACAGAATAATATATTTCCCATATATTATTCTGTTTTGTATTCAGGGGTCAGTTAGTCTGTTCTGATAGGTTTGTAGTGATGGAAGTGTATAAATGTATTTTATGTGTTTGACACTGCTGCTATTTATTTTCAATGGTTGTTGGCAGGTTTTGTTTTAGTGCTTTATTGTTCTTTTCAGCGGATGTTTTCACTGGGGCGTACCAACAGGCAGGTAATGAAGTTGTGAAAACTTCGGTGTATCGGATGTGATTGTTGCATTAGTGTAATAACAGTTGCAGGAAAGTGGTGCTTTGCTTGAGGTAAAATGTCAGGTTGAAGATCCTTTAATTTATTCTTCTAAAAAAGATGTTATTTTATATGATAGTTCTTGTAAAAATTAAGTTCTGTCTGTAGGTTGCCATCTGATGTGTAGGTTCAGTGGCATCAAACTAAGCATGGCAGCATAGAATCATAGAATGGCTTGGGTTGGAAAGGACTTTAAGATAATCCAGTTCCAGCCCCCACTCTCATGGGCAGGGACACCTCACACTAGACCATGTCACCCTAGGCTCTGTCCAACCTGGCCTTGAACACTGCCAGAGATGGAGCATTTACCACCTCTTTGGGCACCCTGTGCCAGCACCTCAGCACCCTCACAGTAAAGAACTTCTTCCTTTTATCTGACCTGAACTTGCCCTATTTCAGTTTGAACCCATCACCCTTTGTACTATTGCTACAGTCCCTGATGAAGAGCCCCTCTTCAGACACTGGAAGCTTCTCTGAGGTCTCCACGCAGCCTTTTCTTCTCCAGGCTGAACAGCCCCAACTTTTTCAGCCTATCTTCATACAGGAGGTGCTTCAGTCCCCTGATCATCCTTGTGGCCTCCTCTGGACTTGTTCCAACAGTTCCATGTCCTTTTTATGTTGATGACACCAGAACTGCACACAATGCTCCAAGTGAGGTCTCACAAGAGCAGAGCAGAGGGGCAGGATCACCTCCCTGAGCTGCTGCTCACAGTCGGGGGGTGCAGACCCGTGCGCAGCAGGGGTTCTGTGCTGCGAGCACACACAGAAGCCGGCTCATGTTCATTTTCTCATTGACCAGCACCGCAAGGTCCTTCTCCACAGGGCTGCTCTGAATCTCTTCTCTGCCCAACCTGTAACACTGAAGCCACAAAGATACTAGCAATATGAAGCATGTAGTGCCATCACTTCACTTTGACAAACAATTAACGTTTGACTATTAGTTTCATGTATTATAGTCACTGTACTTCGAATGCATCTCATACTGCCTGTGACTGTGATTACCGAGTGCAGGAACGGCTTCTCCAGAGAGATTGTGGAGTAACTCAAAAGCTACCTGGTTGTGTTCCTGGGCAACCAGCTTTAGGTGGCCTTGGTTGAACAGGGAGATTGGACAAGGTGACGGACCTCCAGAGGTCCCTTCTCACCTCAACCACTCTGACTCTGTGATATCTGTGTAAACCACCTCATCATAGAATCAGAATGGTTTGGGTTGAAGGGACCTTAAAGCTCATCCACCACCCTCACAGGGAAGAACCTAAGATCTAACCTGAATATCCCCTGCTCAAGTTCAAACCTATTACCCCTTGTCCTATTGCTAATGGATCAGTAAAATTAGGTGCTTCATAGGAATATTTTACTACTGTTTTGTAATGAATTTTCACTTCAAGTGCAGGAACCCAATTGCTTCTGTAACCATGTTTATTTTCTTTTTCCTCTCTCCTAGTGCTGACTTAAAGCTCTTGGAAGAAGCCACAGTCTCAGTCTGCAAGTCTTTAGGTGAGAATTTGTGACATATTTTTTCCATATGCTTAATCATGTGCACATCCATGTCTTTAATAAACCTAACTTTCCTTCTATGTGTAGTAGTGTAAAGAATGTATTTTGTGTATATATATATCCCTGGCTTTTAGAAGCTTCCATTGTCAATTGTTTTGTAGAGCTTGAAATAACCGAAAGACATAAAATAATTCCATCCCTACTATGTTTGTGTACTCTGCCCTCTAAGTTGACCAGTAAAGGGAGAGAATTAATTGTAGGTTGAAAGGAAGAGATAGTCTAAATGTGATCAGTGATGTTTCAGGAAGGTAAAAAACTAGTTATGAAAATCTGCCCATGTCTCTTGACAGGAGACTGTTGTGCTATAGATAGGTCTTGAAGGGAAAGCAGTAGGAGCTCTACATTTGGGCTATTTTAAATCTAGGCCGAAAAGTATGTTTAGAGAAGAGTTACGGAGTAGTAAAGCATGTACTGGAGAATCTTAAAAGAACATCAACAGCTGTGCAGAAAAACTAGATATACTGTGCTTTAAGCCTTTGAGATTTGGTTTCATTCTGTGTATTTTTTGAACTAAGTAGTGTCAACTTAGAAGTGCTATATAATCATCTCTTATTTTTCCTCATTTAGTTGAGAAGAATCCTCGAACAGGAAACCTTGGGTCATTGATTAAAGTCTTTCTTTCTAGAACCAAAGAGTTAAAAATTTCAGCAGAATGTCAGAAGTAAGTGCCCAAGGAGAAAAGCTTTGTGTGCCGTTTCACTTCTTAAATGTTGCTTTTGCTGCTAGCTCTTGAGTTTTTTACTTCACTAGTAAACATGCTCACAGACCAAAACTTAGAATTCTCTTAAAATGTTATTTGAAAAGAAACAAGTATCTAGTGCTTTTCCAAACACAGGTTAAGTGTAATGGGTAAATAGATCACTGGGGGGAAAAAGGCATGTTTGTGTTCATCCTGTGTTACACAAATACATTTGTGTACAGGTGGTGTAACTTCTGGTTACTACTGGTTTAGAGCCGTTTAAACACCTGTCCTTTTCAGCTAAATCTTAATATGTGAACCAGTGTTGATAAAAATATGGAAATATTTTAAATTGAGTTGGATTTGAACATGAACTTCTACACAGAGACATTGCTTTCGAATCATATTGTGCAACTTCCATTAGTTTTGCTTGCCGCTTCCAGCAGTAGGAAAGAACTCCAAGAGTTGTGTGTAGAACTGTATAGTTTTTGCATGAAGCTTTCTGTAATTGTTGCCCCAAACCCATAGACGAATGTCCAAGTCTCATCAGATCTGGGACTTCAAAAAGGATGATTTTCTTTTAATGACCCTTTGTACCAGGACTGTCTTCAGCCTGGATAGCTCCTGCTGTTTTAATCCAAAAAACACTCTGAAAGTACAGCTTCAAGCAAGAGCTTGACTATGTGCTGTTGGGTGGGCTTCCCAGCAGATGTTTACTGGGACTCAAGAAAACATAAAGAAGCTATATCACCCTTGCATTCAGAAAGCTTGGAAGACATTTGTGTATGTTGCATAGAAAAATCTTGCTGTACTGTGCTCCTGAAATGCCTATGGTCACCTCCTGGCTGTTTTGACTGGGAAGAGTGCTCAGGGAGACAGAATAGCTTCTCTATCTGAAACTGATGGAAATTTTCAAACACCTTGATGGCTTGAGTCCATAGAATGTAGAAACCTGAAGAAGAATGCCGAGCTACCTGGTGAGCTCTTCAAAGAGTGGTGCTTCTGGCAACTGTGGTGTTTTTTAACAAGACAAATTTAGCAATAAAGTTGTATTCTCTTGGGGGAAGGAAAAAAGTACTGCTTTTAAAACCATTTCCAGTTTACCATATCATCAACTGAAGACTCCATGCTTGAGCACTTTGGCTTTTCCTTGCTTTAACTGTAGGAACCCCTTTGTCTCTGGCATATATTAACTTGTGGCTTTTGATGCAGGTTAGCGGGTTAAGCATTATTGATTCTTCTTTGTTTCTGCTCTTTCCTAGTCACCTCTTTATTTGGCAGGCTCACAATGCACTGTTTATTATTTGCTGTTTGCTGAAAGTATTCATCAGTCGAATGTCAGAGGAGGAGCTGCAACTTCATTTTACTTACGAAGACAAAGCACCGGGCTCATACGGTAGGTATACAATAGTGCTAGTGAAGCATATATCCCACAAGAGACTAAAAAGTTCTTTGTCAGTGTTGGTCGACATGGCATTCAGAAACATGATTTAGTGATGGCCTTGTTAGTGTTAGGTTAATGGTAGGACTTGGTGATCTTAAGTGCCTTTTCCAACCTAGGTAATTCTGTGATTCTCTGTTTTGTTTAGGCTAAGTATCCAAAACGTTGCATTAAAACTGGAAATGAAGTACTCATGAGGTTCTTTACAACATGTTTACAATTTGGGGCAACCTGTGAGGTTGAAAGTAGGTAGTAGTAAAACAGACTTATTTCCTTTGGGGTCTGAATTTGGTGTAAACCGTCTTCCTTTGTATCATACATATGAAGGAGAACACCTTCAGAATGTGATGAGAGCTTTTAGTTACACATTAGCTGTTGTCATCTGCTAGAATTAAATCTTTGTTAACAAGCTGTTACAGGTTCTTACAGCAAAATAGACTTCTAGAGTGGGGTTGGAGTTGTTTGGTTTATTTTTTCTTTAAAGATTTGTATTAAGTTTAACATGGCCATTTATTTACAAACTTATTTTGACATTTATTTTAAACAGTTGTGCAGAAGTGATGCTGTAGACCTACCT
This sequence comes from Pezoporus occidentalis, assembly GCF_034315485.1. NCBI lineage: Eukaryota > Metazoa > Chordata > Aves > Psittaciformes > Psittacidae > Pezoporus > Pezoporus occidentalis. Next base: position 107,005 of record NW_026913393.1, read on the forward strand.
TAGCTTTAGTCATTTTCATACAGTTTAAAAGGTGCTAACAGCTCTCTTCAGAAAAACAATAGAACTGGGATAAAGCTTACCATGTATTACTATAGGAACAATGATGTTGCAATTATTTAGTGTTTCTTTTCACATACGTTTCATAAACCAGCAGCAGCCAGGGAGTGGAATTGATGCAATTTTCAGGAATCTAGTGAGGGAAAATAACAGTACTGTGGTTAGAACTGATTCATTGAAAAGCCAACTGCTAAAATTTAATTAGTGGGCAGTAGTTTATGCAGGAGTGCAGGAAATCCCAAAGAATTTAGGCAGAATGTTCAAAACCAAGTGCATCTCCAGGAAATGGTTCACATATTAGAGAATAGGGCTGGAAAGGACCTTAAGAGCATCCAGTTCAAACCCCCCGTGTCATGGGCAGGGGCATTTCACACTAGACCATGACAGCCAAGGCTCTGTCCAGCCTGGCCTTGAACACCACCATGGATGGAGCATTTACCACCTCTTTGGGCATCCTGTTCCAGTGCCTCACCACCCTCACAGTAAAGAACTTCCTCCTTATATCGGACCTGAACCTCCCCTGTTTTAAGTCTAGACCCATTACCCCTTGTCCTGTCACTACAGTTCCTAATGAAGAGTCCCTTGTAGGCTCCCTTCTGACAGCGTCTCTGAGGTCTCCACGCAGCCTTCTCTTCTCCAGGCTGAACAGCCCCAACTTTCTCAGCCTGTCTTCATACGGGAGGTGCTCCAGAGTCCTGATCATCCTTGTGGCCTCCTCTGGACTTGCTCCAACAGCTCCTTGTCTTTCTTATGTATTACACCAGGCAAAAGGTGGCAGGGAAGATGTTCAAGTAATCTAGCTATTCTGTTTCTGCTATCACATCATTCTTTCTGAATGAATAATATGAATGCATTCAAAATCAGTTTGATTACAGCAAAAAGAAAGTTGTAACACTGCTGCAAATCGTCATGTAGGCCTGTATCAAGACACTCTACAGAACACATGATAGATAATGCTGGCATAGGAGCCTTGATTGCTTTTGCTTTGTTGTAAAGACACTGTTGAGTTTGTAATTGCATGTTGATTGTTGCATAAAGCCAAAAATGGTCTTGCAAGAAGAACTGGTATGAGAACGGTAGTATGGTGTGAGTGGATTATGGAAGAACAACTAAAAGTGTCTGACTCTGGATTTCCCTCAACAGTCAGTCCAGCAAGGGTACGTGTTGGGAACACCTTATAGCTGCTTGCTCATTGAATAGGTAAAACTGTTTGTTAGAATCTGTTCTCTTCCTTGGCACTTGCCTTTGCTCTGGGGGAAGCAGACTTCTGGTGCCAAAAGATTAACTGCTACATGCTGAAATGGTTTAATGTATTTAAACGGTGCTGAGTGATCTCCAAGAATGAAGTCACCTATCTGATGTGTTAGAAGGCAACACCTGCTTATAGAATCATGGAATAATTTGGGTTGGAAGGGACCTTAAAGCTCCTCCAGCTCCAACCCCTGCCACGGGCAGGGACACCTTCCACTAGAGCAGCTTGCTCCAAGCCCCTGTGTCCAACCTGGCCTTGAACACTGCCAGGGATGGGGCAGCCACAGCTTCTCTGGGCACCCTGTGCCAGCGCCTCAGCACCCTCACAGGGAAGAGCTTCTGCCTAAGAGCTCATCTCAGTCTCCCCTCGGGCAGGTTAAAGCCATTCCCCTTGGCCTGTCCCTACAGGCCCTTATCCAAAGCCCCTCTCCAGGTTTCTTGTAGCCCCTTTATGCGCTGGGAGCTGCTGTAAGTTCACAGCAGACTGCCTACAAGTGTGTACTTGCATTAAAAAACATTGCCCACCTCTTGCTTCAGTGGTATACTGCAGCACAGTACAACAGGTGGAAAATCTGTTATGTTTTGTTAGCTTGCCCCTGCAACCTTTATTCCTTATGCTGGGGGTTCCTCGCAGCATGGTATGAAAGTGATTCTTGTCACAGGGGTAGATCCATGTTTATACCATGTCTAGTAGCACTTGATTGTAATTCACAGTGACATTTATTAGCGATAATTTTGTGCATATTGATGGCAAATGTACTTAGCAATTAACTTTGAGCAGATTGCTCGCTGGATGTTCTTGATTAGGAAGGTAATTGTGTGTGGTCTGCTGGTGAGAGGGGTTGAAGGCAGGAAGCAAGGAGCTTCTCTTTGGCTCATGTGGCTCCAGTGTGCTGCTGCTTTTGACTCTGGTTTCCAGTTGGAGATGGTTCTTGTGACCTTCCTCAAGATGTTGAGGTTCATAATGTGTTGTATTTTCAATAGTTACTCGTTTTGGTCCCTAGCAGATCTTCACATAGGTTTTTTTAAGTATTTCTAGAGCATGGTCACAAGGTGAATGCCCTCCTATAGCTTTTGGCTTGCGTATAGGAAAAGTGATACATCATTAATGGAGTATAATAAACTACTGTTGTGTTAGGGCCTATTGAAGTGTGCAGAAAAATAATGAAATGTGGTTTTGTTAGTATTTTTATAATTAAATCAAGTGTATCTTTATTTTAACTTTGGCGGTTAAAGCGTGACTTGTTATTGTGAAGTTTACACAGATTTATTAGTACTTTTACTTAAGTTTAATGTGCTTAACGCTGTCTTTGGTGAACATGTTTTTTTTTAAAAATTCAAGCTTTTCTGTGTTGTCCTTGCTGTCTTTACATTTACCAGAGCTTGATGATATTTTGCTGTTCTTCAGTTGTGAGCATGGTAAAACAAACCTTATACACAATTCTGTGAACTATATAATGTAAATAAAATATCCATATAGATAAGAGCTTTCACAGAGTGCCTGAACTTTGAAGTACTGTTTGCTTATTTTCTTACTGGCTGGTGAGTAGATATTGGAAAGAACAGTGCAACTAACCAACAACACAACCAACGTCTCTCTCCTGTTACCCATTTTTCAATGCCTTGTTCAATCTCACAGCCTTCTAAAGAGAGGTAACCATTCTTTTCAGGATCATCTTAAAATCTGGGAATCACTGTAGTTGTGTGTTTGAACCGTGAGCATCCATTTTTTTCCTTCTTGGTGAAGCTTATGTCCAAGTACCATGTTCTCTGTGTTTAAATGTAGCACAGTCAGGAGTACATAACTGCAGTGTCAGCACATCAGGCTGCTCACACTGCAGTCGGTCAGAGCGTCAGCATCTGCTGTGTGATATTTGGTATGACAGGCACAAGTGTGTAGTGTATGACAGTAATGATGTATGGAAAATGGCCTGGCATTGGCTACTCGGGAATATACCTTGTATTTTGGAAGATTGTATATGACATAGCCACAATTGTTTAGTTAGCATTTTTTAATAAGTCTCTTATCTTGAAGATTTCTCCTCCCGGATTTGCAATTTATGTGCTTTTGCTTTTTCTGAATGTCCAATTTGTGCTTTTCCCAACTAAACTGTGTTTTAAGCTCAGAAGAAAGCTGAGCAATTGTGCTTTGTGTCATGAAATGTGATTATTAAGGTTTTTCATTTTCAAGTTTGAGTCCATAGATATGTTGTAGCCTATCATTATAAAGTTGTAGTGAAGAAATTGTACGTGATTAGTCCCTGCTAACAGCGTTGTTTATTGAATTCCTTCAAGAATCATCTGACCATTAGTAGAAGCTTGTTCCTTTTGACAGTTTTCGGAAGATTCTTTAGTCCAGGAAGAGCAACTTTTGCCTTTTCATCCACAATTGGGAATTTGCATATAGCTTTGGAGGATTTTTGTTTTGAGGATGTATTTGGGCTGATTTAGCCTGGAAGAGAGAAGGCTCCTGAAGGGGAGATGTGGGAGCAGCTCCAGTGCCTAAAGGGGCTCCAGGAAACCTGGAGAGGGGCTTGGGACAAGGGATGTAGGGACAGGCCAAGGGGAATGGCTTTAACCTGCCCGAGGGGAGACTGAGATGAGCTCTTAGGCAGAAGCTCTTTGCTGTGAGGGTGCTGAGGCGCTGGCACAGGGTGCCCAGAGAAGCTGTGGCTGCCCCATCCCTGGCAGTGTTCAAGGCCAGGTTGGACACAGGGGCTTGGAGCAAGCTGCTCTAGTGGAAGGGGTCCCTGCCCGTGGCAGGGGTTGGAGCTGGATGAGCTTTAAGGTCCCTTCCAACACAAACCAGCCTGTGGTTCTGTGATGTGATATTGAAGATTGTTGATGGTAGGAAAATCCTCATAGAGATTTCAGCCATATTCTTTAGCATTCAGCTAAAAAATCTGGATATTAATAAATCCTCAACTGGACTCAGCGTATGCGGATCTAAGGCTGGAGTTTGGCTGGCACAAATCATCCATCTTTCAGTGAGGCTTCCTCTGTCTGTATCCCATAATTTTGGCACAGTCTTTTACTATTGTGATTCAGAGGTGTAAGAGAGCACACTCTGTTTATTACATTCTAAATCAAACCATCAATGCATTTAACCTATTTTTGACCTGCCGCAAGAGACTTTATTCATACTCTGTAGAGAAACTTTTATCACTCGGCTGCTAAGGGCAGTGTTTGTTCTATTACAGCAAATCCGAGGACACAGAGGAGGGAATAAATAACGATGCATTTACTTCAATCCTCAAATGATTTCATGACTGCTCAGCTGTCATATAAAAGAAATGAGGGATGGCAATTAGTTTATGTACTCGTTACTAACACTTTTAAGTGAAAGTTGGGAGCTCTGGGGAGCCCACAGAGGTGGAGATAAAACCACAAAACCCAAAGAAGCTTTAGGTCCACCAGTTGTGTAACACGTTGAATGGATGGGGTTTAGTTACTGTTTTGCAAATAACAAATTATCTCCTTATTGGTGCCTGGATTCTATCCTATCTGTAGGAGCAATAGGGAAGAAAAAGAACCTTGCTCTGCCCGAATATCTTATTAATAAGCACAGCTAGCTGCTACAGCAGCATATGTCAGGTTTTGGCAACACAGCAGTTAGGTTCTTGAGAGGAAAGACTGTTTTATTGTGAATGTTAAACCCTGCTTCATGGCCAAGGATGGAGCTGGGCTGGTTTCAGTAGAAGTGGAGTCTCTTGGCATGTGTACTGTCCTCTGGATAAGCTGTTTTGCTTGTGCAGTGCTAATCCAGTGTCTGTAATGTGTATAGCTTTGAAAAAGTTCTAAAAAAAACCAAATTATGTAAAAAAAAAAAAAACAACTGAGAAATCTAACCCAAACAAACCCCACCAAAAAAAAAACCCTACAGTTCAAGTAATGCACATGTTTGAGGACTTCAATATATTGGTAAAAGATGATACTTCAGCATAACTGGACATTTGAAAGCTGTGTGTGTTTGCAGTTACTTCTGCATTGCAGCAGACTTTAGAAGATGCACCTATGATTCTTCTCTGTGCAGGTCTGCTCTTATCTGGACAGATTCACCCTCTGCTTATATTCCCCAAGGCTTTATACGTGTCTTTGATCCAAGTATGTGATCTATTAATGTGAATGACTATTGTGTGTATTGTCTCTATCCTGTTATTGAAAAGGGCATTGTTTATGAAAACACATAGTGTTCTGCGTTTATAGCTCTCTCTCACGTTATAGATTTGGCATGAGTCCGCCTCATTGTCTTGGCAAGACAAGGATTAAACAAGAATGCATGTGCCCCAATGGGGAAAAGGATACATTCGTTATTGTAGCTGAGTGACACTGATTACAGCAATTAAGTCTTTTTTTTTTTTATTTTTAAAGAAAAAATAGTTTGAGAGCAGAGCAGGGAAGACTAACATCTTCCATTCTGTGTGATTGTACTAACTCAATATTTTTGTGCTTTATTTTGATTATACTTTGGGGGAAAAAAGCCCTCTTTCATATTGAGATAACATTAATCTGTCTTCAGATGGGTTGTGTATAGCATGGTGGGAGAAATTATGTTCTTAAAATGCACTCACTTTACTTTTTTCATCCTTTTTCCTCCTCCTTTTCCTCAGTTGTTAAGAAAATGAGGCACTTTTGGGGACGTAGTCTTGCTCTGTAAGTGTTTTCTAGATTCAGAAAACCTTAGAAAACTGTCACGTTTAAGTTACTTATAGAATACATTATCTGGGCTTCATTATTGGCTGTGGTTCTCTCTAAGGTTAAATACTACTAGCAGTTCTCTTTTTTTTTTTTTTTTTTTACTAACAGGAGCTACATTGTGTTACTCATGGGGGATTCTATATAAAGGAAACCACGTTTCCGTGATAAAAACCTGATTTCCTTTAGAATGTGCAGTTCACTAGGTGACAATTTTTAATGTGTTTTTAATAAACTGATTGTGGAAAGAAATAATTTTGCTTTATTGTGAATATTCCCTCTAGTGTGCTTCTTAAAATTGAGTCCTGGCTTTAAGAACAAACTTGGGTTAAACAGAGTAACACTGCCATAACCTGGCTGTAATGTTGTGTTTATTGCAGGATGTATTTATTTGAAAATACAAAATAAACAAGCTTTTGGGTAATCATTGAGATGTAATGCAGAGGGGAAAAACTATGCATGCTTTTAGGCCATTCAGCACTATAAAACCCTACACTTCTTTGTGCTGTAGGTTTCTCTTTATAATTTTATTTTGAAAGCAGAAAAAGAGATTTGTCTTTTTTTGGTCAGTATTATGTGACAACTTCAAATGGTTTAATAAGCTTTTTCCTCAGTAAGTCTTCTAAGTTTTCGGTACAGTTGCTTTTAAAAATTGCAGTGCTAGTGTAAAATACCACCAGTTTTATTGCTTAGAATAGCTGAATTTTTAAAATAATTATGCATTTTTAAAATAGTCTTATGCATTTTGTCACACTGTGTGTGAGTAGGGAATAATTTCTGCTCACTTGAAATGCAGTTTTAAAAGTTCACAAATCCTTATTGTAAAAATATGTGAAACCTCTTCAATAAGTACATATGTGTTCATGAAAAAGTAGTGTGTACGTTTGATTGTGTAAGAGCAACAGCGATGTGTACAGCAGGCTGCATTCGTTTGAAGGATCACAGTTTAGAATATTGTTCAGTGTATGTTAGGCAAATGGAGCAGTTTTTTGTCTGTCTCTGCTTATTCTTCGCTTGGGATTAGAAAAAAAGTGGAAGATAGATGAAATGCAGGGAATTTTGAGATGAGACTTGGAACTGTAGAACTGAGGAAAAAGTCAGTAGTGATCAGCTGTTCAGCTGTTAGCGGTAATGCCATTCAATATGACCTTAGATAAGTAGGAAAGTAAGGCTCAATGTGCTTAATATTAGCATGTTTTTACAGTACCAACGTCTCACTTTCCAATTGTTATTAGTTATCTTTTTATGTATTAAAGGGTAAGCATCACTGTTATCCCAGTGATAATCCCAAGCGCTTTCTGTTTCAGGAAGGAATGCCATCTACTAAAACAGAATTTATCTTCTGGTGTCCATTCCTTAATTAAAATACTGATTGTCTGGATCTAGGTGTATAAATCTTTGCTTTCTTTCAGTATTTGAAAATCCAGAAAACCTTTATATGCTTCTTTTCAGGAACAGAGTGTGAAGACCTCATAGAAGAATTGCTGTGTTGCCTTGTCCAGCTCATTGTTGAAATTCCCCTCTTGTAAGTTGGCTTTTTCCTTTATCTTTTTCTTGCCTCCTTGTGTAAACTGAGCATTTGAGAGAATATAAAAGTTAGAGTGATGGGGCTATAATGTTTAAATACTTGTGTGTGAATGCTCCATGTTCAGTACTGATAACGATAACCTGCAGCCAGTACCAGCCCTGAGTCTTCTGTTGGAAGAAGTACTTCGGCATCTCACACACGCTTCAATTCACCAAGAGAAGTTATCCCGTTTTATTTTGTAGTAGCTTTGACATTTGTTTGAGGAACCTCTGTGGGCACACAGACAGTTGCTGGTAGCTTATGGCTGTAAATGGTTGTGCTGATTGTACAGGGAGGGGTGCGTTGGGGTGTTGCTTCGTCTCTAGGGGGTGCAGCAAGGTGCAAACTGAAGTTTGTCTTCCACAGTTGCATGGCTTTTTGAACTGCATGTGCATTAAATAAATGTTATGACTCATTTAATATTAATTTCTGGAATATCAGTGAATTGAAATATCAGTCTGAAGAAGCAGGAAGACCAATGAGTAAGTGGAATGTTTCTGTAGATCTCCAGATTTGCTTACCTAGCTTTTTTCATGCATCTGCCGTATTTGACGTATATTGACTCCACATCTCACTGGGATACATGTCATGAAACATACTTCAGTATTACATGAAGGAGAACTTATTTTGTTCTTTGGAAATAAAAATTGTTTTATGCACCTGTCCTGGTATGTTTTAACCTCTTTTTTTTTTTCTGCAAATAAACTTTATCAAAGATAGCGTTAGCAGTATTAGATGATATTGTGCCTAAAATGTGGTGCCCCAAATAAAGGATCACAGCTTTAATTAATAAGAGTTTCAGATTATCCCTTATAGTGTAGTGTAAAGCTCTGCTGATGATTTAGGTTTTGTACTTCAGATTGTTCTTTAAGTTGGAAAGCTGACAAAATGCAATGGGTTCTGAAACACTGCTATCATTAAATACAACTCTGTCACCATTACATGAGCGTTTTGTGTTGGTAGTATGTAATGAATTAGTGATATGATTTAGAGCGTCATTCTGCGAAGCTTGTCAGGACTTCCTGGAACAGATACACTTTTTGTTTGGAGCAGATTAAAGGAAGTATGAGGGGTGAAAGGACTGCGATATATGGGCAAGTTCATAAATCCTGCAGGGTTTTATTTCTGTTTCTTCTAAGTCCCAATGTGTGCGTGGGGTCCAGTATTACTTACTTTGTCTTTCTGGCAGAAAAAAATTTGCGGGCATTATTGTTCTTAACCCTTTTGAACAACTCAACCTGTCAGCATCTCTGTTTCTTTGTGAATGCTGTTGCTGGGGATGCAAGTAGCTGTTGAAAGCACTTAGTTTACTGAATAATATAGTGATAATAATGGTTTATTTAAAAAAAAAGTGACAAAGCCTGTCTATAATCTTAAATGTTCATCTTAAAACATATTCACTTTTCATAAGGGAAAGTTGTGGAAAGTTTGCATTTTGGGTTTCTTTTTTTTTTAAAATAGGTTTCCTTAGCTAGTTTTTCTCTTGAAATAGAATGCTACTGAACTGTTAGTAGGATACTAAAACTTACAAAAGTAATTTATTGTCTTGTTCACCAGTATAACATTCGTCACAATGTGATAATGCCTTAACTAACCATTTTATCCCTAAATCATCATAGGGGGAGTAGGGTAGGGGAAAGGAGATACGAAAATTCTTGCTTTCTCTAATACACAATCCAACTCTTCATAGAGATGTTATAAAGCTCAGATTTTTGCTTACTGTAATTTTATTTGCTGGAGGATGATCAAGATTATTTTAGTAGTGAGTTTACCTTTTGCTTCCCTCCCTTTCCTTGGTCAGATTTACGCTGTAAATTCTTTCCCTACTTTGTATTAAAGGAATAGTTAATTTCTGTCTTTTGGGTGGAATAAATCAAGAAAAACATAAGCCTACTATGTGAATTTTGGGAAGGAATATATTATGTGTAATACATGAAGTATTCAAACCTTGGGATCATTTGCTAGAGGACAGGCAGCATTGGCAGCATACAGTGGCACTGCTAACAGGGTCTCTGTAAAGCTGCTATTAAAGATGAATTTTTGTTGTGACAGACCATTAAAATATCCATGCTGAGCCTGTGTTTGAAGTGTCATTCAGAATAGCAAAGTTTTTGTTAGGAGCGCTCAATAGCCTGAACTGTGGATTGTCACAATTTGTGTGTCCCTTGGGTTCTGTGGATGCAGTTTCATGAAGGAGTGGTGGATACAGCTGGCAGCTGCTGTCTAAATATATTGCTTCTCTACACCCTGGTTTAAGCTGCTGTTTTTCCTCCTTCACTGAAATACTAAGATTATTTTTAAACCATCAAAGACCATCTCGGTGTCTGAAATGCAGGAGCAGAGGTACCTGTACAACAGTCCTGCACTCTTTGCTTTTGGAATGGTTCTAAATGTCACATGGGAATGGCTTTAACCTGACAGAGGAGACACTGAGATGAGCTCTTAGGCAGAAGCTCTTCCCTGTGAGGGTGCTGAGGCGCTGGCCCAGGGTGCCCAGAGAAGCTGTGGCTGCCCCATCCCTGGCAGTGTTCAAGGCCAGGTTGGACACAGGGGCTTGGAGCAAGCTGCTTCAGTGGAAGGGGTCCCTGCCAGTGGCAGGGGTTGGAACTGGATGAGCTTTAAGCTCCCTTCAAACACAAACCATTCTATGGTTTGATATGACCAAAACCAAGTGTAAGACTTTGGGCTTGGCAGGGGTGCTGAGTTCATGAACGCTTGAGTCTGTGTGCAGTGTGTGCAAAGCTTGCTCACCTTTGAGCTTGCTCTACAAGCTTTATTAGAACAAGCTCATGTGTGTCTAGAAAGTAACCTACAGAGGGATTTGGAAAATGCAGGTGGGCAGTCTAGCTCAGAATGAATAAGGAAGGTGTGAGATGAGGGAGAAGTCAAATGGCAAATCTGTATCTCACTACTCCATATCCCTTAGTATGAAATATAACTGAAGAACCAAAATGTGTTGATTGTCATTGGGAAAGGCTGCAGAAGTATACAGCAAAGCATATCTAGGAGTGTCTCAGAATTGTGTATGGTGAATTTAAGAAACTGCTTCTCAAAGTTAGTTTGTATTGGGAAAGGTAAATACTTCAAGGCAATTCAACTTGGCATAGCTAAACCAGGTTGTAGGAGGGACCGTGGGGCTCTGCAGCATTGTGGCTCTGTACCTGAGGTTTATTAAAAGTATCTGGAATTATCCCTTTGAAAAACAGGCCCTGCTGCATTGTATAGAATGCCAGGGAAGAAGGTTTCATGTTTAAGTTTAAGACATTTTATAGAAACTACAGCATTATTGCTTTTCAAGGATTAGACTTTTGCAGTCCCTTATAACATTTGTGTTATGGTATGTTGGTGTTTGATTTACGGCTCCCTTGGGTATGTTATGGATACTCAGCTTTTTCTTTGGTTTTGTTAATGTTAGCACTCAAGAGTGTACATTAATGATTAAAAGTGCATAATCAGCAAAAATATGCCACTTCAGTATTTAATTGTATGACTTTAATGTAGAAACTATTGCTAACGTTATGTTGCAAGATAGAGCTCCCAAAGTTAAATTATAAAGGCTTCTTTCAGCAGCTTGTTAAGAGCTGGTATACATAACTGAACATCTGGTTGTTATCAGTAGGTTTTCACTTCATTAAAATCTATAAATGCATATGGAGGAAAAATGAAATACCGGGATTTAGTTGTGTCACTATTGAGTAGCACCCTGTGGTGCCAGTAGAAGTTAGTTGATATTTCTAATACATTCCATTGTTTCCTATAGTTACAACTGGCTTAGGTTGTAATCTCAGTTATTTCCAACTGTAAACATTAGCAGTGTTTTGTTGCATTTAAAGATGTTTCACTGCATTTCCTGGGAGCTTAGAAGGAGGGAAAAGGGCAATATAACTGAGTATAAAGCTCTACAGAGTCATTGCAGTGTAGAGTGCCATGTTGAGAAACGTTTAGGCTTTTTTTCCTGGAAATTGTGAGCAGCGAAGAGGTTAAGAACTGTTTTCTCTCCTATTTCATGGCTGTCATATTTTTATTATTTGCTACTTTTGGAAAAAAAGGCCAGAATAGCGCTTCTTGAAAAAAGGACTGTTCAAGGAACTTTAATCAAGATTGTAGTAGCTCCAATATTTGAAGAGCTATTGAGTTCAGCATTTTTGGCAATTTTGTCTAATCATCAAAGGGAAACTTCCATCTGTTGAAACTTAGCTTGAAGCGAGCGAAAATACCCAAACTGCAAGAGATTTGTGTTGCTTCGCTTTGAAGATCCTCAAAGTTTAGGACTCCTCTGTGTAGGAGGGATCTGGTGAATATAAAGAGAGTTTTATTTACTGCTGAACCTTGTGGTGGTGCATCAAATAAAAAATACTGATTTATTTGGAAGATTTTCTTCATCACTCTCGCATCCCTTTTTCAGCTGGCAGATGTGTGGCCTCTTAAGTGAGTAAAGGTCTTAAGCAGGAGAACCTTTATCTGTATCATGTATTTTTCTTCCAGTTCTAATTATATTCTAATTTAGTTTTATTTCAAACTTAGATCATCGTTTCTCCATGACCTGGCTTTTCACCAGGCGAGGTTTAACTGCCATACAACTTGTAACAGCCTTTGTAATCGGAGGGCATATTATTAGTGGTGTATAGTGTGTATCATACATTGTGCTGTATATTCAGGCTCCTAATCATCTGCTTTCTGTTGTTCTGGTTTTCAGCCCTGTTTTCACAAAAGGTATTGGATGCATCTTGAAAAATATGCTTGCTAATATTTGAGGTTTGTCTCTGATCTGGGCAGCAAAGAGAGCTAGCCACTGAGGTCAAGTATATCTCTTTTTGGCATCTTAAAAGTTTGAAGACTCCTTCAAATCAGTGACAGTGACCACGTTGACAGCCCTAAGCCTTTTTTCTCTATTGCATACACAACCATGAGACCCAAAGATGTTATTGCTGTCACTACATCAAAATGGCTCTGTCTTGGAACTGCAGTGGCTTACATTTGAGACGTGTTGTGACAGAGAGACTGGAGCAGGTCTGCCTTTCACACAGGGTGGACCGCAGGACATGATTCCTGTGCTCTGCCTCTGTCCAGACCTCTGCAGTGGCTAGAGAAGCTTTTTGAGCACGTGGGGCGTATCATAGGTTGTAAAATGGTTTGTGTCGGAAGGGACCTTAAAGCTCCTCCAGCTCCAACCCCTGCCACAGGCAGGGATCCCTTCCATTAGAGCAGCTTGCTCCAAGCCCCTGTGTCCAACCTGGCCTTGAACACTGCCAGGGATGGGGCAGCCACAGCTTCTCTGGGCACCCTGTGCCAGCGCCTCAGCACCCTCACAGGGAAGAGCTTCTGCCTAAGAGCTCATCTCAGTCTCCCCTCGGGCAGGTTAAAGCCATTCCCCTTGGCCTGTCCCTACAGGCCCTTGTCCCAAGCCCCTCTCCAGCTTTCCTGCAGCCCCTTCAGGCACTGGAGCTGCTCTCAGGTCTCCCCTTCAGGAGCCTTCTCTTCTCCAGGCTGACCCAGCCCGGCTCTCTCAGCCTGGCTCCAGAGCAGAGCTGCTCCAGCCCTCGCAGCATCTCCGTGTCTCCCCTGTATGAATTCTCCATGTCCATCTTCTCTGTAGCTGTCTTTTCCTTGGGGGTTGAAAGGTACACAAGCCGAATCACTGGAGCTGTCCATTTTGGACTACTCTCTTGTGTTCTGTTGTTCACGGAAGTGAGGTCTTCCATTTAGTTTTAGTGGCTATTGCAGACAAGACTTGTTGATACGAAAGGTACATATAAAAGAACATAGATATTAGAAAGAGTCGAGGAGTTCTAAATCTGTAGAGGGAGGAATGCTGGTTAGGTGAAAATGCACGCAGCCGTGTAGTCTCAGATGGCTTAGGAACAGGTCTGGGAATAAATGGTCTTGAGTCCATCTGTCGTTTTCATCCTTCAGATCCTCCTTTTGGAGTATTTTGACCTTTTTTATTTTCCCACTGTCATTCTGTCTCTCAGTTAAGAATACCCACTGCGAGGGAGATGCATTAGGAAATGTCAGAGATGCTCTCAGCTTCCAGTTGGTGTTTCTTGAATGCCCCTTTGGGACATCTCCCCAAATGTTTGGAGTCGGCTATAATGAGCACAGTGCATTATCAGCTGCCGTGGTGCGTATGTGCCATCAGTGGGTGTAAAATTAGGAGTGCTTCCAAGAGAAAAGATTATGTTCACTTTGAGTTGTTGTACTTTATCCTGACACTGATAACCAGGTACTCTACTTGCTTTTCAGTTTTTCAAAACTGATCCTATTCGCTGTGGTGACTCCTCTTTCACCTTTCTGGTGGGCCCTCAGGAAGCAGGGAAATGAAACCTGGTTCCTGTATGATTTGAGAGTTTTTGTATGAATCAGCCGTTTTGGCAACTCTCCTAAATTAGAAAATTAGTTACCTTTTAACCTTTTAATACTTGGAGTAGACAGCGCTGGCTGGGTGAAAGTTCAGGAAAATATTTAAACAGGGAGGGGGCTTGCTCTGGTGGTGTGAGGTGAAATTCAGAGTTTTGTTCCTGACTGTTGAGGCTGTTTGCTGTGTAGGTGTGAAGTCATTTATGAGCTCTCAGCCTCTGTGTGCTAAGATATAGAAATAGCTGTGTTTCATTGAGTAATTAAAGTGTTTACAACACTTCAGAGTTGTAACTGGAGTTCCTTAGCTGAGGTTTTCCTGTATATTGCCTCTACTCTTCGTCTTGGTTCCTCTTTCACAGACTTTTTCTCGTAGGCAGGGAACAAAGCTGGATGATGGGGTGAGCATCGATGCAGTTGTGAGTGGTGCTTGGGGCTGGAGAGAAGCCAGCAGCAGCAGGATGTTGACAGATAGGTAGATTGTTAAAGTTCTTGGAGGGCGATGCTGATAGAAGGTCATCCACATTGTTCTGAATGGGAAAAGCAGATGCCAGGATACTGGGAAGCTGAGGTTTTATCAGGACCATAGTTCTTGTTCTGGCATGGGATGACTGCATCATTTGGAAACAGTAGTTATACCTCTTCCCTTACCAACTTAGATATATAAGCTGCAGGTAGCATCAGACTCCTGCAGACTGCTCCTATTGTTCTTACTTGAGTCTGCAGCAGAGCACAAGCATATTTTAGGGGTTTTTGTATTTTCCCATAGGATACAATTAACAAATGACCTTGCTATTATGATCTCCATGTTTTGGTCTGCTTTTGACTCCACAGTTTTCTTTGTAGATCAGAAGAAATCTACTTCAAAACTGAGTGGTGTGTTGTGGTGTGGCGGCTGTTTGCTGTGTAGTACCATTTAGTGTGAGCGCTTGTCTGTGAGTGCATGTAAGTAATGGCGGGTGTTCAAGCCAGTGCAACTGGAATCACAGAATCAGCTCAGTTGGAAAAGCCCTTTAAGCTCATCCAGTCCAACCATTACCCAGCACTGCCAAGGCCACCCCTAACCCATGGCACTGAGGCCTCGTCTCCACGGTGTGTGAGCACTTGTAGGGATGGTGCCTGCAGCCCTGCCCTGGGCAGCCTGTTCCAATGCCTGAGCACCCTCTGGGGAAGGAATTGTTCCTCAGCTCCATCTAAACCTGCCCTGGTGCAGCTTGAGGCCGTTTCCTCTTGTCCCATCCCTTGTTCCTTGGGAGCAGAGCCCAGCCCCTCCTGGCTCCATCCTCCTGGCAGGCACTTGTAGGGAGCCATCAGGTCCCCCCTGAGCCTTCTCCAGACTGAACCCCCCAGGTCCCTCAGCCGTTCCCCATCACACTTGTGCTCCAGGCCCTGCTCCAGCTCCGTTGCCCTTCTCTGGCCCTGTTCCAGCACCTCAATGTCCCTCTTGTAGTGAGGGGCCCAGAGCTGAGCACAGGATTCGAGGTGCAGCCTCACCAGTGCTCAGTGCAGCGGCACAATCTCTGCCCTGTCCCCGCTGCCACACTGATGCTGATACAGGCCAGGATGCTGGTGGCTTCTTGGTCACCTAGACACAAGCTGCTCATGTTCAGCCCTGTCAATCAGCACCCACAGGTCCTTTCCCATGAGCAGTTTCCAGACACTCTTCCCCAAGCCTGGAGTATTGCATGGGGCTGTTGTGGCCCAAATGCAGGGCCAACTTTGCCTTGTTAAAGATGCTTAAAGGAGATACTGCTCAGCCAGGTTTCTTAACTGACCGCTTGTACGTGCTCTTTTCCTATTTCTACCACAAAGTATTTTATTTTTCTTAATTATTACTGTTTTGACCACAGACCTCTTTTTCAGACATTTGGAGCTCTTAGAGTGCAGTATCAGCATTGTGATACATAAGTGTCTGTAAAAGGGCAAGGTGAAATCTTGGTCCAGTTCAAAAAGGCTCCCTGTAAGAGTGTGCGATGCATGTAGATGGTCTGATGTAGTTCTCCAGCCCCAAATGCCCGAAGGTCGATAGCTCTGATGAAATTTACAGGTCTGCCACCACAACTAATAAATAAAGTAAATCAGTAAAAATATATGTTCTTAATGGAAGAACTTCCTGACCAGAAGAGAAGTAATACCCTTTCCAGTGTGTATTGTAGAAGAATTACTCTACCAGTTTCTTCTAAAGCACTACTACATTCATGTCTAAATTCAGTGCTGCTTTAGAGCAGTACCCAAGGGCCCTTGGGGTCTCAGAGGACCTTAGGATCTCTGCCGCCTACCTGACTAAAGGGATTAAGATGGAAGGTGTTGCTGAATTACGAGATTTTTTTTGTCATTTGATTTTAATGAGTCATTGTCTAAAGATCACTATTGTTAAATAAAATTCTTGGCCCTGGGTTTCCCACAGCAGAGTCTTAGACATCAATTCCTAGAAAATAAATTAGCAATTGAGTGGCACAGGAGTAGGAGTAGCTCAAGCTGGTGCCGCCAGGGAGGGACCCAGAACAAAGGAATTCCTGGTGTTTCATATACCCTTACATTCCATTCACCCAACCATCACACACTGTTCATGTGCCTTGCACATGCCTCTTGGTCCGGTGGTGAATTTTGGTTTGGGGTCTCCTCATGCCTTATTGGGTTCTTTCCTTATCTTGAGGCCAGCTGTAAATTCCTTCTTATCTCTCTCTTGTTTCTTGCTCCTTGCTGACTGGATGCAGTGCCTTTATCTTCCAATTTGCACTGGTCTCAAGGTGTTTGTTTGCATAACTAAGCGCAGGTTGTAAATTAAATTCAGCTTTATCTAAGTGGGAGTTAGTTGCCTATGGCCTAAGGCTGCAGCAACTTCACCTTCCCATGCTTAGCCACTTCTTGTGCTAGTTACTTCAGTTAAAGGAATTCACTTAGCTCAACTTAGTTCACAACAAGTATAATACAGATTACATGATTGTTAAATTTAAAAGCATTCGCTGCTTTTGGAAGGAATCCAGTGACCTATGACTGTTTCTCATTGAAATACAGATATTAAAGTGTTCATTAAATAGATGCACACATTCATATTATGCTAGCATCTAGAAATCTTGCACTTCGTAGCTCAAAGTCATCACTCTCTGAAGAATTCGTAATTTAAGATAATCATAGATACATGTGACAGGTCTTTGCTTTTGAGATGAAATGTGTGTGCGTGTATAGATATATACACATATATATGCATATAAATATATATATGTATAGGGTTTGTTGCCAGAAATCAGTTTTAATGTGGGTGTCACAGGGAAGAACCTGGACCTATTCCATCTGCTTGAGGAAGAGGTGCTTGCTTTGTGTTACTGTGTAAAAAATGTGATACCAAGGAGGACAACTACTTGTAGTAAGGAAAGACCCCAAATGCTGGAGAGAAACCAGCTTTAGAGTTCACCCTATGCCAGATTGTTCCCTCATGAAAGAAGTATATCTGAAGATGGACGAAAGAATAATATCTGTTATCTTGTCTGCCTAATATGGGAAAAATATGCTCCAGTGGGAGGGAGAGAGAAAAAAAGAGGAAAAAGGTTTAGTGAGAATAACTGTTGAGATCTCTGAGAGAGAGAATTCAGGAGAAAAGTCAAAAAAAGACCTTTGTATGCCTTGGTGCACTCAATTTACTTTGTCTGAGTTCTGTGGAATTTTTTTATAAGACACTTGGGAAGGAAAAGGAAAACCCACAGAAACTCAAAACATCATGCAGTTCTGCTTTTCTGAAATAAATATCTAAATAATTCTGACATGTAATTGATACATGAGTTCATTATTTCTAGTTTCCTCCTTATCTGCAAGCAAACAGTTTTCAGAGGAAGTTGGGCATCAGCATAAATTCCATGTAAAGTCATTCTATGTGACTGATAGCTTTGAATAAAAAAAGTAAAATTCAGAACCAGACCCCCCCCCCCATCCTATAGTCTCTCAGTATAAATAAACAGTATTTTCTTTGAAGTTAGAAGAGGTTCCTGGTAGTTCTTGTCACCCTTCAGAGATGCTTGTTTCAGAAAACTGTACATTTGACCCTCAGTGGAGAAAATAACTTTTCTCTGAAGCTTTATACTTGTGCTGATAAATTAAGGGTGACTGTAGCTGAGGGGTTACCCCAAGTATCAGGCCTGTGTTTGTGTTTATGTCAGAGCAGATTTAATTTGAACAGATTCTACAGGTTGAGTGGAATGTTTCTGAAGTTAAATGTGCCCTAACTGGGTTTTGGATAGAAAAAACTTGAGAACAAATCAGTAACTGAACTGCATGAATTTAGCTTGCTTTCTATTTTTGTTTCTCTTAGACTTACATAAGAGTATTGAAAGCAGATTCCCTTCTCTCCCTCACCCCCCCCCCCCCCCCCCCAAAAAAAAATGTTCTGACGTTGCAATAACCTCTTTGATTATTTCTTTGCATGGAATCATATAAGAATAGAAATGAGTTTTTTAATGTCTCCTCAGACTTGCTATTGTGCTTGTATGGTTTGACAAAAACAATAAATGCACGAGTGATTGAAATGGACGGAAAGCACAGTAGACTTTAGAATTTGTTTCCTCTGAGCAGAGTGACCCAGTGCGTGTTGTACTGTGTCATGAAGTTAGCTTTTTCATTAATCAGCTCAAGGTTGGAGGCATTATTCTCCTGTTCTCAACCTTGGTAATTAGAACCTTCTGATTTTTATTTTTTGTTTTCCATATCTAAAAATAATTTTCAACCTATTATTTTAGTTTTGAAAGAAAATGGTTCTGTTTTGATAGAAAAAAATCGATAGAAAAACATCCTATTTTGATAGAGGAATATTTCTTAATTTTTTTTTCTTCTGGCTTAACCTCTAATAATCAGTATTTATAGGTCTTCCTTGCTTTGCCTGGGAGGAAGGTGGGTAGAGGGTTGCAAAGCATCACTGGTTTGCAGAGGGAGTGAGAGCTGTTCCTAGCTCAGCCTTGCTTCTGGCTCAGATGGATTTGTAGTGGAACCACATCACAGTGTAACCTCTGGCCTGATCTAATTATCAGCATTTACTAACTTCCTCAGTAGTGGGCAAAAAGTCAGGTAACTGACAAAACCTAAAAGTAATTAAAATGTACTTCATGATTTAAGGAAGAATGTTATTCAAGCAGTATGTCTCTTCCTGACCTGTAACTAGAAGTGTCACAGATTAAAATACTTGAGTCATGTGGAAGAAGATAAAAACAGTGAGTTTGCATAACCTTCTCTTTCAAAAACATTTTTCTATCAGAGGTAGCGTGGGTTTGCAGTCCAGGAAATTGTGATTCCAGTTTGCTATTGCTTTGAGCAAATAGCTAATAGTCTCTTTGCTCAGAACTCTGGCTTAGAGCTTAGTTTATCTGTGATGCATGAGACTCTTCTTCTCATGCTTTACAGTAATGCACATTACTTGCAGCCCAGGGTATGGTTGGCAAATGCTGTATCAAAAGGAGTGTGACCAGCTACTCTGCTGTTGTGAGACCTCACTTGGAGCACTCTGTGCAGTTCTGGTGTCCTCACCATAAAAAGGACATGGAACTGTTGGAACAAGTCCAGAGGAGGCCACAAGGATGATCAGGGGACTGGAGCACCTCCTGTATGAAGACAGGCTGAGGAAGTTGGGGCTGTTCAGCCTGGAAAAGAGAAGCTGCGTGGAGACCTCAGAGCAGCCTTCCAGTATCTGAAGGGGGCTACAAGGGTGCTGGGGAGGGACTCTTCATTAGGGACTGTAGTGATAGGACAAGGGGTAATGGGTTCAAACTTAAATGAGGGGAAGTTTAGATTGGATATAAGGAGGAAGTTCTTTACTGTAAGGGTGGTGAGGCACTGGAATGGGTTGCCCCGGGAAGTTGTGAATGCTCCATCCCTGGTGGTGTGCAGGGCCAGGCTGGACAGAGCCTTGGGTGACATGGTTTAGTGTGAGGTGTCCCTGCCCACAGCAGGGGGGTTGGAACTGGATGATCTTAAGGTCCTTTCCGACCCTAACTGTTCTATGATTCTATGATTTCTAGCAATACACTTTGAGGGTGTTAAAGTATCTGAGTGTGCTGAAAGTGAGACTGATTTCTTTTAAATGAAATCCAGTTCATTTTGGTAAGGACCACACCAGTGCTGATCTGAGATTAATGAAGAGTTTTACTCCAGCCAGTCTTTTCTGTGGTTAATTTATTATGCTTCAAGAGAGATTGCACTGTAGTTCTCAAGTCATCCTTATTTGAAAGAGCACTTAGTTTTATGTTTATACTTGTTTTAACTTTTAAGAATGAAATTTTTGGAACGTGACATTGTAAGAAAGAAAAATCTTGGCATCGCTGCTTAAACACACTCTGATGCTGACTTTTTTTTAAATTTTATTTTAAATAGAGACACTATAAAATATTTTCATTTGAGAATTATAAATAGATTTTGAATTTCTAGTAGGTCCCAGGGTCAAAAAAACCTTAATAAGTGAAGCTGGGCACATGTTGTAACTTCATGATATTGGACTGTGAATCGTAGTGTGTAAATTTAAACCGTGGGGAAAGCATTAGAAGTACTTAATAACAACCTTTCTAATGGATTACTGGATGATACTGTTGCACCAGGTGAAGTACCTCCTTACTTTTAGAGGAGGTGAAAACAGTCTTTGAAAGGAAGAGTAATACCAGTTCATGTCAAAGTTACATCAAAGTGTTTTGAAAGGTTTCTTTCTGCAGTTTATTACTGGTTAAGGAGGCAAAGGCCGTTTTTCTCCCGTTTTAAAAACAAAAAACAAAATCACTGTAGGCAGAGGTGGGAACAGAAATTGTAAGATATCCCAAATCTCTGCCATCCGTTTTGCTGCACAGGCTTTCCCAGTTAACTTAATGAGCTTTGCTAAACTAATAGGCATCTGTATTTAAGCATCACAGCACATTCTTTAGAATTACCTGAAATATCTTAAAACTATAGTTCACTGTTACCTCAAAAATACCATTTAAAACTGAATGGCTGTACGTACTATCTTGGTATCCTGAGCATTTCTGAAACTAGCATTTGTGTATTGCATTTCTTTCTTAGGGATCCAGTTTTCCTGGCAGATGGATCTGTGTTTGGCTAGCTGGATGTTTCCCTGGCTTAGCAGGATGGTTTTGTGACAATTTTATTTAGGAGGACAAAGGACACACTTTCGAGATACATTTTTTTTTTTTTAATTTTTAGGATGAAGTGTGGTCTGAAAATTGCATCTGGAATGTTCTGGGCAATACCTCAGTGTTTTCACATTGTCTTGGCATATGAATAAAGAGGTGCTTATATCTAAGAAAAACAACCCATTGTTGGTCTGCAGTGATTCTGGGTTTTTTGAATGTGGTGTTTATGTGTTCCCAGTTGAAACTGGCTGTGCTACACAGTATAACCTCAGGTGAAGCTTCCAAGTGTTCTTGGAAGTCAGTTTGTAAACAAACCCAGTAGATTAACCTGTATAAATTTCCCTTTTTTTTTTTTCCTGCAGAGATATTACATACAGCATTTCTTTGGAAGCTGTGACAACTCTCATCGTCTTCCTCTCCTGCCAGTTATTCCGCAAAGAAATTCTGCGGGAGAGCATCATTCACAAATACCTGATGCATGGCCGATGGTACGTCGTGTTCTGGGGTGGTTCCTGAGGGCAAAGCAAATGTTTCTGATTGCTTTTAGACAGTTTGTACCTGAAAACAAATACAGTTGAATACAGTTTGATAGAAAACTTGTTCTGCTCTAAAGAGAACAGAACACAAAAGAAAACAGAACACAAAAGAAAGCGGAGCACAAAAGAAAATGGAACACAAAACAGAACACAGAAGCAAACATTTGTAAAGGTTGGTGGAAGGTTCCAGAGCTACATCTCAGAGCCCAGACTTCGGTAAAACTCCTTTGGAAGCCATTTTAATTTTTTGAGGGTTATTTCATTAACTTAAAACAGCTTTTACTTTTCAGGATGGATTTTTTTTGATCCAGTATGGATGTTTTCCTCTAGCACTGCAGTCCAGAGAACGTCAGAATTGCTAATGGGCCTTTCTGTGGTACAAATACATAGCCCCTCAAAAAGATAGCAAATATGTGCGCTACGATAGTGCAAATACTTGGCAGGTAGTAAACTTGGTTATGTGAGTAATACCACTTGTTCTGGTGAGTCAGTTGTTCTGTTTAAATGCTTTGTCATGATGCTTGCATGCATCATCCTCTTTCAACTTTAAATACCACAAGGGCAGATTTTTAGTAACTATATCTATTGTCTCGTGTTCTGGAATATCTCCTAGATGTAAGAGAGGAGAACTGCTATGGGTGATGTGTAGGGAAAGGAGGAAGGGTCAGCTTTGAGTCTGTGGGCAGAGTTCAGCCTGAAGTAGCAGCAGGGTAGAGGTAGAGCCTCAGTATGCATGGAGTTCAATCTTCAGCTGATGGAATTGACAGTTTGGAGCAAAAAGTGGAATATTTGGGAGAATATGGTCTAAGGGGTCTGGGTTGGGAGTAGCAGGTACTTGGCATCTGGAGAGAGGGCTGGGAATTTGATGTCAGGGAAACTAAGGCAATGCCAAGAGTTGGAGGGCTACTAGTTAGAGGGGATTGGCATTCATCATTGCGCATCATTACAATTATATCATCATGACTGTCTGTTCACCTCTTAATTGTATGTGAATAGGAACCAACTGTTTGCTTCTGTAGAAATCCTTCTCTGTTTTGGAAATAGTGTAACATTTTGTTTAAATCAAACAATTTTTACATGCATTTGTCAAAATCACCGATACGAGGTCAGATGTGGTCTTGGTCTTTGCAAATGGACCGCAGCTTCACAAAAAACCACAAATACTGGGATAGGAAAATGCTCTTCTTACCTGTTCTATGTAACCAAAGCAGAGCAAAACCTAAACCAATATAATGTTTCTCTCCCTTGCCCAAATATTTTTACAGTCGTGTTTTGAGGTAAAAGAATACAATTGTTCCACAAACTGATTGATTTAAAAGTACTATTGAAAAAAAGAAAACAAAAAATATTGCTGTTAAAGGTGCCCCTGCAGAGCCCTTCTCAAGCTGGTGCAGCTTTGCATGGGCAAGGCCTTGGCATTCTTTTCCTTTCCAGTCTGCTTAGCACTGGGAGAGCTACTGTCTGTTTTTAATGGCAAACACCAGCCTTTGCACCCTGCCTGAGCTTTGTTGTGCCAAATTTTGCAAGTTGTGAGTCACCTAAAGCTGTTTTCTTTTTCTTTTCAGTCTCCCATATACTAGCAGACTTGTGAAAACTTTGCTATATAATTTCATTAGACAAGAAAGAAGCCCTCCTCCGGGGACCCATGTCTTTCAGCAGCAAAGTGATGGAGGAGGACTGCTTTACGGAATTGCATCTGGGGTGGCAAGTGAGTCTTATTTTCTATAAATCATACTTCAGACCTTGTGAAGTAGCATCTTCTATGTGACATCTCTTACAAGATCACCTGTAGCCAGTTTCTTTTCCAGCATTTCAGTTATATCAGTGTGCATGCTCAGTATAGAAAAGGTGCCCAGATCATAATCATATATATTTTAGCTTGACATGTGTTAGAACCTGAAGCAATTGTATCTGCAGGACAGCATGTGATAGAAGTAGCACGTAGACCCTATTCTTCTTTTATTGAGATATTAAAAAAAAGCCCTGAACAAACACGTGGTGCCCCATTTGATAAATCACATCCTTCAAGTTGCTTAAAATATTGTAAGAAATACTTTTATGTGCGTATTTTGTAATTACTCAGTGGCCATGGTGACCTGCTCTGTGGCTCTGCTTGAGCAGAAGGTTGGACTAGGTGGTCTTAAGAGGTGCCGTCCAGTCTTATGGATTGTGTGATGTAAGGGAGTGACCTAGACAGGAATATTTGTAACATATTGTAGTGTGTGCCTTTCCCGGTAGGTTGAGTAATGTTTTTTCCTGAATAGTATGACTAGATTCTGACCTTTTGTGGGTGGCCTGTTTGTTATAGACCGATATCGCCAGAAGAACATGAAAGACTTGATGCCAGTTTTGCTAAGAAAATGGGGTTCTCATGTTTGTTACACCATGTTTTGATTGGTGGTTGCTCTCTTCCCCATACCAGATGTGCTTTATCGGTGTGTGTATTACATAGAAGAATTCTTCCTAAAGGTTTTTCATTTTCCATATAAGAAGAATGAAAAAAACAGTATATTGCTAACAGTAGAGGTTTATGTTACATTCTTTTTTCTGTGATAAACTAAGTAACACTTTTCAAGTCAGTTGCTGTTAAAACTGATGCTATTTATTTTGTTTTTTTGTGAAATCCATTCACTAGCAGCATCCCTAGGGGATATTAAAGTTCAGGCTGAGAGTGATCTGCCAGAAAGTTTCACAGTCTGTGTCAGTGCATGTGGATCTCCTCATGGAGGCAGTAAAAGAGCATGTGTCTGTGAGTTGGCACAGTGTAGTCCAGATACATCCCTGCTTCTGTGTAAGATGAGGTTACACACAGCTCAGTGTGCTGCTGGAACATGCGTCTTCTCTCTGATTTCCACTTTACGCGCTCAAGAGTAGGCCACTGTGGCCTGCATTGTGCCTGCAGTGTAAATGCTTCAGAAAGCAGTTGCTTGGTTTGCAGTTTATTGAAACATTGAGTTGTGGTCAATGGCTCCATGTCCAGCTGGAGACCAGTAACGAGTGGTGTCCCTCAGGGATCGGGGTTGGGACTGGGCTTGTTCAACATCTTCGTCGCTGACATGGACAGTGGGATTGAGTGCGCCCTCAGCAAGTTTGCCGATGACACCGAGCTGTGTGGTTCGGTTGATACCCTGGAGGGAAGGAATGCCATCCAGAGGGACCTTGACACGCTTGTGAGGTGGGCTGATGCCAACCTCATGAAGTTTAACCATGCCAAGTGCAAGGTCCTGCACCTGGGTCAGAGCAATCCCAGGCACAGCTACAGGTTGGGCAAAGAAGAGATTCAGAGCAGCCCAAGGAGAAGGACTTGGGGGTGTTGGTTGATGAGAAAATGAACATGAGCCCGTTTCAGTGTGTGCTCACAGCCCAGAAAGCAACCGTATCCTGGGCTGCATCAAAAGGAGCGTGACCAGCAGGTGGAAGGAGGTGATCCTGCCCCTCTACTCTGCTCTTCTGAGACCTCACTTGGAGCATTGTGTGCAGTTCTGGTGTCCATAAAAAGGACAAGGAACTGTTGGAACAAGTGCAGAGGAGGCCCTGAGGATGATCAGGGGCTGGAGCACCTCCTGTATGAAGACAGGCTGAGAAAGTTGGGGCTGTTCAGCCTGGAGAAGAGAAGCTGCGTGGAGACCTCATAGCAGCCTTCCAGTATCTGAAGGGGGCCTATAGGGATGCTGGAGAGGGACTCTTCATTAGGGACTGTAGTGATAGGACAGGGGGTAACGGGTTAAAACAGGGGAAGTTTAGATTGGATATAAGGAGGAAGTTCTTTACAGTAAGGGTGGTGAGGCACTGGAATGGGTTGCCCCGGGAAGTTGTGAATGCTCCATCCCTGGTGGTGTTCAAGGCCAGGTTGGACAGAGCCTTGTGTTGCCTGGTTTAGCGTAAGGTGTCCCTGCCCACAGCAGGGGGGTTGGAACTGGATGATCTTAAGGTCCTTTCCAACCCTAGCTATTCTATGATTCTATGAAACAGAGAGGAGGTTAATTAAATGGTTCCCTACAACATTTTTATTCCAGAGTCCCAACAGGTACATTCTCCAATTGCTAGGGAAAATTGCTATTCAAATGTTTTTGTGAAGCAGTTTCAGAAGGTGGTTTGTAATTTTGCTCGTGGTCGAAGTGTGGTTCTCTCTGCATATTCTCATACTCCACTCACCTTGGTTCTAATCTATTTACACTTTAGTGTCCTTCTACCTTAGTACAGCCACAGGGAAAATAGCTTTGTTTTCCCCCATTCCTCTCCTTCTTTGATTTGTAGAGTCCATCCAAACTGCCATCACCCCTGCCTTCGTCTAGTGCCTCTCATATTGCATGCACTTCTTACATACTGGGTTTGCTTTTCTAAGTGCAAACTCCGAAGGTTTCAGCCTACGTCTGTTCTTGTCTCTTCCTACGCTTCCACCCCTTCACTCCTCTGGAACCATTCTCTTAATGTCTCCCTTGGTGTACTCCTACGCTTATTTTCTTGATCCTCTCACGAGTACCTGAAGTACTGTCTCTTCTCCCAACGAACTGAAGATTTTCATTTAAAGCTTTAAGTAAAAGAACCTGTCTTAGAGATTTTTCTAATGACCTGCCTGGGAAAGGGGAGAAAATAAGTACCACATCCTGTTAGGAAATAGAAGTATTTTCTTCTGTTTGGGCCCAAACAGTTGGTTAATGATTTAATTTATCTGAGTATTTGCCTGTAAATGATGTTGGACTATAAAGGACTCCGTAAGTTTTCTAGAGTAAATAGCATATATGTCCATGTGTAATATCTCAGAATTAACCCTTTGCAGTCCTTTGTTTTATATGGCATCTGGTATGTTGGTAGAGTGCTGTACAGAGTAGAAGATGGTAACACAAACTGAGAGTCGTATTTTTGGAACAGAAGCAAGTTTAAAGCAATGAAGAAACGCTTAGACATGATTTCTGTGTTGTGGGTTTGGTTTTGTTTTTTTGTTTTTTTTTTTTTTTGTATTTTGTAATCTTTACAGAAGAAGAGTTCAAAGAACAGAAGAATTGAAAACTCACTTTTATGTTGCTCAGACTTTTAAATATCACATAATGCTTAAAATAAGTTTACTGAAATAGTCTAAATATAATCTATTTAGGATGAAAGGGGCTAGGAGCCTGGTTTTAAAAATAATTTATTTTTCATATTAAATTCCAAGGTCTAAAATAATAAGTGTATCTGTCAGTTTGAAATTATTTAACTTGATATGTCATATACGTTACTAAGTATTACA
Organism: Pezoporus occidentalis; assembly: GCF_034315485.1. Classification (NCBI taxonomy): domain Eukaryota; kingdom Metazoa; phylum Chordata; class Aves; order Psittaciformes; family Psittacidae; genus Pezoporus; species Pezoporus occidentalis. The sequence goes on from NW_026913393.1 coordinate 133,795, forward strand.
TTACACATGTTCCATAGTTACTTGTACAGGAGCAGCAGATCAACACGCTCTTGTGAGCATTGTACTTTAAATCCACCCCCCCTTTCCTTCCTTGTGATTCAGCAGTTTACCCTTTCCCACAGTTAACCTTCTCCTGCTTCTCATCCTTCATATCTTGTTTTTTTTCCTCTTATAAGCCTCCTTAACCCAGAAACTGTGCATCCAGCATCCTTACATCAGTTATGCCTTCTTAGTTCGGCCTTTGACTGTATGCAGGCTATCTGTGTGCAAGTTTCTCCATCCTACATACCTCAATTAGAATTGCATTGCCAATTATGTTGTTCTTCAGTAGTTAAATAAGCAATTGTGGGTTCAGAAAGAGGGAGGGAAATGATAGTTTAGTTCTGTAACTTCATAAAGGTTGTTCTTCTGTACTGAGTCAACTTTGTCTTTGCAGTCTTTCTGTAGGTGTGCAAGATAATTGTGCTGCTAGGTCTGGTGCTATGTTGTTGATGTGAAGGCATAAATTGTATCAGTATGCATGGTGATAGAAACGAGACTTCATATATTAGAAATTCAGTTTTCTTTGTTCACAAGTTACATTGAAATAGCTTAGCTTCAAAAAATGGTTTGGGGTTTGGGTTTTTTTTTAGCTTTAAATCCCCTCCTTTTTTTTTTTTTTGAGTACCTTTAGCATTTGCCAATTCATGGTCCACAGTTAACCAAGTTGAGAGAATTTTTTATGGGCAAGCAAGATTTTTTTAATTAGCCATTTTATATCTTGTACAATAAAATTAATGTTACAGTGAGGAACTGCCAAACAGATGATATGCTAAGAAAGGAGAATGTTTGTGCTACTCAAGGCTGTTGAAAAATAAGTCATTTCAGATGGTTTCATTTGAAATTGTTGATCCAGTTTATACTTTGCTGTTAAAAAGAACGAAACACTTTAATGCAACTTGTAGTACTTAGGAGTTACTGCAACAGTAAGATGTAATTGACTTAATTTGTGCTGTTTAGATGATTATGGATGTAATGGGTACAATGTTGTACCTGTAAGAAACTAATGAAAAGGCAGTAGCTGGATTCATCTTCATTAATCACCTAAGCAACCATCATCACTAATTTGGCCCACAAATGTACTGTCGTGGTATTCATCTAAATTGCAGAATTCAGTGTGTAGTGGTCAATTACGACTTGTTTTCTCATGTCTGTACTCTTTGGTTGGAACCAGACAAACATCTCTGGCCATTAATGACTTTGTGTCATGTAAGTATGTACTTCACTCTTCATTATGTCATTCAGCATTAGTGCACTTGAAGGCATTGGATGACCTCTTTTGTACATCTGTGAGTTATATATATTGCAGCTTATTCCTTTTATTTTTCGATACTATACATTGGTTTATAGGAACACTTGTATGGTTATCTTCAACTTTACAAGAAAATTGTTTATGAATATTTGGTGTTTTGTGTTAATATCTTTTTCTTCAGTCTTACAGAGTCTGATTAGTAATGTTTAGATTAAAACATGTCAAAGTAGAGAGACACAAAAAGCTGCTAATGATGTGTCTATTATTTCTTATGATTCCATCAAGCTTTTTTTCTACTAACAAATATTTCAGGCTGGTTGTTTCTACCTTCCACAGCCTTTTCATGATGTGTCACAGATCTGGTGTATGATCTGCTACATTACTACAACCTTGTCTATCTCCCTGGTGCTTAGTCAATGTTTAATTGCCTGTTCATGTTCACCATAATGAAAGTGTAGATCTGAGACTTCTTTCCCAGTTTTGTCTCTTCATCTTGCTTACAGTTTGTAACAGCGTCACCCTCTTATCTTGTAATCGTGGTGCTTTGACCTGTCTGAATGTGAAGGTTTAGGTAATGAACAGACCTTTAACCTTTCTCTTAGTTTCTCTAAAGATGCATCCAAACTGGAGCACACCGTGTGTTTGTAGTTCAAGGACACATTCTCTGAGGCTAAGTGGTTGAGTATTAATAGTAGTGTAGCTGTGGCAGGCTCCCTCTGCAAAAGCTGCTTGGCAAGTTGGGATCTGAGCAGCTTCATCCTGACTGAAATCTGTGCTGTGAGGACCACACGAGGTGGTCTGAAGTTTGGTTGAGCTACTGCCAGAGGGGAGCCTAGATGCCCTCTTTGGGAGTCTTCATTCTCTTTTCATGAGGTAAAACTCATCTTCTATATTCTGTAGCACAGAAAAACATTGCCTCTGGCATAAATCTCTGAAGGCCAGTAATGTATTCACCATCAAGGTCTTGCACACTTCCTTTGACATACACTGTGTTGTGGTTTTTTGTTTTCCTTGAAAGTTAATTTATCTTTGTGCTTCTGAATGATGATAGAGCATACAACAGTTACACAGCATCAGCGCTTTAGGTAGCATGCGTTGGTCCCAGGTCCACCAAACGCTTGGGACTTTCAGCCAGAAGGATCTGAAACTGGAAAAGTTGTAATATGACCCTTTAAGAAACTCTTGATCAGTCTTACAAGCTTCACCAACCTCTTTTTGATAAGTTGACCAACAGCAATTTAGAACTAGCTGGACAGGTAGTATAGGTTTTGCTCTGTGTCCCTCAGTCACAGCAGCTGATGGCAATGATAGCAAAGCATCCTTTCCCAAAAGAGAAATTTATACTCTAGGGTCTTGGGATTGATAGTTTTAGCAAGTCTTCTGAAGTCTGGTGAGACACTACATATTTGCAGCTCCAACCCCCTGCCATGGGCAGGGGCACCTTCCACTAGAGCAGGTTGCTCCGAGCCCCGTCCAGCCTGGCATTGAAAAAGAATTCCATACTAAGCATTCACAAGGCTTGTATTTATTAAAGTCTTCTGTAAAGCTCTTTTCTATGCTAACAGACACAGTCTAGGCGCATGGTGTGCTGTGAGCTCTGCTGCTGTGCTGACTAATGCTGCCTCTTCTCCGAGCCTCTCTCTGTGCTAACCCATCTCGTCTCTTTTCCTATATCTATCTTGTAAGCTATTTAGGTTAGGGACCATGAAGAGTATGTACAATAGATAGCATAGTGAGGCTGTTGTTCATGACTACAGCTTCTGATTTCTGTGGTCGTACAAATCATAATTACAACCATATGCTCCAGCTTGTTTACGAGAGTGCTGCACCAAGTTTCACGAGGTGTGCTGGTGATTTATCTCCCTGACATTTATCCTGATATTCCAAAACCTGAGCAGCTTCAAATAAACCATTATAAAAGAAAAAAAGAAAACCTATTGGCTCAAAAATGATTTTTCTTCTTTAATTCTTCAGGGGAAATTGCTTGTTAAAGGAAACCAAGAATCAAGCTGATGTATTTTAACAACAAAAGTTTTAAAACCTGATATCTTGCAACAACTAGGGCTAAGAAAAGGAATTTCATGTAGGAGAAAAAGAGGCATTTCATGCTTTCCAAACGCTTCTTAGCTCTAGAGAATTACATACATTGAAATTGATATAAAGACAATTTTTATAGTTACAAAATTTCAGTAATCAGTTATTTTTAAAAATACCCTAAACACAAAACATGTTATACTTGAGTTTTTCTTAAAGTCCTGTAACTTTCAACTAGGGGGATGGTAAGAAATCCGTATCTCTTCACCTTCCAATCCAGTGTCAGCAAGAGTGTACATCTCCTACATAGAATTTATTTTGTCAAGAAAGGTGAAAATGCTGTGAAAAGATTGTAAACACCCTTATTTCCATTTCATTTTTGAACATATTGCAAATGAAAAAGAGGCTTGGCCACACCGTCTAGGAAATGGACCAAAATCTGGGAATTAAATTCTTCAGGTTCAGTGCCTTCTTCCAGCAGGCCACAGTGCTTCTCACAAAGTATTAACAGATGCTAAACTTTTTGATGGTCATTCTTCTGGGTGGTGGGTATGGGTATATAGTATTAATATGTGACTGAAAGGGTAGGGTTCTTTATACTAGTATGGGATATTGAAGTGAGTCATAACTCCATAAGGCCTTTATTCTTCAGAATTTTGGAAACACCTGCAGTGAGCCGCTCAGGTTGTTCTGTTCTGCACATTTTCTGACAAAAATGGCTCGGTATTTCAGGATAAAGGACAGTTTGTTTGGCTTCAGATGCACAGATTGACACTTATTATGAATGGGTTTCCACCTGATGTCTGATTAGTGGCAGGAACCCTCGAGGGTTGGAAATAGAATGAGCTGCATTTCAGGTCAGGGTGAACTTCCTGCTCCTTCCCCAGAATAAGTGACCATAGATTTTAATTTTCAGTGCATCTGAAATGAAAATCTGTATTTTAACCCTTTCTTCAAATAACTCCTGAAGTCTGGTAGGTTTTTAACATATCCAAGGTGAAAGAAGAAAAGCTTATTTGTATGATATTTGTTATGCTGGGCATAGAATGCAATACTGATAGGAGCAGCAGTTTTGAAACAGTTTTATTTGCCTTACCAACGGTCCTGTTAGGGAAGGGGACAAAATATTTCAAAGCTTAAAATAAATTAAAACATTCTTTGCCTTGGAAAGCAAGTGGAATTTAAAAATAAAAAACTAAGAGTACATTTTCATAGTGAAGGACATAATTATACGTAGCTGGGAGATGAGGGAGGCAACATCTGCCACTTAGGTGGACAAGAGGAACAGTGAGTTTGCTTACCTGTTAATTGCATTAAATCCTTAAATTAAATCCTTAAATTAATGCAGCAGAACTTCCCAAGCATACATCTTGCAGATACAGCAGAACTTATGTTTTTCCAATTATCAGTAGACATTTTAATTTACATAACAGATCAGATCTAATATATGAATTTGGTATGAATATAGCCTTATTCTGTGATGTCAGTTTACTCAACTGCAAGGTTTAGATATAAAGAGTAGTTTACATAAGGAGCCTGCAGATGAACTCTCATTTAATGCTGGTACTTAGTAGACAAGAATGTTCCTTGCAGAAGAAAGTGGTGGCTGTCTTGCCAATGCCTGTCCAGGAGGAGGTGGATAATTAACTACATTGTTAACTAAGTCATTAATGCAAGTAGAAAGATGTTGCTCTAGCTGTTGAATATACATGGTGCAAAGGAACACTGTGCTGTTAGGATATGACAGCTGTGGTAGGTTTTGCAGGGGCTCTAAGGGAAGTGAAGCAAAACGTTAAGTGTATTACAAAAGCAATGCTTTCAGTGGTGCCAAAACTTAAAATCAGATGAACACTTGAATCTGATTAATCTGCAATGAAAATATTCGTGTGCACGAGGACATCTGTAGTTCAAACTTGCAGTTTTGAAGATGCGTGCAGAAGCTTTCAGCCTTGACTTGGATCATAAATCTGTAATTTTTATTTTCCTCAGCAGCATTGTTCTCAGTTCTGTTGTGTAGTGCATTTTTCTAGTTGTGGTCATTATGCAGAGAATACACTGAGTTTGCGTAGCACAAGGCGAAAATATTTTGGAGGGTAAGTGGACATGCCGTGAAAATCTTGGCTGTAATGAGTTTTGTAATGCTGAGGCAGCGTGAGCTTGCTAGAGCCACACTCCATTTGGATGTGGCTCATAATATGTTTTCTCTTGAGCCTCGTTAGGTACATACTGAAGAGCACATATTTACTGTATTGCATATATGGACTCAAGTGTTTGATTTTGAGGGTGGACTTCACAAATAATTTCATTTCCACAGTTTCTAATGAGTAATTTTTGTTTGAGTAATCTCAAATTAATGAGTAATTTTTGTTCTTCTTTACGTTAGAGCATCAAAAAGCTTGAAAGTCTTTCCATCTTTCTTTTATTTCTATGGATTATGGCCTTACTTCCTTGTTTTTGTAGACCCATGGAGGAACTAAGCTTTGCAAAGAGTGATCTAAGATTTAATGAGACCTTTGACTAAAATCTTTGTCTTAAACCAACAAAGACAAACCCTTAATGCGATTATAGCATAGCTATTTTTTACCTAATGTTCTAGAAGAGCCAATGGTAATTAAATGTGTTCTGCCAAACTGTAGTTTCCAACACAAGTATGAGATTTTTACATAACCTGATAAATGACTATTTTTCCTTTTGAACAAGCCATCAAAAACATTTTCCGTCTTTCTGCGAAAGACTTCCCAGCCAAATCAGAGCAAAGCCAAATAGATCATGTGCTTAGCAATGTATTAGTAGAAACTATTTTAACAGTTGCAGATTTAAATTTTATTTCCTTGTCCTGAAGCCAGTTACTATTGTTGAGTAATTTGGAGCTTTTCTCCTCTGATTGAAGTTTAAGTTATTGGTATGTAGTGGTTGTAGTATAGAGCAGTGAACATCCATTTTCATGACAGTTGGGTTTGTTTGTCAATTTTTCTCTTTCAAGTGAGTGGCATTTTCCACAGTGACTCACTTTGGGGAAAGAAAAATACTATTAACAAGAAAAGAATGTGGCACCTAGGAACAGACATCCTGGTGAAAAGAATGGATTTCCATTATTGAAAAATAAATTTCTTTATGACATGGAAATTCAATTATTATCCTTATAGGAAAGTGTGAATTTTTTCTTGCTTCTCAGTAATTTGATTTTTATTTGGATGTTGAATTTGTAGCAAGTCCAGAGCCGAGCTGCTTCCAACCTCTGTCAGTCCATGTCTGGCTGATGGCTGTGTCACGAGTAAGGGACATGGCTCAGACCTAAGCGATGAGCTGATGCTCAGCTGCTGACTGGGAGGGCACAGCTACGTTAGGAGAGGCTCAACACAAAGCTTCACCCTGGTCGTTCTGCACCTCCCTTACTGCGGGTGGAAAGCTGGAGCAAGTGGGAAGAAATGGCATTTTACTGGTGTCTGCAGTGCTAAGGATACTTTGCTGATGGCAGTGTAATGTGGTGGTGTTCCTGAAGGCGTGCACAAGAGAAGGTCTTCGAGTCTTAGAAGAACAGCTTTAAAGTTAGTGGTGTTACAGTTCTGATGGTCTGTGAAGGGCAGGTTTGTAGAAAGAGGCAGTATTTTTCATTAGACCAGTTATAGCAGTTGGAATAGCACAGAGAAGTATGTGAAGTGTAACACCATACGTGTGCTGCTGAAACCATCTTCAGATGGCATAGCTTCTAAGAAGTTAACCTTATGGGAGAGTTAAAAGCCTTTGATGTTGGCACCCAAAAGAAGATTTCTCTAATCGTTTTACTGGGAACAGTACTGGGAGCCTAAATGTAAATTCTGTTACCAGCACCATAGATGCAATACAATTTTATTAATCTCATCTTTCATCAACAAATATTTGAGTTTACTAAAACTAAGCATTTTAAACTTAGAGCTGTATCTCTTTCACCATGGAATGCAAGGGAAGGACTAGATAGATGAGAGGCTGGAGACGAAGGCACAGAAATACATCTCTTCTTGCATGAGTTTCCTATATTGTGTTACGGTCTTCTCCGTCTTCTGTTTCTGTCCTGTGAGATAGAAGGAATGGGCATGGTGTGGAGCTGGGAAGGCAGAATAGATGTAGGGAGGAAGATGACTCCCTGGTATTTCTAACTCAGGTATGATTTGGCTGGCTTGATGTGAAAGCTCTTGCCAACATGTAGGTAACTGTTGTGGACATAAAAACATTCCTGATATGAATATATATGTAAGAAGTTGATGGTAAACAAGCTTCCTTTGTTGGAGTATCATTAGGGGCTCGCTTATGCAAAATAGCATGTTGGGCTGACAAGCTCTTGCACACTGCTTTTATTTAATATGTTAAGCAAGTGCTTTCATGTTTGGCCTTTCTAGATCAGTCTCTGGATAGTCTTTCTTCCTTTGTGCCAAGCATCACCCTTTTTCCCGCTCATTTGGAGCATTTTGTGAGGTTTGGAGTAGTCTGTTATCAGGGGAACTGCTGCAGTTCAGCAGACAGATTTTCCTTGGCCAAGATCCAAACCTTGCCTTCCTTTTGTGGATATTAGTAATGACAGAGTTGTCACTCTTCTGCTGAGCAGTGTGGGTAATAAATTGGAAACTAGGTTTTCATAAGAGAATTGTGGTCAGGAGCAGGACAAGGTTTTCTGTCTAAATGAAATATTTCAGAATGATTCTAACTCTGGAACAGTTCCTTATGATTATTAAAAGACTAATTTTTTTAGCATTCCTGCTAATATTTTGCATTTTTGCTCAGCATTATGAGAACCTGTAGTTGATAAATGTACAGACCTGTATTCTCTGACTGAACTAAGATCTACTTTCCCCCTGGTCTCAGTTCACACAAACCCCTTGCATTATTTAGCTGATGTTATGCTGCAGCTGACGTTCAAAATCAGCCCATATATTTCTGCCATGCACATACATGAGTCTTCTGTATTAAGCAGTTATTGTAGAACTTCAAGTTTCAACATGTTTCTGGGGCAATGTGTAAGTCTTTAGGGTGCTTGAGGGTGAAAGGCTTTTATCACTAGGTTTCTCAGGTCACGTTTAGCTGGCCATTAATAAGGCTTCAGTAAGGTGTTGAAGGTTGGCTTCCGAGATTTATTTTGCACTTCACATCTTGTGAAGAAAATACTTAAAATGTGCATACGTCCATCAGAAACCCTGCTCATAGAACACATGGTGATTATAATGGGATGCACAGGGCTGTCAGGAGGATGTTCTGCATCAGGTCTTTATTCTTTCCACCTGTAATTGCTGTCCTGTGTCATTCCTGTCTTCAGCTGCCTGTCTACACCTGTGAGATATCCTAACGACTGCTCACACTTAGTGCTGTGGCTGATGGGTTTTAAGAAGGGGCAGGAGCCACGTCTTACATATCGATGTGCTTTTCATTTTCTTCGGGGTTTTTATTTTCTTTTCCTCCTCTCTCTTCTTTTAATGAGGTTTTACATTAGAGAAATCCAGCCATTAGAAACCCTGAGATGCCCATCATATAGCTAGCTATGAACCCGTGGGAAAAGGTGAGCCTGTAAATTCTTCTGAGCCCTTTAGAACATCTAGTTTTCAGCCAATCTGAATTAGGGCTTAAATGAGCTAGGACTTTACAGGCAAGAAATAGCTCTTTTGCAACTGGTTCTTACTGTACCGGTCATGTAATATCTGTCTAAATACATTGCTTTGTGAATTGAAATAAAAAAAAGAAAAAGAAGTGGGGAAAAGGATTAGACAGTAGAATGTAAGAAAAGTGAATCATTTGCTGAGAGCCATCTTAGCTATTTTTTCCTCAGTATTCTCAAGGAAACCCCTGTATTATAGTTATCACCCTTACAGACTTTTATTTTGGACTGGCAAAGGAACATGTCATTTCTTTAAAGAGAAATTTAACTAAAGGCTGCCTGCCTGAAGGCTTGTCTTTTCTCCAACTGCATAAGCTGGTCTTACATTATTCTTTGAATACTTTGCTTTTGAAGTTTTTGTGTAAACATATTGGAAGCTGTGCAGTTCTTTTCAAGAAAGAGAACAGACCCTGAGGATTGCCATTAAACATAAATGACAATGGCAAATTACAGGGTGTGTGGTGTAAAAGCCTTCCTATTGCTCTGCGTGGAAGAGCATGGAAGAGTACACCTATTTATGGCTTTAAAAACAGCTATGATGCTAGTTCTGAGGTGTGTTTATGCACCGAGACATCGTGTGCTCATGCAGCATCCTAGTAGCTTCAGTGGAAGTCTTTTGAGATGAGCCTAAGCTTTCAACTCTGTAGCTGTAACAAAGGTATTGAATGCCTGTGGGGAAAAAGGGACACTTCTTGACGATGCTCTGTGATTTATAGTGATGGAGGAAATACAGGAGCATTTCGTTTTTCCCAGTATATCAGGTGGAATATATATTCTTTAAAAAAACAATTATGTTGAAAATAATCAGAAAACCACCATTAGTATTTAAGCATTTGAAGGAAGAAGGTGGTGCAACTTTCCAGTCAGAAACCAGGAATGTTGTGTGGTACAACGTGCATGGAGCACCTTGATATCTGGTGGGAACACTGATAAAATTTCTCCAGCCACCTGTGTTCCTGAGGCTGTACATCTTTCAGATAAGAGCTTAGAGCTGAAGATACAGTTTCAGAATTTCCTGGTATCTGGATATTTAAATAATACTACGAAGAACTTGTATTTCTGTAGTCAACTACAAACGTTTAGGTCTTTTGTGTTAAGTGCTGCTTTTTACAGAGAAGACTGGGAAAGGGAACAAAATAAGTTTGAAGAAAACAGTTTCACTAAAAAAAGACGTAATTATCTTATTTTCCAAATATGTTGTTTGGAGCACCACTGGATATCTGTAGCGTAAGGTCAAGCAAGGTACGATGACGTGCGTGACAAATTGCCTATACAGGAAACTGTTCTTTTAGAATTTTAGAGGTTCTAAAATACAATAACTGCTTTAAAAACATGGCTGGGAAGTAGAACAGTAATAGGCAATTTTTGAAACGTAATGAGTTAACACCAAATTGCTTAAAGGGTACTTGCTAGGATACATTAGTGGGCTATTTGTGGTCTTGTGGTGGGTGGCAATCAGGCTTAGCAGTTGGAATGCCTGTGACAGCCTCTGATCAACAGGATTTATCATCGTGCTTTTGAGACCTAATGCTTACCTCAGAAATGATCTGTACAGTCTAATCAGAAACAATGCATGTGCTAAGCAATGGAATAAAGATTCCTTTGGGTTGGAAGGTCTCTTTTGGAGAAAAAGTACTTGTTGTAAATCTAAAAGTAAAGTGCTAAAACCACATATATTCTCTTTATCCAGAGAATTCGCTAGGAAGCTGTATGTCCTGGTGTGGAATATATAGTAAGTTCTGGCAGGAGGGATTGTTCCCACACATGCCTTTCAAACAGCTGATAATTGGAAGTGAAGCAGCTGCTTGCAAATTTATCACCTCAGTCTCCTGGAGGAAAAAGTAAATACAAATATTTCTGTTCTGGAAACAGAAACAGAGTGGTTGCTGCTCTTGGTGAACCACCGTGAGTGTTGGTGCATGTACATGAAGGGCTTGGTTCAAACATGTGTCTCCATACAGTAAAATAAGTTATTTCTGAATTTCCACAATGATCTGGTTGTCAAGCCTCAAGTCAATGAATTAACAGGATAAAATCTGGAGCATCTCAGTTGGAATTAAAAAAAAAACCAAACAGGTTCATTATGAGAATAATGGCAAATCTGAGCACTACTGTAAGCAGACACAGTCCCATCCTTAACTAAATAGTGGACTCCATTGCTACAAAGATTGACCTTAGTTGAGATTATCCATGAGTTTTCCTGTTGCCAAATATTTAGTAGAACGAATCAAATGGCTGTAGTCTAAGAGCTGCGGGGACAACTTTTGTTCACCTTCTTTAAATTATCCTGCTTGTGACCAAGAAGGGAGGGGAGGCAAAGGGTTCTTCCGCTGATGTTTTCAGAAGCAGCACTGGTCTTCCAGGGTCTCTCTCAAGCAATCCAGAGCATCTGCTCCTGAAATCAAACCTGACATCTGTACAGCAAGTCAACAGCAACTTACTGAGGTAGGCCTGCTGTTTTAACTAGCCTCAGTAGTAGATTGGTGGTCATTAAGAGGAGTTTGTCAACATGTTTAAACATGATCTCACTTTGTTATGGAGAAAGCCTGATTGATTTCAGGCATTTTTTTTTTTCCCTCTTCTCGACTTTCTCTTCTGTTATTCATTTTGGGGATTTTGTGTGCTGTTATTTCTATTAAAAATTAAATTGGGGGATTTGCTGTACAACACAGCGGTGTTTGTTACTTCTAGGACAGGGTCACTGGAACCTGGGAGATGGACAGAAGCTATAGAGCCTCTGATTTTGTAACAGTTGTCCTTGGACAGGACTGACATGTAATCTAGGTTAGAGAACTGCTTATTATGTAAAGGTTTTATGCAACTGAAAGTGCAGCATTTTACATTTTTGCAATTAAGTTGTCCTGAAATACTCTTAGCATAGATGGAAAATGTGCTCATTAGCCATGTTCCTATTCTTGCCCAATGTTCTGTTTAATTTGTCTGTAAACTTTTAACTTGCAGTGGCTGCTGTCACTATGTTTTTTTGTTAAAATTAGTGTATTGGTAAGAATTGCTTATTAATGAAGATTTATATAAATTTCCCCTTTTTTGAAATGTATTTACTTTCCTATCCTGACTCCTAAAACATTGTGAAGCTTTGCAAAAGTTGTTGTACTGTTTCCCAAACAATTTTTAGCTGCTGTACCAGTCACAAAACAAAGTTTTGGTGACAGCTCTTGCTGCAATCAAGTGATTTAATTGCAGCATTAAAATGAACAAATGCAGGGGAAAAAATACAGAGTGTGGCTGGTCTGAGTGCATTTGCCATTTATGCTAGTGCTGCTTCATGAATTGAAAATACATTGTGTTTAATCTGGGCTCTCCTGGGACTGTGTAAGCTTACTAAATAAGTGCATCAAGTGCTGTGAAAAAAAAGACAAATTGTAAGAGTGGAAGACTCTTCTTCCACTGTTTTTCTGTTCCCTTAGTGCATTCCGGCTATTTATAAAAGTCTCTCAGAAATGAAGGTTTAGGTAAACTTACTGTGAACAACATATAGAGACTAAAATTTAATAATTACTTTCTAGATCAGTCGTCTGAAACGTTTCAAACATAGTCCCATGTAGCTTGTCTAGTCAGGTTAGTGATTTCTCACGTAATTTGTAGCTACTTGTGGAATTTTTGTTCCTGCTAAATAGAAAACGTTTATCTTTGCCATTTGGCTTCTTAATGTTTTCAGTGGAAGAAGAAAAAATAACCTTGTGTGCTTTTGCAGCCTGTGTATTGGAAAATAATGTGCTCCCAATCTCTGTTGCAGTGTTTCTTTTCCTGTCTTTTCAATAGCATCTTCCCTCCCCCAGCTCGGTGTTTTTCACTCTCTCTCCCTACCACAGCCACCACCAGTCTCTTAAAACTCACGGCATGCTCTGAAATTTGAAGTCACTTTTTAAGTCATTGCGGCATCTTACTGGTATGTCAAGAGCTGACATATTCGCAATTTGCAGTAGTCAGTTCATGAAGCATGTAAGCTGTGTAAAAGTTTGCTTCATCATATATATATAGAGCTCTCCAGTTAATTAATTTTAAATTAAATTTTCACTGTGGTTTGGCACATACTTGAAACAAGCAGAAGGCAACTACTAAAGATGGAAACCTGAAATTCTTGCGATTATTGCACCTTATGTACCAATTAATCCCCTTGTTATGTAGAGCTGACATTTTCCCTGTCACTTCTGCCTCCCTAGGAGGCAGACTTTGAAAAGAAATAAATTAAAATTTATAGTTCAGTCTGGTTAGTGTGGGTGTCATGCTAGACATAATTCCTGACGAAGTGTGGTGTCCGTTGTGGAAATTGTCATTGTATCCTTTCTCAAGCGTAGGAAGGGATCTTATAATTTCCCAGAATGCCAAATGCTTTTAACTAGAATTGAATGCGGTCCACTATCCATAAATTGTAATCATGCATGCATGTGGGTGTCTTATCATTAAAGTCTTATGTCTGTGTGAGAAGTGTGGGAGGTAATAAAAGCCTGGGATGTAATAGGTGATATAGTGTACATTTTCTTCTTAAAATTTGTTCTGAATGTATTTTGGGGTCCTTTAATTTACATCTTCCTCAAAGAAATTGATGCTGTGTTTGCTTAAAGGGATATCAATTAAGCAGTGCTGTGTTTTGTTTTGCTTTTTTTTTTCTTTTGGGCTAGTACCAAATGGTGATTAAAAACACGTTAATGAGGTCCATAGACTCTGCTTGAGTATGCCAGGCATGTTTACGCAATTTCATACTGGTTGTAAGTATTTGACGTGGAACTTGAGGGTTTTACAGCATTAGCTACATCAGGACATTCCTTATAGCGGAGGCAGGTGTCTCTGTAGCTGGTTATGCTTTTCTTCAATGCATAAACTCCAGCAAGAGAAGCTTGGCTTAGCCTTACGTATCGTAGTACCACAGACTGGTTTGGAAGGGACCTTAAAGCTCCTCCAGCTCCAACCCCTGCCACGGGCAGGGACCCCTTCCACTAGAGCAGCTTGCTCCAAGCCCCTGTGTCCAACCTGGCCTTGAGCACTGCCAGGGATGGGGCAGCCACAGCTTCTCTGGGCACCCTGTGCCCGCGCCTCAGCACCCTCACAGCAAAGAGCTTCTGCCTAAGAGCTCATCTCAGTCTCCCCTCTGGCAGGTTAAAGCCATTCCCCTTGGCCTGTCCCTACAGGCCCTTGTCCCAAGCCCCTCTCCAGCTTTCCTGCAGCCCCTTCAGGCACTGGAGCTGCTCTCAGCTCTCCCCTTCAGGAGCCTTCTCTTCCCCAGGCTGCCCCAGCCCAGCTCTCTCAGCCTGGCTCCAGAGCAGAGCTGCTCCAGCCCTCACAGCATCTCCATGGCCTCCTCTGGCCTCGCTCCAACAGCTCCACGTCCCTCTTGTGCTGCTGCCCCAGAGCTGGATCAGGACTGCAGGGGGGGTCTCCCCATAGCACAGCAGAGGGGCAGGATCCCCTCCCTGAGCTGTTGCTCACGCTCTGGGGTGAAGCTATATTATAGGGCTATATTATACAGCTGTTATACAGGGCTATATTACAGCTGTGGTGAGGATTCCTAGGCATGAAATTAATATGAACAGTAGAAAGTAAATATGTGCATCATTTCAGTTATACAGCTGAAGCTCTGTATTCCAGATACAGACAACTGCTGACAGTCAGGGCTTGATGTGGATATTAAGTCTTGTGGGACAATCTAAAAATGCCGCATTCCTTGAAAATGAAATTATATCATTCTGAATCTTTGTCTGGCGTGCTATTGTGGCAGTGCTAGCCAGCTGTAGAAGTGGTGCTGGTTTAACTACAGCAGTCAGATAGCTGGAGAAAAAATAAGTTGTGCTTGGCCAACTGTGTTGCCTTGGCAATGGTAAAATGACCATTGTGGGTGACGTAAGAGCAGCTGAAGTTGTCTATCTGGCTTTATTAAGCCTTTTTACAGTCTCCCATATCAACTTTGTATGGGTATTATGATCTGGGTAGGTGGACTCCTACATAGGTGGTGAGACACTGGCCTAAAGTGTGGCGGTTTGTACTCCCTCCAGCACTCTCAGTTATGTTTCTGTCTCCCACTGTGACAAAAGCTAATGCTTTCAGTGTTTTCACTTTGACCAATCCCAAACCAAAGGCATGGGAGAAAGGAAATCCTTCCTTTTGTGAGACTGTAAGGTTTGAGCTGACACTTTAGGGGGATATCCATATTGGTTCTGTTGTTTCCTTTTTGAATGTAAATAGCTAATTTAAGTTTTGCTGTGGTGTTTAGCTTGGGTTTCTTAGCCTGCCATGTGTATATATGTCCCAAAAGGTGCATTTGTCCCTCAGTAGTTAGTTGGCATTCCATCAGGAGATTATTCTGTGACTCTCAAGTCACTTTAAATTTGATGTTCTGCATTATATTTTTCTATCTTCAGATTCTAACCCCTAAGTGCTTTGCTGGTTTCCAAGATGTGTATGGAAAATCAGAGGTGTTAATATCCAAGTGAGCTGTACAGTAGCTGGGGAAGTAGTCTAGAGATAATTCATTACGCAAACTGACCACTTACTCCTTTATTTAGTCCCTGTTAAATTTTATGAATGCTTTTCTTATTCTTTCAGAAGCTTTGCTTTTTTTTTTTAATAAAGCCTAGTAGAAATCCAGTTGTAGTGGGTCCAATTCCACATTCACTTTTGATCCAACAGAAGTATGAGTATGTTGAAAGAAGCTCAAACCACATGCTACCGGTTTTGCCTGTGTATTTCTGCCTTCCCATTTTTTGCTCATATTTGCATTTGTGTGGCCACATGGTGAATTGTTGCAGAGAATTGAGCTAGCTCAAAATTGTCCTTTCCCCTAATTTGGCTAAAGAAATTAATTTTCCTCTGTTATGCAAATATTTGAGGTTTTGTTTCTTTTCAGAAGGGTACAGAAAGTGGGAAGAGATGTGCAAAAGAAAGGGGCTGCGTTTTGTTGGAAGCCGTGTTAAAAACTCAATTGACATGTGCTCTGCATCAGCTAGATTGCTCCGACTCCTGTTTCTTGACTCCTTCAAGAAGTCTGAAAAGTCTGTGAGATAAACTTACGGAAAAACGTTAAGCAAATAAGAAGGGTTGGTGCAACTTTTTTAATAGATTTGACTTACCTATGTAAGATCCTGATCTAAATCTTCTCCAACAATCATAATTTATCCATGTATCTCCTGCTTGTCACTGCTCTGCTTATACATTGCGGACAGTGATGGTACAGGGATGTTGTTTTGTGTTTCTGTTGGATGCTCTTCACAGATTGATCTTGCAGGTACCAGTTTATGCTTCTTTATTAACAGACTCTCTCTATTTGAGGGTTTAATAGCAAGAGTTTACTTTAGCGCTACCAGATGAGCCCCTTGGTCTTGATGATTTGTGGCTATTCTGAATTTCTTTCTCAGTCTTCTCCTAGCTCTTCATTACAAGTCTGTTTCTCCAGAGACAGCCTCCTGGTGAGTCTTAACCTGATCAATTATCACCTGTTGCTGAAAGAGGCTGAGTGTGGATGGCACAGCACTTGCTCATTCCACAAGTCTTGCGTCAGACCTGCTGATGGTGCATGCAGAGTGTATTAAAAAATGAACCCAACATACTTAATTTGGCTCATCTGCTAGAGCCTGTCTGTGTTGGAGTGTTCCTTTCATGCCTCCTTTGCTTTTAGGCCTCTCTGTGGAGCTGTCTACTTCAGATTGTTCAAAAAAGCTTTTACTGTTAATTTTTATACCTTTAGCAAGCTGTTCCTAAGTTATTTTTGGCTTGACTCAATATGGTTTAGCACTGAACTTGCCAAAGCTGATGTACCTTTTTCTTTCCTGATTTGGAAAAGACTTAATCTTTTTTTCATTTAATAGTCTTCTTCCTCTGCAGTTGAGTCATGGTGCTTTTTAGTTCTGTTCAGGGCCTCTAATATCTGATATACATCTTCTCTGAGCCTTTAATGCGGTGACTTTAAATTGTCTTACTGCCATCTACGAGCAATTCATAAGATGAGTCTGTTTTCTTACCGATTTCTTAATCTTTTCGGCAAGTGCTATGTCAACACTGACCTTGTTAACTAGGAAAATTAATTCCACTTTGACAAGATACTTGGGACTGGAAGAATCCTCTGAATGTTTTACAGTTAACAGACTTCAATTAGGAATTAAGAAAATCAGATCATGACCTTGAGCAAAGATTTTCCTTGTCTGCAAGAGAAGGTCAAGTAGAAATGTGGGAGGTTTCAGCGGAGTTTACTCCCAGCTAGAAGGAAAATCTGGGTCAAATTGATATGTGAGATGTTTTTAGGCACCACAGCAGTGGACACTAGTTCTGTGTGTGTATGTATATGATGGAAAAATTAAATGGTACATATAGAATGTAGGGATGTAAATACATTTTTATAATACAGACATGTATGATCTAGTATATCAATATATGCTTAGTATATATAAATATATGTCTTGAAGGTAGCAAAATGCCTAGAGAGATAATAATTAAAATCTGCGTAAATTTTATGTAAGAATAATATGTTACATGAATGTAAACAAAAATAATATATAAATTATATGAAAATATATTAAATATGTATGTATTAGATGTAGGTAATAAAAATATTGCTAGAAAAATGTTTTAGCTTGCATAGCTTCAACTTTGGCTTCAGGTTTATCCATGTAACACACTGCTGATTTCTGAATTAAACCTCAATTCAGAAATTGAGCCTTCAGTAGTTTGTATCTATGGAACTGCTCTCACCAGTCTGCGTTCTCAGAACATCAGTTGAAGATCTGTCTTTCTGTGTACTTATATGTGATATCTATATTTTTATATAATTGCCTGTATATATACATGCACATGTGTGTACGCAATGTGTATGTCATCTGTTCCAGTGTATATGTAATCTATTCTGACTCTCTTCAGTATGTCAGAGATCTCTGAGGCGATGGGGACATTAGCTCAGGATTTCATCCTACAGCCATCGGTCCCGTCCCTGACTTGCACCAGCCCAGTGTTGGTTTAATTTTCCAAAGCACTAATCAGGAATCTGATTAGTTTACTGCTTGCTAATAATTGTTTTTTGCTCCAGATTAATGAATCACCTATAAGCTAAGGATTGCTTCCAAAAGTATCATTTCACCTTTTACATACTTGGAAGACTGTAATGACGAGAGTAGTTTTGGTAAACCCAGTGAAGTTCTTCCTGTGTTCAGGTACCTTGTTGAGCTGCGATGCTGGGGAGATGATAAATGGGTATCATCCAGCCTTAACCAGAACAAACAGCTCATGTTCAGGCCAAGGGCACTGAGATGTAAATGCCCTTACTAAGTAGAAAAAAACCTCATTTTTACAGATAGAGGAAACGGAGGAAATAACATTCTTGCAGCTTGACTAAAATTATACAAGAAGTTGACATTACAACTACGAATCAGATTCCAGTGTTCTGATCTTTACCCTCATGATTTAACTGCTAGGCCTTGCTTCAAGGTTAGTAAAACATGCTGCTTGCATGTGATAGCTTGTGGAAGATTCCCACTTAACTAATGATTTCAGATGATTTTATAAGATGTATTATAGCATATACATGTGTCTCTTTGTCTAGTCCTGCTAATTATAATTCTTTGTTTTGCTAAATGGAGTTTAGGATGTAGGCAGTCAGCATCCATTTTTCTATGGATTTTCCTCATGTTTTCCACAACACAAGGAAGCATGTTGTCACTATTCTTAAAGAACCCCCATGAAAGGGTAACTCATGTGAAACACCATCAACTGCAATTTGAATAGATGCAAATGCACTTGAATATTCTTGTACACAAGTATTTAAGTTCATGGAGCATGAAATTGTGTGTCAAAAGCGACAATATCATCAACCAGCCTTGGTAATAATGATAACGTCTGAATTACCTACACAAAACCAGGATTACAGTGCACAAGTGGCAGCTGCTGATGCTAAAGGCCTGCAGAGATTGTGTACAAGGTAGGGCTCTCTTGGCCTAGGTAGGGCTTGCCGACAGTTTCTGTTTTCCATTTGGGCTAGGCAGGGCTATCCACTGAAGAGAGAGCTACGTGAAAATCTGAAGCACTGTTCAAAAGTGTGTGCAGTAACCGTGGGGGCTGTGGTGCTTTTGAGGGCAGTCTTACTGCTCAGATTGCCTTTTCTTAACACCTAGGTTGGTCTTGTACAGAATAAGAATCGCATTGTAGGTTATATTAAAAAGTTAACTTCTCTTTCTCAAGCATGGGCATAGGACCTATTGTAGATGGTTGCAGAGAAGGCACTTATGGATAGACCTCAGTATTTCCTAATTGCACTCCCAGAGAACAAATGCGTTATTCTTAATGGCTTGGCACTATTGCAAAATCCTTATGAACAGGAAAGAGCCTAAAAGAATCCCTTGCCCTGTGGTAAAACATTTTTGGGTACTGAAGATGAAACATTTTGGAACTGAACATGTGTGTTAGAGACAAAATGCCTCTAAATGTAACTTCTAATACTGGTATAAGTGCAAATCTTTATGTAATTCATGCCATAAGGTAGGTTAATAACAACTGGCAAATCAGGATTTGGAACCAAAAATTTCTTAATACATGATATGTAATTTCAGTCTGCAGTAGTGAAGTTGATGAGTGTTAGCACATGTTTCTATATAATTTCAATGTTAACTATCAATTTTTGTTCAAAAAAAAAGACTATCTTTATAAAAAAGCTTGTATATCCAGGCAGAGTCAGTAATACTTAGTCAGCCTTTCCCCCCCCCCCATAGTGTTGTATTTTTGTAGTCAGCAAATTCTGTACATGAAAACCTTTCCCAACAGCGTTCCCTCCACACTGGCCATCTACCCAAAAGACAAGCAACTTAATGGGTATTAGAGGCGTAAGAGGACTTCAAATAGGATATCATGTATTGCGGCTCCATTTTGTTGGTTTGAATCCAGCCGTGATATCTAGTGACAAAAAGTTGTTACTAACTGATGCCTCTGGAGTTGATTTCAGTTCAGAGACCGAAGCCAAAGGGCAGGTGCTAACATAAAACAGCTCATCAACACTGGCAGCAATTTATGTCCTGCTTTGAACAGCGAGCAGGGAGAGCAGATTCTTTCAGCTAAGGAGTCATTTTCTGCTAGTCAAGATAATGACAAATCTCACTCTACTTTGCCTGTGATATGCTTGTTTGAGGGGCAGGACTTCATTTGTCAGGACTGCTATCTTTCTCAATGCTTTATCATTGAAAGGACTGTTTTACTAACGTTCATATGGCTGAAGCTGGTATTGATGCCTATAGATAAGCTTATATAGCACTTTCTATAGTGAAATCCAATTATCAATTGCGCTTTTTTTTCTTCAGACTTCAGTTGTTTGTGATGAAACTTTTCATGCTGAGTGTCTTCCTTAGCCTCTTTTTTTTTTTTTTCTTTATTATTATTTTTTTATTTTACTGGCACTGCTTTAATTGAAAACAGTTCTCCTGTTTCTGAGAATGAGGTTAGGGAAAAATGTTACTTAACCAATGCTGGATTCTTACATCTGTTTTATTGAGGAGTTTTAGAGCCTTTACGCCTTGGAACAGGCTCTTGAGATTTGGGAAGGGGGTCTTAGGGGAGTGAAACTGTGGACAGAGATGTGCCATTTGCAATCCTTCCTAAAGTTTACTAGATCTGATGAAGTTACAAGGTTCTGAAACTTACTGTTTGCATATGTTGAGCAGAAACTTGGTGAAAAACTGTCAGCAGTCTCTGAATCTTGAGTTTTCATCAGGTGTGTTACATGGAGCATTGTGCCAGTGGGGCTTGGGAGTACTGTGTGCAGTTCTGATGTCCCCAGCATAAGAAGGACATGGAACTGTTGGAACAAGTCCAGAGGAGGCCGTGAGGATGATCAGGGGACTGGAGCACCTCCTGTATGAAGACAGGCTGAGGAAGTTGGGGCTGTTCAGCCTGGAGAAGAGAAGCTGCATGGAGACCTCATAGCAGCCTTCCAGTATCTGAAGGGGGCTACAAGGGTGCTGGGGAGGGACTCTTCATTAGGGACTGTAGTGATAGGACAAGGGGTAACGGGTTAAAACTTAAACAGAGGAGATTTAGGTTGAATCTAAGCCAGAAACTCTTTCCCTGTGAGGGTGCTGAGGCGCTGGCACAGGGTGCCCAGAGAAGCTGTGGCTGCCCCATCCCTGGCAGTGTTCAAGGCCAGGTTGGACACAGGGGCTTGGAGCAAGCTTCTCTAGTGGAAGGTGTCCCTGCCTGGGGCAGGGAGGGACTGGATAACCTTGAAGGTCCCTCCCAACCCAGACCATTCCATGATTCTATGTGGCACCCTTTGTGGAGGCTGCTAGTTCCAAAATGTGGGGCAGAATTTCCTTGCAATTTCTTCATTCAGTAGCTGGTGGACCAGGTTTCAAGCAAGAGAATTAACGCTCAGGGTCTTCCTCTTCCTCGGTACAGCTGGTAGAGTAGAGGAGGAAGTTATCTCTACATTATAAAACGTTATGGCTCGGAGGAAAAATAGGGAAAGGCTGGAGCAGATGACAACCAATATACCCACAGCATGTGCTGGGAGAGGTGGTGGGGTCCAAGGTGTGTGAGCAAATCTTCTCAGAAATGTGGGTGGCAGCCAGAGCTCTCCCAGACTGTATAGAACCAAGTTTCCCAACTGTACTTCTATTTGGAGTTGTGTTTAGTTGCTTTTAGATGCTCTCCTGATGGCTCTGGTGGAGAAGCTGGTTGGAGCTGTTGCAGGTACCAGTGCTTGGGGGTGCTTCACAAGTTTGGAGGAGTGAAACTTAGGCCTAGCAGGGAAGCAGCAGATCTGCAGTGACTTTGCTGTGCTAGCTATTCCTTCTTAGTTTTTCTGGTGCAGAAACTGGAGACTGGGATCTTTACCTGGCATATGGGGAAAGGAGCAAGCAGACATTTATAGCAGGAAGGGCATGAAGAGGTGGGGGAAGATGCTGAGGTTTATCTGTCGAAGTGTAATTCAGTGATGGGATGGAGGGAATAACGAGAACTGGGACCAGGAGGAGAGGTACATCGTCACAGAGCCAGGTCCAGCAGGTCTGTTAAGCAGTCTGGTTGTGATGCACAGTCAGTTCACCCCTTACCTCATCCAGCTCCATCACAGTTGCTTAGTTCTTGACTTGTTAGACACAGATAGAGCTGACTTCTCCATGGTAAAGCTGACCCCTGATTCCTGAATACTGGACTTGAACTAAGTCTCTATTTGACCCCTTGAGTGGTGGCAAGAATGAGCTGTGAAGTCCTCCAACAGGGGAGATGTGTTGTCATGGAATTTGGATATGTCTTGTGATGGAAATGGGTATGTCTTGCCATGGCAACTGAGCTGCATACCTTTAACAAGGAAGGGAACAGAAAGATAAAAATTACCTTGTGTTTTAGACACCTGAGTCCAGAAAAAAAATCGTCCTCCCTTGTCGCTTACCATTTTATTATTAATTTATTTTTTTAGACGTATGACAAATAATTTTTAAGAGAGACTCCCAGGAGCCACTTTCTCATGTTCCTCGTGTTCTCATGTCTCACTTAAGAAATGGGTTCATTTTGCATTGAGTGCCTGCAGTCACAACAGGTCAACAGGAGCAGTGTATTAAACTCACAAAGTGATATAAAACTATAACTGCTCTGGAAAAATCAGCTGTTGGATGCCAGAATCTGTCTAGCAATGTAACAGGTCACTTCTGTCCACAGAAGTCTGAATTTCACCTCCCTTCTTCCCCATCTATGCACAGATGAAGTTCTTCTGAGGGTACTACTTCAGAATCATTAGTTAATATCAACACCCTAATTAGTGCTATTTAAAAATAACACTGGAATCCAAGAAATAAAGGTTAATGACAAAAGGAGAATTTGAGTGCTGTCATTTATAATGGGATCGCACAGAAAATATGGGCGCCTGCAAGTGTTCTGGTATCACCTGCATAAAGAAGAAAACAGAACTCAGGTGGAGCATGGACAACCATGAGTTTTGCAGTTGCTTCGAACTCTGAACATGTGTGTGCCATGTGTATGTTGTGTTTCATGATTGGAACAGACTGTCATTGCAGTAGGAGAAGCATGAGAAGGTGTTAAAAAATTTTATAGCCACTTGTTTGAGTAACTGAACACCACATCTTTAAGTTAGGTCTTACATTGTGTTTGAAGTGCAGCAGAGCCTGGTGCAGGGAACACCAGCAAGTTGTGAGACCCCACCTGGAATACTGGAGCTGAGGTACAGCTCTGGGGCAACAACACAAGAGGGACGTGGAGCTGTTGGAGTGAGTGCAGAGGAGGCCATGGAGATGCTGCAAGGGCTGGAGCAGCTCTGCTCTGGAGCCGGGCTGAGAGAGCTGGGCTGGGGCAGCCTGGAGAAGAGAAGGCTCCTGAAGGGGAGACCTGAGAGCAGCTCCAGTGCCTGAAGGGGCTGCAGGAAAGCTGGAGAGGGGCTTGGGACAAGGGATGGAGGGACAGGCCAAGGGGAATGGCTTTAACCTGCCAGAGGGGAGACTGAGATGAGCTCTTAGGCAGAAGCTCTTTGCTGTGAGGGTGCTGAGGCGCTGGCACAGGGTGCCCAGAGAAGCTGTGGCTGCCCCATCCCTGGCAGTGTTCAAGGCCAGGTTGGACACAGGGGCTTGGAGCAAGCTGCTCCAGTGGAAGGTGTCCCTGCCTGTGCAGGGGTTGGAGCTGGAGGAGCTTTAAGGTCCCTTCCAGCACAAACCAGTCTGGGGTTCTATTAAATTGCCTATAGGGGACACCGTGTTACTTGGAGAGAATTCACACCTAATGCATGTGTTATGAATATGTATTTAAACATGATAACTACTTCATGATTCTTCTTTATGTGTTCATATTTGATATATATTTGATAATTTCAATAAATCGATTATATTTTATAATTTATTAAAAATACTATTATATAGAATATCATTTTCAAATACTTACATAAAACCCAAAATGAGTCTATCTACAGTAAAAATATTAGAGTAATATTTGGCCTCTTTGCTACATAGAAGAGTTCATGCTGGCCGTCTTGTTCTGTTAAGCATCTTCTCTTCCTTCTGTCCTAAAAGGAGGTTAATCAAGATGTGCATAACTTTGTGACAAGAAATTCTTGCTATTCTCTGAGCCTGCAGTAAACAACAGAAATTCAAGGACAAGGTTATCAGGAAAAATTCAGTGAGTTTTTTGCAGTATGTTGTGGGCTATCTAAACAGTTTTGGCTGCGACTCCAGTAAACAGCAATCAGACTTTCAAAATGTTTGTCAGCCTGCATCTCCTGTTTTTCTTATGGTTTGTGCTTCATGTTTTACCAAGAACATGACCTGGAATTCTAAAACCTCTTCTGCAGTGCATGAATGGGAAATGTCTGAATGTGGTGTGTGGAGCACTTTTGGACACCTTGAAACCTGAGAAAGACCCTTGAAAGTCTTCTCACGTTGAATTTTCCAGAGTTTTGTAAAATTCAGAAGACTCTCTTGCTGTTACATCATCTCCAAACTTAACAACATTGATCTCTTCTCCTGCTGAATAATTTCTCTGCCCACCATTGCTGTGGCTGCATAGGCATTATTGTCTAAGGCAGCGTGAGTGTGATTGTTGTGGATTTTTTCCAAGAATAATCATACATTACTCTGACTGCTGTCTTTGTCAAAATACATAGAGCAGTGCCATAAATTCACCTTGATGGATTACATTGTTCCTTAATCGTTCCTAACTATTATATAGTATACTAAATGTAATTGCTGCCTTCATCTATTTTGTTCTGTGTACCTTTCTTTCAGGGCTTATATTCTTTCCTCTATTTTCTGTAATAAACTCTTTAAAACAGACGTGTGGTTTCCCTAGGTGCATGCTTCAATGGCTTGAGCAGAGGTAGGTGTAGCTCAGATTGCTGATAAGTACCTACTGACTTTCTTATGAAAGAGGTAATGACTGGCAACTACAGCTGCCAAGTGTTCGGCTTGCTGGTTTTGTAAAAGTAACTTTGGTAAGTAAAGGTAGTATTTTGTTTGTTTTAAATGTTTGCATGTGCCAGCACTAGGTTTAAAGGTATTCTTTAATTCAAAACACCTCCTCTTTGAGCATGTACACATCTTAAAATCGTTTCCCCAACAGCCCTGTGCACCCAACTTTAAAGAGGGAGGAATGAACGTGAAATCTTGAGATCTGATATCAGTGACGATAAATCTTATTTTTCTTCTTGGAAAATTAATTTTCTACTTCTGAAAATTTTTTTGTTGCTTGTCTTTCTTCTCCCTTAATCCTGTTTTAAGCATGCAGGATTGGAAAGGGATTTATTCTTTTCCATTTTATAAATGAAGAATTATTTTTAAAAGAAATTAAGAGTTTCTGGAATCCTATGGAAATATTTATGTGTGAGGACCATGAGGACAGTTGAGCCGTGGAGCAGGCTGCCCAGGAAGGTTGTGCCATCTCCATCCTTGGAAGTTTCCAAGGCTAAGCTGGATGAAACCCTGAGCAACCTGGTGTGACCCCATAGCTGCCCCTGCTTGAAGCAGGAGGTTGGGCCCTTCCAGCCTGAATCATCCTGTGATCCTTTGCTCTGAATCATGATTTCTTCCTTTCTACTCAGCTTCTAAAACTTCTCTGTCTTTTCCATCCTCTTCATCTGGTTTCTTTGAGCCATTGGTTTGGTCTTGGTAATGTTTTTCTTCAGTGGACTAGCATGATTGTTTTGTTGTCAAAATCAATGCTGTGGATGAATGTGGCTCTCACTTCACCAAGATGGTGTTTGAACATGTTTCCATGTTTGTTTCTGTCCCCAATTTTGTCTGATTGTGTTGGCAAAAAATGTTACTGGAAAAAAAACAATGCCACCATCAGTGGGATTATACATGTTCACTGTGCTCCCTTCCATTCTGACCACAACAATAAAGGACCAGGACCGTGCTCTGGGCAAAAGCCAAAGGAGTTTTCTATCCAGAAAACCACCACCAGGTTTAAAATAGTCATAATACTTACCTAGTATCATAAAACCTTTATTATCTTTACGGTCACATTTGCAGCTTCAGTTATACTGGGCAGTCTTCATATGTGAAGCAGAAATATCGTTTCATCTCAGAAATTGTATTGCTTGTGTCCAAAGGAGTTGCAATGGATGTTTTCATCAAGGGGCCTTGTGTGGAGCTCGTAAAAATGTGATGATTTCCTTCCTTGTGTAAGATGTTCCCATGCTATAGGGTTTTTGTCTGTGTTTCTTGACGTGGATTGATGGCTTATTAGAGGTATTTCTAGCTTTATTTGGCATCTTTATGGCCTTTTGATTCAGGAATGTGATAATGTAATTTGCTTTACTTAATTCTTCAAGGCGTCTGTCACGAGATATGTCTGCTATTAAGATTCATGTTACAGATACTAAAAACATCTTCAGAGGCTTCCAGCTAACAAAGCTATCCCATTCTGCAGCACCTGTGTGCACGTAAGAGTTGTTCATAAATGTTTTTGTAGTTTTTCAGACAGAATAACTGGGGAGAGGGGAATGTCTTTATACATTTCTGATACAGCTGTGGTGTCAAAAGCTTTAATGAGAATGCAAGTCTCTAACTTCAAGCTCCTGGGAGAAGGTGATCTTCTCCTATTTTGAAGTTGAAAGCAGAAAGGGTAAGGTAATTTGAAGGCATAGATAGGACTCTAGCTCTGAAAAAAGCCTATATCAGTTTAGATGCCAAAGTAAAGAACTCCTGGGTTCCAATGGTAAAAAAGAGGACAAATAGTTTAAAATAAATAAACATTATTTTTTGCAGTGAATTGGGGAATAGGCTTGTTTATGATATTAGGCCTATGCAGTTTAGTGTTTGTAATCTTTCTCAGTGCAGTGACATTTGAGAGGTTGTGCAAAGTGTTGGAGCTGGGATTAATCGCTTGAAGCAAAATGGAAAAGACTTTCAAAGAAAGGAAAGAAAAATCTGTGTATATAATTTGGCTAGGCAACAAAGGAGGCATGACTGTGCCTTTTATTTAAAGGCTGTAAACACTGAACTGGAGGAGAAAGGTTTTATGGTATTACATAGAACCACTTATAGGAATAAGTAGACAAAGTTGAACAAAGTAATGCTTAGGCTGAATATTAGGAAAACAATCTTAATGTTGAGGTTTATTAGATTATGGAACACTCTTCCCAAAGGAAGTGGTTCAAGCTCCATTACTAGTCCCTTAAAATTAGACTGGATAGAATAACAAAATGTACTGGAGGGAACGCTGGTGCATGGGTAGGGGATGAACACAGTCACCTAATGCGTTTTCACTTTTTCACTTACTTCCATGATTCATTTCCTGAAAAACTGCTTCCAGAATGTGTTAATGACATCACAGCCCCGGCCTTCTCGGGCACGGTGGCGCTTCTCATGCCACAGCTTTAGGACAGTTTATTTGTAGATCTGCTGGGCTTTCGTTTTTTCCGGTGCCTCCTATAGCACTGCCATTCCCCGCAGCTATTCTGTTCTGCTGCAGCAGTGCCTGGAGCAGTGGGGATGGCTGAAAATCAGGTGCTGGGGTTGCATTTTGAAAATACAGATATAAACACACACAAGACCTGGGCTGTTCCTGGTGAGGACTGGGGCAGGCAGCATGTTTTGTGTTGCAGGGCTTGGCTTCACAGAAATGACTACCTTCTGCTGTTCTTGGCAAGTGGGTTGAAATACTCGTCTCCTTTACTATAATATTATTAGGTGTGAAAACCCTCAAACAAATAAGTTGTATTCACTCATATATTGCAATGAGCCAGCCTTAGTGGTTCTGTTGCGCTGGTTTGATGAGAAGAAAGTAACTTGTTTTTAAAACATGTCTTCTATAATTTATTTCTTAAACATTCAGAAATGCCATCTAAAACATGTGCTTAATTGTTCTAGAGCTTTGCAGTCACTTTTTCTGCAATAATTAGGAATTAAATACTGAAAATAAATAAATTAATGTTTACGATAGTAATAACAGTACTTGAAATGCAGCCCATGGCAGTCCATTACGTGCATTGTTGAGACGTGTGACTTTGACATTGCACGGCACTTTGCACCAAGGACTAAGTGATAGCTTGGTCAGATTTTAAGCCAAGATGTGTTGTTTCAACTGATGATGCATTTACTCTGATATACATCCCGTATTGTTCTTATGTTCGAAACAATAAATAGAGTCAAGATGTTTTAAGCTGTTGTTTCAAAATGCTTACAGCACTGCCCACAAGCTTTTAAATTCAGTATCTCCCACGTGTGAATACTTCCTGCAGCCTGCTGATGACTTAGAAACCAGCTAGCCTACTAGTATTTAAAATGTGAATTTATTTTACTAGACTGTGTGTTGCCCAGAAACTGTTCATTTATTGTTGTTTTTACAGCGTCTTTCTTTCTATGTCTTAAGCTGTCTAGGCCTAATTCTTTTTGCCCAATGCCAGACAGTGGAGAGCATGAAAATACTGCTGAAAATTAAAAAATCATTACTTTGTCGTTTGTATTACTATGTCAGATATAATGTTGCAAAAATCTGTCATTAATAAGGACTTGTATCAGCTGAAGCAGTTATTGCAAACATAGTCACTGCAACATTTAGGACAGCCATTTTTATGCTTCTCAGTTTGTAAATTCCCTCCCTAAAAAATCCACGCTGTAATCAGACACACTTTTTCAGTCAGGAGTTTGTGTATGCATTGGTGTGTTTACGCTCCTTATGAGTTTATTGTTGCTTGAGGATGGAATACTTAACATGCAAGTTCACTAACCACATAGAAATTATTGCGTTATTTCCTATACTTCAGCTTTGCTTGTTTCTTGCTGTAATGAATCTTCCAAAAACTTGCAATGGGACTTTCCTGAAATTAGTGTAGCTATTTTTATAGCCTTTTAAGCAAGTATACCCAGTGCTTCTTACAATTAGCAGTCTGAAGCTGCTTTAGTAAGGACCGGAGATGTTAAGGATGTGCTTATAAAGCATAAGACAACTTTATGTGAACTGCATCTCGATGCAGCAGTTGCCTCGCTGATCCAGCCTCTCCCGTTTATGATTCCATGGGCCACTTTTTCCTCTCCCATTCATTATCACATAACATCCCCGTGGCAACTTGAGAAATTGCTTACATGGAAAAGTAATCGTAGGAAAGTATTTATGTATTTTTAGCTTTCTTCTAACACAATGTAGCAGCTGGAAACAAGGACAAGAGCCAGCACAATGTGAGCTGCCAGCTCTCCATGGGCCACCAGAAAGTGTTCATCAGACCACAATGTGAGAACCATTGAATTGACTTAAGAAATGTGACACGCATAATAAGCATTAAATAAAATAATAAAAAAAAAACCAAAACAACAAACAAAAAACCAACCCTCAAGTTCCCAAAGCTGCTGCTTGAACGTAGTAAGAATGAACTGGTAATTGTAATGTTTTTGAATAATAACTATTCACTGGTTTTGGTGGAGGAAGTCCATGATGGTATCAATTAGATGCAGTGAAAATCACTTTTGCTTTAGTTCTTCATAGTCTATATTTACTTCTGTCTTAGATGTTGCATGATTGAACAATCTTCTGGATGCTGAGAGATTCATAAATAGGAAGGCCGGGTGTGGAGCTAGGACTTGATTTGAACAGATATTGAAACATGAGTTAGATCAGTTTGGTGGTTTTTTTTGTGGTTCTTTCTGGTATTTAACACTTTTTAAACTGTCTTCTCTAGCCTCATCTATTTGTGTTCTTTCCATTTTTGCAATAAGGGAAGAGAATTGCCATTTTGGAAATGTTAAAATGCCAGGAATTGATCAAGAAGATCTTTTGAAGATCTTCATGTCTACTAAAACTCTTCTTCATTTTTAGTCTTCAAAGCACCCCAGGGCTGCACCTTGGGCTGGTACACTCTGCAAAATAGTATCAAAAGTAATAAAACTTGCTGGGAGGATGCTTTGAGCAGCATGGTCTAGTGGAAGGTGTCCCTGCCCGTGGCAGCAGGGTTGGAACTGGATGAGCTTTGAGGCTCCTTCCAACCTCTAACCATTCTGAGCCTACGAGAGGCTAATGGTTTGTGGTAGGACTTAGGTTGTATATATGGGGGGGATGAGGAAAGGACCTGTTCTGTTACCAAGCTCCAGTGAGGAGAGAAATCACAGAAAAATGGGTTGGAAGGGACCTCAAGAATCCACTTGTCTAACCTGTCTAGGCACAGCATGACCTAGACTAGATGTCCCAGCACCCTGTCAGCCAAATCTTAACAGTGTCCAGTGTTGGGGAACCCACCACTTCCCTGGGGAGGTTATTCCCATGTTATTCTCATTGCAAAAGATTTCCCTGTGGTGTCCAACTGTGCCCAACATCACACTCATCTTTTCCATGGGACTCCTTGTCAACAGGGAGTCTCCATTTCCTTTGTAGCCGCACTTTAAATACTAGAAAACGGTGACAGGGTCTCCCCTGAGGCTCTCAGCCTTTCCTCACACACTGCCCAATCCTTGGATCATCTTTGTGGCCGTTCTCTGTACCCTCTCTATCCATCCACATCTTCTTTGCACAGCAGGGGCTGAAACTGAACGCAGTGTTGTAGGGGTGGCCTGACCAGTGGTGAGCAGAGTGGGACAGCGACATCTTTGTCTGTGCTGATGAGCATGGTCAAATGGGTATGCCAGCGTTAATTGAAATTTAATGCCTCCATTTAAACTTAGTGAAGGATAGGTTGTTTAAAGGAAAACTCCTTGAAGTTCAGTTATTACTGTGATTGCATTTCACAACTGCTATTAAATGAAAAATATTAAATATCTCCTTTTCCTGGAAAAATACTGTGAAATAAGTAACAGCAATTTCTTCTGCGTTAATGCTCTATCCAGGGAGAGAGCTCAGAAGGGTTTATCTTCTTCTAAGGCTTTACATTGGACGGTGCTTAAGATGTGTTTCGTTTACAACTAGTTTGATAAACGTCCCTCAAAAGCTCACAAATTCATTATAGCTCACAGTTTGTTGATACACTAACTTGAAATAACGGCACGCAGTACTAGAAGTTCAGCTGGCCATAAATATCAATGCTTTATAATGAGTAAATTTTTTACCTTCTGCGCTCCCATCTATCCTTTGGTTTTAAAATGTTGCTTTCTTGCATGAAACTATAAAATGCATTTAAACTTTTCTCCACATAGGTACAAACGTCAGCCTTACTTGTATGGTCTTGTTGCGTAACAGAGACCAGAACATTAGGCTGAGATTTCTGCAGAATTGTGTTTACATTAAATAACAGTCTGGTGAAAGAAAGTTCTTTTTTGACAAATGTGACATAACTTCATTTTGCCATTAAGTGTTGTTCCACAGACTGTTCAGACTAGATTAAAGTCCTGGGCTTGTTTTCATGGCTGTGAACACTGTTTCTAGCCATCTTAGAGGAGACCTCAGATTCTCTATTGCAAAACCCCCCATACATTGCTCTTAAGCAAGACATGCTTTCCTTGCCATGCCTTACTCATAATTATATGAATTTGGGAAAAAAGAAGCTGCAATGGGTGGTTTTGTAGAAGAGAAAAATGCATCTCTTGATTTTGTTTTGAAGGTAAAAGCAGGCTGTTTCTTCTCAAAGTATCTGTGTACTTGCCAGAAATAATTGTCAAAATGTTACTTGAATGTTAAACGTTAATCAACAAAAAATCTGGTAGTGTGGTTCTGAGTCAAGAAATAAATTTATATTAGAGAATTACAATTAAAAATAGGTTTTACAGAAACAGTAAATTGCATAGATGAAATAAGTGATCCAAATACATAAATGTTTGTACTGGTTTTGGCTGGGATAGAGTTAATTTTCTGTAGTTCTGTGTTTTGGATTTAGGATGGTGAATAATGTTGATTATGTTGTTATCTCAATGTTTCAGCCGTCCAGTGCGCACAGTAAGTCAAGGTCTTGTCAGCTTTGCATACCGGTGAGGAGGCTGGGGGGCACAAGAAGCTGGGAGGGGGGACACAGCCAGGATGGGTGACCCCAAGTCCCCAGGGGAATATTCTGTGCCGTATGGTACATTCCATACCCTATAATGTCATGCTGGACGAAAAAGAAATGGGGTCCAGAGGGCAGCGGCTGCTGCTTGGGGTCTGGCTTGGCATCAGTGGGTGGTGAACAATGGCATTGTGCATCACTTATTTGTTGTATTCTTTTACCATTATTATTATTATTCTCCATTTCTTTTCTGTCCTATTAAACTGTCTTTATCTCAGCCCACAGATTTTACCTTTTTTTTCCCCAATTGTCTCCCCAGTCCCACTCGGTGGGGAGCAAGTGAGTGGCTGTGTAGTGTTCAGCTGCCCGCTGGCTGAAACCACAACAATGCTGAAGAGACTCTTTTAGAATTACGGGTAATTAACTTCATCAGGCTTGTAATTAGCACCAAAAAGGTAACATTAGGTAATGCAAAACCTTTCCAAGAGTTTCTAGACCTTCAGTAGTACTTTGGGTCTTGATGCTATTGCAGGTAAGTCACCCCCTTCATCCTTTTCACTTCACCTGTTTAGTTTTGAGTTGTAGCTCAGAGACATAGAAAGCTTTCAGAAAAATTTGTAATTTACATTTCCCCGGGGATATGTATTAAAATGACAAGAGAATAGGAAATTGAAAGTGAAATTTAAATGTGAAGGATAATCAAGCACTATGTGTTGAAGTGTCTGAGCAAATTTCATTCCATGCTTTTAATGATACCAGGCAGCACTAGTACAGTCACAGCTACCCATGGCTTAAACAGGAATTTCAAACATTGCATTTTCTTCCTTTTATTCTGGGGTGGGATTTTTGGAGATTTTTTGTTTATTTGTTTGTTTTTTGTTCTGCCGCTTGAGAACATCACAGGATGTTCTCAGGAAGCAGAATCTGAAATGTGGTTCTGGATACTTGTTTTGTATCAGTGTATATTCTTCATACGTTTTCTGTTAACCCTAATATCAGATCTGAAAAGAATATAATGAGGGGAACTTCTGGGGGGGTTGCAGTATAAATTATTTTTTGTTTGCTCCCTAAAACCCCTGAAATACAGCTTAGTAATACTGAAATATACATAAATGTAAAACCACATGTAGGAAACTGAGACTTAAAATATTATAAACATGTAGAATACAGCCAGAACACAGAATTCTTGTCTTGCTGTCCACTCAAGCTCTTTAGATATTTAGCTAAATAGCATTTCAGTCTGCTGTTAATGATCAGAAAGGATGTTTTCCTTAGGAATTTCTCAACTTGAGTAAGTTGGGAGTACCAACTGATACGTACCACCTAACATGACATAGCATTTTGGAACTGAAAGGATTATTGCAAACATGTTAGCCTGGGACTGCTTTTGTGCAAGAGTACATTTGCCAGCAAGAGATGGAACTTCAGGAGATTACTTGGGTCATATATCAATGTGCAGATTTCTCTTGGACATAATTACCTCATTCTCCCTACTGGAAGATTGAACTTACTCACCAGTATTTTGGCCATATCTGTCTTTTCCTAGCTGTTGAGGAAAGGTGTAGTAATGGCAGATGCCAGCCTCAGAAGGGTGGGGTGGTGGAAAAATTAAAAATGAGAAGTACACTAAACTTTAAGAAAGCAAATGTGCCAGATTTGAATTAATTTAACACATGATGATAAATATATATATGAATAATTTCTTTCCATGTTACCTATCTGGATAACTCATGTGAGTCTAAAAGCTAACTTCGTGGTCATAATTTTTATTCCGCTTCTTTCTGATTTAAGGACACTGGATCAAAAACACAGTGATATGGGATTATTAATGTAACATGATTTTTTTGCCAGGAAGGCTGTAATTATAGTGCTTTTTATTATAAGAACTCCTTCAAGCTGCTTAGTACTGAATGGCATTAGTTCCCCTGCCCTTGACGTGGCAGTAATTGCCTTGCAATTGTGATGATGGAGTGTTGGTTTATTACTAAATCTGACTATATATAATTATGTTTGAAGAAAAATACTCTTTGCCTGGCTTTCATTGTGCAGGACTAGGAGTACTTCAAGTTCTTTTAATTGGTTATACTGTGCTTAGCTTTTTCATTCAAATGGCTTACAGGTTTTCATCCTTTGTGTCTTGAATCTAGCAGACTAGATTTCAGACAGAAGACTGAAAACTAAACTTTCTTAATTTTTCTGTGATTAAAAAGTGTGTTATAATTTTTCATTTAGATAATGTTGAAAAAAGGGAACAGGAATTTTGTTTTAAGTTGAGATTATTTCTTTTTTGTGCTGTATAATTCAAGACTTTGACCTATTACATGAATAATTTGGCTAAATGCTCAGTCTCTGGAAGGAAATATCAAGATACATTTAAATAACCCGTTCTAAGCAGGCATTTGGGGGTCAATGTCATCAAGAGGGGATGTTTCTTATCACCTTGGAATGTATCAGGAGTCCAGATGTGATAAGGGTAGATGCGCAGTGACATTGAACTCACCATGTATCACCATGGCAATGAGGGGGGGAAATTCCACCCTTTGACCTGACTTTTCCCCCAGAATCTGCAGCATCTCCGCTTTAGTATTTTGGCATGTAACCGGTCAACTTGGTTCATCAACACTGCTGTAATTAGGAACAGGATTTCCAAAGATGGTAGCTTAGTATTGAAGTTAATTTTTTATAATGTTTTAAGAATTAAATATGAAAATGGCTCTGCATTTCAGGCTCAAACATCAAAGTTCAAGCAGTATGATAATGAAAGTCTTAACAAGCAGCCTTCAGGTGCTTTTTACTGGCATTATGCCTTAATACTGTATATCCACCATGTATATACGGATAGAAAAAGGGGAGGGTATGCTAACATGCGTTCTTATTGTAGACCATGAGGAAAGAACTGTGAGTCGGTGTGGAGTGATGATTTATTTACATTTGTGTACCTAATAAATTTTGAGGGTTTAAAATGAATTAAGTTTTTGCACTTTGTCACGTGTATTTTCGAGGCAGTTTTTAGAGACAACAAAAGCTTGCTTACCCAAAAGGAATCAGTCTTGTTTTTTGACTGTTTTTTGTTTTTTTTTTTTTGACAAATAGTGATTTGCCACTTCAGACTTTTATTTCTTGTTAACTAGACTTTCAAATTATTCTAAACCCTTTATACGTCCATACCTTAACATCTTACATGCACTCTCTTAAAAAGGAATTTCTGAGCAGTGTAAGTACTTCTGACTGGAGTGCTTTTTCAAGTTGTTTCGTCTTCTGCAGGAATGCAAAAATATGAGGCTGAGTTTAATAATACCTTAAAATATAAATTTAAATTGCTGTTGATCCTGTCTTCTTTTTCCAGAAGGTTTATTACTTGCTATTAAGTTGTCTACCCACAATAATGAGCAATAATGATGATCTCCATAGGACTCTCATTCTGGAGATTCTAGTTTAAGCAGTATTACATTTTGTTGCTGTGTTTACCTAAAATATGTTGAGTTTATTAAAAATAGAATGCTGTATTATGGACCAAGTTGGTTTTATAAAATTGTGACATACAGGCTTCTTTTCGTCTCTTAATATGTTAGCATTATTAGGATTGCTGCATGCATCCTTTGGCTGGTATCTGCTCTGTGTTTAAGGTTTTCCCCTTCAAAAATATGATTTTGTTTCACCTCTCCTGATTTCCTTTTATATCACACAATCCCAGACTGTTTTGGGTTAAAGGGACCCTAAAGCTCCTCCAGCTCCAACCCCTGCCACAGGCAGGGACCCCGAGCAGCTTGCTCCAAGCCCCTGTGTCCAACCTGGCCCTGAACACTGCCAGGGATGGGGCAGCCACAGCTTCTCTGGGCACCCTGTGCCAGCGCCTCAGCACCCTCACAGGGAAGAACTTTCTTAAATTTTCAGTAATCTTGAAATTCCCACTTCTCTGTGCCTGCTGCTGTGTTACTCCTGAAACTTTCATTTTGAGAAACCAGTCAGAGCTGTCAGCTCCTTGTACAGGGGTGAATTGTTTATCCTCTCCTCTCTCTACCTGCGTGTCAGATGCCATCCTTTCCTCTGAAGGAGCCTTGTTCATTAAAACATGAACAAACGTGGTCTTTTCTGCCTTTTCTCTGCAGCTGGCCTATGGACAGTCTTCACGCTCGGAGGGGTGGGCAGCAAACCAACGCCACAGATGGAGCAGTGCTCCCCTCTGGCTAACCAGAGCCTACTGCTGCTGCTGGTCTTGGCCAATCTCACCGATGCTCCAGATACGCCGAATCCCTACAGGCAAGCTATTATGTCCTTCAAGAATACCCAAGGTTTGTATCTGTTCCTACCTCTAACCATGAACTGATGAAGTGTTAAATTGCTGTGACGGCGTACAGGGTCTTTTCCCAAAGCTTTTTCTCCCTTCAGCCAACCCGTGGAAAAGCAGTAATTATATATTATTGTTTTTCTGGGAGTTTTGGGGTGGAGTTCCTCAGCTGCTGGAACAGGGGAGAGAAGGATGCCCTTTTCTTCAGACTTAAAAAATCTTAGAAAGCTTCATCATTTCAAAAAATATAAATAAAACTGGCTTACAAGTAGGTTGGTTATCCAAGTCTGCAGGAATTGCCTGAAACTTTATAGCCCTTGGGGAAATACTGTTTAGTTGGTCATGTTCCTTAGAGCTAAGATAAGCAGTTGAATTGCTGATGGAGCTGATTTGCTGACTGTGTTCTTGTATTGCAAATGTGAGGAGAAACTGGATAGTATAAATGCTTTCATGGTATATATGGAAAGTTTCAGAGTTGTTGCAGCACTTGCCTGGTTTTTGAGGCAGGTTCCAGTCCATATATTTGGTCACTGGAGGTATATTATTTACTGACTCACAGTGCCCTGCTGCAGAGCGTCTTGCTTTTGGCACACAGTAATGCCATAACACAGTTTGGACTACCTAGACAGCTCAGCTTGCAGGCATTTTGCTGCTTTCCATATATACCTTACCTACACGCTTCAATCTCTTCAAGTTTTAGCCATGGTGTTTTACCTTTCCTTGGCTTTATGCAGGTTGACAGCGTGCACAGAGCTACTTGGCACAGCTCAGGTGCTGTGTTATAACCTGTGGAACCACATGAGTACCTCTGAGTTACTCACTTTATTTTGGGGGAGTTTTTATATTCCTTTAACCATTAAGTTTTAGCAGGGTGAGCTCTACATTCGTTCACCTTTACCTCTGAAATGTTTTTGGGTTATGAGGATGGAGGGTTGTTATCATAAGAAAAATTCTTAGTCCTGGAGTGCCCCTTTGCTTTATTAGATCCTGTTTACTAATTTCAGGCATATTGGGTAATGTTTACTCATTTAGAGCATTTCAGATGAAATGCATGATACAGTTTTGGTTTGTTCTGTTTTTTAAACTGCATGCAGACTTCTATGAATATTTTATTTTGATTGACTTTGTTTCATCTCATCAGTAACTAGTAATGTTATACACTGTTATTCGTGTATCATTATAAACTGTTATAACTGTACACATGTATCATAAAATTTTAAAAGAACTTTATGTCAAAAGCAGCATGAAAAGCCATATTTGCTCTAGATGTGTACATTTATAGAATGATTTATTGTTTCCCATAAACTTGTTTCCACTAGCAATACTCATATAAATGAGCTTAAATTTGATTCTTGTGAACATTCTGAGGGACTGGTAAGAGGAGAATGATACGAGAAAGGAAGGCTGGTTACTGTCAGAGTGATCTATGGTATGTGACTATAAAATGAAAACTGGCTTTTTTGGTGAAGTAGTTTATATATAACTTAATTGGGACAAAAATAATAAAATTCAGGATAGTTTTTGTTACTCTATATGATCTAGACTAATTTAATATTTCTGTTGGTCAGTTTAATGTTCTGTAGAATAATACAGGATGTGCTGCCGTTGCTCCTAAGTTTCTTTAACACTTCTAAGGTTTTTTTTCTTAGTTTTTTAACTGTCCTTTAATAAAACAGAGAGTGAAGAGCTGTAATTGTAATTGGCGTGGTTTAACCATCCACAGAAGTGAAGCCTGAAAGTCAACGCTCTTTAGCTAACCATGGCATCAAGCTGCTGCTTGAGAGAGCACACTGACTTCATCTGATATTGGTGTCTACATGCAGATTTTCCCTAGAAAAGAGAAATACTTGCCTGAAGTGGGATGTTTTTAAACCATTTGGTCCACAGTCACCATGAGTGATTGAAGGGGCTGTGGTGGCAGGAGCGGTAGTTCAGAACACAAGGTTTGGTCTCTCCTCTGCCTCATTGGTACATCATTTTGGGGCAGAGGCAGGGTTTCCATCGCCAATGGGCTGCGTCTCAGCTCTGTGTGTGTGGCAGTGCCTCCCAGCTCCTGCAGAAAGGAGGAGGGTTTGCTCCAGAGCCTCCTGCTGAGTGCAGCTGAATGGCTGGAGCTGTCACCCCTCGCCCAGGCCAAGAGAAGCAGTGGCTCCCTGGCATGCTGTCTCCAGCGGGCCCCCAGGAACCCGGAGGGAGCCAAGGCTCCTGTGGGGCTCCTGCAGGTCTTCAACAGCCCTTCCTTCCAAAGAGAGTTGAGATGTTCAAAACAAGGGACAGCTACCACAGCTGAAAGCCATTAGAAACCTTTAGTCCCCTAAAAAGAAAGGCAGAAGCAAGACACCCACATCTCAGTGGGTGCAGGGAGTATTTGTGGGGTCAGTCCCTAACAGTATAGATATTTCCACAGGAGAGTATAAAGGTTTGGTAAGAAACCATGGAAGTATTCATTTCAGAGCCAAATTTGTGATGTCTTGCAGTTGCTCCCATGGGCACACGTGTGGTGACACTGTTCTCACCGTTACCTGTGGTGTTACGCTCTATAACATCTGAGAAATCCTTCAGGATTTGAGGAGAATAGAAGATGTGCATGAAAAACAAGTGCTGCTGCCTATTATGTCAGCTGTCATAATACTGTTGGCTGTAAAATAGCTTGTAAAAATGCTGCTTTCTAAATTTACATTGTTGTTTTCCTTTATTCATCTGAGTCTTTTCTTCCTCTCCTTAAGATCCCTTCTGTCCACGGTGCAGGAGGAGGAGGAGTATTGTCACACTTCCCTAAGTTTATGCTCTTCCCTAAGTTAATGCACTTTTAATAAATGATAAACAATTCAGAAATCTGTGGTCTATTACAGTGGGAACTAAGGAATTTTAGCTAAATTCTTCAACTTTGGAAGTTGCTCATAGTAATATGGAAATTTTTAGGTCTACATCTTCAATATACTTGAAAATCCCTGCTATTGTTCCCAGAATATCATCTTGCCATGAAATTGCTGTAAATTTTCCCTATGCGCAGCTTATTTGTATACTTAGAGAAGATAGCCTCGTATTCAGTTGCCAGGATGCTGAAATAAATCAGCCCAAAAGGACATAAATGTCCTACTTCACGTATCATCTCAGACAATACATGTTTTGGTTAGATGTTTTTTAAACGAGCTGGAGAGGAAAATGCTTTCTATAAATTTCTGTGAAGCTTTTTGAGAGCTGAGGAATGTACCTGCTCTGCACTGGAACAAACCCTTGTACTCTCAAAGGTTTGGGTGGGTGTTTTTCTGTTTTATGAGGAAAGCAAAGGCAAAATTTCTGACTGGGGAAGATTGGGAGGCTGAATGAGGACAGGAACCTGGCTTTCTGACATAAGTATGAGTGCATCGACTGTCATTCTAGCTTTTTCCATTTCCACTGGAAATTGCTAGATGTTAGAGTTCTGTGCTGATGGACATTTTTATTGAAATTGGTAAAGCTTCCTGTGAAAGGCTTCTGTGAACAGAAATATGTTTTATTCTCATTTCCAGCTCTGGCACAGATTACGTTGTGAACACGAACAAACTGCTGTTACTTTGGAGGGGTGTTAGACTATGTGATGTGGTGTTTTAAATCACTTAACCCACGACTTCCCACCACACACACTTCTTTGATGTCCTGACAATACCTGTGTTTCACTGACAATATACTGATAGCCTTCACCTGTGTACATCTGCCCTTCATGCCAAGAAATGGTGAGGAGATACACCACCTCGATGCCACTGAGCAAAACCTGGAAGTTTGGGATGCAGGGTTTGAATCAGCATCAGGGTGCTGGGACAGACACAGGAGTGCCCGGAGAAGCTGTGGCTGCCCCATCCCTGGCAGTGTTCAAGGCCAGGCTGGATGGGGCTTGGAGCAAGCTGCTCTAGTGGGTCAGTCCATTGGTTCCAGAGAAGGCACTGTGGCTGCCCTTGTTGAGGCAGCTCTTGGGATTGCCTTCCTTTCTAACAAAGGAAGCCATTTGGAAGAACAGAATTGCTTTATGAAAGAAGATGAGTCTCTTGTGCAGATAAAGGGGTCTTAATGGAGCTCATATGGGAGAGCAAGTTTAGCATTTTGGCACAAATGGAGCTTCATGAGACCCTATTAGTGTGTCTGTATAAAATATTTCACCAAGAGCTTTTTGTAAAACAGACAGCTGAATGGTAAATGTATTTGTTAAAGACTGTTTTTTTCTTTATTTCTTCATTTCAGATAGCACTGCTTTTTCATCATCAAATCCACACGCTTTCCAGATTAATTTTAACAGTTTATACACAGCTTTGTGTGATCAGCAGAAATCTGATCAAGCGACTCTTCTTTTATACATGCTTCTGCATCAAAATGGCAATGTACGGACATATGTGTTGGCACGAACGGACATAGAAAATCTTGTAAGTATTGTTTTGCTTACTGTGTGCTCATCAGGGGGGATTTGTGTGTTACAGCTGCCAGTGTCCCCTCTTCTGTGGTGAGGACAGCAGGTTCTGCTTCACTTACTCACCAGTTCTAGCTCACTCATTCCTTTTGGTTATGTCATCTCAGGAGCAGGATGCTAAACATGTCACTGCAGTAAAAGACAGTACTGGTAGCACTACCAAGCTGTCTTTGAGTCCTTTCTGTCTTTCTCAGTGCTTTCTCACTGTCTTTTCCAGTGCTGCTGTTAGTCTGATCCATGTCAAACCTGCTGACCTCTGGGCATGGTGTGACAGAAGTGGCAGCAGATAACATTCTACTCATTATTTAATCTTTCTTTTTCAGATGTTCATTCCAGAAAGTTACACGAGCTTACTGTGTGCATATAGGGATCATAGTTAACAAAATGAGCTGTAACTTGGCTAACATGCCAAATGTCTTACAGGGTTGACCTGAGGCTGGAGCTCCTCAAGGAGCAGCTGACAGATTTTATAGAAATGCAACTGTACTGAGTTTTTAGTTGCTTTAAATAGGATTGTGGTTAATGGCCAGTATTACAGACACCTGGTACAGGTTTTGTAGGTTATAAATTAGCTTCTGCTCCCCACTTCAGTTATGTCACGAACCACTTTAACAAATCTTACTTATTAAAAAGCATTCCTTTAATAAGATAATGGCTGTCTAGGGGAATTGGTAACGGAATAGAGAACCCTTTCCATTTTAATATTTGAAATCTTGCCAGATAATTAGATCCCTTGCCTGCTTGATGGCAATATGGAATGGGTTTGGTTTCAGTCCAAGTCCCAGCAGATGTATTGCTAAAATCGGAGTTGATAGACACCACTGTTGGCAAACTCAAGTGAGATGGTTGATGCTGAATTGATTCGAGACTGAACTCCTGTGTAGTCTGCTGCAGATTATCTAGGTGAGGGCTGGATCATTTTGCATGAACTCTGTAATTAAATGGTCATACTTAATTTTCTGGGCTGTTAGTGTGTGATATAGCAAGTTTCACAGCTGCTAACCAGATCAATTTACTTTAGAGAAATAAAGGTTAAGTGTGTGCATTGTTTTATAATTTGATGTCAGATGCCTTGTAAAACTTGCAGTAAAAGCATGATGTGCGTGTGTCAAAACAACTCCAGATGCAGGTACACAGATGCTCTGCAATGTGGGGTATTTTTATGTATTATCTTCTATCTTTACTCACCTTCAGAAAATAATCAGAAAATCACAGAATCATGGAAATAATCGGCAACATTAAACAGCTTTTGGGAAAAGCTGAGAAAATTTGGAAAAGCATGACTGAGAAGTCAACAGTATTTATTCTTTCAATACCAAAATTTGAAACTCTCTGCTCTTCAACAGCATACTGTTGCTTCTTGTAATCCCTGCTGACACATTACTGACATCTTTGTCCAGTGCTCTCATTTGTAGTGGGTAGTAGGTAAGAATGAGCAGCGGCCAGCTGAGAAGAGCAGTTTTAATTGCTCAGTAGTGCAGGCTGAGGCAGACACAATAAGGACTGGGGGGTGGGGGGGTTAATGGAGACAGATCATGATCTCTCAATTACAACCCTGTGGTGAAAAAGGCTAATTCAGTTTTGGGCTTTTAAATGAGAAGAAGGGGCAGGAGCAGTGGAGCTGGTTATTTCCTTCCCTATATGGCAACAGCAAGAGCGGTACTAACACACTGCGTACTGTGCTGGTGGTGAACTACCATACTTCATAAAGTATTTACAGGCTATTGAAAAGTGGGGAGAGTGTAGAGAAACTCTTTTTTTCTCTTTAAAATTAACAATAAAACTGACAATGAAAGCTGACTTGGCTCAGTTGGTCAGAAAAGAGCTTGAGAAGCATCAGGATGTGTACGTGCTGCATCAGGATGTGTACGTGCCTTTACAAGGGGAAAGCCTTGAACAGAAAGGATTCTCCGCTTGCAGAGAAGTGTGGTGAGAGCTAAAGCCTGGAGATTGAATCCTACAACTTAGAGAGATGGGAGGAAAACAGTCAAGGTAATGAATTCAGAGCCAAACCTGTACTCACTGTGGGTATCTTTGAATGGCTTTCTGGAGGAGTGTGGCATAAGTCACTGGTCTCTTCATACAGAGTCAGGTGGGAGAAGTGTAAGAGTCCACAGCATATAAGAGATCACATCACCAGTCAGCTGAATGCTCATCTTAAACTTTCAGGGACTTTGTGGGTTGTTCTGGTTGCACTGCATGCAGTGCACCACATTTGTTGTGTTTTCCCCTGGTTTAATTCTTCTCAGTTTTGGTGCCCAGGAAGCATCGTTAGCAGATGTTCTGTGACATTTCCTAGGGGTTTTTGAAATACGTCTTTGCTCTTTTGTAACTTCAGTTTAGTTTGTAAATTGAATCAGCATGTTTTTTCTGTTAATTCTAGATAGTCTCAGCTTGCTTCCTACTTCATATATGAATTTACCTCTGTCAGTTGTAAATAAATTAAGAACTGACACAGGTAGATTCTATTATGCTTTATAATGCTTTGTCATTAGTAAGCCAGTGCATCTTTTTTGCTCTTTAATGTAGAATGAATAGGGTAGGTTTGTGTCTCCCATAGCTTACAGCATGTCACTTTATATAATTTCATAAAATAACTGGGTTAAATATCTGGTGCTGTTAGGGATGTTCACATCTGGAATTTGGTTGTCTTACTGAAAGTACTTGCAGGGATTCTCCAGGAAATGGTGAGACTGGTGAAATAGGGGCAACTGGCAGATTTTTTTCATAAGCTGTCTTTCGTGGTCTGTGGATGGGAGAATTTTGTGCCCTTGTCTGTTTGGAAGAGCAGTTAACACCCATACTGCAGGTAAAAATACCAGTGAGATACCTGCTTATAGAAATAAGCTTTTTCTATTGAATGTGTTTGCTTTGGCTGCTGAGTTGGCATTTCATTGCTGCTCAATGACTGGACAGAAGTAATGTATATGCTGATGTAT
Source organism: Pezoporus occidentalis (assembly GCF_034315485.1). Taxonomy (NCBI): domain Eukaryota; kingdom Metazoa; phylum Chordata; class Aves; order Psittaciformes; family Psittacidae; genus Pezoporus; species Pezoporus occidentalis. Next base: position 177,239 of record NW_026913393.1, read on the forward strand.
TTATATCAGCCCATGGTACAGCAATATTTTTTCCTGTGGTATTATTTGGCTTAAGCAGGGTTACTCTTGTGGCTATGTGGTCTTGTATTTTGTTGTATACTAAAGACAAGTTATTTTAAAACACTGTGCTTGGGAAACTGTTCCTGACCCTGGACCACATATAGCACCTGCAATTTTCAGTGTCTGTTTTTACCTGCTTTTACCATTTTTTTTTTTTTTTTGTCTGCTTTTACCTTTTTTTTACCATTTTTTCAATGATGGGTGTGTCTTGCCAGATAAAAGCTGCTCCTGATGGAGTATTAGAAGTAGTCCAGTAATGAGAGTTTAATGATTATGAAGAAAAGGGCCAGCAACACAAAAAGAAGTGGTGGTTGTCTTCTCAGTACATGTTTGGACAATGCTGTTGCATAAGATGGCACATAAAAGTTTTAATGCATGTGCTTAACGTAAAGTGTAGAAATGTATTTGGTTAAAATTCTAGATAGACTTTCATTTAAATAAAATTTTAACCGTATATCCTTATTCTCATTTAAGTGTTGGCTTCTGAATTAATTTTTGTTTAGAGAACAGTAATACTTGTCCTAAATATGTCTGACCTCAGCAATCAGTATGCAAAGAAGCAGTGTTTGAAGTAGTAAGGGTTATAGTCACTATGTGAATTGATACTGTTTTCGTCTGGAAATGGCAGGTATAGAGAGTTAAGATTCCATTTGCCTTCTTCAGTTTGGTGTGGTATGTACATGGAGAGAAGTCTGGAAGAAGAGCAGAAAGGAAACTGGCCAGGGGAGTGGAGGAAGGAAGAAGAGGTTTTGGAAGCTTTCAAGGTGTTTTGGGGGCAGGAACACTGAATGGACAGATCTGGAGAGCCAAATCTCTCTTCAGAGTGGGAGTGATTTCAGTAGCTAGCATGAAATTTTAGTAAGAGTATTTCAACATTATTGGCTCACATGGAAAAATGTCAGAATCAGGTACCCGTTTTAAATGTCATTGTAGCAACACACTTCTAGGGCTTGGAGCACTTGAGGAATATGAATGCAGTTTTTCAGCTTAGTTTGACCTAATATTAATGTGCATCGACAGAGATGTTGGACTGTTCTGAAGGAATATGTTTCTGCAGAGTTCTTTGTATAGTATTATTTAGCCTTAACCACACTGGATCATAGTTACATTGAAGGAGTGCAAGGCATGTACTTCGTAAGGCAGCATATTGAATTCTGAGAAGCTGTAAAAATTAACAGACACGGCTATTTGGAAGCTGTCTTGAGAACTAAGAGCTTGTTCCACTGGTTACCTTCAGAAAGGCTTTTGTTGTTCTCCCTGCAAAGTCAACTTGTAAGTGCAGTTCTTTGGTAATTTTCTATTGTTCCCGGCTGTATGCTGCTTATCATAGTGCTTGGACTTAGAAATGAGTTTGAGCTTATGCAGTGCAAAGCTATGTTCAATATAAATATTGGAGATGGAAATCATTTGAAGAGTGGCCTAATGCAGTGATGTTTGTCTCCTTTTTCCCCTCTCCATGAAAAAGGACTAATGTTTTCTGCTATATATGCTAAGTAGATATTCCAAGGAAAACATCTTTACTTTCAAGACCTATATTCACAAAATACAAAGACATCAACTCTGGTTTCATCTAGAGAGAGAAGTTTGTGAAGGATCCTTCGAAATGGAAGGATGATTGCAATGTGTAAATATTTCTTTCCCTCTGCTTTTGTTGTGGTATTGTGTTGACCCTGTCCGAAGCATCTGTCAAAAGCTTTTGTGGCCTGCAGCATTTAGATCAATCTCATTGGTTTTAATAGAAGCTGTTGTGTGTTTTAATGTGTTCCAACTGTTTGGGGACTGGTTGATTGCAAGAGAACATTCTGGTAGCTTCAGAGGCTTGTGAAGGACTTGGTGTCCTGGCTGTTCACCAGAATAGGTTTAACATGATTCATCCTGCTTAACTCGGCCTGTTTTGAGAAAGAGCAAGTCTTTAGGTGTCTGGAAGCTTTTTGGAACAAATTCTGCGTCTCATCCACTATCTTGGAATTGAGAGTTTTCTCCAGTTCCTTTTCCCAGGGTGTTTTGTGATTTAGGCCTATTTGTACAGCCCATGGAAGCCACATTGTACTAAGCCAGTGGAAAGCTAATTTTCAGTTGGTAGAGAAACAACGTCTGCATCTGGATTAACTTTAGACTAACGTTCAGGTATGCTTGCTGTTGCAATGAAATCTCATTTTTGTTATTATTGCAAGTCTTTGGCTTAAGCCGTTCATCCTGGTGGAAATGTTGCAAGACCTTGGGCTGAACTCACATCATAATGTCAGTTCTCTTTGGCTGCATATTATCTAGAATTAGAAAAACAGGCCTTTTCTAGTCTTAATCCAACCCAAACTGGTTCTTTTCTGGGATTATCTCCACGCACCAAAGTGGGGTTTGAGTTCCAGATCTCAGAATGCCTCTGTGCACCTTAGCTCCATTGTGCTTGGCTATATTTGATGAGGACGGTCTTCAGACCAGGCTTGTGGGAGCACAAATGGTTAGAAGCAATTGTTTTCCTCGTTCAACTGGTGGAAATTTTGTTTAATAATTGTATTTTCCACATGGTCTACAGGGGAACTAAAGCTTTCAGAACCCATGGTAACTGGTATGGCTGGAAATCTCATTTATTAGGAACTGAAATTCCATGTCTGACCACAAGAAAGAATTTGTTTAGACTCTTTTGTGGAGACAGAATGAAACAGATGGAAGGTGTTTGAACATTGTACGTCACTATTTAGGGGTGGTTATTTCAAGAAGGAGGAATTGCTATGATGTTGTTAAGGGCAGGGTAATACACGGGAGGTTTAGAGTCTCCTCTTTTTATTGTGTGAGGTATTTGAAGACTAAACTAACACACACGTTTTTTCTTCCATAAAGGTTCTGCCAATTCTTGAAATTCTGTATCATGTTGAAGAAAGGAATTCACACCATGTTTACATGGCTCTTATCATTCTGCTGATCCTTACAGAGGATGATGGCTTCAACCGATCCATCCATGAAGTGGTGAGTTGTTCTTTTGGTAAATAATTCTTCAGCTGTAAAAATGGTTTTAAATCTTCATTTTTATAAAGATATATTGGTATTTCTGTTTCCTCAGCAGAGGCTGTATGTGTTCATCCAAATTTGATGACATATACATATTTCTTCATGAGGACTAACCCGAAGTTAGAAGAATCATTTCAAAACTTTCCAGATGAACGAACGTGTTCCCTCTTGTAGAGGAGGTGCTGCATGTACCTCTTTTTCTGTCTTTTCTTGTGTTTCCTGTTACAAATTAATGTTATAATAGTCGGGCAGCTGTCTCAAAGAAGCTTGAGTCTTTGCCATAAAAGTGGAGGGGCTAAATGAGAGAAAAAAACACAGAAACCCTTTCTTATTTCTCTTGAAAAACTTTGCTTAACCAGTTTGATGCAGCTGAGTGGAGCTTTTAGTTGGGAGTTTTATTTTCCAGACTGAAGGTTACTTCCTTACTTGGCGTTTCTTTTTCTGTCTTTCTGCTAGATTAATATCTGTTCTATGTTGCACATATAAAATTATCCAAATTTTACTAGTTTTGATGGGCCTCAACCATCTGTGCTCGGACAACGACGTTCTAGTTTCCCAGCCTCTAAAGCTACGATAATGCTGAAGGTGTCTGTCTGCACTGATTTTTATTTGCTTTTTCGACTGGGACATGGAAATTCTTGTCTGGGGTTATGTGATATTAATGAAATACAAAAAGCTGGAAGCAGGTTTCAAGGTATCTAAACAGAACTCTTCTCTCAGGTAAATTTCCAGCCTGTTTTAGAGGGAACTGGCATTTACAATATTTACTTCCAGTATTTACTCTCAGAAATTTCGGACTATTTCCTATAGCTTTGTATGGAGAAAGAGATGATGTTTATATTTAATAAGAAGAGATGATGTTTATATTTAATTTCCTGGAAGTACCTTTTAGGAAGCAGTTTTTAGGAGGAGTGCCTGTAGTTAACCATGCAGATAACTGAAACAGCGTTTTCCTGGAGCTTTCTTCTGCCTCAATTTCATGTGCCTTGAACCTGCACATCCACACCATGTACATGTGTGATGTGTATTTTGGGGTTCTGTATCAGTAAGTCATTTAACTTCTTTTGTAAATTGAGCTTGTTGAGCATTAGAGTCCAGCAGACGCACTGCCTCAGTCCCTTCATTCTTCATTTCTTTCAAAGGCTCCACACATGGTCTTTCAATAAATTCCCTACTGGATAAGTAGAAGTGGAAGATTTCCCTGAAATTTATTAATGAGAATCCAGATGTTGAATGAGAGCATAAATCAAGTTTTCTCCACTTTGTTCGTGCCTTTGCAGCTAACCCTGCCAATATTTGTAGCATTTTCTGTGCCGTCTGGGTATTAGTTTACTACTTCCATTTTAAATAAAAACAAAACCAAACCCCACCTTGTTCTTTTTCCTGTGTGCTGTTTTGGTGGTTTTTGTTTTTTTTTTTTCAGTCCTGCTTTTGCTTCTTCCAGTTTACATTTTACTTCAGATTTTTAGTAACTGCTTCTTTCTTTTACTCTGTGATTGTGTTTTCCCACTCCGTAGTATCTGGTGAGAAACATCCATTCAATAATACCATTGATATGGCCAGAGTTTTGCTGGTTCTGCTTCTTAAGTAGGTGAGAGGTGAGTGTGAAGTGATGGGCCTTCAGGATTGTCTATGTGAACATCTCCTGTCAGCCCTACTGCAGAAAATAGCTGTGGAAATAGAAATGTGCATGGATGGAGTGCTATGACACTGCAGAGGATAGATCTAGCGTAGCCTTAATTCTTCTTCCTGCCTTCCTCTGTTCGTACTATTCTTCCTCTTAGACTTTTCTCCATTATCTGAAATGCCTTCATGCCAAAGGAGATAGCAGACTTGGAGGCAAAGCAGTTTACTTTTCCGCCCTTGCAGTGCTTCTTCTATTGAATTTGAAGGCTTTTTCTCTCTTCGTGCTCTCATACTTTATGTTATGCAGGTGGATTGGATGCAGTGAAGGAGAAAGAGATTTCCTGGTGTTCAGATCTTAAACTGCGCTCTGAAAGTCACCTAATAAACTATGATAGAGAAGAGCTGATGACTGTGATACCAACTCCTAAGTATTCCTTATAGAAAGGATTCCTTATTTACAGAAAAAAACACACAATACTAAAATTAAACAAAGTTGCCTTCTTGATCGCTGTACCTACACCATTCCTCAACTTTACAGAAGGATGTGGATGTCAAAATACAAACCTTCATAGATTGTGAACTGTTGGGGAATGGCTATATGGCTAGTGAGTTCCTACATATGAGGTAGTGAGGTCCCATGATGGGGAGTAAGTGTAGTTAGTGCCTTACATTGAGAGAAAAGGATTAAAAATCACACTGATAAATCACTTCCTGTCACCAGTCTTTTTGGATTACCCAAATGAATGTTTCCAGGAATGAATGACCAAGTTATTACTCAAAAAGGACAGTATAAAGAAAGAACTCAGTCTCATACTGTCTTAAATATTAACTCCACATCTCATAAAGGCTGAGAGCATATTATAGGGCAGCAAAGTGAAGGGAGTTGGGAAGACTGTGCAGTTATTTCTGTAAAATATGAACATCTAGCATCAGTGACAAAACTGCAATGAAACTCTTGCTCCCTGCAAATATTTATCAGATTTTAGCAATTACAGCAGGATTTATTTTCCTCCCCATCACTTGGGTAAACTGTGAAGAAAAAAAGGCTTGATGTATTTTAGATCAACCTGTTTTTCTCTCTGCTGCTGTGTATCCTGCATACTGTTCTTATGAGAAGCATGACTGTACAGTCCATTTATGGGCTATTTTCCTTTGTGGCATTTAACCCACATTTATTTATTGATTTTAAAGATTAATTTTAGTAAGCACAGTTTTATAAATCTTGTGATTATACTGATTGGTAAAGAGCTCAGGAAACCACAGAAACTCCTGACTGCTGAAGCATTTTTTTCCCTTAACTGCCTGGAAAATACAATCAGAACCATAGGTCCCATTCCTGCAGTTGGCTTACTGCAGTTAAGTCCCTGTAACCACACAGAGCTCAATTTCATTCACTAATAATAATAATAAAAATAATAACAGAGTAAATGAGTAAATGCAGGAATTCCCTAAAGGGAAGAAGTATTGCTGATTTTTCTTCTCTGATTTATGAAACTAAATAAAATAAAATCGGATGTCAAAATAACATCATACAATATTTTATATGATGTTTATAATATTAGAATATTTTTTGCTGTAATGGTGATAGATTATAAGTCACAATTTAACTGTGTTTATTTTTACTGTGTTAAGAAACATCGCGAAAGCAGAGTTATAGGAAACTGAGAATCTCAGTGCTCGATATATATAGAACTGAGTTCCTGTTCTTTGCATCTGCAGTTCTGACACCCTCAGTTGTAAATGTCCAGGAGCCTGGTGTTAAAACGAGTAATTAAGCAAAACATTTTAATCTTATTTTTTAATTACTGCAAGACTGCCCCAGGTCTGGACTTGTTTGAATTTTTTCCCTTGCTAATATTATAAGCAAACCAATGAGGTTGTTCAGTTGGGGCTCTGAGTTCAGGCAGTTGATTCTGAAATTTAAGATAATCTTTGTTTTGTGCTTCTGCAACCTGCACCCATGGGAGCATCGGTGGCGGGTGCTGTTGTTTAAATAGGCATTTCATTGCCTGCCTGCTGTGGTTGCTTTCTTCAGTAAGGGGGAGAGGAGAGTCGAGGTGATAGGGACTGGTAGATGACCTTTTAGCTTTGAGGTTTGGGTGTTGTTGTGGTTTGGAGTGGGCTGTTACAAGGTATGGTTGTCTCAGTGAATGTAATTTTCCAGGGCTGGCATTTTTAAAGTTCAGGTGTGAACCATTGGCCATTTATGGAGTTAGACCAGGACATGGACATGCTTGTCCATGGTTAAAGATGTCAGAATGTCCTTTAACAGGTTCTGATAAGTTCATGTTTTTCATTAGGCATTTGAAATGTGACAAGTGGCCTTTATGCTAGGGCTCTGCTGCCGATAATCTGACTAAACTTGGCCAAATTATAAACCTCTGTTTTTAAGCAGTCCGTTTCCATCTGTGCAGCAGATGCATAGTCAGAGGTGGCCTGATGTCTGTTGTGATTGAATATTCTCATTTTCCTGCTCGCAGAGCCAGGTGGGCTGTTTGCATCCTCCCCTGTCCAGTGATCATATATCAATTGAGGTGCGTAGGGACAAGCTGAAGCTTGTGTAGATGCTGCTTCCAGCTCCTGTGGGATTGGCCTGTGCTCCCAGTGATGCTTCTGTTGCTGCCTGGCAATAGTTGAAACCTCATAGAGTCATTTATGATGGAAAAGACCTTTAAGATTGAGTCCAGGTGTAAGTCTAATGCTGCCAGGTCCACCACTAAACCATGTTCCTAAGCACATCGGCATCTCTGAAGAAGAAAGTGTGAAGGAACAGAACCCCTGACATGGATCCCAGACTGGTTTGGGTTGGAAGGGACCTTCAAGCTCATCCAGTTCCAAACCCCTGCCATGGGCAGGGACACCTTCCACTAGAGCAGGTTGCTCAAGGGCCTGTCCAACCTGGCCTTGACATGACCATGGTTAGGAGAAATTGGAAGAGGCTATGGGTGGCTGCACAAGGAACATGAGATGGGTGGAGTGGGGGAGAGAAAGACAAAATAAACAAGCAACAGGTAAGAATTGGGATTGCTGAGCAAAGAATTGAGAAAAGAAGATAGGAACAAGGTCAAAATGCTGGAGAAGATGAAGTCAGACTTGTTTATGATGAGAGACTGGAATGGCAAGTTGACTGGGGGAAGCAGAAGCTGGGAAGAGAAATTGCTGAGAGGAATGTGGTGTGGGAGGGCAAGGAGCTGGGAATGAGCCACAGGGAGTTAAAACATAAAGGGTAACAGCTTGTGCATAGCACAGGGAGCCATAGATGTATGACAAAGATACGACTGGAGGTTATCTAACTTGTTTCAGTCCCATTCTTCTTTTGCTGTGGAGACACCCCTTGTGAGAGAGCACATGGTGGGACCTGAGGCTCCTGAGTTCCATCACAGTGTGAATCAAGGAACTTCCACTTTGGTTGGTGAAGCACAGGGATGTGCCCCACAAAATAGCACCAAAAGGGGTAGAAAGAAATACGGGCCTCAATTTATTTGTGGGAGAAGGTAACTTTGCTATTTCACTTGCAAATGAGAGACTCTAAGAAATGGTATATTAGAGGTTTAATCAGCAAGTTGATCTTTTTTGTTGGGGTAAGCGTATTTTGTCTCAGACAGGGGGGAAAATACGCACTCTTTGGGTATTGTTTTAGAGCAAATTGAGTGAAAAATCTTTCTGTTCAATAAGCATCTGGAAATATGTGCCTTTATGTGGCAATAGTTTGTATTTACACTGTGCATCATGTCAAAACAAATAGTATTCTATACTACCCATTTTCATATTTATATTTTGCTTTAAAGGGTATATTACATTTTCAATAACGTAAGTGTGCAGAAGTTTCAGGGTATGAAATATGCAGTCACAGCTTATCCTGTTAATATTTATGTATTACAGAGTACAAACCTTCAAAAAACAGTGTATTTTTCTTCTGGAAGGTTCAGGTGCTCAGCTTGGATGCTTTCTTGTCAAGAAATATATTCACATAGTCATAATTTCACATAAACTGTTTTTAAGAAATCAGAATTAATTGCAACTGAAGTGACTGTCTACACTTTATTTAGCATTTTGCAGTTGTGAAATAACCCACTAACTTGCGATATGTGATCATATGTTTATGTTTAGCAGCCTCAGGATGATTAAGTTCTCCTCTAGCAGAGTATCTTCTTGCAGTGAATTTCATGTGTATAATCCATTAATTACTCAACTAACAGCTTTTTAACTTTTCATTGCCTCTTTTGTGAAAATACAGATAGGTTTTTCTGTCTTTCAGGCTGTTCCTGTTAATTGTCTATGCTGTCCATGCTGACCAGTTGTCCTTGTTTACTGAAACTCCTTGGATAACTTGCTTTCATTTAGACCATCACCACTTTGTCTTAAAATAGTATTAGTGACTTGTTACAACCAGAAATTATACTTGTTTCCACCTTCTCTCATAGCCTGCTATATGTGGAAACCTCTCGTGTAGTGATTTCATGTTTCCTATTTGTTCCTCAGCTTTAACCATTCTTCCTTAAATACCTCTCAAGTCTTTCCCTCTTCCCCGTGTTCTGATTTTTCTATCCTTTTAGCAAAAGGTGTTTACCAGAAATTGTCACATTTGAGCCTATTGCTGGGGATGTTTGTCACCTTAGCCAGCACTTCACTACTATTAAATGTTGGTTTTTCCGTTCTGTAGGTCAGTCATTGGCTTCACTTTAGCTCCTTGTGGGAAACAGGAAGGTGCTGACAGAAAGTCAGGGGTTAGCTAGCATCTGATGATGGAGATGCTTTTTTCATGTTTTATTTTAATGATCTGAACTTGTATTTTGTCTCTTTATATATGGTACAGAAAGGATTTCAGAACTCAAACTGCCTCAGCTTGCCTACTAACAAGAATTTCCTGAGCCTACCAAGTGTGTCTTAAGTGGCTGTGTCTTTTTCTGTCATTGTAGAGTATCTAGTCTATAATGATATTTGGGATGTACCTCTTGTTGCGTAGGCCTTTGTATGCCTGATTTTCCAAAGCATAAATGGGTAAGAATCCTTTTAGGAGGTTCCTCCTTTTTAGGAGGTTCATCAAAAAAGATCTTTCAGCACAGACAAGTGAAATCTTCCCTGAAATACTTAATTAAAGAGAGGCTTTCAGGTATGCTAGGAATAAAGTGAGGGAGGAGAGAGTTTGATGAATCATAATTGGGATGCTATTTCAGATGTCTCTTGTACTGTGAATGTGCAAGACACACAGTGAAGGTAAAAATGAGGGTGGGAGGTAAAGGAAAGAAATATATATGCATGTGGAATATGCAGAGCATGGAAGCTTAAACAATGTTTTTAATAAAAACCAAACCACCACCCAAAAAAGGCAGTTTTAAAATAGTACTTATAAAGTATTACCCTTGTCTGGAATAAACTTCATAAGATTATTTATTATCTTAATAAGATAATAAGATTATTATTATCTTAAGGTCCTTTCCAACCCTAACGATTCTATGATTCTATGATTTTTTTTTCCACTTGGGTTTTGCTTTAGAATCTATTGACTCAGAGTTTTGATAAAATGTATGTGTAATTATGTCTTGTGTAGTAAGCATTCCTTACAGTAGGATCCTACATGATACTAAGGGAAATATAATATCCCCCAAAGCCTTGTGTTAAATAATACCCTGATTTTTGCCAGCAGTACTGCTATCAGAAGTGCTGGGAACAGCCATGGTACTGTCTGTTGCAAAGCACAGCTTGGAACACTCTGCTGTGGAGTAATTGGGAAGCAAATGCCTTGATGTGTGTCCTGGGCAGCATCAGCAGCAGCTGAGGGGGGAGACAAGAAAGCCAGTAATGTGAAGGTGGTGGCTGCTTGGAGGAGGAGTCCTGTGAGAAGGACTCCTTCTTGTAAAAAAAAAAAAGTATTTTTTCATTTTAATTTGCTGATCTGAATCTTTCTGATTAATCATGAATAGTTCTGTCAGGAGCACAAAGTTTGCTGAGAAGAGGAACTGCTGGATGTGTCAAAAGTCTGTCTTACATTACTTTGATTGGATAGGTCTGCCTTTGGTCTGTGTTTGGAGCTGATAAAAATGCATTTGAAGTCACAAGTGGGAGTATAGTGTGTAAGAGAGGGAGGACTTGATCCCAACTGATAATGAAAAGAAACCCTTAAAGCATAGAGGCCTACAATGTACATGTTTGGGATTTAAGGGCAAAAGTTGATGAATAGAATGAAGCAGAGTTATATGTAGGTTACAGGGTGCTTTGGATATGTATTACAGAGCAGTTGACATCAAACAGTTGTAGTCTAACCTCTGCATTCTCAACACGAATACAATTTGCATTACAGTGATTTGTGAGTAACTGTTGGGGGTTCCTCAGAACAGCACAGTATTTAAAATCATTGATGCTTCACAGATTGTAATATTAATAATTTGCTTAGTTCACATGCTTTTGTGGGAGGCGTGTACTTGTGTATGTCTTAAACTTACTGCAGGAATGAAGGCTGCTGAATAGAAAAGAAATTCAGCAATACTGAATTCAGTAAAATACTCCAAACTGCCTTATTGCAACTCATATTTGGAAGGATTGGTCAGCTGCGGTCTGTTGGCTGATTCAGTTGGTGATATTCCAAACCCAACTATGGGGAGCATGGGGAAAATTCAAAATGAAAGCAGACTGATGGAAGAGAAACAAAGATCAGGAAGATAATTGGAAAGGGAACTTCCTACTTGAAGTGTTCTTTTTATAATACAACTTCTAATTTTCTCTCCGAAGAAATGTGTTCTATTTAAAAACAAGTTGTCATCTGCAGTGACAGTCATGCAATTAATATTCTTACGGGACTCTTACATAGCCTGCTCATATTCCACTGTATGAAAAGCATCCTGCCCTGTATCAGCATCAGTGCGGCAGCAGGGCCAGGGCAGAGATTGTGCCCCTGCACTGGGCACTGGTGAGGCCGCACCTCAAATCCTGTGTTCAGCTCTGGGCCCCTCACTACAAGAGAGACATTGAGGTGCTGGAGCAGGGCCAGAGAAGGGCAACGGAGCTGGAGCAGGGCCTGGAGCACAAGTGTGATGGGGAACGGCTGAGGGACCTGGGGGGTTCAGTCTAGAGAAGAGAAGGCTCAGGGGGGACCTGATGGCTCCCTACAAGTGCCTGAGAGGAGGATGGAGCCAGGAGGGGCTGGGCTCTGCTCCCAAGGAACAAGGGATGGGACAAGAGGAAACGGCCTCAAGCTGCACCAGGGCAGGTTTAGGTGGAGCTGAGGAACAATTCCTTCCCCAGAGGGTGCTCAGGCATTGGAACAGGCTGCCCAGGGCAGGGCTGGAATCATCATCCCTGGAGATATTTGAAAGATGTGTAGAGGTAGCACTTAGGGTTGTGATTTAGCAATTGGACTCGATAATTTTAAGGGACTTTTCCAATCTAAACAATACTGTGATTCTGTAATTCAGAAAGGTTTGCACGGATCCAGGCTCTGGGCTGAATGGAACAAGTTGCATTAGCAAAATAGCTCTTGGTGTTTCCTTCTTCAATATATGCAATGAAAAAAAGATTGCTTAACATACTGCCTTTAATGAGCTTTAGTGAACAGTGTGCATGACCATCATTAATAATCCCCTTAAATGCAGAAAATAAAGAATTTCAAATGAAAAAATTAATATTTTGGAAAATGCAGATATGGCGTGACCTTGTTGGATTCCAGATCTGTGCTGTTTTTGTGGTTAACAACCAAGTGTCTGCATCATTTAAAAACGTGACATATAATGGTGTGCAAACACATGATTATTAGAGAAACGAAGCAACCCTTTGCCATTACCAGTAATGAGACAAGTTGGTGTTTTGCACTGTTAACAAATAAATAACAAGATCTAAATGCCTGTGTGTTGATTGTCCATTTCTCCTTGTCACGTAAATGTGTAAGTACAACCAGTGTTTTTACTTTCAGATGTGGAGTCATTTCTCTGTGGCACTGTTGAGTTGAAGTGAAAGAGTCTGCCTTATCAAACAAAGGGATGATGCTATAACACTTCAAAATGAGAGCTGCCTAAACTGTGGGCCCACATTTTGCCATAGATTTTGCAGAATTTAATATTATATTCCTTCAGAAGCCTGTGTAGACACCATTGCATAGATTTTTATTTTTTTTTAGGTAACTGTATGAGGCTTTAGATTCTAAAAGTGCCTTTTTAAAATAGTTCAGAATTTCACTAAATTAGTATATGATTTTAATTTTGCTTTCCAGATAACCCTTTTTTTTTCACAAATACAATTGTGATTCTTTCCGTCACAGTTTATATGACTGTGTATGTCTTAGAAGGAGTAAATAGTATAAAATCAGTAGCAACTTGAAGGTAGTGCCTAGCATTGCCTTTCCCTTTGGCCTTCTGCACGTCATTCAGCATCCAGCTTTTTGTATCTCCTCATAGGAATTCAGTTACTACTTCTCCATCCTCTCTCTTAAAGAGGTTTTGCTGTGAGAGCTTGTCAGTGAAAGGAAGAGGGAATTCTAAAAGCAGAAGTTATATAAATTGAAGGGCAACAATTTTTTTACTCATCCAAAGGAGAAGTGGCAAGAAGGGTTATGGTCAGAAGTGTTTTCATCTAACTTTTTAAGAGTTAATAATGAGTTTAATGAAGTTAATTGTTGAGGTTGATAGGGTTTAGATTTTTTAAGTACATGTGTATTATTTTCTTTGAATGTGAAGTTTCAATGAAACGCACTTTTAATATATCAAAAATTAAATTATATGGAATTATAGCTTCATGTTAAATAGTCCTTGTTAATCAAATTTTTGTTTTGGCCCAGAATAAACCTGACATTATAGAGGGTCTTCTCCACTAGTTGAGTTCCTGTTGATTCATTTTTACCAGTTCTTTAAGGCAGGGATTTTTTGCTCTATCGCTGTGGGTTGATTGGATGAGTATTCTGATAGGAGAGAGGGGATTGATTCTCATTCTGCAGTAAACTCAGAAATGGTGCCAGACTTTATCTACCCTGATGGTGGAGAGTACTGAAAGATATGCAGCTCTTAACCTAGCTGATGACTTTCACTAGCCTATTAAGGGAAGAGACATCACATCTGGCAAGAGAAAGGCTTCGGTGTGAAGTCAACAGTTAACCTGTTGATCTGCCCTGTGACCTTCAGCATGTGTGCTCTTGCCGATCAGTCAGGGATCATACGTGCTGCCTCTTGCCCAGTTGGTAATGAGGGAAAATAGGAAGGAATTGGCAGTGTTATTCAGGTGTCTGGGGTGGAACCGGAGACTTTATAAAGTGTGAAGGGTAAGATCAAAAAGAATACAGACGTGTGGTGGCACAGGGCATAGAAATTAGGGAAATGCCAAGTTGAATCATCTTTCTACACATAGTGTGTTTCCGCTTGGCTGATGATAAAGTTGATGAGATCTGTGAGGTGATAGTACTGCAGAGGTCTGTCTTTTTTGTTCTTTTTCTTTATTACTATTTTTCTAATCATGCTTTAGAATACAATAGATTTTGTCATGTTTGAGTCTGGAAGCTAATTTACCTCTCATAAGGAATACGAGAGTACAAACAGCTTTTGGTGTTCTTATTCAGACCTAGGTGAAGGAGAAAAATGACTGCTACTGCTGAACCCAGGACACTGAAGAATTTTGTTCTTGTATTTCAGATACTGAAAAATATCACCTGGTATGCTGAGCGTGTTTTAACAGAGATCTCACTTGGGAGTCTCCTGATACTAGTCGTGATAAGAACCATACAGTACAACATGACACGGACAAGGGTAAGAGTTTTGTGTAGCGCTTATGCATATCATGTGTGTTTCTAACTTCAACAGCATCAATTCAGTTTCAAACAGGATGCGGGATTTTCTTCATTCTGTTGCAACCAGTTGGCATTTGAATTTACAGGAGGGAAGGAAATGGGTAGGTCAGCCATATTAACTAAGCACAATGTTGAGTGGTTCTGAACTTGTAACACCGTTTCTATATCATCATCCAGTTCGGTGAGTAGGATTCTCTAAAGACCATAATTCAGACACTGCACTCATCTTCAGATGAGAAGAAAAGTTCCTTAGTTTTATAAGAAGAAATGATTCATACAGGTTTTTTGCCTCTCAAGTTACTCAGAAGGTAGGAAGTTCAGCTCTGCTTGGTGTTAATATTCTATGAAGTAGGACAGTGACTGGGCCGTAAAGGTTTTTTGAGCTCTAGAAAACAAAGCAGTTTCAACTTTATAGCCTCGTATCAGATTGCTTTTGTGCATTTTTCTAGTATTTGATTCTACAACTTATCTCAAACATATGAGCATGGTATCCTGTACTTCTGAGTATATTTAGCAATTGAAGCACAGAAGCTTTTACATTGAAAAGTAGCAAAAAATGTTTAAATATATTTTAAATTGGAAAACTTCAGGGTCAAAACTTACGATCGAAAGAAACTGGGAGAAACAATGCCATTCTTGACATACATTTGTAGGATTTGGAATCTGTCATGTTATGTATATTTTAGATTTGAGTAGGGAAATAAACCCCTATTGGATTGCATAAGTGAAAAGTTTGGTTCTCTGCAAACCCTTGACTTCACTAGGGCCAATATTTAAATGCTTATCTGGACAAATGGTTTTGAGGGTGCTAACAAGGGCACCGGATCTCTGAAGTATCATGCGGTTATAGTTGTGGGATAGATAGAATGCTTTGAAAGAGTTAACAGGGGGATGAGCTGTGAAGCAGAAAATTTTAGGATAAGACTACAAAAGGGAGAGAGAGAAAGGGAGAGGATGAGAATGTTTCTCATCATTTGTTGTATCTATGATGTCATTGTAAATACCATTGCTAACAAAATGTATGTATGCATCCATATGGACATATACGTTCCAAAATCTGAATGAAACAATCATTCTTTTGTAAGCCTTACAGTTTAAGACAACCATTTAAAACATCACCAAGTATATACACTTTGCATTTCTGCTGGATGCTTTTGACTATGTCCTTTAAAGCAACATGTATTACTCAGTCTTTTGAATGATTCCTGCAATAGGTGTCAGTGTGTATCAAAAGAACAGCTTGATGTAGGTTTTTTCTTTCCTCTTCTTTCTGACAGGACAAATACCTTCATACAAATTGTCTGGCAGCCTTAGCAAATATGTCAGCACAGTTCCGCTCACTTCATCAGTATGCAGCTCAGAGGATCATCAGGTAAATATAAAGACTCTCAAAACTCATCTTTGCAACTCAAGAGTAGAGGAACTTGAATTCTCTATTCCTTAATAGATACCAGTGAAGTAAATAGATGAAATGCTAACTGAATTACTAAGCAATCCTAGAATAAACCAATTTGCTTTATACTTGAATCTATTCTGAATGCACAAAAGATACTTGTTTCTCCGTCTGAGAAACTTCTGAGTCTATTAACAGAAGAGCTCAGTAGCTGTTTTCATACCAGAAGGTTTTCAGGGATTTGTGTGGTTGGTTTATGGTTGGGTTTTTTTTAGTCATGTAGCACCTTATTAAGAAAAGGCACTAGAGTGATTGTTCTCAAATACTATACAGACTGGATTTTCAACTTGCTTTGTTTCTTCCTCCATGTTTGGCAGTAGGTGTATTTGTTAAATCAGACATAACACAATGACCATTTTGTGATGATGTGGGCAAACACGTGCTTTTCATCTGATAAAGTGTATTAGCCTGTGTAATCACAAGTAGTCAATATCTGCTCTGGTTCTAAAACAGGGCCATAACTTTAAAGAAGTAGATACTGAAGATGCAGATCACTTTGTAAAGGCAGGTAATTATGTGTCCAGCATCCTTCTCATCTTGGCAGCCAGCCCCTCTCCGAGCTCCAGGGAAAACCGGGAAGGTCCTTGTTAATGCGATCTGGAATAAACTGTTAACAGTGCTTGTCAAATACAGACAGTGTGCCAAAAATAAGTAAATGATAATTGCATGCCTGCGCACTTTGTAAAGGGCTGGATTAACGAGGCATTGTTCTTAAGCCATTGCTCTTCAGGATTTAATTCTCTGTTGAGTTCCTTCTCTTTTGGAAATGGTTGATTGTAGAAGTATGGACAGCAAACCAGGATGAAAGCGTTCTGCCTTTACCTTTTCCCTTCTGATGCTTGCTCTCTTTGCGTACCTTTTGCAGTGACAGTGGTTGTTCAGAATTTGAATTGCAGCTATTTTCCTGTTACCTATTACAGACGTAATCTGGAATAATTGCTTCATTTCTCAAATCATAGACACACAGTCTGAGTTTTCCAAGCTAGTGCAAATGTCGCACCCTGAAATCATATATCCTGGTGTGGCGTGAGATGCTCTACCTTGAGGCTCAAACACTTGGTCTGTTTTTTGTGTGGCACTTTGACATTTCAGAGTTTTTTCCAGTGTTCCCAGTTTCTGATTTTGTTCCATTTTATTTTGCTGCTGTTTCTGCAGACCAGAGTAACGTGTTCCTCTGGTAGTTGGAGCAGGAAGAGGTTACCTTGCTAGTAATGTTACAGCCACCTCTACCACTGCTCAGTAATTTTGAGTTCTCTAGACTGACTGCATGTGTACTTCTGAGTGGCTTGGCTTTTGTCAAAATGCTCTGAGTTTATGGATACCTACTCTTTGAAGTAAGTTTAGCTGGATTGCTTTGATTTAATTGGTTTACAAAATGGCTAACATGTGGTCTGCTGGACTATAGTCCAAAGATACTCCATTGCTGTTAATGTTAAGCTTCTCCCTTGTTCCCAGATGCTCCAGTATTATTGTTATTGTGGAAATAGTGGAGGTGACTTCAAATTTGAAAAAGAAACGGGGAAACTGGAGGAGGGTTAGGGAAGGAATATCTTATTCTGCAGTTAAAAACCAGTGAATTTGGAAAATAGGCAAAAATGGCCACCAAGTTTGGGATTTAATTTGTCACCAAGATCATGATTGCATGTAAATCAGAAGACCCAACTATAAAACTGTGTTTAACTCTGTTGGAAAATGCCCTGTGGTGCTAGAAGATGAGCAGGCTGGAAGGCAGAGTCAGTTGAAGGGGCAGCTTGTCTCCTGTGTGATTTTACTACAAGTATGGTAGCATTTTCTTCTGAGGAGCTTTACAACCTTCGGTTCCCTGTCAGGCTTAAACACCATAAGGGAAGTATTTTAACTCAATTTCCTCTCAAAATCCACAGATTTGTTCTAAGTTTCAGTTACTAAGAACAGCGATAGGAATACACGTTTCATAAGAGATTGATGTTTTGAGGCATACGTTGTCCTTCCTTTTCCTACCTTATGAAGCCTATTAGCCACTATTAAACTTAGCCAGAGCTGATGGACCCAGCTTTGTCCATGATGCCAAAGCAGAATATTCATATTTAAATTCCTGTTCTGGTTCTGCCATGAGAGTGCAAGCATCTCTGAGAGAAGAAACCACAGTATCCATAATGAAAAAGTTGTTTCAGTAAAGGAAGAGCCTAAAAAGAAGATGGTATTTTATATTACATGAAGTATTTTAGGGTATAGGTTTTTTTAATTAAGTAGCTATGAAACACTTAACTTAAAATCTGCTTAGCAATATAACTGAACAGTTATAATTGAAGCTTTACCAGATGCTCTAATGAGTCCTTCCTTAATGTGAGAAGTAATTCCATTTCCATGCAGGCTTTTTCCTAATCCTGTTCTGAGCATAGACTGCCAATTGTTTTAAATTCTGAAGACTGTTTTCTCTGAAAGAATTATCTGGGAATATTCAATGTAGTGTACTTAAGATCTCAGCAAAATAATGTTGGGTAATTTGTGTCACAGAAAGCATGAAAATTGATAGATTTGTATAAATCTATCACAAGCAGCTGCTGGAAGTAAAAATAGATGTAATAGATGTTTTATAGTAAGATCCAAAGCACTGTTCACTTAATGTTGGATGTCTTCTATTGTAGATTACCCTGACTTCATGATCCTTCCCTTCTCTATCCACTGTTAGCACTGGTTTGTTTCTAATTACACAGAGCTATTTTATCACAGTAGTGCCAAGGGTGATGCTACATTGCACTGTGTCTCTGTCATATTTGTGGAGTGCTGACATTTGTAGTATCTTTAAATTATATTGGTAGACTTATTATAAACAAATAAAATGTGTGTTGATGTCATTATTGTCACAAATGACTACCAGAAGTGGCTGTATAGTGTCTAAGCGGTAAAGCACAACCAGGTGGAGTGTTACTTACCTGCAGTGAGTATAGGTTTTTCCTTTGCTTGGTTTCTGTTCTACAAGTCCTGTTACCAAAAAGTGAAGCCATAACTGCAATATTAGGGCAGGTATTCGATTTGTCTCTTACAACTTCAGTTAGTTGGCATTAATTCCTTTAACCTGTTTGGAAACAGCTTTCAGGATCTTTGACTTTCCTACTGCTAGCCTGCCTACTCCAATATGTGTCACATACTTGGAAATGGAGAATCTGTCCCTGAACAACTGTATTCTGACATCTCATCACCGTGTCAGTCAGTGACAAGAAAATGACTGATTACTTAAGGCAAACACTTTTCCTATAGGTTCATGTGTTGGAATGTTTGCGGTTTTCTGAGCAGACGTATACCACTAGAGGTTGCCGTACACCTCGCTAATTAGACATGCACATTTAATGTTAAATGACTTTGTGAGGCTAGAAATACTATCCAGTTTTCTTTTTTAATACGCTATCACCACAGCTGTTCACACGCAGGGCTGTGTGCGCCGCTAAGAACACTTTATCGGTTGCGCTTCTCTCTGTCAGGTGACATAAGGGACTTAAATATCAAAAGATGACACATAATTATATCAGTGCCAGATCCTGCAGACGTCTTTGGCTATCATAGCGAGTTCAGAGGGGTTCACATATGAAGAAAGACGTTTGTCAGCTGTGACTGCCCCATCCCTGGCAGTGTTCAAGGCCAGGTTGGACACAGGGCTTGGAGCAAGCTGCTCCAGTGGAAGGTGTCCCTGCCTGTGGCAGGGGTTGGAGCTGGATGAGCTTGAAGGTCCCTTCCAACCCAAACCATTCTGCATTTCTGTGATTCTGTGATCCTCCTGATGGTCACAGGAGTCATGTGGAATCAGGAAAAAAGGTGTACTTAAAAGGGATACAGAGCAGAGACTTGGGCATGCTGTGGGATGCAGTATGTGGTGCTTGAGTGTCATTGTAGACCTGCTGTACCTGTTAGGAGAACAAAGCATGACACCTACAGTTGGCCATGCCTATTCTGTGTCTAAGTGGAAGAAGCAGAGATAGCCACCCTACTTCTCACTGGTTGGCCAGCCTGGTAGTTGTATGATACCCTGGAGCATAATGCTGAGCACTAGATTTGCTCAATCTTGGGTTTGTCTTCTCTTTTTTTTTTAAATGCAGCTGTAAGTATTGTGCTTAAATATCCATGCTTGTAAAGAGAGACTGCATCACTGTGGATCCCCAAGTCTGCCTTCTCTCATCTGGGAGTAGGATGAAGCCTTTCTTTTCCTTTGTTCTCTTCAGCAAAGTCTGCATCAATTATGCTTCTTAAGCGACTAAGAAAAATTCCCATCCATTCTGACAGGTGCTGCTGTATTTGAGAAGTTTCACCTCGCCAGCAAAACCGTTTTGTTTTTGCAGTTTCCTAATTTAGTAATTTAATTTTTCTGATACAGTTTCCTCTTATAGAAGTCTGTCAGGATTTTCTTGAGTGAAGATAATTATGGAGGTTCTTTAAGAACAAGCATACATGATGTTGATTTAAACTACACTTTTTAAACTCAGTTTAAGATTATGCTGGGTTGAAACCTGTGTTTAAGTTGTAATACATGAGTTTGTAGAAATGTTTTATTGCTGCTGCAATGTATTTATTAAGTGCATGCCAGCTGCAAGTGTCTTTGATCAGCAAGTTTCATGCTGGATGAGAAGAAAGCTTACTATCATTAGTCCTGCAGAGAGTAAAAAATACATATAGCATAAGGAGAAAATGCATTTCTCATAAGAGGTCATTTAACTTGATATTTTCCGAGGGAAGTCTCTGAATTTTCATAATAGATGCATGGAGCTCTGTGTTTTATATTCCTTCATATGAAACCATGTAGCTAGTTTTTAAAAATATAGAATCTATAGATTCTATATATCTATATATATATATCTATATATATCTATATATATATAGATATAATCATAGAATAGTGGTTGGAAAGGACCTTAAGATCATCCAGTTCCAACCCCCCTGCCATGGGCAGGGACACCTCACACTAAACCATGTCTCCCAAGGCTCTGTCCAGCCTGGCCTTGAACATTGCCAGGGATGGAGCATTCACAACTTCCCGGGGCAACCCATTCCAGTGCCTCACCACCCTAACAGTAAAGAATTTCCTCCTTATAGCCAATCTAAACTTCCCCTGCTTAAGTTTTAACCCGTTACCCCTTGTCCTGTCACTGCAGTCCCTAATGAAGAGTCCCTCCCCAGCATCCCTATAGACCCCCTTCAGATACTGGAAGGCTGCTATGAGGTCTCCATGCAGCCTTCTCTTCTCCAGGCTGAACAGCCCCAACTTCCTCAGCCTATCTTCATACAGGAGGTGCTCCAGTCCCTGATCATCCTTGTGGCCTCCTCTGGACTTGTTCCAACAGTTCCATGTCCTTTTTATGTTGAGGACACCAGAACTGCACCCAATGCTCCAGGTGAGGTCTCACGAGAGCAGAGTAGAGGGGCAGGATCACCTCCTTCGACCTGCTGGTCACGCTCCTTTTGATGCAGCCCAGGATACGGTTGCTTTCTGGGCTGTGAGCGCACACTGAAGCCGGCTCATGTTCATTTTCTCATTGACCAACACCCCCAAGTCCTTCCCCTTGGGCTGCTCTGAATCTCTTCTCTGCCCAACCTGTAGCTGTGCCTGGGATTGCTCCGACCCAGGTGTAGGACCTTGCACTTGGCATGGTTAAACTTCATGAGGTTGGCATCAGCCCACCTCACAAGCGTGTCAGGGTCCCTCTGGATGGCATTCCTTCCCTCCAGGGTATCAACCGAACCACACAGCTCGGTGTCATCGGCAAACTTGCTGAGGGCGCACTCAATCCCACTGTCCATGTCAGCGACAAAGATGTTGAACAAGACCGGTCCCATCCCCGATCCCTGAGGGACACCACTCGTTACTGGTCTCCAGCCGGACATTGAGCCATTGACCACAACTCTTTGTGTGTGGCCATCCAGCCAGTTCTTTATGCACCGAGTGATCCATCCATCAAATTGATGTCTCTCCAATTTAGAGACAAGGATGTCGTGTGGGACAGTGTCGAACGCATGGAACAATGTGCATCCAGATTTCATTGTTTTCAATTTGTTTCAACTTCTCAATGATTGCAAGTTTATCAGGCATTTATTTAATGATGGCTCTGCTTCCTCTGAGTAAAATGGCCAGAGTAGTGTAAAACATTTGTGATCCAAGCAGTAACTGCGGGTTAAAAAGTGAATTATTAAAACATGTTGTGAATTATTTATTTTTTTCTATATTAGCACACAATTTTTAATCATTTAGATGTGTGCTTTATTCTTGGATACTGGTATAATTCTTGACTGCTTGGATTTGCAGAAATGAGAAGTAGTTTGTCTGCAGAAGGAAGTTCACTGCTTTTCCAAGACTGCATTTTGCTTACAATGTAAATATCTGTTAGGTTTGTGAATGTGAATTTTGGTTATTTCACAGTTCCCCTTAATAAAGTAGCTATGTTTTTCTTGCAGTATTTTCCTTTTACAGTCATCTTTATAGAATTGAACATCTTTGTAATATCCCTTGTGTTATTTGATAGAGTGTATCACATACTGTATTTCCTGCCTAGCATTTATAGGCTGTAAGTAATCAGATTAGTTGTTATTATTGTCAATTTTCATATTGTCTTTAAAAGAAGAAATCATATTACTTCCCTCTGCTTTCCCCTAGATTATGCGAGTTGTTGCTTTTATAAATTGGGGATAAGGAGGAAACAAATCCATTTTTTCACATGTTGCTGTGTTTGTGATGATAACTCTGTGATGCATGTGTTAATTACATCTGATACCATGGTGCTTTTTTTGCTGCCTTATGAGTATTTATTGAAAATATTTTTATTTTATATTTATATATATATATATAGGTGAAGTGTTTTTTAAACCTGCAGTTTCTTCAGCAAGGATCTCTGTGTATAGAAAACATCTTGAGTTTGGTAGGAGTTTGATTATTCAAGTAGTTCAGTGTGTGTGTTCAGCAAAGAAGAAAAACATTTATGCAGCAGATACTTGTGATCTGACCTGTTATTAGGGGCCATGTTCGACTGAAAAATCTGAAATTGTTGGGGTGTGAACGTGATAAAATAAGAACTTACCAATTGCTTAATAAATTTGTTAGCAGTGTCAATAATGAGATGTAGTTGCTGGCATAGGAAGATAAACAAAGTTCTCTCCCATGTGGCTTTGCATGCTGTGAGCATTCTGGTTTTCCTGCCTATTTTGCTTTGATGTCCATGGTGCTTTTGGGAAGCTCTTTAACATGCAGCTTCCTCTTTTGCTGGAGGACTGCAATGGGACAGCTGGTGCAGAAAAATAGTGAAATGGAATTACCCAAATCAGAGACACTTCTTAAGGAGAAGAACTTGGAATAAAACCCCAAGTTGCTGCATGAATGCTTCAAAGCTGTTTGAGTTATAATTTAATTCTCATTTGAAAAGTATAGGATCAAAAGAGTTGCTTCTTATGCAGGAATTATGATTTTTAAACAGTGAAATGTTTGCTTAGTCAGCATTTTTAACTTTTAATGAGATATGTAAATGGAGCAAAAGAAATTAAGTGCATATGGTATACAGTACTTCTGCGAAACTCACCTTGCTGACTTCTTTCTTAGAGCAGGGTAGTGAATGGTGTTAAATTAGAGCTATTTTTCAGAGAATTTCCTAAAATTGTTCAGAATTTAGGGGTTGGAACCCTTTGACCCCATGAAGCACTATTTTGGAAAAAATCTAATTTCAGAAAAGTCAGCTTTCAGTTTTCATTAAAAAAAGAAAATATACGTGTAGCAGAATAGCCAACCTATACCTTTATTAACAAAGAACATGAATACTAGTCCCTCCTTCTTTTATTACTGTTGTAATAAGGGATTTCTGTTGCTTAGAGCTGTGTGGCTCCAAGGATGCTTTGAAACATACAGGTTTGCATCATACCACGCACACTGGGAGCCCAGACTTTAATGGCTTTAATGCCACTGTAGGAGCGATTAGTAGATTTTATATTCCGGGTTCAAATCTTAATTGGACCATTAAATTAAGTCTCAAGTTTACTGACCTCTTATTTGTAATAGAGTGTTCATAGTAGCACACCCTAGAGAAAAGAGGCTGCTTCTGCTCTCACGCCAGTGTAGATCAAGAGACTTCACAAGTCAAGTTATACAATAATAAAAGATTAAGCTCTAAAAGGGGTGCTTGGAATTAATATCCTGTGGCTAGAGCTGTTAGATACTGAACCCTCTGAGCATCAGCTGTCCTCTTCTTCTTTCTAACAAAAAGAAAAGTAAAAAGAAAGGGATTGATGTTAATGAACAGTTTCACTAAACCATTGAGGTCTGCCTCTGAAGATACTGAGAGAGGCTTATTCACAAATCCATGGTTTCTGATTGTAAAATGTAAATATCTCTGGTCTGAGCTGTTCAGGAGCAATAGGTAATTTTTAATTCTCTTTTGCATCACCTGTGGAGTGTGGCTGTGCTAGAGGGAAATTAACCTTGATGAAAGTTATCTCAACAGTATGACTATTTCCTAAGTTTTTTAAATGAAAATGTCTTTAATGTTGGGTGTATGTTGGATTTTGTTGGCGGTGCTCATGGTGCAGGGCATGAGTGTGTAGTATGCCTTGCAGCCCTGGACTTTGATTCAGTACCTGGGAGGATCTCTTGGTACAAACAATGACTTTTGGTAATTCCTGTCCCAGACTGTTTTCATACAGACATCATGTCACTGAAGTAAACAGGAAGCATCTTTCTGTGGGTACAGCTTCAGGCGATTTATCTGCCGCTCAATGAGCTTGTTTGATTTTCGTTGTTGGTTGTAGAGCAGTAGCAAGTGACCTCTTCATCCCAGCAAACTTTCATTGCCAAATAGTACTCTGCCTGATGAATTTGTTACTTAGAAATATTTGTGTTGATTTACCCCCCTTCCCCTTGTCCTTCACTTTGCTGTCATTTACCTTGTGCTGTAAGACTTAGATTTCAGCAATAAATTCTCTTCAGTATAGAAGGCCATAGAACTGACTGGTTGACACTGCCTCAGAAATAAGAATTAAAAACCTCAAGGACACTTTAGTGCTGCTTAACTTTGAAAATAGTTTTGTAGCATTTTAGTTTAGAGGAGAAGACATTTATTATCTAACCTGGATATAAAATGATTCTTTATTAATGAGAAACTGGTTTATAGTAATATTTTTTCTTATCCCCCATGCAGTACAGTTACAAAAGTGGTAATCCCATTTTTATTAGCTGTTTCAACAACTAATAAAGTAGAACGAAAACTAACAGCTTCTCAGAACTTCTTATTTCATGGTATTCTCATGTTCAGGCCGTGTTTGAAAGAGTACATTGTGCAAGCAGATCATCCAACAGCTCTGTTGTAGACTGAGCTGTGCTTTTACTCTGCGGACTGTCAGTAGTAGAAGTAAGCACAGCAGGATAACTGGAGAGATTTCTACATCAACTGGTCAACCTTAGGGTAGCTTTGGATTGCTCTTTCACAAGCTGTTTGCGGACACAGGCACGCTAGTCTGTTTGCAGGTGGTTGTTAGGCCCTTCATCCTCCATTCTGCACTCTTCTTACTTACACGTACAGAGGTTCCCGAATCTCTGGGGTGGTTTTTGTTGGGAGACAGAAGCAATCTATAAAGATCTGAATAGAGTTAAATAAAAGAAACATATGCTGGCCTTATTAGTAGCATGCTGACCTAGATTAGCTGTGGGGAAGCTTATAAGCTGATCAGCCATTTCAAAATTGGGAGGTGTCATCGCAATTAGTAGGAAAGGCTGCGACAAAAGGGGAGACGACTATTGATGAGATATGGGAAATGAGAATATTAGTAGCAAATGTCATCTTGTTGATACGACTTAGCAATCCAAACATAATGGGGTTAATATTTAAAAGGAGTGAAGCATCCTTTGTTACCATGCATTGCTTGTCGTCACAGTCAAGCAGTGTTAAAGTACTGCTTCAAATGTTCAAACAGAAAGAGGAGTACTCCATGTGGGCTTGCCTGTTTTTGCCTGTGTGTAACATATGGAGGTGAGGTTTTAGGCTGATATCAGCTGTTTCCAACATGGAAATATCATTGAACTTGGTTTAAGCTTGGTTGAACCTGCTGGGGATTCTGAGTGGGCACCTGATGGGACAGTAATACCCTCAACCCCATCTGGTGTGAGCAGTTGAGTGCCCTGCATGCCATTAGAAGTGTTCAGAGCCTGGAACCCCCAAGCTCATGGGTTATGGAGAATTCCCAGATGGATCGGCTCATAGCCTTATTTTGAGATAGATTGGAATGCTGTGAACCACAGAGTAGTCTTGGGCACACGATTACGTCTCTCTGTCTTGGGGTCTTCTCACGTGGAGCAGGTTGGTTGAACTGTTATTCTCTGCTTTGCATGTCACGGCATAGGACTCCTTACAAATGCCATTGTTTATTGCTCATCTGGCCTGAAAAGGTTTTTAATATCTAAATACGTGCCACTGTACAAAATTCAGCTTCAGACAAGATAGTTTGCTCTTCCCTTGACCACTTGTTGTGTTTCTGCTGACTGGTAAGACATAGCCATCCTGGTAGCACTGTCATTTTCTGGGAGGAAGTCATTACTACAACTCATTGTTCTTCTGCCACCCAGGAAATTGTACAGTCCTCATTGTCTTGAAGCTGTAGAAGTGAAATTTGTTGAAGTTTTGATACTTGTCTCAGGGAATCTAGAGCATCACAGAGATACTTGCATTTATCAAAGTGGCAGTCTGGAGGTAGAAAGTCCTGTTGTCCCATCTTTAATTATTATGAATGTCCCATTCATAGTTGTCATGCCACATAAGCTCTTTGAAAACAGTACAGTTTGATAATAGTCTTAAAATTGGGGGATTAAACTTTTCCTTTTTTAGTGGAACCTTACAGCTTCTTAAACTGATGATCTTGCAAATGTGTTACAATGGAGGGAAAGAAATACTTGAGGAAACCTGTACAGAAATAACTTTTTTTGCAATACATTTCCACTGTTGTTTTACAGATGAATTTGCAGAGTAGACTGAGGTTCCAGGTCATGGCACTTAAGTTTTCTATATGTTTAATAGGGAAAGGAAGCAAAAATAAGAAAGCCAATAGCATTATTCCAGTCCAGCTAGTGCAATTTTGATTTCTTTTACCTGGCCTGGAAGAAGAGGTCAAGGCCACTAAAATGTTTACTGGGTTGTATACTACTGTGTTATTTGGGATTTGGTTGTCTAAGGTACAGTACCCTGAAGATGTGAATCTTATAGTCTTGTTTTATAGCAATAAATTGTCCTGCAAAAGATTTTCTGAGATTTAAAAAAAAACCAGGGTGTTCTAATTATCTCTTAGAAACTATTATTTGCTATTCTAGTAGAATCCTAGAAGCTGTGACCTTGTCTTCTCAGTATGCTTTGGATGGAACATACTTACAGGTGACTTGAGATAATGACTTGAGTGAACCTGTCTTTTATCGTCACTTGCAGGGTATTGGGCTCATTATCTGCTTTATTCAGACACAATGTGTACTCTTTCCTTTTTAGAAATTATCTCTTTGGAAAAAACCTGTGGGCTGTGATCTAAAGAATTAAATGAGTGATGAACTTACATGGATTTATCAGACAATTAAAATAGTATTATGGCTGTAAGTAAGCATTAGTATGAAACAAAAAGTATTGATTATGAAATCTTTTTTTTTTTTCTTTCTTGTCAGGCTGATGCTTATTTCTCATTAAACTCGTGTCGTTATATATGTCTAACATTGTTCCAGCATTGCAGTTCAGTGGACTAATTTTACTTTCCAAGTACATGAAGCTGGGGTAGGTATGAGTGGGTGCCAGTAGGGAAGCAGAGCTGTTACTAATTACACCCAAATTAAGTGTGTTGGTGCCCTCCAAATTGCTCCTGAAAACCTTCCTTTCCACCACGCATGGAAATTTTTTGGTTCATTCAGACCCCACGTTAAGAGATGTTTTTCCAACTGGCTTTTTAACTCATTTTAGGAATAGGTGATAACCGCTTATGAAATTTTTGAGTCTCTTAAGCACTCGAGCCAAGATTGTACTTGTTGAATCAAAGCCAGAAGTGCATTCAGCTCTGGAGCAACAGCACAAGAGGGATGTGGAGCTGCTGGAGCGAGTCCAGAGGAGGCCACGGAGATGATCAGGGACTGGAGCAGCTCTGCTCTGGAGCCAGGCTGAGAGAGCTGGGCTGGGGCAGCCTGGAGAAGAGAAGGCTCCTGAAGGGGAGACCTGAGAGCAGCTCCAGTGCCTAAAGGGGCTGCAGGAAACCTGGAGAGGGGCTTGGGACAAGGGATGTAGGGACAGGCCAAGGGGAATGGCTTTAACCTGCCAGAGGGGAGACTGAGATGAGCTCTTAGGCAGAAGCTCTTTGCTGTGAGGGTGCTGAGGCGCTGGCACAGGGTGCCCAGAGAAGCTGTGGCTGCCCATCCCTGGCAGTGTTCAAGGCCAGGTTGGACACAGGGGCTTGGAGCAAACTGCTCTAGTGGAAGGTGTCCATGCCTGTGGCCGGGGTTGGAGCTGGAGGAGCTTTAAGGTCTCTTCAACCAAAACCAGTCTGGGATTCCTACCACCATACACTTCCACGTAGCTTGTGTGGCTCGCAAAGAGAATATTGCCCTTTGAAACATCTGACACTTTTAAATGGAGGGTGAAACTATAGGTAGGGAAGAAAGAATGGAGATTTAACAACTTTAATGTGCATCAGTTCTTTACAACTGTTGAATGACTCATTCTTTTTAATGGTAATGGCCTTCAGCAAGTTTAGGAAAGAACAGGCTTTTAGGTAAAATAAATACACTTAGTTCTGCAATGAATAAATAAATTTGCTGTGAAGTTGTGTAGAGACATGTTTCTGTAACTTGTTAATTGTACTCTTGTGTCCACAAGGAAGTCTTTCTGCATATGCTGCAATTTACATGGGCTCAGATGGGTGAATGCTGCGGTAGAACAGGGCGAGGGCTCAGAGAAGCAGTGCCCTCTCTTGCAGTGCTGTAGCCATTGTCTCCCAATGGAGGATTTTCAGGTTCATGCAGACTGAGATGCAAATGTCTGTGTTAATGTGGGTGTTGTAGGCACCTCCTGTAATCCCGTGCAGAGCCTGTGAATTATCACAAGTGTCTAGCCAAAGGATAAAAGCGCAGGAGGTTTCAAAAGCAGCATTCCCATAGTAGCATCTCTTAAGCTGCCAGGGATGCGTGCCTTCCAAGTAACCGGTGCATCTGGGTGATTAAAGCGTTTGCTCTTTGTCCAAAACATCAGTGCTGAATAGATGCTTCCTCTGAGCTCTTTCATATCCTTTTTTTGTTACGGGTCATCAGTTGCTTGTGTCTGCTTCTAATATACAAATTCTTTTGTTCTCTTTATAGAACTTCATCTGTACAGGGCTAATTTGGCCTTTCCATAGCAGAATCTCATATATTTATAATTTTATTTTCAGTCTATCAAACATCTCCAGAACTTGTTTGGTTTTCATTTCCTTGCCTTCCTTCACTATAAATACTTTCATGCATAAAGATAATATTCCTCTCAGAAGCCTGTTGTATACATTTGGCCAGTACTGTGACAGAGTGCTGCTTCAGGGCATGGGAACTGACACATTATCACAAATAATCACTTCTTAAGTATTTAAATAATTTTCATGCTTCTCTTTTCCATGTTGTTACAGCACCTTTAACCCTATAAGGACCCCTCGCCCCCAGGCTGCTGTTTTGCAATAATGTAATTTAAAAACCTGTCATCACTCTACGCTATAAGATATAAATTTAGGATACTTGTATCCCAAAAGCAGGCCTGCAAGACTGAAGTATTTTTAGAGAAGTCACCCTGTTACTTAGGTTAGGAAGTTAGATGAGGATCAAGAGGAAGGAAAGTACTAGTCGCGAAAAAGGATCAAGTCAGAGATTACTTGAGTACTGACACAAACATGTCTGTGGGGACCTAATGAAACACATCTGGGACTCTCGCTCTTGCAAGACCACTGACTGTCTGTTGGACCACATCTGGAGAACTGCAGCCAGATTTTGGGCCCCTGGACACAGGAAAGGTGTTTCTGGACTGGGGCAAGTTCAGTAGAAGGCTTCCCCAATGGTTTGGGGTCTGGAGATCTTTCTGGAAGATGGGAAGATGGGCTTGAGGGATTTAGGCTTTTTTAGCTTGGACAAAAGAAGGTGTCAAGGCAAGGCTATGGCAGGAGTTTCAGAGGAAGGGTTAGCAGCACTCCTGCACTCATAGGAGTGGGTTACTGAGCAGACAGAACCAAGCTCTTTATAGAAGTGTGTAGCAGGAAGATGAGAATGAATGGTCATGAACTGAAGGCAGGAGGTTCCAGCCTGATGGAAGACAAGACTTCGTCATGGTCAGGGAAGCATTGACAGGCAGCTTGGAGAAGTCGTAGAGTCTCTGTCCCTGGTGACTTTCAAGACCCAAATGGACAAATCCCTGGTCTGGCCTGGATTCAGTGTTAACCCTGCTTTGACCAGGAGGTCAGGCTAGAGACCTCCTAGGGTCCTTTTCAACCTTAATTAGGACTCTTTAAGGTAAGAATAGTTAAAAACATATTGAAACTGGCTGCAAAAGGAGGAATTGTGTTAAGTGTTTTAGTATGGTGAAGGCCAGTGCAATCTCCTGCATCCCCAGTGCCGACTTTTATTGTACCTTTAAGCAGCTTAATTGTGCTAATACCACATTGAAAGAAAACCACCCCAAAGAGCCCCAGACCACAGTTCCATGGGCATATGCATGTCAGGTTTTTGTAACAGTCTTGTTACTGAAAACCAAATACATAGTACTCTTTCTGCTGTGGTTCATCAGCACCACTGTTAGTCATGTCATCATCATCAGAGTTCTACAGGGAAATGAAAACTTCAATCTGAAATTCCAATTTCAGATGAGGTATTCAATCTATTTTACCTTTGGAAGAAGGCTTTTGATGGTTTACCTTTCCAGTGTTTATACTGTATGAAATAACATTAATAGGTGATACTTTAGGCAGAGCATAAATAAACCATTCTCACAGAGTGATCTAATAAATTGTTATCATCTGTGTAGTATTTGAGTACAAGAATGTGTTTTGTTTGGGTTTGGTATGGGAACGTAAGAGAAAGGACTAACAGGACTTCCTAGAACACAAGTTACCCAGCATGAACAACAGTAGAATGTTCACAACACATCACAACATTCTCCCCACATGTACATAGGTAGTTTGAGTTGCTGACTAACGTGTACTGGTTTAATTAGCTTCTACTTGCATTGTTTCTTATTTAAATAAAGCTTTCACATTGGCTTTCCCATGAAGTCGTGTTGTAGCATAACTTGCCTTTGGAAAATACAGCGATTAAGTCTTCAAACTCCACAAAAGATGTTATTTGCTGTGCATTTTTCAAATTCTGCTGCAGAAACAATATGACCTAAATATTTAATCAGGCTTAGCAGAATTGGCTTTTTTTGTTGCAGCAGATTAATCTAGTTTCTCTGAGCTGATACATGTGGCACGTATGTCTTCAAGACCTTATGTTTTCTCAGTAACATTAAAGATTTATATCCTTCATAAAATCTGGCATGCACCAAGAGGAAGACTACGAATTACAATTACTTAAACATTAGCACTGGGAATTCTTCTTTTGAATCCTCTAGGTGCCCTTTCAGACTACATTGTACTCACAGGGGCATTAGTGAGTACTGGCTTTGTACTGTTTTTCTATATCCTGCCCGATTTACTTCATTTCTGTGTTGTCAAAAAGATGTCAGCCTGGTGGTGCTGTTTGTGCTTTTGTCCTTGATATATTTGTTTTAAAATTGCAGTTGACTTCACTAGGGAAAATACCAGCTTTCTGGTTTAAATAAATCAGGATGTAAGTGGCTTTGCATGTTTTGCTTAGTGCTGTTGTCTCGTTCAAGTCTGTTCTTGAAGTTATGGGTGAAAAAAACAATTTTTGGATTTTTGGGGTCTTATTTTTTCTAAATATTCTTATTTTTTTCTGTTTAACCTGTGGCTGTAGTCTTGTATACACCTCTTGGATTGCATGGAGTTTGAGTTAAAAATCGGAAGTGATATGATCGCCTAAACCAAACCAATTGCAGTGTCTATTTGAGACATTGACAGACACAGGAACAGCAGGTTTGAAAAAATCTGTAGCAAAGTCTTGTTTGTTTGTTGATTGGATGATCTGTGTGTTTCACACACGGTCATCAGAGAGCTTCCAGATGATCAGGGAGACTCAGTAAAGCTGCAGAAAGCCACAGCATCCATTCATGCCAAGAGGGCAAACCACATCCTGGGGTGCATCAAACATAGTAAAACGAGCCAGTGAAAAGAGGTGATGGTCCTGCTGAATTCAGGTTTGGTGTGGCCTCACTTGAGTTCTGTGTGCAGTGCTGGGGCCCACCATTTAAAAAGGGCATGAAGGTCCTTCAGTGTGTCTGAATGTGTCCAGAGGAGAACAACAAAGCTGGTGAGAGGTCTCGAAGGCATGTCCAATGAGGGGCAGCTGAGGAATTCAGGCTCATCTAGTTTGGAGAGAAGGTGGCTGAGGACCAACCTCACCTTCCTGAGGAAGGGATGTGGAAAGGGAGGTGCTGAGCTTCTCTCACTAGGATCCAGTGATAGGAAGCTTGGAGATGGTTCAAACCTAAATCAGGGAAGGTTAGTCTGGATGTTAGGAAACACTTCTTTACAGGGAGAGTGGTCAAAGCCTTGAACAGCCTTCCTAGCTAGTCAGTGCCCCAAGCTAGTCAGTGCTCAAGAGGCATTTGGACAATGCCCTTAAAAACATGCTTGAACTCGGTCAGCCTTGAGTTGGTCAGAAAGTTGGATTAGATGATTGTTGTAGGTCTCTTCCAACTGAAGATATTCTGTGCAGGTGGGATGTGGCTCTGCCATCACACGAGTGTTGTTCAGCTCATTGCTAATCTCCACCTTCAGCTAATATTGACCTCAGACTCCCATTGATTTGGAGTGCTTTTTTGATGCCCTTGTTTGGGATTGTCCAGACTCTATGGAAAGGAGACTTTGTTTGCCTTCATCAAATCTGTGCTACGTTACAAACAAATATAGATATATTGGGTTAATTTTTATACAGACATAAAAATTACATGTTTCCTCTATATGTGTGTGGGTAACAGACAGTGAAGAGTGTGTACAGCAAAGGTCTCTGCCCTGTCTGGGGTCAGAGTGACGATAAGAGTGTTCATTTTAACTACTGCTGGTTCAGACAAATCTAGAAAGGTCTGAGGAAGAGGACAGGAGATTGTCATGAGGGTAAGAGTATCCTCATTGTACATTTTTTGTTCAAAATCACACATTATTCATGGTTAGCAAATGAGCCGTTTTTGTGTTGGTTTTGGTGTTCTGTTCAGTTTTTGTTTCTTCCTTTCAATTCCTCACCAGCAATGTGTAGTAGAAAAACAAACAAGAAACCCACAAAAATACACCTATGGAAGTAAACCCTTGGAGACTTCTAAATGCCGCTTCCTGACTTCTTCAGAATTGAATTTGATGCTTTGACTTGATGCCTGTCAGTTTGGAGCAGCTTCACTTGGAGCACCCACACTTATTTTAAAGATGATGTTGGGTTTTTCTGTTCCTGTTCATTTCTTAACCAATTTTTGTTCTGGAATCACATAGCTGATCTGATGTGAGAGATGGATGACAACCAGATAGGAAAGGATACTCTCACTTCAGTCTCTAAAATATTGATGCTAACCTCTTTTGGTTTAGATCTGAAAATTTGGGGGTTCTGTGGCTGTAATAGCCACAGCTATTAAAGAAAAGAATGTGAAGAACTTAACGTTCAATGGAGCGTATGGAATATACATACTTTTAGTTGTGATAACTGTAGTCAACTCTGATTTCCTAGACCTATGTAATCAGGCACTACTTCTTAGCTATTGGAACGGCGCTGTAGTGTTGTCAAAGGGTTGACCAGATAGCTTTTACTTTTTGTAAGAGGGAATTACTTCTGGTGTGGGATTTTAGTACAGTATGAACTGTAGTTTTGTCATTCAGGTAAACAAAATGCATGAACAATACATGCACACGCACCCCACCAATCAAATACGATGTTCTTTTTCAGCAATACTTTTTAAAAACTTTCAGTACAGTATTGTAGTTAAAGATTGCCTTTTGTTGTAAAGTAGAAGTAATGTGCCCCATAAAACGTACAGGGAGCAGAAACTTCAGTAACTTGTAACTGTAGGTCCAGTGGCTACTGGAAAACTGATTTCTGGTGGCTCAACTACATGATTTCAAACTCAGGATCCTCAACTAGTCAGTGGAATTTGGATGAGAAGTTTTCTTACTGTACATATCTTTTGAGGGATATAAGCCTTGATTTAACACAGGTTTAGATTAGAGGATTTAAATAATGGAGATGCTTAGTCTTTGCTGTGATTTAAGGTATGTTGGTCATCGTGGCTGTGTTACAAGTTGTAAAATGCAGGTTTATGGGATTGCTTAGCTCTTGGTATGAGTTTAAAATCACACCTTTTGATAAACAAGTTCACTTTTGCAAACAGGAACTGCCTTACCCTTATTGTCTGAAATGGTGGAAGGGGGGACCACAGAATTGCACGGGCTGTACTATACATATACATATATGAATACCCAAGAAGGCAGGTGACTCTTGGAGGTTTGGTTTCCAAAGTGTAACACGTGAGCCAGCAGCTCCACCAACACCTGGAGCTGGCTCTGAGAGCTGCCTGCCCACAGGAATGGTTCCTCCTGTGCTCAGTCCCATCCATGCTGGGGCAGGAGGAGGTGATGGCACCAAAGCTGTCAGTGAAGGGATGGCAGTGCTGCTGGCCCTGTCTGACACTGTGTCTGTTCCAACAGGGCATGAAACCCCTGGGTGAAGTTTCTGGGTAGTTTCTCCTCCTCCCATTACATGCCACGTTCTCATCCAGTTTGTCCCTTTGCAGTAGTGACAGCACCGGTGAATGGGCATGGGTTAACGGATCTGTCTGTCCTTTGAAACTGTGTTGTTCTATGTCAGACTGCTCCATTGCTTTCTTGGCATCATCCATTGACTCTTGGCACAAAAACCAAGGGACGTTAAACCATGAATTAGCTTTCTTAAAGGAAAATACCTCTTTTTTCTGTTTTTTCTCCCTTTACCCTTGTCTTTCAGTTATACCTGCCGCCACTTGCGGAGATATGTATATGTCTTGGACAAACTGTATTTCCCCCACTCTCACTGCTCCACGCTGCAGCATTGCTTCTCGACCCTCAGTGACAATGGAGAGGAACTCTTGTCTTTAACTTGTTCTCACATTCTCAGATCCTATGCTTCCAGGTTATTAACCTCTGCTCTCCATTTACTGCATGCTGCATGCTCTGTGACTGCTCTGTGCATGTTTTCAGTAAACTGATGAATAACGTTAATTTATAAGAGGATGTTTTGTGTCTTTGTGGCATCCTTGATATAGGTCCTAAAAATGTGGTAGAAGTGAATGTCTGATAACATTTTTGTTTCTTTTGTATTATATATATATATATATATAGTGTGTGACCTTTGGAAGTTCTAAATGCTTTTCATGTTAAACTATTTTAATCCTTTTCCCAAAACTATGACATAAGAGCATAAGCTGTGATTCATGAAGCTTCTATACAATTATGTAGTTTGTTTGGAATTAGTGGAGAGATGTAAGTCGTCTTACATGTAAGTGTCTAATACTTCATTGACGCCCATTGTCTATATAAATTGCTTTTCAAGAACGGGAATGACGAGAATCCACCAGCCCAAAATGACAACGTAAAATCCTTGTTCATGGTGCAGGGTTATATGTGCTCTACAGGAACTGCGAAATAGCAGGAATTTGAGAATAAATTCAACTTGCTGTACCCAAATGTTTTCTCTGAGCTGTTTACTCCAAGTGAAAATTCAAGTTTTACTATTTGACTGTTGACGCTGTGAATAATAAAATATATTAACCAAGATGCCAGAAGCTTTAGGGGAAAAAAGGCAAAAATTGCATGACAAAATTGATCAGAACATGGAAAACATCCAGGGTGGAAATGCAGCTTCCCAGCTAAGCCGGCGTACAATAGCAGTAGACCACACAGTAAACATAAGTAAAACCAGCTTTGATTTGTCAAGGGAAGAAAATACGGCATGCAAGCTGAAATAACTCTTTTTGTACAAAAGAAATTTTATAGTGGTACATAATGATGGAGAGTCACACTGAAGGATCTCAACAGGAGATGAAAATCTAGCTGTCCCAGGGGCGTTCTCCACATTAATTTGGAACAGGGATACGATATTAAAGTAGGCAAACCCCTAAGATTTCAAAGGCATTATTTAAAAATGAATAATAATAATCAGCACAGTGTACAGCAAAATCTTGTTTATGATGGAATGTTTTACACGTAGGAGCAATATCCCAAAACCATTAAAGAAATAGCTTAATTATTCCAGCTTGTTTCACTGAAATTTTGGTAATTCTGTACAATGGCAGTGCTACAACATTATGTTGGCAGAATCATGCTTGGGAGACTAAGTATTACTCCATGGATATTGCATCTCTCAGGTGGCTTTGTGGATGAAAATAAGCAGTGATAGCACTATATGCAGTTTTATATATCCAGCTTCTGAAGTTTTTTAGAGCAAAAAGTTTGTTTAATTAGTCTCCATACTGAAACTGATGGAGAAATAGTTTGCTGGTATTACTTTCTGAAATGGGAGTTACGCATCAGTTGAGATATATTAGAATATATCAGCCAGGGAGATTGTAAAATCTCAGGTTTTCATTACAGGCTATCCTTTTATGAGATAGGAGGAGGATGGAGTATTTCAAATAGAAAATGCTGCTAGAAAAATATATAGGTAGCAGGTTTTAGTGGCTAATTCTCTGTTGTTGTTCTGGTGATATATGGCTAGAAAAGTGTGTGCTCAGGAAACTTGCCCATGGAAGTCCATAAATAACATTAAATACAGTGGCATAAATGGAGGTGTCAAAAGTGTGTTTCGTGGGAATCTGTGCATCCATCCTATAGTAAGTACTGCAATATTTTATCCTGCTTAGAGAAGAGATGGGATGCATAAATTACAAACGGCAGAGAATTATTTATCATGGTGATTTATAAATTACAACCCTCCCACCCAGGCTTCTTTGCAGTGCTCCTGGTAAATAATATAAAACTTAGCCTTGACTAGTGGCTGGTCTCTAGCGCTGTCCTGCTACCCCAGATGATGTTGCCTGTCTTTAGACATCCCATAGAATTAAAGTTGTTATTACGATTTCAATACGTTTTGTGTGCAAATGTGAATATGTACGTGAACAGTTGTACTTTTAATTTGGAGGTGGGGAGAGGGAATTAATTTGTTTTACTGTATTTTATTTTGTCTTAGTTAAAGTAGGAAATATGAAGGCAGTTTTAGAGTGACAGCACTGACTAATTAGTACTTAATAACTACTGTTTTCCATTAAAGCACTTACAAAGGGTGATTTGTGTGAGATACTGGTGGTGACCTGTCAAATCTATAGGCACACTGTATCCCACACTCACGGAACAGCTAACCCTGGTTAAAGTGAGGGAGAGGGGAAGGAAAATTTATCTACACTATGTATGTGGCATATATTCCAGTGTCCTGCAGGGAGGAAGCCCACAGCACCAGGACTCCAGGCAGCTTTGACTGGGATTTAGTACCAGTGTTGCTTTTGGTGGTTTTTCCAAATGATAAAAACAGAGGAGATGCAATACCTATTTTATTATGCAATGCATTAGCATAGCATAAATATTGAGTCAGGGATTGTAATCTGTCTAATAATTCTGTTGTGGCTGTGCTGTTCATTGATTCTTGCAGTAACTGCTTCGTGATGTGAAATATATTCTCCCACCCTTACCATTATGGTTTCCTTTTGTATTGCGTGTTTGTCGTGTGATGTTTTTATGCTCGTGTGTGTTCCCTTTTTGTTTTAAACCTCTTCTGGTTGCAGTCAATCTCAGGAAAATTGTTTTTGAAAATGAAACTGGCTTAGTGCATGTACTAGCAAAAGGCAGTTAACAAGCAATGATTTGTTTTGGGATGCTGAACAAATTAAGGATGGTTTTATTTTCATAGCTAGCTTAACATTGTGTGTGTGAAAGAAGGAAATATGGTTTTGCTGAGCCTTGTAAATTGAGTAAACATGTTCCTGAAGCAGTAGAGCAAAATGAAAAATTATATGGATTCTTTTGAATGGAGTATTTTTGCCCAGAGTTTAAAAAAAGACCAAAGAAATATGATGTCAAATTCACAGTTTAGCCATTTTACATATCTTTTATTACTTAAGACTATGTTAGTTTAAACAGGGAAATGTATCTAATAAGATTTTAATACTCCCTTTCAGAAACGTTCTGGCGCATTGTCTGAAGCCTGTAGAGGATAAGCTTTGCAGCTATACTCCTCCCATGCCATCAGTGTTGATGGAATTATGCAATTGCATTAAAGAATGTGCAGTCTTTGCAGGATCAGGGCCTTGGAAGTTAGCTTTGAAAAAATCTGCTAATTACCAGAAATGTTTCTGTTGCTGTAATGTGATGGTGAAGTAGTGCGTAACGCCAACTTGTATTCATTAACCAGTTGTCAGCTCCTTTTCCCTTGGAGTGTGTGTTGTGCTGGGGCATTGGGGCTGGATCCTGGGAATTCATAGAATCACAGAACTAGAGACTGGTTTGTGTTTGAAGGGACCTTAAAGCTCATCCAGTTCCAACCCCTGCCACGGGCAGGGACCCCTTCCACTAGAGCAGCTTGCTCCAAGCCCCTGTGTCCAACCTGGCCTTGAACACTGCCACGGATGGGGCAGCCACAGCTTCTCTGGGCACCCTGTGCCAGCGCCTCAGCACCCTCACAGGGAAGAGCTTCTGCCTAAGAGCTCATCTCAGTCTCCCCTCGGGCAGGTTAAAGCCATTCCCCTTGGCCTGGCCCTACAGGCCCTTGTCCCAAGCCCCTCTCCAGCTTTCCTGCAGCCCCTTCAGGCACTGGAGCTGCTCTCAGGTCTCCCCTTCAGGAGCCTTCTCTTCTCCAGGCTGCCCCAGCCCAGCTCTCTCAGCCTGGCTCCAGAGCAGAGCTGCTCCAGCCCTTGCAGCATCTCCATGCCCTCCTCTGGCCTCGCTCCAACAGCTCCACGTCCCTCTTGTGCTGCTGCCCCAGAGCTGGATCAGGACTGCAGGGGGGGTCTCCCCATAGCGCAGCAGAGGGACAGGATCCCCTCCCTGAGCTGTTGCTCACGCTCTGGGGGTGCAGCCCAGCACACGGGGGGGTTCTGGGCTCAAGCACTCACTGAAGTCAGGTCATGGGGAGCTTCTCCTCACCCAGCACCCCAAGTCCTTCTCCTCAGGGCTGTTTTCAGTCCAGCTGTATGTTACAGACAGTCCTTTGCCAGGATGTGGATACCTGTCCTGTTCTTCGGTATGTACAGGAAAGGAATCAGAGTATCATTCTCAAAAGCTGCTAAAAACATTTGCAAGTCTTACGTACTTCCTTTGGCTTTAATCTGTGAAGGGTAGGTGGGGAGAAGCGTGACAGATAACGTGTATTGTTGAACCTTAAACGTTCTTTGCATGGTTTAATGCAATATGGAGAAGTACATAAATTAGTATTCTTTCAGATGAGTATTGACAGGTGTGAATTCTTTTTCTCTGATTCTGTAGATCATTTTGAGCGTTTTTTGCATTCAGCTTTAAGCAGTTAAGTTAAAAATCTCACCCTAAGTTACTGCAAGTAAAATAGTTAGTACGTCAGCCTTGCAAGAGTACTCTCTGGATAAGAAATCTGGGTGTTCTCTTCCAGAGCCTCTTCAGCTTTCTGAAGAATGGTCCTTTTCTTTTTTCCTGCTATTTCCAGTTAAAGCACTCAGTTACTTATAACTTTTGGAAATAATTTATATCGCTTCTGATACTTCTTAGTGTGATATTTTATATATGAAGTAACAAATATTGATCCTTAGGAGCTTAGCCCATAAGAGCTGATACTGAAAGTGGCCATCATGTAAGGAGAATGAAAGCATTCTTGAGAAATAATAGCTGTTGTATTATAAACATCTATTAGGTGTGACAACAGGTAAAGATAGAAGTCAAGACGATTAGCGGTATTATTTTGACTTTAACAATCATTTAAATGAGAAGGTCTCTGGTGTCGGACCTTGGTTAAACACGGCTGTCTCTGCAAGCCAGTCACCCTGAGTGAAGTAAGTGCAGGTAGGGTTCTACGCAAAGTGGTGTGGGAAAGATAAATGTCTTTTTAATTGGTGTAGGCAGGTGACATTAGTTTAAGAATGAGCCAATAGCCAAAGGTGACCAAAAAAAAACACCTTACTTCTGCAAGAAATTATGCTTGAGTCTTATCTTGGAAGGGGCATCAGTCACAGCAACTATTGAAAGAGGTTTTGGTTAATAACTCGATAAAAGCTGTGAGAGAAGGAAAATAATTTGTGAGTAAGTCTTTATACGTTTTGAACAACAGCTTTTTCATCTCTTATGAATAGCACCCCTTATTTTATAGGGTTAGAAATAGAATAATGAAAATGGCAGTGTCCTGATCAATCACAAGCAAGAAACAGCTTCACTTCACTTATCACTGAAGCAAACTATTTTTGGAATGGTAGAAAAATTAGTTTAAAAATTGATTTGGTTGAGGTGTTGGGCTTTTTTAATATGTATTTCTGCAATCTAAAGGTCTAAAAATCTTGGTGGATTTAAGTACTTCTAAGAATAAATTAGAATAAACGTAAGAATAAGCTACACTTTTTTTGAAAATACTTCTTAAAACCTTTTTTTTTCCTGCCAGATATTTTAGTAAGATTCTGCACCTTGCCTCCAAACCTGGCATCTGGCCTACCGTTTGTGGGTCCTGGTCCTTTTCTTTTTCTTTTATGTTCCCACAAACACTATTCCTTGTACTCCACTCAGCATTCTGCCAAGCCTGATAAGAGCGGAATTGGTACCCATTCAGGGATCACAGTATCATTGGTTTATCATAGAGTATAATTATGGGCTAGTTGGGAATTTTTTCTTCGTGTTGAGATGTAGGTCATTATTCATCCAGAGTTGGAGATTGTGCATTTCAGTGCCAATTAACAGCGTTTTTTTCTTAGCATGATCATCTGTACCCTGACAAATTCCAACTGCTGTCTTTGCCAGTGTTAAACATAAAGACTCAAAGATGGTATTAGTATCCATTTTTTACTTTTTATTTTCAATGCATAGCAGTGCTGTGGGTTGCTGGAATAATCATTGATTTCAGTAGTGACGCTACGTGCATTTTAAGTGTCTTAGGCCTTAAACATCTGATAATTTCATTAACTCACTTAAGAAGTAAGTAAAAGTAAGAATAAGTAAAAATGAACAAAGAAGAAAAGATATTATCAAGCTACATTAATATTTCTTTGAGGATGCAGGCTGATTTGTTAGGTTGCTGAGATTTCTATAGAGCAGCTGGTAACTTTTTGTGGAAACTGTTCTCTGAACTTCCATGCAAAATATTTTGTGTGGACTCAGTTATTGATCTCCATCACCAGCAGCAGATGAGGCTTTTTCTTTGGCCACTGGGTGGTGTGGAGCATTTCCCTGAAATCCAGCTTATTTAATCATTTTCCTTTGGGAAATAAGATAGAATTAAAACAAAATACGGTCAGAGGTCTGCTGAATGAATAATTTAATGTTTTATTGCTTTTTTATTGTGATTTTTAGTCAGCTGCTGATAATTTTATTGAAAGGTTGGGTTATTTTATTATGGAAGGATCACTTTACACTCAACATTGAGTGTCTTGGCAGTGGGGAATGGTTTATAAATAATTCTATTACAAATTCTTTGTCTTCGTAGTGCACAGCATATCGACCCAAGAAACCAGTGAGATACCAAATCAATGCTGTGGGTGTTTGGTGGGTGAAAAATCCTGTAGGACTGAGTTCATAGGTCTCAAAATGCTTTTTAAGTGGATACCCATCCATGGGGTGCACATCTAGTGGAAACCCTCATGCATTGGTTTAACTCCTAACCTATTTAGAATAGTGTATTGAGGATAGTTTTTAGGGAAGGTGTGATCAATAAAGGGGAAAGATTGCCAATATCAGAGAGTAACTACGTAAGCCTGTTGCAGGCAAAGTGTGTTTTCAAAGACCTGGTATTTTGAATTCCATTCATGTAGGGCACACACTTGGGGTAAGAGGTCTAGGTAGCATTGGTTTTAAAGGACTTGAAAGTACTCTAGGGCAGTTTTATGAGTACTCTGAAATTATTTGACAGATTAAGGGCAAATAAATCCTTTAATAAGGGGCCCTTTAGTACACAAAAGTGTAATGCACTCCAGTAGCTGGAAATGGAAGCAAACCCAATTGAGACTGGTTCATCCTTTTTTTTACATGGTGGATGATTCTTTGGAATAGTTTAACAAGGGCTCTGGATTTCCCAAGATTGTAATTGTTAGATAAGATTGGCTGCTTTCCTAAAAGATATGTCCGGGTCCAACCACAGCTATTGGACTTGAAGGAGGAAGTAGCCGAGGGAATTCCAATGGCCTGTGTCAGACGAGCTGATCAAAGTGGCTTCTTCTGGCATTAAAAATCAGAGTTACAGGCAGATTGCCATGCATGATTTTGTTGTTTTGTTTGTCCTACAGATTTGTTTAAAAAGCTGCATTTTGAGTCAGAATTTTCCCATTACAAATGTTATCTTCTCAGGTACTGTCCCCCAGGTGATGTGATCCAAAGAGTACAAAACAGCACTATTTGCCAAAACCCTACGTTCTCAGGCACCAAAAAGAATAATGAAATTGAAAGGGAAAAACTGCAAGATCTGTGTTCTTTCTATAAAATAATCTTTATTCCTCCCACCCTGGTAAAAATTTATCACAGACATGATCTAGACGCATTCTACCACATTAGCATGTGAAACTAAAACACATCTCAATCAGACGGAATTATTTTTAATTGAATGCTTATGAGCCCACGTTCCCATGAGATGAAATTGGAACAAAATTACTTTCACACATTTCCATCGTAGCAGTATGTTCAGAGTTTGGGGGTTTTGCACTCATACGTAATGTCTGGCAATTAATCAGGATTGTGGAGGGTGTCTTATTCTTTTATAAGTATGTAAATAAGCTATTGTTTGGAAACTATAAAGAGAAATACTCTATAGCTTGCCTGAAAAGTTCAGGAGAACGCTAATAAAATGGATGTCAGACCGAATATGATTTAATAGTTTTTAGCTGAAAGCAGAAAGAATTTATGCTCACGTAAGCCAATCTTCTGTCAGTCCAAGACCAAAAAGCCTTACTGAGGTTCAGCTTCTGTGTAGTGTCTGCTGGCTTTGCTAAGGTGCAGAACATCACCTCTACCTCTCCAGCAGCTTCAATAAGTCATTGTCACTGGCAGCATGGACTGCAACATGGATTATTCTCTGTTTTGTCCATTTGGTGATGCACTGTTGTCTGTTTTGGTTTCCCAGACAGCATTGCATGAACTTTGACTAGTGAAGGCAACTTAGTAAAATGTGTAATTATTGTCTAAATATAGAAAATTATTCACTTGGAAAATAACAAACATATGTTACTGATTCGAAACATCTTCCGATTTGTTAAATTGAAGCACAGATTCTCACCAAAGCTACATTTTGGCTTATGCAGAAGTCCTCTTTATCATGCGCTTTCGTTGCAATCAACAGGCTGTAGCTGTGATTCCAGCACTCCTTAAGTTCTGATGGAACTAGTGGAAAGTACTGACTGCAGCTAGAATTGCCACAGTTGGTAACTGTGATTAAGGTGCTCCAACCAGAATGACTGTAGTTAAGCATCAGAATGTATACTTCAGGTTTTTTTCCTTTTAAGTATTTGCATCTTGCAATAAATTGAGAATTAAGTGTTTAATCCATACAGAGAGACATCTAGGTGTCTACCTCGAACTGAGTAGTGCCATAAATACTAAAATATTTCAGAGAACTTTGCAGACATCTCTTGGAGACAAGTAAGTGATTAAGGGATTCAAATCATGCATATGAACAGTGGGGATGAATGAAATTTTGGCAAAGGACTCTGAAGAACAGAAGCAACAAGAGATTTATGTTATCAATAGGAGACAAGCTTGGCTTTTAAGGTTGCATGCAAAGTATCCCAATCCATAAAATGTGTAAAATTTTAGTTCAGCAGTAGTTTTTAATCAATAAACCCAACAATCAATAGTGCAGTTTAAAAAACAAAAAATTAAAAAAGGAAACCTCACAACATACTCTTAATACTGTAGGTAGCTTTCACTTGAAATGTGATTTGGTTAGCAGGATATGGTGCATAAAATGTGTGGCTGAGTAGTCTGCAGATTCTGGGTTGATTGTAGAAGTCCACCTCGTTGTGCTAGATGTACCGGCTGACTTCAGGATGCATAATGGTATGTTAGTTTAAAAATGATGAGTCCAAGAGAGGAATCTGATTCAGTAAAATTCCGATTTTTTTTCAGTAAGCCCAGACTGTCTCAAAGCAAGTGTTTTGATATGTTCCGCAGAGGTGTTCTGCACAGGAGCCACAGGGTAGAACTGCTTAGTAAAAATACCTGAGAGTTTCCATTTTCCTAATTAATTGCAGCTCCAAGGTGCATCAGTGTGGGAAAGTTTGTTTGTTTTAAATAGTATCTTTATTTATAATTTGTTGCCAATGTAAGCGATTAGAAGCATCATCCTTGTGGTTCTCCTTCTGGAGTGGCTCTGGGTGATCTCTCAGATGCCCAGCCATTCAGCTTAAGTTAGTGATTCTCCGGCAAAGAGGCAAGTGCCACCAGTGAGGTGTTGTAAGAACATTGCAATGAAGGCAGAGCCTCTGAGTTGGAGAGTCCTGCAGACCTGGCCTGGCTCTGGACATGGGGATGGATGGAAGGAACAGGGAACACTGAGACTTGATTAACAGAGGTATAGCTGCTAAAGACTTGGAAACTGTCATCCAGATGCATCCATACTGATCGCAATGACCTG
The DNA here is from genome assembly GCF_034315485.1 of Pezoporus occidentalis. NCBI lineage: Eukaryota > Metazoa > Chordata > Aves > Psittaciformes > Psittacidae > Pezoporus > Pezoporus occidentalis. The sequence goes on from NW_026913393.1 coordinate 222,032, forward strand.
AAACACTCCAGATCTGCAGAGTTAGTAAGGACTATTTATCATGGAATCATGGAATAGTTTTGGTTGGAAAGGACCTTAAAGCTCCTCCAGTTCCAACCCCCTGCCACGGGCAGGGACACCTTCCACTAGACCAGGTTGCTGCAAGCCCCATCCAACCTGGCCTTGATCACTGCCAGGGTATCCGACTACAATAAGTGTTATTTCTCCTCCCATTTTGGTATTGCCGTCCCTCACCACAGCCTAGTTGGCCAAGAAATGCAGGGGGGAGTGGGGGGGAAGTGGAGGAGGGGAATTAGTCAGCTTTTTATTCTAATCCTCCAAAGGATTAATTTAAGTTGTGTAAGGAGGGTTTGGATCCCCACTCTACAGCAGGATGTAGGGGTTGAGAGCTGTGAGCTATTCTTAAGTGTTTTTGTTCTTTCGTGTTTGTAAGCTGAACTTGTGAGAAAACATTGATGAGAATGCTCCCACTGCACCAGCCACAGATCAGAAAAAGCAGTGGGAGAGGAAAATAAGAACAACCACAAGTGGTTTCCAAAGATGACTAATCCTGCAGCCCCAGTGTAACCTCCAGGACAGTGATTAGCAGTTGGCTTTTCTTCTAAACGCTGGAAAAGCTTTATGGGGCGTCAGCCTAGTTGAAAACTAGTTCAATACATGTACAGTAATGAAAGAAGATTTTCAAGTTTCCATTTAATGTTCCTGCCTCACATACTTGACCACTTTAGATACTTCTAGGTGTGTTACGTGCAGCTCATCTATGTTACTTAATAGTTATCAGAATATTTTATGAAAGAGAAAAACAGAATTTTGTAGGTGGGATAAGAAGGTGCCTCCAAGGGAAATTGCTTGTCCTCAATAGTTTGATAGTTTTTTTGACTTCCAGTTGGTGAAAAATCAGCTCTTATTTGTAATCTTGCATAGATTGAAGTGCAGTCCACATTAGTGGTCTACTAAGAAGTGAGCCTCCCAGGAGCATCTACTCTACTGAAGGTGAATATCAACCCTACTGGCTGTTAGACGCCACGGAAGTTCTTGTTATGCGTTTGGTAGAGCATGGTCAAACAAAGAGTTGTACTTTCTTAATTTGGAGTTTTATTGTGAGCTCTGCTGTGATTGCTCCTCAGTCTTGCAGAATAGTTTTAAGAGAATTCAATATAGATATTTACTTTCCTCCAAGTGCAAAAAGACACAATTCCTTGCTTTCTCTGCAGCATTCACCCAGCAGAAATTAAAAACTCATAAATAAATAAAATTGGATCTTTCTGGTGTTGAATTCTTCCAGTTAATCACCAAACCATCCCTTTGCTGCTGTAGGATTTTACCCCAAAATAAATTTTCTGTGTTTCCCAAAGTGTTTCGTAGCGCAGTTGTGGTTTTGCTTGGCTTCTACATTGACGTGGTGTTTATTTCCAGCAGGCAGCATTGCCTGCATTTTGTTGTTTGTCTCAGCTGCGCTCATGGTCATTTCAAAGAGTCACCAAATTGGTTGGGAGGACATTGTCATGACCATGCCCCTGCCCAACACGCAGTCACCTAGAGCCAGTTGCCCAAGGCTGTGTCCATTTTTAATATCTCCAAGGATGGTGACTCCACAAACTGTCTGGGTAACTTGTTTGTTCTTGCTGGGTTTTTTTTCCCTTATGTTTAAATGCAATTTCCTGTATTTCAGTTTGTGTCCATTTCCTCTTGTCCTTTCTCGGGGCACCACTGAGTCTGGCTTCGTCATCTTTACACCTTCCCATCAGATATTTGTATCCACTGCAATCCCCTTGAGCCTTTTCTTCCCTAGGCTAATCAGTCCCAGGTCACACACTCCAATCACTTAATCATCTTTGTGTCTCTTTGCTGGACCCACTCCAGTACGTGCATATCTGCACTGCTGGAGAGCCCAGTGCTCCAGATAAGGCTTCCCAGTGCTGAGCAGAGAGGAAGTGTCACCTCCCTTGATGAGCTGGCAACATTCTGCCTAATGCAGCCCATGGTGCCGTTGACTTTCATTGCCGTGAGGGTGCACTGCTGGTGTATGTTCAACTTGGTGTCCACCAGGACTCTTAGGTCCTTTTCTGCAAGGCTGCTTTCTAGCTGGTCAACATGCAGGATCCAGTAGTGCCCTTTGCTCAGCTTCATGAGCTCTCTGTTGGCTGTTTTTCCAGCCTGCCTAGGTTCCTCTCAACAGCAGCACAACTGTGTGGTGCATCTTTTCCCAGTTAAAGTACCTGCAGTCTTGGCGAGAATGAACTCTGCACCAGCAGCCAGGTCAACAGATGTATTGAGATGAGCTCTTAGGCAGAAGCTCTTCCCTGTGAAGGTGCTGAGGCGCTGGCACAGGGTGCCCAGAGAAGCTGTGGCTGCCCCATCCCTGGAAGTGTTCAAGGCCAGGTTGGACACAGGGGCTTGGAGCAAGCTGCTCCAGTGGAAGGGGTCCCTGCCCATGGCAGGGGTTGGAGCTGGAGGAGCTTTGAGGTTGACTTCCAACACAAACCATGATATTATTCTATGATTAATGAAGATGTAAAAGAGCACTGACCCCAGAATCCGTACATGGGATACACCACTCATGACTATCCTCCAGCTGGACTTTGTGCCGCTCACTCTCTAAGCCCACCCATTCAGCCAGATTTCTGTCCACTTACCGAGCCTTGACTTCCATCAGTTTGTCACAATTTTGCTTAATTTGGGAATACTACAATTACCTGGATTTTTCATTTAAGCACCTTTATATTGTTTGTATAGTTGACCACATTTGCAAATTGCTTTAGTATCCAGAATAGTTTTGGTATCAAATTAATCCAGATTACATCAGTAGGGTTGTGAAAACTCATCTTTGCATACCTTTGCTTGTCAGCTGGATAAATTTCAATTCAGGAAGGTGCTTGTATGACACAACGTGCCTAGAAACCTATGTTGTGTCTCTTCCATAATATCCCATTGAAATACAACTTGTATTTGTTCCCACGCTCTGGCTTTGTCTGCTGCTTCCCAAGGTGGAAAGGAATCAGCATCCCAAGCAATGAGCGTTGTACTTGCTTTTTGTACAGTATAGGATAGAAATTTGTTGGTGTTTGCTCTATCATCGTACTAATTGAGTTCTTGGAACTGTTTCCTTTGCTTCGGGAAAAACAGAATGACCTGGAACATCACAGAAATTTGCCTTTTTAAAAACACATTTTGGGGAGGATGGGATTTTTGTTTTGTTTTTCTGGGTTTTTTTTTAGGAATTTGGGAGGATTTTTGAATTGATAGAGGCAGAAAGTATTACACAGGGGAATAAGATGTATAAAACTGAGTGGGAGGTAAAGTGCAAAGCACAACCTCTTTTCTCTATGGGAATGAGGTTAATTTTCGAATAAATTGAAGACAATCTAAATTTAATTACTGTGCATCTTGAGGGACTGGGACTTAAAAAAAATATATATCATGTTGGTTTTTAAGATGGAAAAATATTGCACAACTGCAAGAATGCTGAAATGAATCATTAAATCAAATCTCTATCAGCTTTCCCACCAATCCCGGGACCTGAGTGTGTTTGTCTGAAGGCAATAAAATAACCTCTCTGTAAGAATGACAAATTCAGTAGAGAATAAGGTAATTTAGGATGGCAGTGTATGTGGGGAATAACCTTTTTCTTACTGAAAATGTAACAAACAGTAACTTTGAACTGCTGCTTCAAATCTGCTTTCTCTTACCTAAGGGCTCTTCATGCCCATGTGATGTTTCCAGATCTTAGCCACAATGTCTGTAACACCTTTTTGACTGAAAAACAAAAATTAACAACCCTGACAGGCAGACTACAGGGAAGAAACACGATTACGTTTTAGCTCTGTCGAGGTTGGGTAATGATACATGGGTCAGACGTGATGCTTTGCTAAATATGGAAAGTATTCTTATAAAAGATGAAGGGCTGGTCAAAGACAGAGCTCCTTCAGGATGCTGACAAGCCTTTTCCTGCTGTGAGCCATGGTGATTTTGATCGCACGTGTTTGTCGTTTGGGAGAGCAGTACTGGTGATGGAGACAAAAGCTGCGCAAATTCAGTACTCCAAACATTTTTCCTTCCTTAAAGGCTTCCAGATGATCTGTTCTGAATCTGTCATCTTCCTACAATGATGAGTAGTGTAGAGCGTTTCAAACTGTCTCTAATGTATTTCTAAAAATGTTCTGTAGATGCGGAAGACCATGGTGTGTTCTTCATACATACCCGGGAGTTCTGTCTGTAAGCATTACAGGTCCTTGCTCTGCATTTGCATAGACTGTTTTACGGGTGTATTTTAAGAGCTGTAGAACAAGAGGGAGAAAATCACTGAACTTCAGGTTTAGGGTGCAGTGTTAGGAAGGTCAGCTTTACTGTTCATAATAAATATACACATAAAATGAAGCAGATGAAAGACCCTGGTGTAATTTCTAACACATATGTAAGGAAGGGCATGGATTCTGTACAAAGGCTGTAGCTACTAAGAAAAGAGAAATAAGGAAAACAAAGAAAAATGTTGAATAACAGGAATTAAGAAAATGCTATGGGCTGGCTTCCCAGGACGTTGGCACAGCGCTTGTACTGAACTGGGCAAGGCCAAGCTAGGGCTTCCTAAAGCCAAATTAACCTCCATGTGGATGATTAACTGTAGCTTTTTCCATAGTGAATTGAACTCTTACGAAATGCTGCATTATCCCTTGTTTTGTTCAGCATCCGCTGCTGTTAGATTCTGACTGGATATTAACATCCCTAAAAAAAAAAAAATAAAAGAAATAGTGCTCTTGATAAATGTTTCTTTCAGTGACGCAGATATTTTTCAGGATGAAAAGACCTATTTTTTTATTTCCTATCTATTTTGACGTGAATTTTCCTTTGGAAAGAGGTTTATTTATGACTGCCTACGTTTCGCAGGTATGCGTCTAGGTACATGAATCCACAGAAATTCAACAAAGAGGATTGATGTTGACATTACAGTGAAGGATGTAGACAATTTTTTGCTTGTGGTATTTATTTTTAAGGTACAGTGCTGTTATGCTTTTACAGGAAAGGTTTAGTAATAGAGATTAAACTTAATCTTGGTCTTGGTGTTGAAAAATATTTATATATTACATTATTTGACATTATCCAGCATTTTTCTTCTTTTTTTCCTTTTTTTCAAGTAGTAACACCTTGATGAACCTCTAAAAATTTTTAAGCGTTTCAGTTGCTTTCAAAGTTTGTATACCTGCATATCAGTGCTATTTGCTGCCAGAAGTAGTATTTCCAACAAATACTTATTTTGGAGGAAGTTGTGTGTATCTGTACACATGCATACATGTATATTAGACCAGATATTATAGTATGAATTTTGAGTTCACGATAAAGTACCATACACTTCCAATAGAAAGCGCTCTCCTCCATTCCTTTCAATGTATTTTCCTATCAGTGGATTTCATGTCCAGCATGATTTATTGAGAAACAAATGCATAAGTAAAATCTGAAAATTTGAAATTCTGTATTTTTTTGGTTTGAATACATGTGCCTTTGGAACTGCAGTTTGTGTATCAAGAGGGAACATCCTGAATTACTGCCTGGTAAAGTTGTAGGGGAATGAACAAGCTGCTGATCTGACTTTAGCTCTTTAGGAGTGCAGCTCAAACTATAAACTATTTTGCTTGCCTGGAAGTTAAAACTAGATTTTTTGAGCCAAAATCACTAGTACAGCATGGATGGAGGTACTCTTCTGAATGATACACTCAATATGTTGTGTTTTACCAGTGCATTAAAAAGAAAAAATAATGGCTTGATCAAAATTTCACTTGAAGTTTAGGGAATAATAGATTAAGGTTATCTGTGAAGTTTTAATTCAGTATCATAGTTTCAGAGCAAAACTAAAATCTTTACTTAGGCATTTTTATGCATATTATGGCTATGCATTAGGGTTTTGTTGTGAATGTAGTATTATTCACTACTTTGTTTTTCTACATTGTCTTTATTCCCTCTGTGGCCTCAGGGCACACTGAGCTCATGCCATCTAAACTCTGTCCGGAAGACAAAAAATACTCATTTCCTTAATTACTGATTTTTTTTTTAGATCCCGTGGTACTCATAACAGTTTCTCAGAGATTCACAAAGAAAAGAAAGTATATATGTATTTGGATTTTAAAAAAATTACTACCAACTGTAAGCAGTTACGGAAGTTATCTAAAGATACAAATGCATTAGCATTCAAAATTTTCTTTCATTATGGGGTTTTACAGGTCTAGAATCATAGAACTGTAGAAGCATAGAATAGTTTGGGTTGGAAAGGACCTTAAGATTATCGAGTTCGAACCCCCCTGCCATGGGCAGGGACACCTCACACTAAACCATGCCTCCCAAGGCTCTGTCCAACGTGGCCTTGAACACCACCAGGAATGGAGCATTTACCACCTCTTTGGGCACCCTGTGCCCACGCCTCACCACCCTCACAGTAAAGAACTTCTTCCTTATATCCAACCTAAACTTCCCCTGTTTAGGTTTTAACCTGTTACCCCTTGTCCTATCACTACAGTCCCTAATGAAGAGTCCCTCCCCAGCATCCCTATAGGCCCCCTTCAGATACTGGAAGCTGCTCTGAGGTCTCCACGCAGCTTCTCTTCTCCAGGCTGAACAGCCCCAACTTCCTCAGCCTGTCTTCATACAGGAGGTGCTCCAGCCCCTGATCATCCCTGTGGCCTCCTCTGGACTTGTTCCAACAGTTCCATGTCCTTTTTATGTTGAGGACACCAGAACTGCACACAATGCTCCAGGTGAGGTCTCACGAGAGCAGAGTAGAGGAGCAGGATCACCTCCTTCGACCTGCTGGTCACGCTCCTTTTGATGCAGCCCAGGGTATGGTTGGCTTTCTGGGCTGTGAGCGCACACTGAAACCGGCTCAAGTTTCTCATCAAAATGACCTCATTGTTATGCAGGAGGCAGTCCTTGCAACCAAGATTATATTTGGGACCATGTTTTTGCTGTGATGCCTATGTCTGGTTTGAATTTCTGATCATATCTGTAAAGTCCTTAGCAGCAGCTTTACTGTAGAGTCCTGACACGTCCCATGGATTTTCTTTATTTCCTCCAAAACCATTTGTAGTGTGTTAAAATTTCAGAGGTTTTATGTCAACAGGGTAATTTAACTATAGTGATTAGCAAGAGGCACACAGAGGCTTTCCATGACAATTAGCAGAGTTATCTCCGTGCAGGGAGGAGGACGCCCCTAAGATCAGGAAGGACCTTACCAAAGAGAATGTTGGTCATAGAATTGTAGAATCACAGGATGGTTTGTGTTGAAAGGGACCTTAAAACTCATCCATTTTCTGCCCCTGCCGCAGGCAGGGACACCTTCCACTAGAGCAGGTTGCTCCAAGCCCCGTCCTACTTGGCCTTGAGGAAAACAATAAAACTCATTCCTTTGGAGCAAGAATGGCAAAGAGACATTTAGGGGTGGGCTTTGAAGAAAAGCAGTGGGGAAGGAAATGAAGGCGTAAGGCAAAACCGCGTGATAATGTGTCCTCCTGGCAGCTCATTTCTCATTCTGCTGCTTCAATATTGACGCTCAGTTTTCTGAAGTTAGGTCAAAGCCATGATATTATTTCCAAGGTTCTAAGGAGAATGCAAGGAACTATTAGTTTTAACTGTGATGGGGCACTGAAGGGCGCTGAGCGAGGTTACTGTAACGACAGGGTTAGGGTGACATGCAATGCCAGAGGTGAGGACTCTTGGCGACAGAAGTGTGGTTCAAGACTCACGTTTTGCCTGAGTCTTAGCCTGAAGAGGGCTGTTAGCCATGCACATACCCTGTGATTTTCTGCATATGGAATGAGTCCATTAACTCCTAACATGGATCCCAGATTCTTTCCTGCCAGAATGAGAACACAGGGGCACAGCAATTTTCTTTTTAAGTGTAGCGATGACCCAAAATTGTATAAATATCTATGTACATGCACACCCAGTGTGTCTGAGCAAAGCCATGCTAAATGAAAGCTGTTTAAAGGATTAAAAGTTGGACCTTTGGTTGCATGGTAGTGATATCTTTTTAATTTTCTTGTCATTTCATTGTTCAGAGTCCGTCTTTGGGTTTTTGGGTGGGAGTTTTGCTCAGGCTGCTTTCTCCAGCAATTTCCTCTGATTCTCACCCACAGAGTTTTGTCCTAATTCAAGACAAATGTCTTCTCCCAGCAGCTATGAAACACTTACCCTGTTGAATTACGAGCAAGTGGATGAAATGGAATTATTGTATACTCTGCCCATTCAGTATTCTTGTAAATATTAACAGTACAAACACAGAGAACATGGAAAGGAATTAAGTTCCTTGAGACAACTAAGGGAAATTCAGGGTTATTTAGCTCAGAGTAAACCTTTTAATTAGTCTGAGCTTTACAAATATGTATTCTGTTTTTACTGGACTACATATGTCTTCCCCCCCATAGCTTTCAGCCTTCCTGAATTTACTTTACCACTTGCTACTCTCTGTTAGAGAAAAATAGAACAAATGTCTAATCAAAAGAAGCATCTCCTGTAGGATTTGCATGGGAGGTTTCAGCCTGTGGTAGCTTGCAGGCTGGTCATTGGGTTTATACTTTAATACAGGCTGGTTATTGAGTTTATACTTTAATACAACATGGAGTTAGGAAGATGTTGTTTCTAGGTGTTGCTCCTCATCCCTGCATGACTCTGTCTTTTAAGTGGAATCACAAGCACATTTGACATGCCATAAAAAAGGAATGAAATTATACTGGGGAGGGATTTTACTGCTTTCTGTTTTTTTACTTCTCTAGCAATAGGAGCATCGATTTCCCAACATTTGTTGGAAAGTGGCCATGAGCTGCCTAACAATTCATGCCTTCAGTTGAAAAATACATTTCTTTCTGCAAATTAAACTCTCAGCTTACTTTTATAAATATTTATTTCTGCCTCACCACATCAAATTCCTTGCTTCCATTTTTTATTCTCGTTTCTTTTTGATTACATTTTAGCAGAAAATCCTGTTTATTAATGCAAAGCCTCCATTAATTGTTCTAGGTTGCTTCTGAATTTGCGTATATACTTTTGGCACGCGTGTTTGGCGACTGCGTGTTTTTCTACTTACTAATAAGAAAATTCCTTTAGGAGACAGTTTGGAATGTCTTTGTAGCACATGAATTATAGATACCTGTTCATATGTAAGCAGTGGCAGATAAAAGGATGCTCATTAATATTAATGAGAGGCTTTTGTCTTGAAGTAAAGCTTTCTTGAAGTACTTAATTTATTGTGTTCAAGTTTAGGACTGTAGAATTAAAAGAATGGTGTTTAAAACTTGCTGTTTAACAGGAGGATGGGATAGCAATCCTTTGTTTACCGAAGTTGGGTTAAAATAATTTGTGATGCTTTGGGATTTGCCCTGAAATAGCAGGCAGCTGAGGCACACAGCCTGTTTCCAAGGGGACACAAACTCATGTGGCTGAGAAGGCAGAGTTGTAGACAATAAAAGTCAGAAGAAGTCTGATCACCAACCAGCAAAGTCAGAACATGGCAATACCAGAATCATGTGGACCTTTTACTACCTGGGAGAAGCTATTTTCATTTCCTGATCCTTTAAATACCCTTTTGGTGAATAGGCCCATCAGTGATGCCCATACAAACCATTTTATTTTCATCCATGACCTTTGTGAAGACTCAACACTGTAAGTCTCTTGGTTTCACATCATCTCCACAAGCCAGAAGGACCTAATCGTAAATATAGCAAAGCTTTGTTCAGCAGAAGCTAGTCACACTTCACTTTACAAGATTAGATAGAAAGGTATAAAGTACACTTCAGGGGTTTTATCTGTTAAGCATTTTGATAACTTAATTGGTTATCCCACATGTCTCCCAGGCATTAAAGTTGGGCTTAAATAAGTAAGAACAGTGTCCCTCCATGGAGCACTTGGGAATAGCCCTTGGGAATTCTCCATGGCTATTGTCTCTTGTTATTTCTATTTATGTATTATTACAGCTTGGATAATTCAAACACAAAATGCCTCAGGGGCTCTTCAGTAGACATGGGCATTTGGGGACTCTAATGATTTTTCTGCATTTATTCATGTTAAATGGATTTCTCCCTGGGCCTGGTTCCTTAAGTGCTTACAGAGCACTTCTCCGTCACCCACAGAAAAGCTGTTCAACTGCACCTACTACACTTGCTTGCAGTCAGTCCCCCCATCTAGGACTGTAGTACAACACATTTATTGTATTTCACATGAAACAACATAGTGCATTTGTTTTGATGTGGCTTCTTGTGTGATTCCGGTCCTCTGCTTGGAAATAAATGTCAGTGCAGGCATCTTATCCAGTGCATGTGTAGAGTTCTCATGTCATAGTGCTCTCTTTTTTGCTGTAATACATTAAAAAATAGGTCAAAACCAAGAAGTGTTTCTTACATGTACAGGAATTAAGGTATGGTTTCAACTTTTGTATGTCAGCTTTCAAAACGAAGATATTTTTAGACCTTGCTATATAAAGGAGTTTTTTCTAATATGATGTGGCATTCATGCAGGCATTGTAAAACCCTATTGTTTAAGGAGTATTTGCATAACATGGTTTCGGTGTTTAGGGCTTACATTTAGTTCTTTAAAATTGAGAACAATAGTACATTTGGCACGTATATGAGAGCAGAGAGAAGGAACAGCACGGAGTATTGCAGAATTGTCTGAGAACATTCATCATCAAATTTTTTGATCCGTGGAACTGGTTTTTTCCATCACCAGATAGTGTTTTGTGTTTGTGTGCTGTTCAGTTTGTTTGTGGTATGCTTCTGAACAAGGACAGTGAGGATAAAAGATTCAGAACATCTGAATTTCCAAGCTTCAAATAAATTACGTTTCTAAATACCTAGGTAATGGAAAATTTTCCTCCTTGAGAAGCTCACTAGTGATTGGGTTTCGGAGGAGTCCAATCATTATCTGACCTTCCTTGACCTGACCTTCCTCTGCTAAGGTGCTCAGTTTGTCTCCCACTCTCTGACAGTGCCCCTTTCTTTCAGGCTCCCATCTCTTTCTTTGTGTCATAGCATCAGCCTAAACTCAACTCACATGCTTTGGTATTGAGATTCTCTTCTTTCCTCCCAGATTTTTGTCTCCTCTGTGCCATTGCTGCGACAGTGTAAATAGGAATTTTTTTGCACCTCAAGCCTGGTTTCAGCCACCTCTCTAAGAGAGCTGTGCCCACGGAACCAGTGCTTTAGTTTCTGTTTCAGTAACTCTTTCTCCTTCCAATAGCTTGAAGGGTTCTCTATAAAGATACTTCTCTCCATGTGCCTATTTTCATATTTTGGTCAAATCATCCATCCATCTTTTCTCAGATCCATTAAATAATTTCTTGAGCGTGTCATAGAGAGGTATGTTTTCTGGTTTAATAATTACTAACCCAATTCTTTTCTGAACATTCGTGTTTCCAAGCCATCTTTGTGAAATCTGCACACAGGATGCATGTCATATAAATGATGGTTAGACGCCCATCACAACAGGGTTACTGTTATGCTTTATTTTATTTCTGGTTTCATTGAACTTGTGCTGATTGTGCTTGACAAGGTCTGTTTATCGATGCCAGTGATACTGTCCCTTGAATGAGTCTCACAATCACTGTTCCATTGTTATGCTGAGGTTTAACTGGCATGTCATTATCTTGGGGCATCCTATATAGTTTCTTAAAAGAAAGTGCACTAGTCCCTTCCTTTCTCGTGGTCCAAAGCTTTTAGAAAGGTCTAGTTTTTTGCAAATTCCAACTTTGGATTTACTTCTTATTTTAATTCCCCTTTTTTCTAAATTTTAGTTACAAAAGTTCCATTCTATACATTACTTTTTTTTTAATGTGAGAAGTCTACTTAATGAGCTGTTTCAATCTGCTGTAAATCAGACTTTCTGCCGAACTTGCAGAACACTTTTTTGTGTTGTTCATGATTCTTGGCTTGTGATTTTTGGTGGACGATGAAGAAATTAAGTTGCTAAATGCGTTCCCCTTATTGACTTTTTTCTTTTTCTTTTTTCTTCTTTTTGTCCCCTGATCTACAGGCTTTCTCGATTTGGCTTTTTGAAGGCATTATGTTCATATATTACTGGTTTGAATTTTATTGTGTGTGCAAATAACACATAATCAAATCACTTGTATTTAAGCAACCATTACTGTTTAGTCTGTAATCATTTTCTTATTGATCGAAGTTCAGCCTTGTGTTAAATTAAAAACTTCATCTGTGTAGAGGGAGTTAAGAAACTAGTGCTTTCTTATTCCTAAAAATCGGAAACACAAGACCTTGAGACTTTTGTTCAGCCTTGAATCTTCCACGTTGGTTGAGCTCATCCGTGGTGTGATTTGATGATGTGTAATGGATGCCAGCTGTTAACTTGATCTTGACGTTGTTCCAGCCTGTTATTTTCCTTGCTAAACACTGATCCATAAGTACTTCTGAGACTGAGAGCTGGGTTGAGGTACCAGGAATTTTAAATTGTTCTGTTCAGAACTTGTTATTGATATAGAATGTCGATAATGGGTGAAATTGAAGGGCTGTGGAGGTCCATAGCCTGTCTGACAGTCAATGGAGAAGAAGAGAAGAAAGAGGAAAAATATTCTGGTCGAAAAATCCATGTTCTTGTCAGCGTGTGCAGGCTGCCCTCTGTGACCATGTACTTATTATCTGTATCTTTATATTTGATCTCAGCTTGATTTTTAGTGTGGCAGAAATGGAAGTGTGACTAAGACATGAGAGGGGAATTTGGGAGAAAGTCTTAATTTCCACCTCTGCACAAACTAGCACTTGTCTCTTGTACCTCATTGTGGGGGGTGGACACAACCTTGTTGTAAAACATTGTTGCCTGTTTTTAATCATTGTTCATGCTTTAAAAGTCAAAGTAAAGCCCAGAAACTTAGAGACACTGAAGAGGTAACTGCATCAAAATGAACCATCTCTTTTAAAAGGCAGTATTTAGTGATGATGAAAGATATTTATGAGCTAAATTTCATGCAAGTGCCTTTTGAGGGTTGTAACTAAATCTGATACTTTAAAAATGAAGTTGATATTTATCAAGGTGGTTTTTAGAGGCAGAGATAGAGGCAGAGTAAGAAGAGAATTGCTTGGTGGCGAAGTTTTACATCATTTTAGGAGGCAGCACTGCTTCCTTCACAGCTCCAAATTCATCACTTAATTGACATTTTCTGTTTAGTTGTAGTGTTTCTGCAGAGCTATTTTTGAGTTTGGTCTTGGTGCAGTTCTCTACAATTTTATTCTCAGTATGAAAAATCCCTTCCTACGTGTCCCTGCCATCATGCTCCTCATGTTCTTTGAGAAGGGTAGCCAGTTTATGAAGAAGAAAATTGTGTTGAGTTTTTTTAACCTGAATATTGGTGTTCTGGGCAGCAGGGAAATATTTAAGGAAGCAAAAATACGATATAAAGAAATAGTCTTAAGGCCTTTTCTTTTCTTTTTCCCAGTTCTCCACATTTCTGCCAGAGAAAATAAATTTGCTCTTTGCCACTGCAGTTCCATGCAGAATACCAGTGGATGTGCATTTTCCTCTTCACATGTATTTAATAAATGCACTATTCCGAATCCTGATCTCATGCCACTGTTTGTATTTAAATTTCCTTTATAGCCAAAATGCTGTATGTATTTTGGAGAAGAATCTACTAGTTGGAAATCCTTTTTATTCCAAATTCTTCCTCTTTGTGAAATTATCTGTATCTTCTGAAGCAGACAGACACCAGATTTAATCTGTTCTTACTGTTCACACACCCCTAAGCATCACCAGGTTGGTTTTAACCGATTATTCTGTCTCCACAGCACTAGATGGTGCTGATGACAGTGTCTCTGCAATATGAGCCTTCAAGAATAACAATGATGGGAAAAGCGGTGCTTCTGTTTCAGACCAAGGACTACTTCGCAAATCCAAATTTTGATTTGAACCGAGATTTCAGACCACAAACGCAATAGCAGATTATCAGAGGGGAAAAGGTGGAAAGCCTGCTAATACATCTTCCCTTTTCGACAGGGAATGTCCTGCTAGTTTTGACCAACAGCTGTGAATGAGTGGGAAGTTGACATTCGGAATGACACATGTTGTCGAGGCTGTATTGGATACCCTGTAGATAAGAACAAGATTCTGGTTTTCATGACATTAAATGTGTTGTTATCCTGAAAACACTAAATGTTCTAAACCCGTAACCACCTCATAGGCCTTGCATTCTCATCTGATGTTCTTGCCTTATCAGTCCAGTTGCGATTATCATCACGCAAGCGATAGGGTCCTTGTCCAATCAGGATCTGGGCAGCCATGGTACTGACGTTGGTTTGGCCATGACATCTCTATGCTGTTCCTCATGCAGGCAGACCCTACCTGAACTTTGAACCTACTCAAGGCCTCTTGCATGGGTTAGTCAGATATCTTGAAGCATGGCAGAAGTTGTCCTTGAAAAGAAGTTGTTTATCTGTTCACAAAATATCTAACTGAAGATGTGTCGGGAGGAAGTGGAATTTAGTGAGTTGGCTCTTGAGGGATAGGATTTGGTCTTGAGAAGCATTAACTAATTCCTTGTGGTGGTGAGGAGCGTTGGAAAAGCCTTTTCCTGGGGCCCTTGACTAGCAATGAGGGGATGAGTGCTTATACTCCAAGCAATCCACTACCATCTATGAAGGATGCAATATCAATGATCTTTTTTTAAGTAAAAAAATAAAATAAAATGAACCAAAATAAAATTAAGAGGGCTTCTTCAAATGCTAAGCATCATTTCTTGGGCAGGAAAGCTTTCCAAACGTGTGCTTCCGAGCGCTGAAGCTGTCCTTAATTCCAAGATATATTAGGCTATCAAGAATATAACACTGAGGTAATATTTTGCCACTTTTTTAAATTACTAAACTGGCTTTAATATTTTGTGACTGAATCTGGTGAACAAGGAGTTGCCACTGCTCCTTATCCAGCAACAAGTGTAACCAACTTCAGGAGCAGCACGCTCAGGCATTGGTGAATTTTGTTGGTACTTATTTCTCAAGTCAACCTTCTTACCCTCTGAGGACCAAGAGAGTCATCCTTGGAAAAGCCTAACAGGAGTCTTGTCATGCTCCAAAAAGACAAGCACAGAAAGACTTCAAATATATAACCTATACCAAGATGGGGAGTGTTATCTGTGAGTTGAAACCCATGTTTGAGGTATTCAGTGGCTTTACGGAAGCATCTGACTCCTTGAAGCTGCTGAACACTAGCTGGTGGCCTTTGTCCACTGCTTCATTACATCTTGCATATCATCTCTCCTTCACCATTACAGTCAAGTTACATTCTCCTTATATATCAAGATTATACCAACCTCTATGAGTGCTGTCGCCATGCTTGTTTTCAAAGTGCATAAAAAAAAGTTTTTTTCTCTGTATGCATGTGGGCCCCTGATTTCACAGATTATTTATAAAGCTGAGGTAATGCTTTATTATTTATAAAGCTAAGTAATGCCTTATTCCTTGACTTAAGCTAAAATAAATTTGAAAATAATATATGCTAGTAAAATGCAAAAAGGCAGCCTTCAAATACCCAAAGCTTCTGGCATATACTTGGATTCTTCCTGTACTAAGCAATTAGATTAATGAAATTAATAATACACAAGATGCTTAAGGATATATTGCATGAGGTGCTGCGCTTAAAAATTGCATTTTAGTGAACACACAGTAGTTACAAACTAAAATTGCATGTATGCCATTCCTTCTGTTACAGTTTGACTTTCAAGAATTTAACCATGAACATATAATGTTGTTCATATAATTTTTGTATAGAATATTTCAAATTCACATTCTGTTGTTGTTTAGCACAGGTCTTAAATAATAAATTCTTTAACTGTTTTGCATTGCATTCTAAAAATCTTGCATATATAATAAAACATTTCTTCTGACTGGACAGTCTCAGTTATTTTATAATTTTTTTTCCTTTTTTTTTTCCCCCTCTAGTTTATTTTCTTTGCTGTCTAAAAAACACAACAAAGTGCTGGAACAAGCCACGCAGTCCTTGAGAGGTTCCGTTGGTTCAAATGACTCTCCACTTCCTGATTATGTGAGTATCAAACTTAATGTTTTAGTAGGTGCTTCAAAACAGAAGTGGTACATCACTAAATCTGCAAAGATTTATCAAAATGTGTGACAGCTAAGCAACCAGCGACATCAAAATACCGGAACCTGTATGAATGATGTCATGTCTGAAAAACATCCCAATGTTACACTTACAAATGGTAAAACAAAACCACAGCTTTTCATAGCTGAGACACTTACTGTACCATGTCAACTTGCAATTTTCAAGCCATTTGGATTTCAGGATATTTAAATTATACAGCTAAAAATGTTAGATTTAAGAACGGGGCTTTGGCATCCGCAGTATGTTAAAATGCCTGAAAGTGATTGAAAACAATTCCCAGTGGGCATTTGGGGGAGTACTGCAGTCATGGGGCAGATTAGTGTGTTCTGAATACATGGATACACACAGTACTTGTCAGTTTGCTGAGCCAATACCCACAAGCAAGCAACAATTTTGTAATTTAATTGCATGGCTTGTTGGAAAATCTCTAGTTTCGGTACAAGAAGCAGACGTCTTCCAAGGACTTGAATA
Source organism: Pezoporus occidentalis (assembly GCF_034315485.1). Taxonomy (NCBI): domain Eukaryota; kingdom Metazoa; phylum Chordata; class Aves; order Psittaciformes; family Psittacidae; genus Pezoporus; species Pezoporus occidentalis. Next base: position 238,598 of record NW_026913393.1, read on the forward strand.
ATATCTTTGTAGTACTGAAGTATCTTTGGTTTGCACTCATTTGAACTCTTACTGCAATTGTGTGTAAAAAAAAGAGGGCTGTTTTATCAGTTGAGGAGGAAAATCTAACAAGAGTTTTATTTTTAGTGTTATTACATGTTCCGGGACATGCCTGCCCAAGATTTTACATATCATATTGCGCTAACAGTATAAGAATACCTCAAAAAGATAATTTGGTATAATAGTTTAATGACTTCAGTCTAATTTAACTAACCGGGTTTCTTAACCTGCACCTTTTAGCTGTTATTGCTGACACGCAGCATAGAAACTAGAGGCACTTTATTATTCAGAGACTCGTGGGTTTATAAATCAAATGAATTGCAGGATTTCCCTGTGTATTCCTGCTGCCTTACCATGCCCTAATTCATGTGAAGCTCCTTACAACACTTGTGGTTTTGGGGCTTCTTTTCTCACCCAAAAGCTGCTGTCTGACCTTTTATTTTTGGAACTTGAATCATTGCAGCAGGAACCCCCTCAAGTTGGTCTGTGGTTAAAGAGCAGAAGATCCCCCTTCTGTTTTTCCAGTAAGGCAGTACACAAGCAGCATAAAACTCTTCCATCTGCACGGACATGAACATCTGAAAGACTTCAGACACCTTGGAGAGGACTCGGTGTCCCTTTCCCATGGGTTTGCTTCTCAAGGAGTAGAGGCTCATAGTGTAAGGACTTCCACAGCTGTGAGGACTGAAGTATTTTGGGTGCTTTGTGCATTTTTGAATGTTATGGTTGATAAGGATCTTAGGGCTGTATTTCTCAGAGGTGATTAAGCCTGGTGTCATACCAGGTTCCAGCTTGAGCAGTTACAAACAGCTAGTCATTCAAACTCCTCCTGTAGTCTCATGGCTCTTTATTGAGCTGTCTGGAGAGCTATGATGCTTCAGTTGGGTTCCAGGGCAAAAGGAGGCTGCTTTGGTGGAGGTGATGTGTTTTGATACCTGAAATGCATTACACCATATGTCATACCATGAGATGATTCTGCAGAGCATGTGGACTCACAGCCCAGAGGGGGTTGGAGTAGGTGCTTGGGGCTGGGTTTATGGGAAGATAGGTTCCATAAGCTGGAATTGATGCTAAGGGCTGTGTATTTTGAAACTAAGCTGCACTAACATCATGGGCTCTTGGTTAAATAGCTGTCTAGCATCTTCAGATGCCTAGAGGAGGGAGGTGAAGTTTTTAACTCTAACTTGTGTTAGGGTTATACAGGGTCCCCCTTGTATACAGGCGCTGCTATTGTACGTGTCCAGTTGTCAGGAGGAGGAGATTGATTTTATTATGTTTTCTTCCCTAGACAGACAGATTACCATCCCCACTGTTCAGAGGAAAGAAAGCAGGATAATACAGACATGTGTTTGTGAAAGAGCACATATAAATAAGTATCTATGTGTGCATGCATTTATTTACAAAAATGTGAAGATCTGTATATGCGTATTTTGGAGAATGTGGAAGAATTTGGTCCTTGAAAAATATTATGTAGGTTTTGTACTTCTTTTTAACTCGCTGGATGCGAACTAAGCTGCAGCTAAGGAAAGACCTAACATGCTCTCTGTACAAAGTTATCCCCTTGCAGATGGAGACAGCTGAGAAATGCTGGAGGAGTACTAGGGAAGCACTTGGAATACAGCCCAGAGACTTAGATAGTTTACTGAATTTCTGCCCTTTTATTGTTGGTATAACAGAGGGAGGGAGAGGAGGAGAGCGGCTGGAAATATTGTAGGGGAGAGTAAAATCACTGAAGTTTGTGGCCTGTATTCTGGAAGAAGACTATATGCTTTTATGCATGGCTTTTTGCCTTTTTTTTTTTTTTATTCCAAATTCCTAATTTTCCAGCTCAATCTGAGGCATAGTCAGTTGCCTAAATAGGCCAGATTTCATTACTTCAGAGTATTCTGCTTCTGAAAGCCTGTGTTTGTGTTGTCCTTAAGAATAGTGAAGAATTTAGGAACTGAGATAATTTAAGGGTCTGAAGTCCTGCAGCTCGTTCTACCATTGATCCCTTTCTTTAGCTCCATGCTGGGATAGATTCCAAGATTGCCTGCTCTGCCCAGATTTATGTCTAGACAGGAGGAGGATTGCCGAGTAAGCTATTCTCTTCACAGGTTTCATTCAGACCAATCAAATATGTCTTTGTATTTCCCATGGATTTTTAATTCACTTTAATGTAGAAATCGGTTTTTTCCTACTGTGTTCTGTAAGTTCAAAAGTGAATTTGCGTGACCCAAGAGTCACAAGGGTTGAATCACACATAAAATTCCAGGTTGCTTAAGGTCTTGTCTTGAGGTCTTTCTACTCATTTGTGAGTACTAGACATCAGAAAACAAGTTATGGTTATGTTCTTCTTAGGGCCAAGAAGGATTTAGAAAGGAGAAGGCAGCGTCAGTGATCTTGAACTGAGTGCTGTCCATTGTGAACACCATACGATAGAGAGGTTCTGTGATTTTGAGTGTGGTTACACAGTGTGCCCAAGCTGTGACACACACATACAAGGGCAACAAATGGAGAGTGGACAAGATGCATGCCTCCAGCAGTAGTAGTGTTTCTACTCAAAAACTGAAGTTTCTGACCTACTATTCAGTCCCTAAGATGGTGGTGGTTGATGGTGGTAAGAATATATACTGGGATCTTCCTTTACCATGTTTCCTACAGTCTTTTTTATCTACTGCAGACTACCATCATGTCCTTGGTGTGCCAACAAAGCTTCTGATACCTTGCTGTGAACTAGGATAAGGAACTAACCCAGTTGGCTTTTATATTGTTCTTATTTACGTTTTATGGGCTTTAAAAAAGAAAAGAGCAAATTGTTTTAATTTATTAGGGCTAGACCAATTTCCTGATCCTTTCCTGATAAACTGTTGTCAGTGGAGTAGGATTCAGGAGCAGGATGGAGAAGCCAGCAGGGAAGAGAGAAGAAACCCCATCATCAAACCATTACCTTGGAGACAGGATTCTTGGTTAGCCTCATTCTCATGCTATTCCATATACTAGATATTTCATAAGCTTTATTGGTAAGCATTATTTTCAGAGCAGCAATGACCTGTTTTGAAATGCCACACTTGGGGCAAGTTGTCTTTGTCTGCAAGTATCTCCAGACTTGAAGAAATGGGAAAAATCTAATTAAGTTTTTTCATTACTTTCTTGCATTCAATGAAAGCACATTTTCCAAAACCTTTAACAAACCGGAAAACTTACAGTGAAATATTAAGAATTTTGCTTATTTCAAATGAAGACAAATTACTTAAGTGAACATATCAGTGGGGTTTTGGTTTTGGTTTTGGGGGCTTTAATTTTATTAGCATCTAATGTAATTTGTTAAATCATAGATACTGAACAGCATAACTGGAGGCATGCTAGCTTGCCTTGGAATGCACCATTTCAAACCTATTGTTGGAGCTGCCAACTACCTAAACAGTTGCTTTTTAAGGATTTCATGGCGTTATGATTTTTGAGCAGTTCAGTGCTTATTATACTATAGCTGGTAACGAAGGATTCCCCTTAACTATTTCTAGGAAGGGAAGGGATGGAGAAGAGGAGAATAAATTTTGTATTTTGGAAAGCTTATGTCAGAGGTTCAGAATTCTCTTGCTGATGTAAGAAAGCAGTCTTTTCTTAATGCAAAAGTTGAGGAAAATGAAATAAATAAATGTAGGAATAGTTCTAGATTCAAATAGTTTGGCATGCGTCATCACTTGAGTCTGTATTTGGATACACAGCTTTTGGTTTGGTTTCTGAATTTATTTCAACATCATCTAATGCAACACAGGGACGAGGGATTTTATGTCTGTGGGAGCCCAAACTCTTGTTTACTGGTGGTGGGTGTGAAGGCTTAGTAGTTAAATGAAAACTCCTTGGAGCACACTCTGAGAATCACTCAACACCCTGGGTAGGGGTCACATTTCTGAGCACCCCATGGTGTTGTCTGCTGGGAGTCCTCTCTGCCATCCATGGGGGTTTTACAACAGCCTCCAGTTGCTTTAACAGAATAATATTCACAGAAAATAGCGTAGGTAAGATGATCACTAGCCACAAAGGAAAGTAATAGTTCAATTTAACTTTATTTTTACCTTCTGAATTATTGGCTGTAAGAAAATGCATTGTTCTATGCAGATGAAGCATAAATGTATTAGGAAAAATTCTAAAAATAATCCCACTTACTGCCAGTATCTTCAATTATTTCATATGAAGGACTGTCACTTAAACAGCACTTTGATAGTGGAGGAATATTGTTGGTGATTAAAACAACGTAATACAGTGTTGGACTTCTTGTGTTGCATATGTGCTCCTGTGAATGCATGAAGAGCTATCCTTTAAAATCTGTTGTTTCCCTGTTAGTTACGGTATAAAAATAAATACATGGTGGCAATTCAAAGGGAAAAATGTAAAGATTATGAATGCAGTGAACTGTGTCTGTGTATATGTGAGTGTGTTTATATGTATTTATAAACCCTGCAGTAGCAAAGCCTGGTGGTACTGTGAGAGTTCCCAATCTCAGCTGACTCTTTTCCTGGCTCCTTACCAATCCAGTTAAATCTACCTGCTGTGTGGAGCTAGTGTGTTACATGGAGGCTTGGAATTCTGCGAGTGTCATTGAGCTTTTCTCTCGTCTTAATAATGAAAATAAAACTTTGCATTTGAGTAATGAGATTTCTATATTTTCTTTTTCCTTTTCCCTCTCAGTTTGTGCTGCATAATGGGCTAAATGAAGTCCAATATTTAGGTTCTTCTTTGATTTATCCTTGATTTATATGGTAAATAGAAAGCAGCTGCCTGTTTAAGCATCTAATTCTTGAAACTCCTAGGCCCCTCAAGCGTCATCTGGAAATAATGTAGCTTGTAAAACAAAGCTAAGAAGAAAAAGCAATGTTTGTTTTATGTGGGATGAATGACTTCGGTTGGGGTCCTTCTAATTCGGCCATTATGAGGGTTATTAAAAAGCAGTATTACAAAAGTGGTTTCAACAAAAAGAATTTTTTTTCTTTTTGTAACTCATATCTTGTTATTGCAGTTGATTATGTTCAAAGCTGTGAGTACTTCGTAAATAGTTCTTCATTTTAGTTTCTCCAACAGAGTATCAACCTAATCACCCTCCTATACATGGGTAGATGTTAAGAGGTTCCTATGTTTCATTTAGTCCCTAGGAGAAAATTGTCTTTTGTAAGTAAGGGCTCTGTATTTATCTTAGAAATTTGGAGTTGCTAAAGAATAGGTAAAATAAGGTGTGAACCTGTCTTCTAAACATAATGAAACCAATCTAAAATCTATAAATTTTACATTAGAGTGGAGGAAACATGATAGTACCATATATTCAAAAAGCTGATGTCAGCTCTATATTCAGTTTAGTTTTGGCCTTGCTAAACAACTAAAGCAAAACTAATATTCTAGAAATCTGTAATATTAACAGCTGTAGATTAAAATTTTTTGTCCAATATATTTTTCTGCCAGTACATAGTCATATAAATCTTCTTCTGTCCCTTTCATGGCACTGCTGGAGTTCTTTCATGTAATAGTTTGATATTTCAGTTGAGGTTGTGGGATCTTGTGATACAGACATATTTTTTTATGAAGGATCCTGTGCAAATAAGTTAATTATTTTAGTCTGTATTATATGAAGCAAACAAGTATTTCATTCACTATCAATGTGACCAATATTTGAACTGTAAATAAATGTTATGATGTTTGGAGTCCTAGAATATGTTCTATGATTCTGTATGCTTGAGTATGTTCTATAATTCTAATGCTACATTAGGTATGCTGCAGCTCTGTCTGATTTTTTCTAATTATCTGGTTTAATGCAGAACTCTGCCACCAGACATAAACATTTTCCTATAAATGCGTGCTATCCTGAAGAAATAGGAAGTCTTCCCTGCGATGATCTGATGACTCTAGTAATGATGCAGAAATGAAATTAAACCCACTTCCAAATAAACTGGTCTGCCATAATAGAGTTAGTACGATTAACATTATGTAGCTGGTAGTCTGTAAAAACACTGCTTAGTGGTAACTGCTGTGAATGTATAAAATGCATATTACTGTTTAGCTGTAGAACTGAATACAGAATGGAAAATTCTGTATTCAGAATGAGAAGAATGGAAAATTTTACGGGATTAAATCAGGGCTCCCACTTGAGATGTGTCCATATTTATCAAATGCGAGAGGTGGGGGGAGCTAAGGGAGTTGATTCTGTCATAATGTTTATTCAGAACTCAGAAACCAAATTCAGAACTTTTAACCAAAAGCACTGCCTATGTCTCGTTGGTGTTCTTTTTGTCTGTATATTCTTCCGTTTTTATATATCTCTAAGTAACTAAATGGGATTTTTTTTATTTCATTAGTCATGCATTGTTAAAAAAAAAACTTGTGTGTGTGTGTGAATTTTTAGGTCATTTTTTTCTCTAATAAACTTCAAATATGATTATACAGGATTTTTTTTTTAGGATGTTGTTTACTGATAGTTTGAAGTAATGTATAGTAAAGCAATCTAATAGTTCAATGGCATGTGTATGGCATGTGGGTTCTAGCAATTTAAGTTGCATTTAATAGGAGAATCATCTTGTTCTGCACTAAATTGCCTTCTCTTTGATTACTCTGAGTTGATCGCTTCTGAGCAGAAGTAACATCTTCAATTACTCTTGAGTATGCTTGTCTCCAGTACGTTATTGAGCCAAAGGCCTATAAATATATTTTCTAAATATTAGTCATACCCTTCTTCTGATTAATTATATTTTAAAGAATATTACTCCTACCTAATCCCCCTATTTTTATATCATAAAAAATAGCAGTTTCAGAATAGACTGAAATAACCAACCTAACCCAAATCTAAAGCAAGCTTTTCTATTGAGTGATAGCCAAATTCTGCAGTTCTATCTGAATTCATCATCAGTTCTTTCCTTGACCTGAATTTGAAACTTCTCAGAGAAAATGCTCCTTATCAGAAATGACTATCCAAAATTCCTAAGATAAATATGTTGGTGAAGGTCAGTCTGTTTAAACTTCTTTATATTAGTATGAAGGACTGAATTACTTGCAGTTGGTGTTTGCATTATTTTGTGTTTAGTAATATGTTTGTGGTTGAAGGATTTGGGAATGAATATATTAAATAGCATCAGGATGTTCTGCAAAAGTATGTTTTTCTTTCATCAGGAGTTCCACAGAAAGTCTGACTGGTGTCGGGTATTTATGTTATGTATACGGTGTGAAGCCTTATTTCACTTAGAAATTCTCAGTATTTTGGAAAATAATTTTATTTTAGAATTAAATTAATTAGAATTCAGAATTAAAGATTTTAAGAATTAAAGAAATTAAAGAACATTGCTACATTAAAAAAAAAAAGACAAACCCAAACAAACAAAAGACAATTTGTGTGGCAGCAGCATCTTACGCTCATCTGACTGAAACTTTTCCATTCTTCAGATTTAGGAGACGCAAGAATAACTTGAAAGAAGTGGGAAGAATTTCTGACATTAGCAATACAAATGTCTACAGAAGCCTTTTAAAAAGCCCATTATCTTGGTCATCACACATTTGAAGAAAGCCAAGCATTAACACAGCATTTTTTAATTCTTTTGCCTCCTTTAATAGTTATACAGGTTTATATATTACTTTTTAGAGCCTTACCATCATTTTTGCAGTAAAGAGTATAAATAATGTCTTGTCTTTTGCATTTTTATACTCAAAGGACATGTTTTTGTTAAGGTCACTTAAACAAGTGTCCTTAAAAGCAAACTTGATTAATCTAAAGAAGTAGTGAGTGCTCATTTCAGAAAAGGATGAGCACTGTCTCAGGGTCCCTTCATGTCCTCCCAGATGAAGCTGTATAATCTTGCATGCTGATCTTTCTACTGAGCATCTGCTTGTGTTCCATTTGGAAGAGCTGGAAGCCTGATACAATACTGGGATTTTAGAAGGGCCTGAGGTATGATACAGCGTAAGCTGTAGCTTAAATATGTGACATCTTACTAAGAGATGTCCTTTGCAGTATATTTCTGCAAAGTCCTTTCTGCAAATACGGTTTCTAACCTCATTGTTAGCCAACATGTACTCAGTCTGGTCTGATCACAAATTTTGAAGTGCTTGAATGAAAGAAGTAGCAGTACCGATGTTTCAGCATCACTGGTTTCTCCCCATGACCTGGCTTCAGTGAGCACTTGAGCCCAGAACCACCCCCCCGTGTCCTCTGCTGTACCCCCAGAGCGTGAGCAGCAGCTCAGGGAGGGGATCCTGCCCCTCTGCTGTGCTATGGGGAGACCCCCCCTGCAGTCCTGATCCAGCTCTGGGGCAGCAGCACAAGAGGGACGTGGAGCTGTTGGAGCGAGGCCAGAGGAGGCCATGGAGATGCTGCGAGGGCTGGAGCAGCTCTGCTCTGGAGCCAGGCTGAGAGAGCTGGGCTGGGGCAGCCTGGAGAAGAGAAGGCTCCTGAAGGGGAGACCTGAGAGCAGCTCCAGTGCCTGAAGGGGCTGCAGGAAACCTGGAGAGGGGCTTGGGACAAGGGATGTAGGGACAGGCCAAGGGGAATGGCTTTAACCTGCCCGAGGGGAGACTGAGATGAGCTCTTAGGCAGAAGCTCTTCCCTGTGAGGGTGCTGAGGCGCTGGCACAGGGTGCCCAGAGAAGCTGTGGCTGCCCCATCCCTGGCAGTGTTCAAGGCCAGGTTGGACACAGGGGCTTGGAGCAAGCTGCTCCAGTGGAAGGGGTCCCTGCCCGTGGCAGGGGTTGGAGCTGGAGGAGCTTCAAGGACCCTTTTAAACCAAACCAGTCTGGGATTCTGTGATCTTTGCTGATTTGGTCATTGGACACTTCCTGCTGCCTCATTCACATGAATGGGTTGTTCAAGGCTTTAAAGGAGAAGTTGATTGCTCTGCATGCTTCATCTTTGTCAAACCTCCATAGACAAAAAAAAAAAAACCCAATGCAGTAGCTCTCCAGAGAGCAGGATTTATTTTTGTAGCTGCTGTGTATTTCAACAATGTAGTAAACCAAACTTGTAGTATTCCTAAAGCCAGGTTTTGATTGAAAAATGTAGTGCTTAAAAACCAGAAGTATGTTACCATATGTTATAAACATCTCAGTTTATGATAACTGATTTCCTTTTTTTAAACATGCAGCCATATAAAGCAAAGGAAGTGGATGCAGAAGGAAGACTGTTCAGAACTTTTAGGCTGTTTGGTACTAAATGCTTAATTGGAGTTGGAATCTCTTTACGCTGCTTTTCTGTAGGAGATATAGAAATACAAGGTATTGGTGAAACATGAGAAATTTCTGATGTTGCACCTTCTGTTCCCAAATACATCTCATTTGTATTTTACAAGGGCTAACCAGTGATGTTTTGGAACATTTTTAGTGGTTAAAAAAAAAAGGAAAAAAATCAATCCATTTATATTTAAGAGTAGTAAATAGTTATTAAAAAATATCATAACAGATATTTAGATTCCTTCTCTGCAGATATCTGTGGTTTGGAATTGGATAGACAGACAGGGAAAGCAATAGAAATGAAGGTAAATCAAGACAGTGATTTTGAAAGAAATGGTAAGAGGAAGATAGTGTGCTATAGACCGTGGATAAAGTCATGCATAAAACTGTGCACCTGTCAAATTGCCTCTCAGATCTGTCTGAACTGGAACATGAAGAAGTTGTTAGAAACCATTTTTAACCTCTGCAAATCCATGTTTATTCCAGCTGTGTCCAAGTTACAGAAGCATGGTCTTACCGACTTAGAGTTTTTCCTCTTGGACAGGTGTCCCTCTGAACAACATACTGCACTGTCTTGCTGAAGGCAATTGTCCCACCAATGGCTGTTGTTAATATTACCTTTAGTTATATCATACAACTGCTGTTAATTGGCAGTGTGGGTGGCCAGGGGACTGAATGATGGGATGAAGGAAAAGAGAATATTTTAACGTGAATGCATCAAATAAGGTTGAAAGTCAGTATTGGCATGAAGTGAAAAAGAAAAAGGTTTGAAGAAGGAAAATAATTGATTTAGGCAGAAATTCAAAACCAGAATTACCCTGCCAGGGCTGGTTCCTCTCCTGCTGCTCGTAAGAAGCATCACACTGAGTAAAATAAGCCACTTACTGAAAAGTTATTTCCTCATCACACAGCCTGAAAAGCAGTGCTAAAGAAATGTGGAAGAGAGAATTCCAGTTTTGTTTATTCCTATTGACGATGGTGGATGCTTGTTCTCTGCAAAATAACTTTGTAGGAAATCTGTCAAAACACATGAAGAGTGTATTTAGAAGAGCTAGAAATATAAAAGAATCTCTGTTTTTCATGTTTATTAATTCTACAAAATCACCCTAATGTTTTTCACAGGCATAATTGGAAAGATAAACTTTTATTTCCCTTTCATGTAACCAGTGATTTTTCTTAAGTTTCTAATTTCTTTTTAATTTAGGAACTAAGAGAGATAGAGGAGTATCTTGCACATTCAATACACTAAATCCAGTTTTGTAAATGGAAGTTCTTCCACACTACTGGTTAATTACAAAACAATAACCCAAAAATTGGACAAAAAGTACCAATTTTTAACATGCTATGATTTATATACAGACATGATGGTTAAAGGATTCTGTGTGATGATAGATACTTAGAATTTTCAATTAAATTGTATCTTAACAGAAATACACTGGGATAAAGGAAGCCTGTGCTTTGACTCTGATGTCTGGTTTTTGAGGGTTTAACTGTGCAGTTTTAATTTTAAAGCAACAACAGGAGATTAATACATACATAAATTCTCTTTTTTGTCCCTTTGATTTATGCTAACACAAAATTTTCTGATTTTTTTACGGGGAAATAAATGATAAATAATAAATAAATAGATATAAAACGCACACAAAACAAAACAAAAAGAAAGAAAAAAAGCTGATAGTCATATTCTGCATCTGTTTTCTGCCAGTGAAATACCAAACATAAAGCCATTTCAGGGAATTATCTTTTTAAAGATTCATAGAGAGAAAAGACTCTTAATATATTGCCATTATTTAATCCTCCTATATTCATATCCCCACTGCCGTTGGGAGATTGCCTACGCTGCTCTGAAGCAGAGTTGAGACGAGTAAGATAAAGTTTTTTATTGTCCTTCAGATACGTTACTGGAATGTGGTGGAGGTTTTCCAGAACTGCTCTCGCACATATTTAGGCTCGACCCCAAGTGGAGAGAGCTGTGGCCTGCTGTTGAAGTATATGACATCTTCTTCAAGGACGCTGTGTTCAGCTTCGTTTTTCTTGGTGTCGAGCTGGTACAGCATGTACAGAGGCCGTTCCGGCTCCAACATTTGTGTGTGTGCTAGCCCAAACCCTTGACCTGAACGAAACCGTTTACCTATGACAAAACCCAGCCATCCTTTTCTAGAAAAAAGAAGATGGATTGTAACAGTACAGGTTAGACTTCATCTTTTTCATTGCAGTCGGAATCAAAATCTCTTCCCTCCAGGTAAACTGAAAAGAGAACGGATGTTGCAGTTCCTAAAGGCAAGTCTTTAAGCTACTCACCAACAACTTACCTGTTGCACTTGCATCAAAATCAGATTCTTGCTCAGTACAGGGAAAAAAATTCTGAATGAAAAATGAAAAGTTTTCCCATTCTCACACTAATCTTTTAGATTTTGATAAATTGAAACAATAGGAAGAGTCATGGCACATTTTTCTGAAATATAAAATTATTTTACCTTGTAGTGTGCTCTGTTAATTCAAATTCATGAACAGAAAACTGTTAATTAGAATTCATTAGGTGAACAATCAGAATTGCTCATAGGATTTTGGTGAGGAACAGCTGCCTAACTCTGGTATGGATGTATGACATACCCAAGTGCTTCTCTGTCTTTCAAACACAGTGATCTCTCATCTTGTCCCTGTCTTGTCACTACAGTGTTTTATGAACTGGGCTACATGAAATTTTGTCCCAGAACAGGTGATACTTCATAAATATTTCAGGCAGTTTATTTAATTGGATAACTCAGGTTTTTCATATATATATATATATATATATATATATATATATATATATATTAAGAGGGTTTTGCTTCCAGCAGTTGAGAAAATGTCATCTGTTGCTTATAGTTCATGTTGGAGCAGGTACCTCTGTACATAGGCTTCCAGCATTCTGTATGCTTTGGGCTTTCCAAATCTCAGTTAAAGGTTCATTCTTCAATGTTCAGGCTGTGGCTGCTGTGTGCTTCCATACCATGCGTCAGGAAGCGTAGAGGTGGCCGTCAGCTTTTGTGTTTATTAGAACTGATGCAGTGTCCAGGGGAATGCACTTGAAAAATAAGATAGAATGTAGTAAAAAAAAAATTTAATTTAGAAGTTGCTCCATTTATTTGGTTTGCCTGCTATCATCTCTCAAAAGGCTGGTTTTCATCTGCTTCCTATTTGTATTTTATTCCACTAGAGAAAGCAGTTCTTGAAATTTGGGGTTTGAGCTTTTTTTAGGCCCATCTTAATGGAATAAATGGTACTGATACTGGCAGTGACTAGTTTTGAAGAAGTGATAAGAGAAAAACAAATAAACCTACTTTATTGTATTTTAAATAGGCTTACCTATCCTTTAGACTGCAAACCTCAGAGATCAATAATGCAGTTTTTCCTTTGAATATAATAGATTTCTCATGTCTTTATTTCTCTATCCCCTTTAATTTTCAAAATATCTAACACCATTAAAAGAAATAGTAAGGTACATATGCCAAGTGGTCTCATGAAGTTGTATTTCTGTATAACTTTTCTAACCATGATGCTGTATTTTAATATATCAGAAGAAATAAAAGGAGTCTCCATTATTTATCTTCAGCTCAGGGGTAAAATGATGTCTGTAAATCGGCATATTCCTGCTCACAACAGTTTGGGAATCTTGTACCTTAATTCCTTATCAAGTGTCTGTTATCTGGGACCTGATGTTTTTTATCATGCACTGTTACTATTTAAGGAGCTACAGCACAAAAAGAATACACCACAGCCATCAAAAGTTTTCTGTGTGCACACTGTTCTGCATGAACAGCAATGGATTAAATCAACCTATTTTTGTTATTCTTACTTTTAAAAATGGTTATTATTGTCAGGAGGCAGTCTACAAGTGGGTTTTTTCTGGCCTGTGGAAACTGTTAATGTTCTACTCAACCCAGTTTACCTTTGCAGTGATTTTCTTCTTTCTTCAAAGCAGGACTCTTAACATTGTCTAGGCATGGGAAGAATGCCTGGCGGCCTCAGCAGTAACACTGCTTCACTTGCCTCCTTGACATTCCCCAAATTGTGATGATGGAAATGGCTGCTTTTCAAACTCCTCCTGACTTTCTTACGTCTCCCACAGAAATTTCAATAGCGATTTTCACCCTAAGGGCAAGAATAGAGAGTCTTTCGGCTGCTGAGCATGTAGGGAGTAGCACTAACTTTTCCCACTGACATCCTGTGCGTCATCAGGACCAGAAGATCTTCTGCTTGGGTAGTATGGAAATTATGGAAACTGAATGCAGTCTGTGTTCATTATTGAGGACTTGGATTCTGCAATCTTACTTGTGATGTTTCTTTTCTTAAACAGGGTCAAAATTACTCAGTGGTACTTTCAGTGGAAGACAACTGTTATAGTTGCAAGGCAATGTCTGTTTTGAAGTGTCACAGCAAAGATGCTGAACCACAGGGTCTAATCAATGAGGAACCACCAGAGACCTTCCAAACTGAGATTCTGGGCAATTGGCAGCTTCAGTGAGGAATTTGTATTTGTTCAGTTAGTTTTGATACCTCCTCAATTAAAATGGCTTAGACACTGAAGACAGGTCTGCAAAAACCGCAACACTGAGTGATTTTCTTGAATAACAGCAGCTGGTTTATTAGAAATACACTCTTAGATACACATATATTTTGCAATGAGTGTCATGGTTGTTACTGCCAAACATAATATTAAGGGTGGAGAAAATAGTTGATTATATGGAGATGATGCTGTAGCTATAAGGAAATGGTGGATAAATTACATTCCTATAACTGTAGTGTACTTTATGGAGGAAAGTTTGGGAGGTGTGAAGGGAAAATGTTAAGAAAACTGTTTGGTTTAAATTGCTAATCGGTCCTTTTTTCTGTCTGTTGGCAAGATGTAGTATTTTTCTGTCTCATTTTTCTTCATCATAAAAATAAGGGCTTCTGTACTTCAGTTAAACAGCACACAGGATAAAAAGGATAAGCACCCATTCCAAAGAAGCATTAAAGACATGATAAGGATTCTTAAATCTGGACTAAAGTGCATACTGAAACACAAACATCAGTGTGTATGCTAGCAGCTGTGCCCTCCTGCAAAACTGTGAAGTTTGTTTCCTTTTGGAGGACCTCTTGCTTCAAAAAGGTTCATCAGAAGTTGTTTTAAAGGAATACGCTTTTAGGTCAAGAGATTTCATTAAGTAGCATTTACATATTAAATGCATAAATGTGAAACTTTATGTGAGCGTTATATAAGACCTGCCATGCAATTAAAAAAAAATTAATTAGAAAGTGTGGAAATTTCAGTTCACGTAGCAGTAATTACTGCATAACACCTCCGAACAGTGTTCTGGTGACATTTTACAGCTAAGCTGTGTGTGTAGTGCTAGAATCAGAAACTTTTTCACTTGAGTAACATCTTTAAAGTCCTTCAACTCTACTCAAGGTAGATGGGTTCTGTTAATTAAAGTCTGTATCATGATAATCCATTTACCTTTGTATAGTAGAGATGGGTTTGCCTATGGAACTTGTCCTTTCCTGTCCTACCCATCAAACTGAACAAAATCTTCCCATACCTCTGGGGAATACTGCTTCGTTTCAAGGAGAAATGGAGAATTCTTAATTTCCTTTCAACAGCATGATTTATTTCAGGCATGATTTGACAAAAACACAAATGCACACTTTTAGTTTTCTTAGTACGAACATTGTCATTTTCCTAGCAGCAGTTGCTTCCCAGGCTTTGTGGGACCTTAGAAAATGATTGGGTTTAGTTCTACTAGACACTATGTGCATTTTGTTGTCATGGTTGTATGTGGTTTGGAAATACTGGTTCTTGCATGGACAGCATTGGAGTCCCTAGCTGTTGACTATCAGTTTGGGTAGTTTGGTGGGTCCCCTTATGGTAGACCTTCTTGTTGGGCTTCAGCCAGACTCTGAAGCTCAACCTGGAGCAGATGCCTTCCATAGCCATTTGCTTTTTCTAAACCAGTTGGGGTGAAAATTATTGTAGTTAATTTGAATTTTAGAATGCCAGGTTGGAGACGACATCCAGGTTCATCTGGTCCAACCTTTCTATGCAAGCATGACCTAGACTAGATTTGATTCGGTTTTTTTGTCACCTTAGGAAATCACTGGAGAATGATATTGTCACCATTTGGTTTTTCAGGGTGGAATTCAGCACTTGAATTAGATGGGAAGTTCCCAAGAATGGAGTTTGGAAAAGCTGGGATGAAATGCCAAAGAGGAGGTAGAATCATAGAATCATAGAACAGTTAGGGTTGGAAAGGACCTTAAGATCACCCAGTTCCAACCCCCCTGCCATGGGCAGGGACACCTCACACTAAACCATGGCACCCAAGGCTCTGTCCAACCTGGCCTTGAACACTGCCAGGGATGGAGCATTCACAACCTCCCTGGGCAACCCATTCCAGTGCCTCACCACCCTAACAGTAAAGAATTTCTTCCTTATATCCAATCTGAACTTCCCCTCTTTAAGTTATAATCCATCACCCCTTGTCCTATCACTACAGTCCCTAATGAAGAGTCCCTCCCCAGCATCCCTATAGGCCCCCTTCAGATACTGGAAGGCTGCTATGAGGTCTCCACTCAGCTTCTCTTCTCCGGGCCAAACAGCCCCAACTTCCTCAGCCTGTCTTCATACAGGAGGTGCTCCAGTCCCCTGATCATCCTTGTGGCCTCCTCTGGACTTGTTCCAACAGTTCCATGTCCTTTTTCTGTCGAGGACACCAGAACTGCACACAATGCTCCAGGTGAGGTCTCACAAGAGCAGAGTAGAGGGGCAGGATCACCTCCTTTGACCTGCTGGTCACGCTCCTTTTGATGCAGCCCAGGATACGGTTGCTTTCTGGGCTGTGAGCACACACTGAAGCTGGCTCATGTTCATTTTCTCATCAACCAACACCCCCAAGTCCTTCTCCTTGGGCTGCTCTGAATCTCTTCTCTGCCCAACCTGTAGCTGTGCCTGGGATTGCTCCAACCCAGGTGTAGGACCTTGCACTTGGCATGGTTAAACTTCATAAGGTTGGCATCAGCCCACCTCACAAGCGTGTCAAGGTCCCTCTGGATGGCATTCCTTCACTCCAGCGTATCAACCGAACCACACAGCTTGGTGTCATCGGCAAACTAAATAGGTCTATCTAAAGTCCTGTTCTCTGGAACTGAACACCTTCTGCAGTCGTGATGCTGAATCGCAGTCTCACAAATATGCCAAGCCTGCATCTCTTCTGCACTTAGGTTCTTCTCCATCCTTTTGAGTCTGGATGACAGCTCATGCTTTTCTTTTAAATCAGAGGAGCAGAACTATGGAAGAAATGAGTAGCTGTAACATTGCCCAGAAAGTGAAAAATTAATATGGGAGCCTGAAAGTCAAGTTAAAGACATTCCCCCTTGTCCTGTCCTTACAGCCCCTTGTCC
This sequence comes from Pezoporus occidentalis, assembly GCF_034315485.1. Lineage (NCBI taxonomy): Eukaryota > Metazoa > Chordata > Aves > Psittaciformes > Psittacidae > Pezoporus > Pezoporus occidentalis. The sequence goes on from NW_026913393.1 coordinate 255,238, forward strand.
AAAGCTCCTCTCTAGCTTTCTTGTCGGCCCCTTTAGGTATTGGAAGACTGTTCCCCAAAGCCTTCTCTCCTCCAGGCTCATGGGACATTGCTGGAAACCTGCTTTTCAACTTACTTAGTTGTTCATGATGGCAAGTGTAAGGACATTAGGTTTATTCAGTAAAGTGTTGGGCAGCAAACTTCAGTCTGGTGTGACAGCTCTTCTTTCATTTCTAAGCAGTGATCAGAGATGCCGGAGTTAGTTTTTGAGGCTATATCCACCATAAGCCCTGCAAATTTCCACTTAATACCCAGTTACCCACAATTCAGCATCACGGCCAAAAGTTATCTGGGTTTGACATAGAACAGCCAAAGAGTATGTGCCAGTAAAACAGATGAAGATAAGATTTCTGTTACCAGCGTCTTGGCTTTGAAGTTCATTTGCGTATTGAGTACAAGAGCAGCTTTCTTGGACGCTTCCTTCTTGCCCCTCTGCTCTTCCATTCCTTTGGCAGAGCATGTTTATTTTGTTGAAGGTTTTATTTTCTGCTGAAAATGCAGGAAATTCAGACAGCGCTCTTGGAAGCTCCCCAAAGCTAATACAAACAAGATACATATGCTTCTCTTAAAGTAACTAAAAATAAAGTAAATTATTTGAAACTATTTAACTGCAGAAATTCCCCTGTAAAGAGGAAAGGGAAGTTTACATCAGTGTAATTGTGGATGCTGTTAAATTATATTATCAAGGTGAAATTCCCTGGAGTGTCAGTTTGTCTACTTTACACGGAAGAGTACATCACCCTGGAGTTTATAACGGTGTTCAGGCAGGTGTGGAAGAGAAATGAAATGTCCAAAACCACCATAACTTGACATATTCCTTAGCACATAGCAAGCTAGCTGAAAAAAGAAGTAATGGAAAATGGACCAAAGCAGTCCATTCACCTAGACTTTTTGTGGATGCAGCTGATGGATCTGTAGCAGTTTACCAACTCTTTCCTCCTTGTTTCAACCTGGTAAAAAGAAGAATGTCAGGAGCTGTCAGTTTTGCATTAATTTGGTATTTAGTATTTTTTACGGGTGTTAAGTATATGGTCTATGTATGCTTTTATTTTCCATTGCTGACAAAATTGCTTTTAAAGCCATATCTGCATAATGAAGGAAGTGGTTGTTAACAAGACTTTATGTTTGCATCTCGAGCTAGAGCTTCTTCAAGTAACCTCTTTACAGCTTTTGCATACTGTATGCACTCCTTACTGTGCCACAGAGGGTCTGCAATGGCAGTAATTGTGAACTAAAGCCACAAACCTTCATCATAAAGAAACTTGCACTTTGGAAAATTCAAACATCAAAGCATCCTGTTAGTGGCAGCAAGATACCACCCACTAAAAAGCCATTGCTTGCCATAAGCAGTAACTTCACAACTGTGTTTGGACATGTTTCTTTGGGTCAGCCTGCATTTCCATCATGTATTTGTTTTCCTATTACAGGTGACACTGCCGCTTTATTTTATCAGGTTTCTTTGGATTAAGACTTCACTAGTATTCCTTTCCTAGTAGCTTGGGGCTTTTTTTTCACCCTGTTTACATTGTGTGGGTGTAGTGTATTGCATTACCCATCCCTGCTCAGGTTTTGGGGTTTTAGGTAGATAAGCTTCTTTGTGCTCATTGTGCTAATTGTATAACTGCCTTTTTGAGAGCAATCGTTGTGCCATTTCAACAGGCAGAAACCTCGAGCAGTTACTTACCTGAAGGTATCTGTGGGATGGAAAATTGCTGCAATGTGAATGCCCAGTGAGAAGTGGGGCTTTTTTAGTTGGTGGTAGTGTCCTGGATGTATACATGTATTGTTGTTTACTGCTCTGTTAGATCTCTGTTTTTTAAAAAACTTGCAAAGTAGACCTCTTTAGCCTTAAAATTACATGTTGCTTTGGATTGCAGGCTAATATACATCCAGATAAAAAGAAAAAAAATACTGTTGTATTTAAGTGAGTGAATAAATAAATATATAATCATATTACGATACAACTTGTGGAGATGATGTGAAAGTTTGTACACTAGTGCTTTTTAGAATCATAGAATAGAATCACAGAATGGTTTGTGTTGGAAGGGACTTTAAAGGTCATCCAGTTATAACTCCCTGCCATGGGCAGAAACACCTTCCACTAGAGCAGGTTGCATCCATGCTGTGGAATACCCCAGGTACCAGACAGAACTGGGCAGTGCTTGGCTTATAGCCTGTGCCCAGGACGGAGGGTCAACAGATGAGCCAGGTTCAAGCAAGAGGCTTCTGCGTGGCTCAGAGCCAAAGCAGGGACAGGAGCACTTGAGTCAGTTCTGCAGTGAGGACACATCTCGTGTGGCAGCCTGAGGCAGGCCCAAGTGGTCATCGGGCTGCTGGGGTCAGAGGCTGCAATCACAGAGGAAATGGCTTCAGCAAGGCTAACAGGAGTCTTAAAAGTGTTCCTTCCTCTAAAACCTAACCACAAAGCTTATTTCATCGTGAAAGAGCCTCGTGTCCATCCTTGCTATAGATGTCTCTTCATCACAACACAAGTGACTGAAATTCTGGTTTTCAAATAACTATAATTTTCCATACAAAATAGAATACGAGGAAAGAAAACAGATTAATTTTGTCTGGTTTTTTATTAGATAGTACAAGCCCCAAGCGATGATTAAGCAAAAGTTTACCTTATTGACACATGGACATGCTTCCCTTTTTCTCCTAAGAGTAGTCAACGTTTAGACACTGGAGATCTGCATTAATTCATAATAGAACTTTTTTATTCAGTTCTTTATTATTACAAAAATCAAAATTAATGGTAAATTAGAAGGCTGAGCACTCAGAATGTTCTGATGTAGGAACCAGGAGATGGCTACCATAAATTAAGCAGTTTTTTGGTGACACTGGATTCTTGTATCTTGGTATTTAGGCTGCTTGACTTCTCTGGTATTTTATAAGCCATATACTTTCAACTGTTTTTACACATAGGTGTCTTTACAGCAGTATATAAGTATCGAATTTTCTGGAAGTCTTTTTCCAGAAGGATACCATGCTAATTGTTAATTATATTGCAGTAAGGAAAGCAACAGCATTCCAGGATGGTCAGAGACGAGAACATCCAGCTCTGCTCATAGTTTGCTTTGGCTTTGCGCATTTGTGTGTTCCTTATTAGTGTTTACCAAACTCAAATTATTTTTCTCCAGATAGTGTTCTCATTCCTGTGCTTGTTTTTTCCTCTGCATCCTGTCAGCTTGGTTTCATTCTCTTTTCTCTGGCATTATCACTTGCTTGTTCCTTTTCCTTTCAACAAGAGAGACCCAGGCTACCCACAACTGTACCTGGATCTCTTGTACCTGTTAATGCCTGCTTTGTTCCTTGTCAACTAGAACATGACCAAGCATCTGGCTTTTTGCCTTAAAAATTAAAATCTTTACCAGAAAAGGTAGCACATTTAATTCCGTTCCTGAGAAGAAACTGTGGGGTGGTTGCCTAGGATTACCTGCATTAATGCTAGTGCTGTGCCTACATCTCCATCCCCTTTGTAGTCATGATTTCAGTCTCAGAAATTTGGTACCAAGCTTTAGCTTCCACGTTTCCTTTAATGATAGGTATAATTATTTATATGGGCATAAACAAAAGAAAACGAGGGGGAGGACTGGTGCTCATCAGTGTCAACAGAGGCATTATCTGAGCCCTGTTTTGTAAAGGAACACTGTAATAATTTTAAATGTGAATGCCATGTTGAATTTGCCAATTGTAAGCTAGGAAAATGCCATTACTTTTAACTCCTCTCCCATTGAAATATAGATTATTGTCACAGGACAACTAATTCAGTCAAAGATACGGCCTTACAAGATTGCAGTGGATGATGTGGTAGTCCTTGTCTTGGCCATACCTGTTGAGCATTTCAGCTGTGTTCAGTCTGAAAGCTAATATACAGGGTAATAAACTTCTCTTCAGCAGCTCAAACGGTTCTGTAACCTTATGTGTATCTGTTGTTACACCATGTCTAGATGCAGGGGGGGTATAGCTTGATACTGGTCAGCAATAAAAGCTCGTGGCATTTTGTCAGCTGTTACAGCAGTTCTCCATTGTCTCATCCAAACGCTGTCCTTGGCTTTCTGCTTGTTTTTTCCTGTTTTGAAAACTTTTAAGCCTTTACAAATGCTTTAATTGCTAATTATAGGAGCATACAGCTCTCCAGGTAGCATATATGCAATACTGTGATTCAGTGCCACTTCTCTGTCTTTTATGGAGCTCAGCCTTCTTCTAAATGGTTTCTTTATATAGTCACTTGTCAGTAAAAATCTTCACTGTAGCTCCTGGGTTTTTTTTTTCATTATGGTCCCAGATTCCTTACCTGGAATACAGTAGCTGAAAAAGAGATGGTTGGTTCTGTCCATCAGCTTCTAAAAGTTTAAAATGTATTTACTGAGCAGTAACCTCTGGTACATTTTAATTGTTTGAAACTGAGCTAAAGCAGAGTCTGCCTTTTCTTGAAATAACATGTTTGGAGATGGTTAGCAATGCTTTCTGATTAAACTCGCTATGATGCCCAGGTTTTAAGTTCAGCATAGCATATTAAAAAGCATTTAGTTTTCGAAAAGCAATTGTTTGGCTTGTTACCTTTCTGGTAACTGGATAGATCTCACTTGATCCTGAATGTTTCTGCAGAGGTGATGTATTCTGTATTTTAGGATAGTGTCTCAGTCACCAGGTCATCCTGTTGCACTAGGGAGAGAATTACAGCAATGCTTAGAGCTTTTTAAAAGCCACCATAATATACTATATTCTGACATAAATCCAAGTTGACAGGCAAGTACCACTCCCCAGATGAGTGAGCCAGGTCTGGATTGCTGGAGCAATTATTTCAGTTTTTGTCTAATATTTTGCATTAAATACATTTCACATCCTCTAACAGGGATGCTATTTTATAGCACTATAAATAGGAAGCTACAGAGGAGCCACCTGTGTTTTGAATGTAAAGATTTTTCTGTCATAGAAGAATGCGATCACATTGACAGGCTAAGTAGTTGCAGTGATCAGCTGTGTAAGGGTTTCTGCAAACATGGCTAGCACACTGCAGTGTGAATTACCACGCTACAGTGGTAATTCAGGTGACAGAGGCAAAGTCAATAAAGAAACAGGAGGAGATCCTCACATTGAGAAAAAAATTGGTAACCTCCACAGTCAGGCATCATTGCTGAAGAGAGATTTAATTGGAGTGTATGCACCAAATACTGTTCTTTAGACAAGAATTACAGAATCATAGACTCACAGATTGGTTTGTATTGGAAGGGACCTGAAAGCTCACCCAGTTCCAACCCCTGCCACGGGCAGGGACCCCTTCCACTAGAGCAGCTTGCTCCAAGCCCCTGTGTCCAACCTGGCCTTGAACACTGCCAGGGATGGGGCAGCCACAGCTTCTCTGGGCACCCTGTGCCAGTGCCTCAAGTTTCAAAATTTCAAATTTAAGAAAGCTTTCATCACTTAAATCTCCTTTGTCCATGCAGAAGTCAAGCAGTGTGGGTAACCAGATCATAGTGCTGATGCGTTTCAGCATCCTCAGCACCATGGAAGAGATGGAGGAGTAGGTTAGGGGAATGATGCTGCCCTTGCAGGAAGAAACTTATCTTTGTTTTCCATTGAAAGTAGCCAGAGCAAAGTGGTACCAAAGAATTTTGCTCTTTAATTGAATCTAACCAGGGTAATGACACGTTCCCGTGTTCTCTTCTGCCTTGCTCAGAGCATATATCTGACAAGTGATGATTCCTACAATGCTACCTTATAGAAGAAAATAACTACGTACGGATTGAATGACAGTCCAACAAAATGCTGTTGCGAGAACAGCCTCATTGTGAAGTATTTAAGTGCCTTCTGATAACTCAGAAAATGAGTGCTTTGTAGGCAGTCGGCAAAAGGAAATACCAGTGGTTTCAGTGTTCATACTAAACAGAAAAACTCAAGCCGGTTTGGTATGCTTCGCGTTCTTGCCAGACCTGTGAAGTCTCACAATCCAATGTTTGATGTGGTGGAGAGACCTAACAAAACAAACAAAGTAGATTTGCCTTTTTTACACTATCCCAAGGGAGGACAGACAGCTCTCCCGTATGAACAGCTGTATCAGGTACATCCTGATGGGCAGCCCAATGAGAGAAACCCAGGCAGCTAGCAAGGGTTCTCATGCCAGCTTGCTCAGTTTAGAAAGTTTGAATTTCACAATCATCAGGGATGGTTTGCCACAGGCATTGACGTGATGAAAAGCCCTACAAGTTTATCTTGAGCATTAAGGCTTAGCGCACTACAGAAGATGTCTTTTATCATTCATTACAAGTATTCTTCTATGCTAAAAATACACACACACAAAAAAAGGCCAGGATAAAGTCTGGAGAACAGTGGCAGATGTTGAGGGGTCAGTGAGGTTTGATCCAGCCAGTTTTGTTCTACTGTCTTTGCTTTTCTCTTTCACCAGCCACTTTTAATTTTTATATTTTTTCCTCTCTTTTTCTTCCTATCCCTGTTCCCCAAGCAGGGGCTCACCAGGAAATGTATTGAATTAAATGTATCCTGAAATGCTTTTACTTAGCATAGGAAGGGTTGAAAAGACTTAAATTCACTTAACCCCTAGTGAATTTGGCTGATTACAATATGTTAACGCTTTTTGGCATGAGAAGATGGCTGCTATTGAGAGAGTTAAGCTATGAGGTTGAATGCTAGAGTGCAGTGCATTTCAGTTAAGATTTTGGTTATTACAGGAGAAAACAGATCTCTTTCCAGATAGATACGGCAGATTTGCTCACTGTGGAGACTTTAACCAGCTAATAGCTCCATTAGTAATAATTACCCGTGCATTATCTTACTACCTTACAGATTTTACAATGGAAAAGGGCACACTAACCTTTTATTCCTTTCTTAAAGGCGCAAGACCTGAATGTGATCGAGGAAGTGATCCGGATGATGTTGGAGATCATCAACTCCTGCCTGACAAATTCCCTTCATCACAACCCAAACTTGGTGTACGCGCTGCTTTACAAGCGGGATCTCTTTGAGCAGTTCCGAACTCACCCTTCCTTCCAGGACATAATGCAAAATATAGATCTGGTGAGTGATACATCATTCAGAGGATGCTTACACGTGGTTTATCTGATCTCTTTATCCTCTTGAGAAGTGGAAAATACTCATCATCTTATCAATTTAGTTTAAAAAGTATTAAAATGTTGAGTTTTTCTCCCTTATTTTCTGGGCCTCCACTGTGATTCTGGACAACATCTTTAACTTGGCAGAGCCAGAATTCTCCTGGCAAGGAATTCCCAAGCTGCGATGCTGAAGACATTCAAGGCCAGGCTGGATGTGGTTCTGGGCAACCAGATAGTTGAAGATGTTCCTGCTTTATGCAGAAGGGTTATACTGGATGACCTCTGAAAGTCCCTTCCAACCCAAACTATTCAATGAATCTTTCACTCCATAAGGACAGCATCAGCTTCTGTTAACTGCCTCTTGTTAGAAACCTATCTTTTAGGGAAGAAAAAGCCAACTTTCATCACCAACCAATTTTTCTTTTCTCTTACTGCCATTACCAGCCAATAAATTATTATATAGGGAATTACTTTTTTTGAATAGTTAAGAACAGGAGCTCAGCTGGCATATTCCCTGGGCTGTAGAACCATAGAATCCCAGACTGGTTTGTGTTGGAAGGGACCTTAAAGCTCCTTCAGTTCCCCCCCACCTTCCACTAGAGCAGCTTGCTCCAAGCCCCTGTGTCCAACCTGGCCTTGAGCACTGCCAGGGATGGGGCAGCCACAGCTTCTCTGGGCACCCTGTGCCAGCGCCTCAGCACCCTCACAGGGAAGAATTTATTCCTGATATTTAACCTAAATCTCTCCTGTTTAAATTTTAACCCATTACCGCTTGTCCTGTCACTACAGTCCCTGATGAAGAGTCCCTCCCCAGATACTGGGGCCCCCTTCAGATACTGGAAGACCCCAGTTTTCTTTCTGTATGTGAACGCTCTTGGCTTTCTCCTGCGAAGTGTCTCTCCACAGCACTTCCTTTGGATAAGTAAACATGTTAGAAGAAAACAAAATTAAATAGCTGTGGAGTATAAGCTGTTACCAGTGTGGCTCTCCATGGAGTATGACTTTGGAAAACAGTTAGCTCTTAATTAATTACTTCTGCAGCTGATGGTGGCTTTAATGTTCATACTGAGAATCTGAGTAATGATTCCTGGTAGAAAATAACAGATTTTAATTGCAATAAATATATCTCTGTCCTCCACTCAGTTTTTGCAGAGCTAGGCAATGCTTGAAGTCACACTATGTCCACTAGATGCAAAATACTGGAAGGAGATGAACAGGGCACTAAATTCTTTGCTGCAGTGAATAACACATTTATTCAGATGATTTAAAATTTGCTGAGGTTCTGGTTTGATCTGCTTTTATTTTAAAATATTACAGGAGATTGAAAGATTTCTGATGATCCATAAAGGAATGTGATTTTAAATGTCGAACTGAGATCCTGCTGCATGCCTCTCTCGTCCTCTTCTGTTCTTACTTCATATTTTTCTGGTCATGCAAGAGCTTGGAGAGCAGAAGATTCAACGATCAAAGCTCTCCAAACTTTAGGCAGCTGCAGACTACAGCTATAGCATGCTACTGCCTGGATTGTAAGGGCAAGTTGTCTTTGAGTTGTGTAAAGACAGAATATGGCACAGTCAAGATAAGTCTTCTTCATTCCTGACTTGAGATAGGGACCTCCTCTAGTTACTTGTCCAGATCCAGAAAAACTAGTGGTGGCCAGATCCTTCTGCATGACAGCCCTGTGCTTCCCATAGATAGCAGCACATCCTTTCCTTTGTAACACTTAAATGTAGGTTTTCCTCAACAATTTCAACAATTCCTCCCCAAAACTATTTAATATTGGGTTACAGCGTAATGCCAGTTACATTCAGAAACTATTTTAAAGCTTTCCAAGGGAGCATGTTGAATTTTTAAATAGCTCCTTTGTTAGAGAATCGAGGATGTCAGAAAAATAATATTTTTTTTTTAAATGTACCTGTCACCAGCTGGCAAATGGTGAGAGCTGTCAGGCTTGCAGATCTGAATAAAAGATGAGATACAGCTGACTCCTCTGCTACCCTGTCATGTCCTCCACTGCATACACGGTATTGGCAGCACCGCCATCCCATACAGAACCAGTCTTTGTCCTCTGTGCTGCAGCCAAAATGTTTTAACTGGTCTTCAAATCCCTTGAGAATGTGGCAAATCGTGTTCGTTTTACTGTACACACTGGGGGGATGTGGTCTGGGACCATGTGGGCTCTATCTGAGATGAACCAAAATAGGTTTCTGGATCCCAAACTTTGTTCAGGCTTTTTCTCTGCAGCGATAGAGGTGGGAGCTCCATCCTCATGGCTGCGTAGAATGTTGTGAATGTCTGAAATGCAGCTGTGCTCAAAAAGGAGTCATAAAACTGGGGAGAAGAGGGGGTGTGAAATCATTAAAGAAAGATTTCACTCAGTAAATTCCTAAACTGTGTGTTGCTGGAAGCTTAGAGGATATATTCACAGGGAGAATCTCCCTATAATTGACCTGCTTCTTACGTTCTTATTTAAGCATCTATCGCAGCCTACTCTGAGAGACAGAATAGTGAGCTGGCCAGCCTTTTCATGTGGTCAAGGGTGGTTATTCAGAGCAGGATGGGTCTATGAACTTAGTGTGTACCAACAGCTCTGTTGAGTTTCAGACTGCTCTACTCGATGTAATTTGGTGGCCCAAAGCGTGTAAAGCATAGGTGTGAATAGCAGATGTTGCAGCTTTTGGTGATGGTATGGTGAGTAAGATCTGTTATGTTTCTGAAGCCCCCAGAGCATGTATGCAGAAGCTGTGTGGCATCCTGACTCCCTCCCTCCATTGGTACTTTTCCTAGTCATTGCATAGCAAAGTATGTTTGGATTATCTCCCCCCATGCTAGAGTGGCAGCATGCATCACAGAATCACAGCCTGGTTTGTGTTGGAAGGGAGCTTAAAGCTCATCCAGCTCCAACCCCTGCCACGGGCAGGGACACCTTCCACCAGAGCAGCTTGCTCCAAGCCCCTGTGTCCAACCTGGCCTTGAACACTGCCAGGGATGGGGCAGCCACAGCTTCTCTGGGCACCCTGTGCCAGCGCCTCAGCACCCTCACAGCAAAGAGCTTCTGCCTAAGAGCTCATCTCAGTCTCCCCTCGGGCAGGTTCAAGCCATTCCCCTTGGCCTGCCCCTACATCCCTTGTCCCAAGCCCCGCTCCAGGTTTCCTGCAGCCCCTTCAGGCACTGGAGCTGCTCTCAGGTCTCCCTTAAGGAGCCTTCTCTTCTCCAGGCTGACCCAGCCCAGCTCTTCTCTTCACAGGAATAGAATACAATGTCCATCATCAGATTCCACTGGAGATCTGCATTGCCAGTAGGTTTATGTTATACTCTGGGTCACGCTGACATCCCTCTGTGCTTCAGCAAAATCCTTCCTTACATTGGGTGTAGGGTCCTTTGATCCTACACTATAGCCCGGTTTTGTATTTCATATAGATACAGATATACTAACAGATAGCATAGCAATGTTCTATATTGAAAAAATCTGACCAAAATACAGAATAAATGCAATCTGAAATCAGTTTGGGACACCAGAACAGTTGCCAGGCTGCTTTGTCAAGAATGTATAAAATGGATATGACATATCTTGACTTTAATACTTATTACTTTTACTCTGTTGCACATAATGTTCTCATAAACCAAAATAGGAAGCATGGAACGGTTGAAACTGCTGCAAATTGTATGCAAAATTAGTTGGAAAATGCACTGAGAAGGTAGTAATTAATAGTTGATGGTGCAAATAGAAAGAGGTATTTGCTGCAGTCCTGTGTGGATATGCAAAGGGAGAGTAACATAGAGGTATCCTCTGAGCTTACTCACGCTAGCGACATGTTAGCTACTTTACTCTGGGTTTAGAATCATAGGATAATTTATGATGGAAAGGATCTTTAAGATGTAAACCCAGCCCTGCTAAGTCTGTCACTAAACCATGTCCCCAAGTGCCACATCTACACATCTTTAAATGTGTAGGGACGGTGACTGCAGCCCTGCCCTGGGCAGCCTGTTCCAATGCCTGAGCACCCTCTGGGCAAGGAATTGTTCCTCAGCTCCATCTAAACATGCCCTGGTGCAGCTTGAGGCCGTTTTCTCTTGTCCCATCCCTTGTTCCTCGGGAGCAGAGCCCAGCCCCTCCTGGCTCCATCCTCCTCTCAGGCAGTTGTAGGGAGCCATCAGGTCCCCCCTGAGCCTTCTCTTCTCCAGACTGAACCCCCAGGTCCCTCAGCCGTTCCCCATCACACTTGTGCTCCAGGCCCTGCTCCAGCTCCGTTGCCCTTCTCTGGCCCTGCTCCAGCACCTCAAGGTCTCTCTTGAAGTGAGGGGCCCAGAACTGAACACAGGATTCAAAGTGCAGCCTCACCAGTGCTCAGTGCAGAGGCACAATCTCTGCCCTGTCCCCACTGCCACACTGATGCTGATACAGGCCAGGATGCTGGTGGCCTCTTGGCCGCCTGGGCACAAGCTGCTCATGGTCAGCCGTCGCCATGAAAGAAGTACTGGGGAGAAGCAAGAGCTGTAGGAAACAAGACTTCTAAGTACAAATAGAATGGATGCTGACTAGCCAAAGGAAGGCAAAAGGTGGTGTGATATTTTTCAAAGGAAATGCTGCTGTGAAGGGAAAGGGAGTAACGTTTTTCACATACTTGTGGATTCACAGGTCATAACAAAAGACTTTCTAATGGTCCTGATAATGAAGCACTGTGGTAGGTTTCCAGAGCCTTCAGCATCAGACTCCTCTGGACTGCAGACGTTTGGCAGGATGACACCAAGGCAGAAGATAGAACAGAACATGTCTGTAGGCACATATGAATATGGGGATGGGTACACGGATGCAGTAATGCTCAGCTCCACCAGCTGCTCAGACCCCAGTGGCAATTGCTCACATTAACAGTAACTATGGACCTCAAGATTTGGACCATTTGTGGAGATAACACGTAACCTCTGTGTGCTTAGCTGAGGCAAAAACTGTGAACGTTTAAGGGTCATCAGCGTATAGAACAGTTTTATATTGAAAGCTATTTATTTGCTTCTGGAATTTTATAAATAAGCTAAAAATCACCATTGCCAGCTGATTGGGAACATATGGGAACAGTTAATTCTGCACAGAAAAAAAACGGAACTCAAAATACCTTCTGTTTCCTATTAATTTACTTTTCATTTTAGAAAGTCATCTTAATAGGATATTGTGCATCTTGTTTAGCTAAATGGGATATTCTTCCTCTGGATGGTGAACAAAGAGGAATGCTATGGTTCCTGTTCTGGCCTCCTGCAGAAATGTTTCAGCTGTGAACTATCTATAATCCTCCACTTCAGAGGTGGTCTATAATTTGGCCAGCAAGCTCAGATGTCTCAGGAATTTGGTGGAGACTCTTTGCTAGGAATTCCTAAAGATGAGTTTGGTTCATGGCCATCATGAGAACTCACTGGCTTTCACTGTTTTCATATTTCCTATGAGCTAATGATAGATAGCGTGCGGTTGAACAGGTTTAACTAGGAGTTGCTAGAAGTTTGTTTGCAAAATAGTCTGATAGAAATCAGGTCAGGAGCAATGATTTAATGGTGCAAAGGATCTGTTTGATGCAATTTTCTGCTAGGTATTTAATTCTCCGAAGACATTTCCCTGCTGGATTTTAAAATCAGTTGTGTTGGCTTGGCTCTGGTGCAGCAAAGCCTACTTCGACATCGGAGGGACTTGCAGTAGACATGAGAACTAACATTTTATGGTTTTCCTTAAAATGCCTATAGAAAAACCTTGATCCTGCTGATTACTAGAGCCTGGCTAGATACTTTAAGTGATTATTTTTGTCTTTTTGCTTTGTTTTCTCCCCACTCCTACCCACTTTCTATGCTAGGAGTGGGGAGATGAGAAGTACTTTGAAAAGTTTATATATCTTCAAACATGCTCCTAGTTTCAAGGTGAATCTGAAAAACTTCAGTACTTAAAGTCTGCTGATAATCCTTCCGTGTTTCTCCTGATATTGAATTACCTGAAGCTATTTCATCCCTTCTTAAATCAGTGAGGGTTGGCATTGCCTTTCAGGATAGCGGGCTATGCCTGTTGCCTACTGAAAATTGCTGCGATTTATGTTTTCCTAAGGAAACTACTTATCTGAAGTGCTAATTCTGTGGTACTTTACTACAAGAGGTTTGTTTTTTCCTTTTCTTTTCCTTTCAGTGTGCGTCAATAGAGTCTGTTACTCTCCCTGTGGTGAATATGGCTGGACATATAAAATAGCCGATGTCAAAATATGTGCCTTTCCAAAGGGAAAAACAAAGGGAAAAAGGGAAAAAAAAGGAATCAGGACTTTTCCATTTGGTGTCAAGTTTGGTTTTTTTTTTGTCTTTTTCTTCAGAGTTAACCTTGACACTTGCAGGCAGAGGAGGTAGCAGCAAATTCCGCTGTTATTTTATCTGGAGGAGAAAGCGAGGAGGGGTAGTGTTAGTTAGGGAATGGGCTGGGGCCTTGCAGGACTTCAGCATCCCGTGAAAGAATCCAAGTGGAGAAAGCATCTTGCCCTTGAAAGCGCTGCTGATTCGTGCATGCTATAATAAACAGAATTTTTTTTTACTTCAGCCTTTGACCCCTGTCAAAAACAATAGATGGGTGAAAGAACAGATGCTGTGGTTATTCCTTCATAATATCAAAAAAAAGTCCCCAAAACCTAAAATGTTGTTTTTGAATAATTCTAGCTTTCTTGTAGCACTTTTAATCTCTGAAAATGTTTTATTGTTTTGAACACAAAAGGGATAAAGATGGGTCTTTTAGGGAAAATTGACCTCGTAAATTGAAAAGCTTTATGAAAACCGATTTTGGAAATCGCTATAGAAAGCAGGTTTGTTTAGAGATCTCAAGTATATTAATAGCATAGGAATCAAAGCCTGGAAATCCCTAGAACTGGTGATGACCAAGCCATGTCACTGCATGCCCATCACACTGCACAGTTGGGTAGCCTGCACAACCATCATTAGGCTCTGCACAGGGCAAGGTGCTGTTCGTACATCATTTCGTCTGGATGCTGATAAGATATTCCTGATGAGGGGTTGTCTAATCCAGGATTAGACGTACCTTTTATTCTCTGTTAATGTGGAAGGCAGATTGCAGAGAGAGAGCTTTTTAAAACGGGTTATGTTCCTTGCATGGAGAGGGCCTCTCAGTGCAGAGCATGAATTAGATACGAGTAATTCACAGTGACTTGTTAAATCCCTTGTTATTCTTCTGAAGCAGTGTTTGCTGTTATTTTCTATTTTCTTCGACCGCCTGCCCAAATAATTGATGAGAAAAATAATTTGCAGAATATCATAAAGTGGGCAGCGTCTCTCAGCCTCATTCATTTGCCCCGAGATCTGGTTTTCTTCATACATTACATTAATATGCTGAGCATTGGGTTTCAAAGAATGTGCTAAAACTTGAAACTCATTTAATATTGTCCACCCAGTTTGATTTTCCTGGCTCATTTTTAAGTGGACAAGGAGTTGAAATCTGGTAATTTTCATGATTATTTAAATGCAGCTCTGCTACTATGTCTAGAAGATAATTAAAGCTCTTTCAAAGGAAAGGGCTACTGTTCCTTAGTATTGTGTTAAGCTTTTTTTATGTTTTTATATTTGCGATTTGGTCAGATCACTAGGTAAAGTATTAGACTTTCTGCTACAGAGGTTGGAAGCTTGGCCAGTAGGGGTGTAATACTGGATGCTTTTTGGTTTATAACCAATCTGATGGCAATAAGCAAATGCCTCCTTTACAGTCCTCTATGTATAATTCATCTTTTTCTTCCTTTTTTTCTTTTTTTTTTTCTTCCTTATTTCCATATCTCATTGAGGTACTGTACAATCAGTGTTAGAAAGATAATTACTCCAATTTCTATATTGTCTGTAGTAGTAAGGCAAATAACACTTAGAGAAAAGTATTATTATTAAGGTAGATATTTTTAATTTCAGTTGTCAAATGTGTACTAAAAAAAAAAAAAAAAAAACCATTCAAAGTTCCGTGAAATGCTGACATAGCCTGAAAATAGTAGAATCCTATCTCGCTTTTGTTCTTTGTGGAATACAGCTCAACCAAGATTAGTACCTTTACCACAAAAAAACATAAAAGTCTTCTATAAAAACATGTTGAGATTGGAGGCTTTGACTTTCCAAACTAGGAAACACCAGAATTCAGGTAGTATCTGTGAGCTTCATTCAGGTTTTTTTGTGCGTTTGCCTTAATAATAGTATTTTATCCTTTTGATTAAAAGCCAAATATTAAGCTTTGCTTTTGTTGTGGTTTAGCAGAACTCAAGCTAACAAGGCAGCACTAGTGGGATGGATTCCCTGCATGAGCCTGCCCTGGGCGAGGATAGGTTTCACCAGTGATTACTGACAACAGAGGAGTGTTGAAATGCAGGAAGATGTTTTTCTCTTTCGAAGTTTGTGGGCAACTTTCTCATTCCTCTCCGAGCTGTGTATCCTCCACCAGCAATTTGTCCCGGACTCCATGCCAAAACCATGTCAGCCTTACTCCAAGGTCCTCACACTCTTTGCACAAGCTGTTTCTTGCCATTCCCCTCTGTAATTCCTGGTTCCTCCCTCCAGCTCCTTTGCTTATGAACTCAGCACATCTCCCTACTCCCTACTGTTTATTTTCAAGAATCAGAAATCACAGTGCTGCACCGGGTCCTTATCTGTAAAAGTGTAAAGCCTACCTGCAGCATCTGCCAGAGGCAGTGAAATTCTCCCTTCTATTCAAGTATGGAGATAATCATAAGGCCAGAAGTTTAGACCTGACTTTTGACTATTTCCATGCATCTGTTGTTTAAAACACAACAAAGAAAACCACCCAAACCCCTCAACACCCCCAAAAAAGACAACTCAAGCAACTGTCATTTGTCTTTATCTCACTTGCTTGGTGTTTCAAGTTTCTAGGGAAAATTGCTGTACGGCCCAGCAAATCTTACCTGCTTAAAACAAGGACTAAGGTTTCAGGATGGCAAGAGAGGAACGACAAATTTGAATCTCGCAGTAATCAAGCCATCAGCTGTCTTTGTTTTATTAGCAGCAGCTGGGCTTGGAGGCATAATTAGGGTAATGGTTTCTGGCTCCAGCTGTGTCTCACTCCAGAACAAAGAGAGCTCAGCAGAGATTTTGAAGCATAATACACATTTCCCCCCCTTTTACTTGGGAGAATTAGCAAAAATCACTTGATATACTGGAGGCTGTGGTTCAAATACAAGTGGACATGAGTACTTTTCAGAACAGAGCATGTCCAAAGCCCACCAGATGTTGAAGAACCTCCAAACTCCAGCCAAGGGGTAGCCTGGTGCTCACGTGTATTCAGGCTCTACTAAATGGTTCTGAACATCTTGTGGTACTTTCAAGCGATGCTAAATAGGTCCTAAATAGGAGCTGAAATTTTGCCCTCTACCTTTTTTGCATTGAGTTTCAGATCCTCTGCATGACTGATGAGTTCCTCCAGGATAAGGGATGGGGCTTGTTCTCTTTAGATGAAAGCAGCTATAGAAATGGAGGTTTTCTGATGTCCCACATGGAGAACTGCCGGTGGGATGTCTGCTTCTGGTGTGACCTACTGAGCTTGGACAGGGATAAAAGTTAAAGCCTGACCTAACTGTGTTCTAGCTAACAAGGACCAGCTGGGTCATAGAAAAGGGGGTGGGGAGGGAAATATGGTGAAAATCAGCTTGGCCTCACCAGGGAAACTGGTGGAGGATGAGAGTGTTGAGAGGGAACTTAGAGGTCCTTGGGCTGGAATCTGTGATGGAGAAGGTAATGGGGCTTTCTGGGTGATTAATTTAGGGATAAGTGGAGCTTTGTGGGCTCCCCCCACAATTGCCATGGCTTTGAATGCTACAAAAGCTGCAGAAAGTCATGTAAGCCCTTGTATTGAGATATGCAGTGTTTCTCTTAAGGCCTTCTCTCCAGAAGTAATTGAAACTATAAGGATTTTACTTCAAGGCTTGAAAATGAAAGCAAATTTCTAGCACAAACTATATAAAGACTGGAAGGCCTTGAAAATCCTGATGTGCAGAAGTACTGACAGGTAGAAATATAAGCATATGTCAGTGCATGGCACTCGAAAATGTAAATTTATTAATTCAGCTCTGTGTGTTAAATTGTAAAATCATCTATCTGTTAGAAATGATTGCAGGAGGATACTGGTAATTGTGCTGGTTTGACATTAACGAAGTCTCCCTGGCACAAGTGATAACATGATTATTCTTTGAGAAGTACAGATACATTGATCCACAGAAAGAAGATGACAGCTTCGTGTGTAAATTGATACAAAGATCTCTTCTTTTCAATTTTTTTACGTGCTCTGATTTTTCATTCCAGGTGATCAGCTTTTTCAGCTCCCGATTAGAGCAAGCTGGAGCTGAGCTGTCAGTGGAGCGAGTTCTGGAAATCATCAAGCAAGGAGCTGTTGCTTTGCCCAAAGACAGGCTAAGAGTAAGTGCTCAAGACCTTGTCAATTAAAGTGTACTGTTCCAATCAATTACATACCCTTTATATCCGTAATGTCAAAACATCATTTCTCCTATCGATAGCAACTGATAAGGGTTTACATTGTGGATTGCCATGTGAATATGTTTTAATTTAAATTCCTCATTTGTACTAAATGTTTGGGTGAGTTTTCTTGATTAGTTATTAAATTGAAGTGCGTGGAGGAATTTCAATTTGCTGAGGCCAAGGTTTTCTTTGACAAAGAAAACATCAAGGATGCAGTCTCACCTTTCCATCCGTTGTTTAGTTAAGCTGTAACTGAAGTTTGATCTTTCTCTTTGCTGTTGTTGTTAACTTAATCTTTTTTCTCTCATGTTCTGCTTCTCTGTTTGAGTCTGTATAAAATGCAACAAAGATAAGTTCTGGGGGCTTTAGTTAAGAATTAACCAATCTAGGAAAAATCATTTCAGGACCTGTAAGTCTGGTCAACATGATTATGAGGTTTTTGTATAATCCTGAGCAGACCCCTCCATTCGCTTCTGAGAATCTCTGAAGTCTTGTGAGGGATTTACCAACTTGACAGGTTTTGTGAGGCTAAAATCCATTAACAGCCGTGTGATGTTTAAATACTGCAATAATTAAATCTGTATGAGTAGGTAAGTCAGTAAATGGGAGTTATGTGTGTGTTTTAAACACACAACGAATTTTGGTTTTCCGTTATGCCAAGTGTATTTTAAATACTGCCTGCTTTCTGCAGAACCCTTTTTGTTCCTACTCCATGATAAGGGAGCAAAAGCATCTTCTCAAGACCCATTTCTTTCACAGTAACTTTAGGAAAATATCATCTGATAAGGCGCACTGAGTACACAGCCATTGGCGACGGCTGGTAATTTATTTATACCCTGGTAATTTTAAAACACCCAGTGGGAATTGTCTAGCTGGCTGCACATACTAATGTCTTTCCTACAGTTCCTCGTGTCCCTGAGATGGCACGTATTTAGCCGCTCAGGCCGAATTACTTTGGGAGAGATTGGTCTAGAGTCCGAGTCCTGAGTACAGGAATAGCCTAAGTAACACCAGCGAGGTTGTTGTATCCAAATACAGCCCTTTGGGTTGTGTCCTTACTACACTTTAATCCTTTCAATACAAACACTGGACCTTTTGCTTTTTCTATAAGAATTTACTCTTGCATGTAGATAATTAAAAGCTGTTAAGAGGCTACAGTGATTCCTTCTTGACAGAGAGCCATTGCTAAATAAGTTCACAGCTTACAAGAAAATGAGGGGTTTATCTGTTACTTGATGTGCCAGATTGATTTGCACGTTGGGCCACAATTTAAAGAAATGTTGTTTCTGGAATGAAATCCTATCATGTTTAAATTTTCTGCGTTAATGATATACAGCATTCACAATTACATGTTTATATTGCCACTTGAATCAAAGGATCAGAATTTTTTGATGAGTGCCGAGCTCTGTAAGTCCTCACCGTGCAGTTGAGTACTTCCAGTTTTAAGGATGCTTATAGTGTGAGCTGGAGTGTGACTTACTATAAGCTCTGGAGCTTATAGTGTGATTTACTTCTCCTTCCAAGGATTTGCATTTGAGGACAGGGGCAAAACCAGACACTTTTAACATAATTCTTCTACACTGCCCATTCTACCTCCTACTGGGTTTTGTCATTGTTTTCAAAGTCCTTTTGCTGAGCAGCAGTTTGGCCAGAGCAGGTGAGAAAAGTTGGTGACACTGACCTTGGTATCTGTAACGTCATGCATTAATTTGTGAATGCAAATAACATCCTTTCTTTGCACAGATTAATGATGAGCAGCCTGAGATTCCCTCCTGTAGAAATGACCTTGTGAGTCTTCATGCCCTTCATCCTTGCACCTCTCGCCTCAGAGTCTCACAGTTCCTCAGGTCTTCCCACTTCAATCTCTGAGGTTTTCAGGGGAAGCTCTTCTAATGCTCAACAAACTCATAGTAAGATCAGACTAAAGATATAGTTACACAATAACTCTGGCAACTCTGAGGAATTTCAGCAGCTAAATAAAGGGGAAACTTTAATCCACATGTCTTTAATGACACTCTCTGGGCATGTCTGGATGGGTGGGAGCAGCCCTACCTGCAGTCACTTTGCCTGCACAATAGGCTCCCTGGCTGTTCGCATTGCTAAGCTCCCGACTGTGAGCTGCATAGACCAACTAGTACTGCCTGCTGAAAGGACGTGTTTCCTAACACACGCTGACTAGGGCACAGCCAATTCAGAGAAGCAGCTTCTGCACAGGAGTTGGCTTGTGTCTGGCCAGCTTGGACAATGTGTGAAGGAATTAATAGGTCTGTGTTATCTGGGTTGACATGATCTACATGTAATTGCAACATGCAAAGCTGTAGAGTTTAATCCTGAGAATTTATAGATCAGCTTTGCAGTTAATTGCTAATTAATTTTCAAGGCATCCTTGTCTTTTGCCATAACATACTGAAGTGCTCTCAAGTACAAGAGACCCTGCAGAGATATTACTCCTACCTCCTAGAAATTACCATCTTCAGCTGAAGCACTGTGAAGGAGGTGGCTGAAACACAAATAGGTTATGACTGGGAAGAATGAGGACTGAATCAGTGCTTTTACTCACTTGCTTCCCTGCAGCTCAGACAATGGCGGGTTTTTTCTTATGTGCAAGTACCTAATGTATGCACAGATAAATATAGTGAATGTTTTCAAGTTGCTTATCTTGGCCTTTGTCGAGGAAGTGAGCATTCAAGAGGCGTTACGTGTATTCAGATCTTGAGCCTGTTGCTTAGACCATAGTTCAAACATGAACAAACGTCAACTAAAAATAACAGCACTTAGAGCCACGATCCTGATCTGCATAATGGAGCTTATCAGTTTTGTAGCACACCCTGGTACTCCTGCTCCCTCTCACCGTGGGAAGCAACATTGGGATGCAAAGTTGGCATGTTAGGAGGAGGTCATATGTATATATATAGGACCAACAAATAAATATGTGTGTATATATATATGTATTTGCGTATTAGGAAAGATATCCTGCATTTTCTTAGCAAATAATTATTGGGAAATGGCAGCTCTAACTCAGATTTTCCTTCCAGTCCTGGAGCAATCTGACTGGAGACAAACAATATAATTAACATTATTTTAAGCATATGCTTTTAGCCATGTACTGTGGAAAGCAGGGAAAGTCCAGGCTGAGTAATTAGCCTTTTAGAAGACTTCTGCATAAACAGAGAGATAAAGGGCAGGTGCTGAAATCAAGAGCTGGTTATTTCTTCTTCAGTCTGTGGGAGAAGATAAATGAAGTTAATATGCCCAGGATGGAGGCAGAAGCCACGGCATGGAGATAGAGCTGTCTGCTTTGCAGACGAGCAGCCCACAATCCAGGCTCCCTGTTTCATTGCAGAAGCTTATTAAAGGCAATTTAGAGATCATAGTGATAGGTGAAAATTGGCCTCATTCTTTCTTTATTTTTACTTTTTTTCTTTTAAGTTCTCAGGAACTTTCTTCTTTTCTGCTTTTCTTCCCTTTGGTGAACCATTCGTACTTTCAGGATCAGGAATGTGAGAGAAGTGGGACCGTGTCTGGAGTCGGGCAGTTATCTCAGGATTTCAAAGGGAGCTATCCAAGGGATAACCACTCTTTCACAATAAGTGGGAAAACTTGTTTCAAATACCAGCTAGTGACTAGAAGCTGACATTTGGGTTCATGGAATGATCACACTTGGGAGGCCACATTTAATGCTTTATAAAAGAAAAGTTCCCGTTAGCTAAGTCACTTAAGGGAGAGATTTCATTTTCATGAACGTATGCTGAGCTGCTTTTATTTTTCTCCTATTCCTTTTTCTCCGTGTGTCAATGAGTATTTTGTCACCAGTGTGCATCCTGTCACACATTCTTTGTGTGTTATACAGACATGCCATTATGCCATCAACTCACACTGTTTTGGCATGGTACAAAATTTAATATTTATTAATGTACATTCTAGTTTGGGCATT
This sequence comes from Pezoporus occidentalis, assembly GCF_034315485.1. Taxonomy (NCBI): domain Eukaryota; kingdom Metazoa; phylum Chordata; class Aves; order Psittaciformes; family Psittacidae; genus Pezoporus; species Pezoporus occidentalis. The sequence goes on from NW_026913393.1 coordinate 276,771, forward strand.
AAAATTTCACAGAATAGTAAAAGAAGCAGGGGTAAAAGCTTTCAGTCTCTTGGCAGAACATGTTCTTCAGGTGTTAAAAGCACTTCTCATAGGTTTCCCCTTTTATTAATGGTGTACTTCCAACTTCCATTTGTTTCATTGGAGAAAGCTCCTAATCATGAAGGCATCAGAGCACAGGGGAAAAGAGTAAATAGTCATTGGAGTGATAGTAGGCACTGCCTGGCAGCTGGACCAGAACAGCTTTGTGTCCCCGCCACATCACCCCACTCCTGGGGAAGCAGCACCGACACCAAAATGTCATAAAAATCACAGAAGTTTGACTGAGGTGGTGGTGAGCTCAATGGGAGATGCCAAGCATTAGGTACTTCCAACTCTGGGAAGAAGATGGACCCATAAAGTGCATGTGAAGTCCCCAGAACTGAGGGAGTCTAAACAGTTTCTTGGTTTGGCTGCTGAGTGCTCTGGGGAAGGGTTACCCTGTTTCTGCAGATGCTCCTTCTAGGAAGGATGCATCATCTGTTCAACAGTCACTTGTACCATCACCCTGTGCAGAGGGGCAGGACATCGGCAGCACTTGCACAGCATCCCAGGTTGCGAAGGAAACTAGTGGCATTGTGTATATATGCATCCTGCCTAACACGATGTTGATCCCAAGAGACCATCCATCGCCCTGTCTTCTATTCCAGTTGCTCCTGTTGCTCTGGTTGGGTTTTTTTTCCAGAGTCCTTATGTCCTTAATCCTCAGTGGTTGTTGCCTGGCCACAGCAAGATGCTGGCTTCGGAATCCGGACCAGTGGTTTTTAATGATCTAAATTAAACCTTGGGTCAGATCTGTAATTCTTAAGCTATGTACAGCTTTCTTGCATTTGTTTTAGTGCTGTAACAGTACCTCACCACCATGGCTTTCAGATAGAAGACTGCACGAATTAACTGTTTGACACTGTAAAGAGGTAGGGGCAGAGGAGTTATGGAGACCAGCAACTCCTTTCCAGAGCTCTAGGGTGTAGCACTAAGCAAGAGAGACAGAAAACTTCCTTAAAAAAGAAATTAATCAAATTCTTCCTGATATATATGTTTTTCTGGCTGAAGGGTCAAAGATCTTATTATAGTGGAAGCTGATTGTGTCTAATACATCCTTAGGTCTGACGCTAGGCAGGCACCTATAGTGCAGGCTTCCTTTTCTGGCCCTCAACTGCTGTTAACCCTTAACCTGAAGAAGATAGGATTAGTAAGAGAAGTGTAAGAAACTTTTAAACAAAGTGCTTTTTGGGCTTTTCCAAAACACCAAACATATGCTAAGAATAATATTTATGGATTGTATATTTCTTTCTGACAATTTATACCCTCAATTAAGATGTCAAACTTCCCTGCTTCCGTGAGCTGACCTGTAAGTGATGAACAGTAATTCACATTTCTTTTGAAGGCATTCGTTTTAGAGGTCAGATTCTCAGAGACCTCGGGTAGAGAAGAATATACTCCCCATCCCTTGAGAAATATGATTTTGGGTAATCAAAATTCCAGGAAAAACTATCTTGAAAGTTTTGATGGGCTTTGTGGTAAGAAAATAACTTATCATCATGAAGCTGTGAGCAGGCAGTCAAAGACTTGTCTGCACTCAGCTGACTCTGGCTAATCTTAAAGTGGGATTATAAACCTGTCTGTCTAAACCAGGGCAAACCCTTACGCAGGTGCTCTTCTATTAATATAAGCCCAGCTACTTAAACTGTTGAGAGTGAGTTGAAACTAAACTGAATGACACCGCTTTATAATAAGTATGTCCAAGCAGGAGTTTATATCATCTAAATCTGTTTAATTAAATGGTGCAAACTTGTGTGTAGGCAAGATGGAAAGCACGTGAAAAATATTACGGAAAAACTGTGACAATTACAGTGCTTAAGATTAGATACTTGCTGGCATTCTTAAGTGCATCATCCCAGAAGGGAACCAAAACTTCAGGGCTGTAGTTCAGAAGTAAATGCTGCTGTCACTGTTATACATAAATATGATAACCCACAGAAATGCATCCTTGGTAGGAGGTAGGCTGGAGCAGCCAGTTAGAATATATAGCATGGTAACGAAGGACTTTTGCTTATATGTGCCTGGTTGCTTTTCTTTAACAGTGAAGAAGCCAAGGGCCAAAGTAAATTAGCTTTAGCATCTGTGGAATCAGTGTTTTGAAATTTGGTGAGTCCTTTTGTTCCATGGTTAAAAGTAGAGTTTGGCAGGTTGTAGAGAGGTTTGTTTGTAGCTGTGTATAATGCAAATAACAGTTGATGAGTTGGATTGAATGCTAACACTTCATTTTCAGAAGCATCCTTCAGGTAAGACAGGAGAAATTGGTTAACTTTGAGGCTTTAGAGAAAATGAAATAAATTACACTGCAGACCTTTGAAATGTAGGTTTGACTGGAAACTAGTGATCCATAGAGCTTCGTATTGCTGGACTGCAGACTTTTGAAATGTTGGCATGGTCTAGTAGTGTTGGTGAGTCAGTTATAAAGCATATTTATTTATTTTTCAAACTTTGCTTTGATATTTTTAAGTAAAAAACCAACCAGACCTCTTCCTACAGTTGCCATTTTGTCAGGTGTTTGCATGGATTTTGACTGTCATTTATGTCAAGGTTTGGTTTTCTTTGGAGTGGTGCAAGACGAGCCTTTTCGCGCATAAGGTCTTAGTTACAGCTGAGTATGTATATTATCTGTTTGAATACTGCCAGCTCTAACAGCAGTGGTGTGTACTGTGGCATTCACAACCTCTCTTTGGCACTCCCAAAGAGAGTCAGCTAACACTGTAACTGATCACATATTTATACGTTACTGTCAAGGCTATTTGAAAAGGGGATGTGCTCTCCACCTCTCCCCATTTGTCTGTATGTGAAAATTAGACAGTTTTGCTTTTTTACATTATTTTCGTAGAATTATGGGGAAGGGTCCAAAACCACCCCACCCCTCTCGTGGCTCCAGTAACTAAATTTTTCAAATGTGAATGCTCTTGAGAACCTAAACACGTTAAGTTTGCTTTTACATAGCAGCTGTCAGTCAATTTTGGAATTAAACCCAGCTTTTTAACTTTAGTTTACTTCAGTGGTTATAAATTCTTCCATGGGGGTGGAGAAAAATAAACAGTAACTTTTGGCATTGTTGACTAGAACAAGAGGGAAAAAGAAAAAGCTATTTTATTTTGCTTGTTTGCCTAGCACACAGTTAAAACATATTAATGTTTTTCTGACACCTCCCTATTGACGAGTAATATAAACACCATTGCAGCATCAGCATAGGAAAGTATGCATTAGCAAACTCTTGAATCTCTGATCTTTAAATGTTTCTAATGTAATATCAGTTTCTTGCTGTATAGGAGCCAAAATCTCTTTGAACAGAAAATAATAATCATGCTTTCAACTTGGAGAGAGCACTGTATAAAGCTTTAAAGTAAAAAATAAATGGAGAACTTCAACCTTGTTTTTTTCCTAGTTGCTGGAACATTCATTGCTATATCCCAACTCTTCAGAGATCCATAGGAAAACTCCTGCTTTTGCTGGACAGTTTTGCTGTTGGCTTCAGCATTCCCAAGGTTTTCAAGCCGTATCTTCATGCTCATGAGATGCTACCAGGCATGATGTGAGAAGGACACTGGGCAGCTGCCTAGGACTTGGTAGATCTCATTGTGGGGATTATGTGGCTCCTAGTAACTGGTGTTAATCAGAAGGAAAGAGGGACTATCCTTCACTTTTCTCTGTCCTCTCCTTCTGTTTTGAAGGAGTCACATTGATAGAGCAATAGTGCAGAATATTGAGAAGATGTCCTCTCTTTGATTGAGAAGATTGTCCTGGCTTTGCCTCTCCTATGTTGCTTTAAAGGACTAGGCTTTTTCGTGTTGTATGACTGTAGATGGAAGGAGACCAGCCCCATCACCTATATCTGCAGTAGTTCAATTGACTACCAAGGAAAGCTGTACATGCCTTTGCAGAGCAGTCATGCCCATGGTGGTCAGCAGTCCGGTGAGGATCTCACACCATGAGATCTTTGCACTTCTTCCTATGTTGTATGTGAACAGAGCAACAAAAGAGTATGTGAGCTTCTGAGCTTCAACCAAATCGGTTGAAGTGGATTGAAAGAAGCAATTAAAGGAGGGAAGATAGAGGTTAGCTGGTGGTCAGCTCGAAGGATCTGGGAGTGAGTCTTGGTTTCCCCCCCCAAATCCACTGAGCTTTTGAAAGCTCTCCTGTTGGAATGGAAGAGGGTAGATTTAGATTGAGCATTAGGAAGTTCTTCCCTGTGAGACTGCTGAGGCTCTGGCCCAGGGTGCCCAGAGAAGCTGTGGCTGCCCCATCCCTGTCAGTGTTCAAAGCCAGGTTGGACACAAGGGCTTGGAGCAACCTGCTCTAGTGGAAGGTGTCCCTGCCTGTTGGCAGGGAGTTGGAGCTGGATGCGCTTTAAGGTCCCTTCAACCCAAACCAATCTGGGATGCTATGAAAATGTAGATTATTCAACAAGCCATTTCTCAGGTTATAATTGAAATAACACACTGATGTCTAAATCCCTTCAATGTGCTTTGACCGCTCATTGTAAAAGTAATAAATACTAATATTATAGTGCCTGGTTCTACTTATATCAACCTGTCTGTGGTATACTATACCCGGTGGTATTATCCTCTATTTTAATGCCATGCCTGAAGAGAGAAGAAAGTAGACTACTTGTTTCCCTGCTCTGCAATGATGTGTAACAGTCAAGACAATATTTGCTAGGAGCACAGCAGTAGCCCAAAGAGTAGCAAGGACACTTTCAAATGCAGCAGTATCGTGGAATGTCAAAATGCTCTGAAAGAATAACTGATCCTTTTGGATCTCTTTCAGGTATTTTCATTGCTCTTCTCATTTGGGGTCTAAAGGGTGCATTAAATAACATGAGTAACATTATGGAAGAAGCAGCAGCGATGAGGTCCTGGAGTTGGTTTGCTGTAAGTGTAGACCTTGGTGGGTCTGGAGGAAAACCATTCTGCTGTAGTATCCCTCCAAGGCCATGTACCTGGTCTGTAAGCCTTGTTACTTAACATAGAAAACTGTCTTTTTTGATGTTATTAGCTTGTGTTTCTCACAGTCTTGAGCACAATGCATCAGAGATCCCAGCAAAGTAATGAGTGGTGTTGTCATGTTAATGGGGAGACTGAGTTAAGTGAGCTCATTTTCCTTGGGAGCAAGAAGGAATTTACCCCAGGCTTTCCAAAGGGCTAGAAGTTGCAATAAAACTGAACTCAGACACTTTGGTTGAGAGCAGCCATATTTCTTTATCTTCCACAGCTTCCTCTTTAGATATATTGTCTTTCTCTGAAATGATGTTCTGCTTCCCAGTAAGCTCTAGAACCAGCAGTACTTTCCTCCTGTCACCGAAACATCTGGTTGTGTTGGGGTAGCAGATCAATTACAGACGTCGTTGCTATTATAAGCATGCAAGCCACTTGAAAAGTTACCCAGGATTTTGGTAATGAAGGGCCTGAAGTTATTATTCAAGCTGTTTTTTTTTTCCTTTTATCCTCCCTTCAGGGGTCATCAGACTGGCGATATTTATTTATTTATTTTTTACAAGCACAAACTTTAGACGTCTAGAAGTTCAAATCTCTCTGTGTGTCGGGCTACTTGAATTTCCTGTAAGAATATTGGAGTTGTGAATCAATTTGTAGTAACATAAAAGCAAACAAACATCCAGGTTACCTCTGCATGAAAAGATGGCACTCACCGTCGATCAGCAGTGCGCAGCTGAGCTGGTGTTGGGGCACATTTGTCATTTTGCAATTAGATCTGAATGTTACTGTTAACATTCAGCACGGCTATCATCAGTCACTTCTATGAGGTCAGCTCTTCAAAAAGTCAATTTAGAGTTTAAAACTGAGAACAGTTTAAACCTGAGAGCGATGTTCAGCTTTCCATGCGAAGCAGCATATAGCTCCTATTGAAAACGCCTCCTTTGCAGCCTCACTGCTGCCAGAATCTATGCAATAATGAATGATTTATCCTTCTGTATTTGGCTTTTTCCTGTTGGAAGGGCGGGGAAGGGGGGAGACTAAGCTCCAGAAAACCAAGTCACTCCTAGCACTTGGCAGTAAAACACATCAACAGTGCAGTCACATCCCAACGCCTGTCCTATACAACCACGCGTTTTCAGCGCGGTTGCTTGAAGCCTAACGCAAGACGTGTGCTGGAGCTGGTTTGTTTTTTCAGGGGATCCCGTGTGTTGATGAAGCACTATCACGTTGCAGCTCCGGCTCGAAATGGAGTCTGGCAGCGCCGGTGTTCGGATGGTGCCTTTTGGCTGGGCGGTGATAAGCAAAGAGACAGTCTGGCTCCTTCCAGGAGCCTCTCGGTCATGTCTGAGCTCTCGACAGTTCCCAAAGCCTCTGGCTGACTTTCCCCTGCGGACCGTTCGTTTATCAGGAAATGAAATTGGTTACAGGATTTCACACGTTGCCAAACCTCACTGACGAAACCGGGTTCGTTCCTGCTTTCACAAGTAGGAAGAACGCGTTAACTCTTTGTGTTTGGTACTTGTTTTTATTGCTTTTGCTGGAAACCAGCCAGGTTCCTTCTGGCTTTTAAAGGTTTCTGGAAATCGCTGACATGCTTTCACGCTCTATGAATGTACTACCAATGCAGCGAACTTGGTAATCTTGCCTGTTACACTTGCCCCTTCACATCATAGTTGCCCCTGTCTTTATGCATATTTTAGGACTATTGAACTATTTTAGGACAGCTGAATTGTTTCAGGACCGATTAATTATTTTAATGCAAGATTTGCCTAATGAGTACAGTGTATTCATGCTTGATATATATCATTCAAAGTAGAAGAAGGAAAATTAAGATTTACCAAAAAGATTACCAGTGCTTTGTGGCTTATAGGGAAGTTTTAAAGCAAGTCATATAATTTATAGAATCTCAGGCAGAATTGAATAGAAATATAATTTTAATTATGCAGATAGGATGACTGTGAAAAAGCCACGTGCAAACAGGGTTCAGTTGTTTCTGAATGTATTGCTGTGTTTGCACATAGCTAGAAAACCAATTGTCTTGCAGCAACGCAACCACCACTTGTTTTAAACGCTGTTTGGACGTCATTATCTTCCGTTATATATCGAGTTTTCAGCAAACTTCAAAAATCAAACGCGTTTTGAAAAAACCTCAGTGTTTTTCTGAGACCCTCCAAACTCCAGGTGATCTGAGTTCATGAGGTAGCACTGATTGTCATCACTTCTGCCTGAGCAAACTCAGTGTGGCAGATGGCAGAGAGAAATTGGAGAAGTATTTTTGTTATGTTTATCGATAGGTACACCAAGTGATTTTGCATTTATCCAGTGGTCAACATCTGCCTCTTAAGACCCTATAATTCTTGTCCCTGAGCAGCTGGGGTAACTGCTGACATTCTCCTTCTGTAATAATGGGTTTATATGTTTGAGAGGGGATGGAGAAATGACTGTTAGCAAGTTGTCCACTGATGGGTGCAGATGGCAGTTTCTGTATCACTCGAATCGTCTATTTTGTGCAACGATGTGTTGCACTGGGAGCATTTCTGTTGTAACATATCAGTATGTTTTAATGCAATCAAAAGTTGTAACCTCCTGTGTATGAAATTAGTAAGCCCAGAGGTAAAGCACAGTGCACATATGGTAATTATTATGTCTGGAAGTTGTTGCTGCATTAATTGATAGCAGTAGCAAGTAATACAGACTTACTTAATTTCATTGCTTCTTATATGAAGGCTCTGAAAACAGAATTTTTGCACTTTCTGAGAGCTCCTATTTCTTTTTAGTAAGACTGGAACCCTGTGAAAATACTTAGAGCTCTTTTGGTTCATTTAGCTTTGTTGTGGATCATAGAACCACAGACAGGTTTGTGTCGAAAGGGACCTTAAGCTCATCCAGTTCCAGCCCCTGCCATGGGCAGGGACACCTTCCACTGGAGCAGCTTGCTCCAAGCCCCTGTGTCCAACCTGGCCTTGAACACTGCCAGCGATGGGGCAGCCACAGCTTCTCTGGGCACCCTGTGCCAGCGCCTCAGCACCCTCACAGGGAAGAGCTTCTGCCTAAGAGCTCATCTCAGTCTCCCCTCTGGCAGGTTAAAGCCATTCCCCTTGGCCTGTCCCTACATCCCTTGTCCCAAGCCCCTCTCCAGGTTTCCTGCAGCCCCTTCAGGCACTGGAGCTGCTCTCAGGTCTCCCCTTCAGGAGCCTTCTCTTCTCCAGGCTGCCCCAGCCCAGCTCTCTCAGCCTGGCTCCAGAGCAGAGCTGCTCCAGCCCTCGCAGCATATTCCTGGCATCTTTGTCCATAAACAGAAAGTTGCTGAAAACAGCTTGTGTGTGACCTGAGAAGTTGCCCCCTAAGTCTCATCTGCCACTCACTGAGTCTTGGTGCTGCAGGATCAGTGTGTGGGTGATGCTAGTGAAGGGAACCCATCCGCAGCCTCCATCCTGCAAGGCTAAGCCACTGCAGAAGAAGGTAGTCATGATTTGGCCTCATTGTTGACCTGAGACTCATAAAAATCAGATGCTTTTAAAACTGTGTCTACAGATGAATTTAACTTAAAAATATTATAAATTTAGCATTCCTTGCTTTTAAAAAAAATAAATAAATTGTTGTTTAGCAGTATAAATATCAATTTCCTTTAAAAAACCCAGGCATTTTAAAATTGTGTACACAGATGCTACTGAGAATCTCAGAACTTTGGTCATTTCTGTCCCAAACCAGGGAAGCCAGACGATTGCTAAGGGCTGCTTCATGTCTGTTGATGAGAGACTGTTGATATCAAGGCCGAAGTGGCACTAACACTAAATTCCACATTTGCTTTATATGTTGAACAATCAGTGAACTTGTCACGGTCCCAGAAAGACCATTTCTATCATCAGGGGAAGGTCCAAACACTTTAATCCAGTTTCAACACTTACTTAAGATCATTATTTTCTTTAGTACTCACAAGAGCGATGACTGTCTGAAAACGGGCTAATTTGGAGTAATTGGTAATAACAATTGAATTGTATAAATGCAAATATAATATAGGGAAACTACGTGTAATGTTTTCAGAAGTACTGGCAAGGGTTTCGTTGGCTTCAGAATTACAATGGCAGTTGTGGTTTTAAAATCTAATATTTTATGTGGTTTTATTATCTCCTTTACATCCTCTTCATAGTTTGATCACAGTTCTCTAGGAAAGAGAATCCCCTTATGGGTTTTTTTACCTTGCTGGAATCCAGAGAAGCAAATTTCACCTTCCAGAGATGAAGGAAAGCAGCAGGAGCTGTGTATTGCACAAGACAAGGTAGCTTGGGAGGGTGGTGCCTTGGGTGAGTGACTCGAGTAACAGTGATTCTGCAGTTCAGGAATGAGGTGCATTGGCCAAGATGAGGATGAAGGGTGGGCTAGCTCAGGACACTCCTATTCCCAAGCTGTCATCCACATGGAGACTTAATATTTACATGGAGGCTTAATGTCTGTCCCCTCCACCCCTGAAAACTCTTCCAGTTACCTTCTGGAAGCCTCATTCTGGATTCAGTCATTTCATTCCAGAGTAATTGCTTGCTTCACAAAGCTGAACAATTACACTGGAATGAAATCACCTTATTCTGGAGTTACCATAACCGCTTCAGAAGAGCGATTCAATAGTATTTCTATGCAGGTCAGCGTTTCACAGAAACTTGGACAGTTTTGGTTCTCCAAAGCCACAGTTTTGAGAATAAACGGGAATGTTCAGATGACAAGATCATGTCTACCCAGCCAGGAGACAGGTACTAGGTAATAACAATTTAATTGTATAAATGCAAACATAATAATATTGTATTAATACAATTCTTCCAGAAAAATGTAAAAGGGAAAATAAACCCTCCTAGGAGCAGAGGGATGAGCAGTGCAGGAGTCAGGCTGCTCCACAGGGCTTCTCTCCTGAAGTTGTGTTCACTTTGCCATTGACTGGGTTTAGGCCCTTCACTGCTGCTCAGTGAACTGAACTCTAACTGCTGTTACAGCCCCGTACCCAGCAGACCTGATTAATGTCTCAGCCTTGCCTGTGGCAGCTTGTGGATTGTAATTAACTGCTTCCCATTAAGACAACAGATGAGGTTTCATGCAGTTACATGCAGAGGCTTTAGAAGATGGAATAGTGTCCTGTAACAACAGTTATTAAAGGGGTGCTTTTTTCCTTTCTGACCCAGGATTAGGCCATCAGGAAACTATCGATGTTGTAAAGTTAAGAATTCCTTTGAACCTGAGCAAGAGCAGAGCTGGGGTCTGGGCAGGGCAGGAGAAGGTGGAGGGCTGGTTATCAGGGGATTAAATGCATCATGTGGCCAGGTAATAACAATAAAATTGTTTATTCGTGTTTGTGGTTACAGTTCATAACAAAAAAAACAAAGTAAAATGGGGTAAAAGAGCTGTTTGACAAGTAGCCTGGGAAAGAGCAGCACTGAACTGGCTGTTCAGCGTTTGCTAAGGGTTTAGTTAGCATCCTTTTGCCTCCGGGGATAAAAAGTAGGAAGGGAGTGTGAATGACAGTATAGCAAACAATAATGAAGAAGCAGCAGTGCACTCTCATGGAGGGTGGTTACCTCTTAACTAACAGCATTTGCCCTTTTTTTGATGATCTTCTTCCTTGGATCAGAAGAGTCTAGTTGTGCTCTCCTGGTGACACAGCATGAGAGGGGCCCTTCAGCATCTTCATTTCATGGCCAGTGAAAGATGCTCCAGCCAGAGAGAGGCTATTTTGCAGCAGTGAGCAGGACCCATTACTGTTAGGAATGTTGTTTTGGAGGAGCAAAAAGGTGGTTACGTGGTGGCATCTTCCTACTGTCACCCAGGATGAGGAATGTTTTCCTTACTGCTGCTCTCCAGATGGCAGAGCATCCTTGCACAAGGCATTGCCAGTAGTGATAAATGGGGGGCCTGATGTTAGGTTCTCTGCAAACTCTGTGGAAGAGAAGGGTCAGGAGATGACATACAACCTCCAGTCATTAAAAGGAGCATGGGTTGCCAAAAGAGATCAATCAGATACTGAACAACTGCACAACTGAAGTCTGGTCTTGGCCTCTCATTGCACTGTGAAACACTCAGTGAGACTGGAGGTGAGTGTAGCAACAGCATCTGTTTTTCCCATGTGAGCTTTTGAGATGCTGAATTGCTCATCAGTGCATCTACTTTGATTTAATTGTGCTGTTAAAAAATAAAGACATATTCTCCAAGCTTAATTTTTCTGTGGCACATGGAAAGATAGGGTCATTCTTTCACGTTATTGGAAGGAAGGGCACGTGTTGGGACTGAGCCAAAGAATTTAAACTTTACACAGATTCTAACAGGAATCCGTCTGTCTCTGTGTATCTGGTTGGTTGTCACCAGCTACATGAAACTGGTTGATTTCATTGCTTTAAGGAAGCTACTACAAGAAGGACATATAAAATATAAGGCAGGAAGAAAGCACTGGAGAAATGAGAGGATGGGAAAGCAGCGTGAGACTTTCCAAGTCTCTCCCCATAGTAACAGATCTCTGACACTGGTAAACAACGTTTTGCGTGTGTACGTTTCTCAGAGCTACTGCCATTCTGCTAACCGCTTGCCTGCCACATCATTTGAACTCTGTTAACCTTCAGGGATGATCCCATTTGTTTGAAAGAGAGCACAGAGGAGCTTCCCTGCCCAGAGCTGCAGAGCTTTTCTGGCTCCACAGCAGCTCGGCAGGAGCCCAGCGCTCATGAGCAGCCCATAACTCCCCATCCAGTACATCTTACAGCAGGGCTGCAAGCCAGAGCCCATCCCCTGTTAACTTCAGAGCTATACATTTGCTTGAGCTAAGTAACATTTCCCAAGCTTCCCTCCTCCATACCCTAGAAAGCCACCCCATCCTTTTTATTACATTTTTGGCTGTGACTAAATCTGCTTTGCATGTGTTGTGCAGCCTCCCCTTACTTAGTTGCATGTGTTGGGAGTCTAATGAATAGTCCAGTGCCAAATGCACTGCATGTGCATGACGTGTTATTTCCAAATATCTTGCAACTTTGGGCAAAGTAAAATCACACTGAAATGCTCTTGAATCTCCTCTGTTGAGAGCTATTTCTAACCCTTGTGTTCATTTTTTACTGCAAGGTCTCAGTATACGCAGGGTAGCTGAAAAGGGAAAAAAAGATGCATTTAAAATTAATTACTACTTTTTTTGACTAAAAAAAAAAACTACATTTTTTCCTACTTCATTAAAAAAAAAAAAAAACTGTTTAAAAAAAAGTATAAAATAATGTGACAGAGCCAAACAATTTTATCCCAGAAGGTGCAAGATTTGGTGAGTTATGAGCAACTGAATACAAAATAAAGGGAGGGAAAAAAATCATGTAACCAGTTTCCAATTATACTGGTCCAATTGCTCTTCCACTTTTAAGGTTTAGCTGTCTTTTCAGAATTAGTCTTTTAAATTAAGTTTCCATAACGTGGCAGATTGAGACAAACACAGTCCTTGGAAGATTTCTGCCCCAGTTGACAGATGAACTAGATAATGGAGTATAATCTTTTCCATTTTCATGATCTGACACATTTTCACTTCTGTGTGTATGTTTAAATCAATGAATCAAAATAAATTTGAGTACAGAATATAAATCCCAGGCAAAATTACAGCTTTCATTGCAGCATTGGGTTAAACGTAAACAGCATGAATGTTATAGATATCTTTTAATTAAATGCATAAATCAGAGAAATGTCTTGAATGTTTACAGCAACTACACCAAGAAGTGAGAATGAGGAAGAAATGTACTTTGTCAGCTGATGGCTGCCTCAACTGCATTCCCATACTGAGTTTAATTTTGTCACAACCTTTGGTACAAGTTGCAGTGCTACTCTCCAGTTGATTTACAGGCTGTTTGTTCCTGCTGAGGATGATTAGTGATGTAGATGGCTTTTTCCTGGCCAAGCAGGGGAATTCTCACGTATATCAGCATCACTGCTGTTGGGATTTAGAGGGCAGCTGGTTTAGGTCACCATGCCTTTCCTGTAGCTGTGTTTGTTATGAAGTATCAGATGATTGCATTGAATCTTGAAGCCATGTGGGTTTAGGCTGGGTTTATGGTTCCTAAGGTTCTAACACTGAACCCATCTGTTGAGCTTACAAACCCTACTGTCTTCTTTCCAGCTTTCCTCCTAGCACTTAATGACTAGTACTCTAGGTAGGTGACAAGTGTTTCCAACCACTATGTGCTCTTAGGGCATGGAAGATGAGTTAAAACAGGGAGTCCTGCAGGACGTACGTTGCTTTTGCTCCCTTCATGCCAGCTAGGTAATTTGTACTAGTTCTCTCTTACAAAATGTGATTAATCTATGGGGAGAGCAATCAAACTATGTCTCGTGAGCTAAGTTCAGCTTGAGGACAGACAAGTATGGCAGCGGGGTGAGATGTTCCCAGCTTGATAATGCTGCAGCATCATCCTGCAGCTCCAGGAGGAAGGTTTCCCTTCCTTCGTGCTGTGTGTTAAGTATCAAAAACCCCAGGAAGGATTGTGTTTTGCAGATAGGAAACCAGAGACACGTATCAGATAGCTCATGAAGGAAGGTCTGCTAGATGGTATGGGCAGCTGGCAGCTCCAAAACAGAGCAGGAAATGTATCTATGGAGTAAAGTGGGAGAAGAGCACAGCCCTTAAATTTAGGTGTTGTCTCTAATGTGAGACCTGTGAGATTCAAATGGTGCCTATAGCTCTGAGATTGGAGTCAGGCAGCAAAGCTTAATTTGAATTCCTTGTGCTTATCTATCCCATCAGGTTTTGCCAGGCTCCATTCTCCTATGCTAAGACCAGCAAAGACTGGGGTAAACAACCTTGATCTGAATACACAGAGAGGGAGGGGGCAGATATGTTCAATAACCAAGGGACATAATAGCATTAATGAATAAATTACTTCTAAAATTCCTCTTGCTGAAGTGGGGAGCTTTATAGAACAGTTTAATTTCATGTCTGAAAGACAGTCTTTAGAAGTATAGGTGGTTTAATACAGTTAAGGTTAGTGAAGGCAAACAAATCTGGAAGTGCTGCATCTAAAGCTTAGTAAAATGGAAAACACAGGTAATTTTCATGTATTATTAAAAGAGCAGCTCACTTGAGGCCCTTTTTCTGATTGAGGGGATTGTTTGCATTAGAAAAAAAGCGGTTTCGCTATAGGAGAGTGCTGCTTTTTAAACCTGTGGGTTCAGGAGGACATCAGGCATACAGATCCCTTTTTGGATGCAGTCAGCTCTTGACTCCCCATACTTAGCCAGCTAAGGAGATGCAATTGCCCAGCGTCCAGACTCGTAAAAACGTCCTCCACCATGTAGGAATCCTTGTCTTACTCATTAGTAGCTATTCCTTTCTCCCTCCTACATGCTATTTGCCTCTTTCATGATAAAGGCTTGCTTCCAGTAGCTAATATGAACGTGCCTATTGCAACCTTCGTGTCCTTCATCACTAGAATATAGAATATTGAATATAGAATGTAGAATATCAGATACAGGACAGAATGAACAACCTAAAAATCCATTTTAAAAAAAGGCACCATGGTCATATGTTGAGTTCAGCTTAAACTCCCCTGGCTTGGGTCTGTCTTTACAGAGCAGTCAGCATTAGAGTGAATTAAAACAAAGCAATAAAAAAGAGCTGTGAAGTCCATATCTGCAAAAGAGAGAGTGTAAACCTCCACATTTGGCACTGATTCCTCATCTCACGAACCAAGCAGAGATAAGGCTGCAGTTTGGCACCGCATACTATGGCTGGAGAGGTTTTACTGTCATTCCACGTTTCACTCCTCAAGACAAATAAATCGGATTTCCTGCATTGTAGCAGGGCAACACTGCTCATCTCACGGCACGATTTGTCTGTTTGCTGTGGCCTGAAATACTTAAGAAGGGAGTATGTCCTTCAGGGTGTACGTTTTCCAGTTTGGGGAGATTAGGGAGCCAAAGGTCTGCAGTCTCAATAGGGGTGTTAGTCAGCGTGTCCTGGACCTCAGTCAGATAAGGGTCCACTTCCTAGGCTGCCCTGATCTGAGAGTTAACAGTTGGTGACAGCGAGTCTGTCTCTGATCTAAAGTCATTGTTATCATTTTTTTGGTGATATTTACAGGCCTGGCTCCCTCAGATTAAAAAGTACAAAATCAAAAGGAGGTCTTCCTCCACGGGCGCTCGGGGAGGAGGGAAGGATGTTTGGGCTTGGCGTGCCGCCCCGCCGCCGTGCTGGGTGGGAGGAACTGGAGGAGGATGTCTGCTGGGGCTTCGTCTTTGTGGCTGCTGTTATGCAAAAGTCAAACCTTGTCAAAGGAGCTGCAAAGCGAACGTGTTGTAAACGTCTTGTAAATGTCGGCCTCTGCGAGGCAAACTGAAGGTGTTAAACCCATGAGGGAAAGGGGTCTCCTTTCCCTGCTTGATGCACAAAGCCAGAGCCTAGGCAATGTTTTGGGACCCCTGTACAGTGATAACGGAGAGGAGCTTTGTCCCAGTTGTCCAAAGGAATGTTCTTTTTGGCTTGGTGGGATGTTTTGGATGCTGCTGCAGAGTTGCACCAATTTCCAGTGAAAGCATGTCTGGGACCTCGTCACTGGAAAAATATGCAAACTGAATCACTCTGCTCTTCTCCTGCCACCTTTGTGTTAGGAGAGTATGTTCTATGCAACTAAATGGGAAAACAAACTGGGACATTGTAGTAACTCTGAAATTTGGGTGAAAGAAACCAGCAGGTGAAAACAGTATTTTGATCTCTCGATGCTCTGGGTTTGTGCTTCAATGGGATCATCCCAAGACTGTGTTAGGACAGTAGAGAGGGCTCATATAGGTAGTTTCCCAAGGGAAAAATCCATTAACTGTGGAGATCAGCACTAGAGACCTTGTGGTGGTCACCAGTTACACCAGCAGGCACAAGGTGGGACTCAGTCTGTGAGGAATGAGTAAAATCTCCACTTCCTCTCCCAGGTGAGGGAAGAAAAATCTAACCCTGGGCATGACAATTCCTATGAAAAAGTGAGGAAATTGTAGTCTTTACATGTTTCTGGGTCAGAATATGTGCATTATGCAGTGTTCCTGAGGCGAATCCCTCCTGCTTGCTTCACTGCCTTACCTAAAAATGTGGATCATGGTCTTAAAGTTTAATGGTTTCCTTCATTGCCACGCTTGTAGCAAACACCCTGTGCTTATTTTGCATTGCTGATTGCATGGTACACATCATGGCAAGGCTTTTACTGGCACAAGTGCTGGGGTTTTTGTGGGAGTAGAAGAAGTCAGGTAGCAATGATAGGTTTATCTGGGGTTTTACTTGAGGACGATGCGGTGGTGCGTTAGCCTAGGCAGAGTAACCGTTGGTGATGTTATCTGGAGCACGAAGTCTTCCACAATAAACAGTGTTTTAGACTAGTCTGCTATCAAAATCAAAACAGTCTGCTGTGACTTAAACAGTAACAGTCACTGCTAGAAATTTAAAATATATAGCTGGCTCTTAGATTTGTGTAGATTCACCATGTCTTTGAGTATATAGCTACGTATTTTAGTATACATTCATTATTCAGCAGTATTATTTGCTCCAAGCCTTCCAACCCACTCATACACTTAAGAAGTCCTTTTAAGACTTTTGAGGTGAGGTTTTCTTTGCTGTTAAAGTTCAATAAATTATGTCAGTGAGATTAAAACGCTTTTCAGAAAATAATTGGCAGATAGTTTTCTCTGATGTGACAACTGGAATAGTGGTTGTCATTTATAGCGTTGTTTTGGGGTTTTATAAAAAGGTTGATGAAAGGAACACATCTGTAACTTTTATCCAGTTGGAGCAGACTTTGTAGCCCAAGCACATGAGGGCTGAACCATAAAAAGCCCTTTTTGTTTTGTCTAAGGGTTTCCCCATTGACCAGGTGATAATGGGGCTCTGAAGGCACCATGAGCTTTATTGGAAGGGACCAAACACCTCAGCCTCTTGCAGATCTGCTGGTGGACTGCATAGCTGATCTTCCTCTGCCTTCTCTTGTTTGCTAAACTTAGTATGTGTTTTGTCTGTCTTGATTGTCCGAGTGATCCACACAGTGCACGTATGGATTTTGGACAGCTTAAGTTTTTGCCCAATTTGAGACCTTCAAAGAGTTTATTCCACCTTCCTTTGATTTGCACATGTAAAAGTAAGTGAGAGGCTTCCAACCGAGTCATTAAAGCCAATTTCTTTGTTGAAAGTTTACATTTTGCATACTTGAGAAGTGGCAGATTTTCAACTGTCTCATTCATAAAATTCTGGAAACAAAATTCAGCCTTGAATCTGCTTTGTCTCGGGGAAGAATGGTATTCTGTGGTTTGGAAAGCCTTCATAAGTTTGCAGGGTTTAATTCTGAAACTTAGGAAATTCCTGGATGCTCAAGCCCTTCTTTGAGGGTACTGCTAAAGCATCATTGTCTTAACTGTGAGTTGTAGCAGAGTGAAGTATACAAAGTCTCCTCCAAATCTTGTAATTTTTTCTTAGCAACTATACTGACTTGTATGAAGTTGAGTGAGTGATTTCTAAATGCATTCCAGTTTTAACAAAAACGTTTGCTTCAGACATGCTGGTGTTCACGTCTGTTTAAAGCTTTGCACATTATTCTAGAGAAGGATGGGTTGAGAGCTGATACACAGGAAGCCAGGGCTTAAATTCATTTGCATCTTCCTTAGCACTGGTAAAAATAGGGTCTGCTGTTATGAAATGTGCATTTGCTGCAAATCCCACAGTAAGAAGACTTATGCATCCACTTCATATCATTAAAAGTTTTCTGAGTTGATAGGTCCGTCCCTATTTGTGCAGTGGCATCCCTTAATGCCAGTGAGAAATGTCCAGGGATTATTCTGGTTTTCAGGCTTTAATTCCCTAAGTTCAAAAGCACACAAAGGACTTTACTTACTTATCTGAGTGGTCGGTGTGTGTGCATGTAACAGGATCATGAATGCTCAAGCAAGGTCAGGCACCAGCACTGTTTTTGTGAACTG
This sequence comes from Pezoporus occidentalis, assembly GCF_034315485.1. NCBI lineage: Eukaryota > Metazoa > Chordata > Aves > Psittaciformes > Psittacidae > Pezoporus > Pezoporus occidentalis. The sequence continues at coordinate 294,737 of NW_026913393.1, forward strand.
AACTAGTACCTTTCTTCATTCTCCATATTTAAACCTTTTCTTGGTTAGTTTTATTTCAATTTTTAAAGCATTCCTCATTTTTACCTGCCATCATTTTGAGGTTGTTCATTTTTTGCTCAGGTCCCACACCTATGGTGTTTCTTCTCAAAGGCCTCTGTATTTTCAAAGATCTATTATTGTTTCCATGTTAAGCCCTGAAGTGGATGAAAGTTCTGGTTTTTTGTTGATGGTACCTCATCTACACGTCATGCCTTCATACTCAAGCTTAAAGCATAATTGCATCAGTTTCTAGTTCCTTTCTTCTTACTATTTGGCAAAGCCAGCATATACTATATTTTCTAGTGTTCTGAACATCCCTGTAATGTTCCTGTTGCAGCTCCCTGTCTCTCTCTGGTCTGGCAGCAAGTCACAGCTCCTAGCTGTCGAGCTGTCAAATTGAAAATGCTCTGAAATTATGTGTATCCATCTAGACAACATCATATACAGAACATTCCTGGCATGGCAAGCAAATTGTAATGATAACTGTAAATCCTTGAATTGTGACTCTGTGTGTGTAATGCATGCAGTGTTGTGTAGAGGTTAATGATGCTTATCAGTGCATAACATGTGAGTTCTGCTTTAGTCTTTAATCATCTTAATCTTCTCCTCCCATTCTGAAATTTCTCCATGTAGACAGAGCATCCCTGAAGCTGAGCAGGGATCCCGTTATTTCCTCAAACTAACTGCTTTAAGGGATTGTCTCTGGATCAGCTCTTCAGGTGGCAAGTTTTCAGCCAGGTTTGCTGAAGAAGCTGTTGACCAGGGGTCCAATTTATTTACTGTGCTGTCTGGAAGCAGCCCAAAGTCAGATGTTTGAGGTGGACCCAGGACAGCCTGAAGTGGGTACCCGACTTCATCCTGAGCTTGAATTTGTACCTTTATACAGTGCTTTTGGAATTTGTACAGATTAACAACTCGGTATGAAGGCAAAAGTAATTTCTACTGATGTTTATCAGCAGTTATTTCCTAGCTGTAAGGCAAAGAAACAAGAGCTTGTGTACGTGCATCCCAGACTCTTAGTAGGACTTTAAAGCTGTTTGCCGGTCTATCCCAGAAAGAAACGCAGTCTTTTTAGCAGTGTGGTACTCCACAAAGCTTTGCACCATGGCATGGTTACTGCAAACATTTCACTTCTTTAAATCACTGTGCTTCACTAATACACATCTAACCACTGCTGTTGGGTTGCTTTTCACAAAACGGACCTGGCTTCTCGGTACTCTGTAGAAAACAATTGTAATTGCTGAACTCTGACCAGAGGCATGTCTGCTTCTCTGGTGGTCGTTCACATCTAACAGTGCAAGCTCACTCCCTGTGCATTCATTTTCCCGCAGCTGTGGTCGCACAAACCTTTACTCTCAGGGATCTGAAAACAGAAATCACGTATCAGTGATCCTAACTTGCTAAAACTGTTGTGTCTCTACAGATAAACTTCCTTGCCTTTGTAGTCCAGGAAGATTGTACCCCATTAGATGAGTTTGGGTTATCTGGCTTACTGAATTTTACTCCCTGGGAAAACATTGCTCCCTACTACAGCTCATGTGATTGCTCAGATGGGGATGTTTAGCTCACTCATATATTGTTTTGAATCTCTTATTATCACCTTGAGTTTTCTATTTCTTCTTCAAAGCCTCCTGACATGCTCCAAGCCGCTGTTTTCTTCTCTGTCTTTAAATTTGCACCTATTCCTTACGCAGGTCTCTGAACTTGCTGCTCATGCTTAGTCTAGCAGGTTTCCTGTTTGCTTCCTTCATCTCCCCACCATCATCTTCTGGGCTATCTGTCTTTCAAGCCCGAGAAGGAGATAAAGATGGTATCGGGCAGGTACAGTGTAGCCCATACAGATATTTCACCAAAGCCACGGAGACCGTCTGGCTGAAGTAGCACAGTAGACACAGACAGAACCAGGGGAAGATGAAACGGCATTATCTCCCCAGAACAATTAAATAACTGCAAAAATTCAGTCTGTCGGTATCTTAGAACACATACTGAGAATTTTTCTTCTGAAATTTTGCTCTATAAAACCACTTAAGTGCTTTTTATTTGGATAAAAATGAAATATATAAAAGTTTACATGTATACTTGCATATCTGTACCGTGAACAGTGTGCCAGGCATGACCGTTGAGTTGTTTTCATTAACTCTGATTTTGGGGTGGCATTGTGGATTTTGCAGGCAGTTAGAAATGTTATTTCTTGGCTCAAACTCTTTACCTGGTGCAAGGCAGGTTGTAGGACTGACCTCTTTGGGGTAAATTTTTGCTGTGGTCTCTATAATAAAGACTTGGTAGGGTGCTGAATTTGAGCCAGTTTGGGGTTTTTTTCTTTGCCAGTTGGTGTATTTTGCTGGTAAGGTCCAATCCTGCAGATGCTCCAAAGGCAGTACTGTAATATTTAGCTGAATTGATATGAAACATGTAATTTGGCAGCATGTCATTAGGTTACCAAGCACGACTCATGCTAAGCTTTTTCAAACACACACAAATCGTGTTTTCCAAAAGACTTTGAACCTTCAGATGGGTGGAAGGTTAATGTGAATTAGACTCTCAGATGAGTTCAGACTCCTTTGGAAATGGTACTTTTCTCCTAAACCAGTCATGTGCTTTTGAAAATCGTAGAATCATAGAATGGTTTGGGTTAGAAGGGACCTTAAAGGTCATCCAGTTCCAACCCCTGCCACAGGCAGGGACACCTTCCACTAGAGCAGCTTGCTCCAAGCCCCTGTGTCCAACCTGGCCTTGAGCACTGCCAGGGATGGGGCAGCCACAGCTTCTCTGGGCAACAAAAATTAGTGACTTGCTTTGGACTGTTTCAGAAACCAGTGTTTCTAAGGGAGGTCTCAAGGAAAAGATTATTATCCAGTTCTATGTTAAAGCAATTCTTTGACTTCTTTCCTTCCCACAGTGACTGTTTTTTGATGAGGGCTGCTTTTCATCCAGTTAAGCATCTACATAAGTGAAGAGACAAAGACATAGCTCTGCTCCATCAATCTTAAACCAGCTCCATCTGCCCTTGCTTATGTTATCTGAGTGGAGATCATCCACTGACATGACACTGCAGCCAAACAGCAGCTCTGGTGGCTCATTTGTGAAGGGAAGGGGACTTTCTTTATTTAATGTATGGCTCAAGTGCCCCTGAGTTGGCTGGAGCCGTGCCAGGTGCTGTTGGCTGGCTGTGATGCTATCTTCCTAATCGTTAACTGCAAAAGCAACAACAAAAAAAAGCCCCAGTGTTGTTGAACTCCTGCGGTAGGGGAGTTATTGCAGTTCAGTTCTGCATCTGTTCATCGGACTTCCTGTGGTTTTTCATCGAATCCTATGATTGGCAACGCAGACAGTCTGCAAAGTTCTTGGTCTGTCTAGTTTATACCCTCATCCCAACCACTAAATCTTGACTTCTGCTTTGTCTGGCAGAAGAAAACAAGACAGGGTGCTGTGGTAGGTTGATTCACCAGAGCTGGTAAGTGGTTTCTGTATTTAAATTGTGCAGTTCGCATTCTCGTGTTAACCCTGGCTCTCAGGTTCTCAGGTTGGTTTGTTTTAAACTAGTTGGGGTTGTCTCTCCTCTGGTAATAACTGGGGATAAATGCAAATAGTGGCTCCACTGGACCTCTTTACTTCAGGGTAATGAGTTTAAAAACTCATTAGGGATGTGAAGGGAAAATAGGGGTAATTTATCCCACGCCAAGACTTTTCCTCTCTTATTAAGTATTATCATTTAAGATGCCTTAGAGTGGTCCCTCTTCTCAGCAAGTGCTAAGAATCAGATTCATTTGGGTGTCACCAGCTAGGGAGCAAGTGTCTTTCCAGGATTAAGTTGGGCACAAGAGCAATAAAGGGGAGGAAAGGGGGTTTCTACATTGCTGCAATGCTACGAAATTCCACTTTGGGAATTTTAACCATGACAAAACTCTCTCCAGTGGTGGCTGGGAGTGCCCCAAGACTCCTGTGACCTGGCTGCTTTACAGCTCTCCTGAAACATTCATTTGGTGTCATCTCCTGTCTGTCTGCAGCACATGGTGACAGCTCTGACCACTCCCTTGGAAGCAGTACATGCAGGAGATAAATAGCACAGAGCTGAATTTAAACATTCCTTAAACTCCCACCCATCAAGAATCTTACAGCTTTATGGCATCAGTCAAGCTTTTTATGTGGTGTTTAACCCCTGCTGTTATAAATTGTTTTAAAGTCAGTCTGGTAAGTAAGAACCTTACTGAGGTGACTTAAATTTGATGATTTTTGAATGTTAACAAATTCTGGTTACAGTGAACACCCTGAGAGTGAAACAGTATGGGTAGTGTTTTATCTTTACAGTGGATGCCTGCCACGCTGGTAGATGTTGTAAGGTGCAGTTCTCTCCATGCTGAGCCTATAGGATTTCTCATTTTTAATAAATGAGAAGACATGGCCACCACACAGCCATGGATCACTGCAGTCACCTAAAGAAGCTGGGCTTGAATTACTGACCTGGAATTCAAATTCTCTGTGTCTCGTTAGCAATGCACTGAGCTATTCTGGGCCCACTATTCAGGTGGACCATCAAGTATCCATCACTTCTGCCATTACTTATGTTTGTCCTATAAAGATACAGTTGAGATTGTGTGTATGTAATTGCATCGTGTATTATACCTCTCCTTAAAAATTTTGTCTACATTCCAAGATAAACGTGCAGACTGCTCAAGGCATATGTTGAGTGTGAGAGAGTCCAGGCTGATTGCAGTAAATTATAGTCTTTAATCCGAAATTGATTATTAAATTGCTACGGTACGATCACAATAGATGGCAACATTGATCAGTCTGAAGAAAGGCTTGATAATAAAATCAATGCAGGACTGTTACTGCCTGAAAATATGAATGCTATCTATTTTATGCTGTCCTTTCAGCTGAGAGATAATGGGATAGTAAGAGCTGAGCGTCTCAGATGTAGCTATTGGAATTTCTAATGCAGTTTTACCTGCTGTTTTAAAGCTAAAGATGTTTGTTAAGCTGCTTGAGAGCCCAGAACGGTCCCAGACTTCTGCCATAAGTGCTTGCAAAACCAGCAGCTATAATCTGTGACCTTGAAGGTGAAAAATAGTTGTATGTTTCATTCAACCCCAATGAGCATCTTTAATCACTTTTTTACCTCCTTCCCTCCCAGAAGGACTACTACAGGCTGCAGTACTGGCGTGCAGCCACCTTTGGGGTGAACAGTGGCAGCTGTGTAAGGGCTTTTCCCTGCTAGGAAATGTTGCAGCGGTTTAATCTTAAGCTTTAACTATTCATTCTGCTGATGCAATGCTGAACTGAACATGTTCCTGTCTATACTGACCACAGGCAGGAAGGATTTAGGAGGGAAGTGGGGAAGATTACACTGAGGATAAGCAGGGTAGAATATCAGTTTAAAATAATAATAATAATAATTAAAATCTACATGAGGGCTTACTTGGAGAAAGGCTTAACCTACCAAAAGAGTCATGGGATGGTGTGGCAGAGAGGGAAGGCAGGCACAGCTTGAGGGCTTGGAGCCAAGGTGGGAGGGGATAGAGGATGTTAATGAAAAGGAGGATCTCACAAGGCTGATGAGCAAAAAGAAAACTCGGGCAAGTGCAGAATAGAAAGATTTGCTAAAGAGACCTATAAAGATGCAGTGGAAGGAAATTGGAGATGAGAGAAGGCCAGGAGACAGAAAATGAGAGATGGGGGTGAGTATGGGTGCAAGGTATCATAGAGTGAGGAAACAAGATGATGCAGAAGATTCAACAGGCTGATCAAAACAGATTTGGGGAAGAGAGGTTGTAGACAGGTAGTAGAAAATGGTTTAGGTGCACAAAAGGGCTGTGAGAGAGCTTCTCTACCACAGACTGCATGACTGATGCAGGAAACGAAACTTGCTGATGTACCTTTGAGGTTCTGGTCTTTGAACTCAACAGGAGTCAGATGCAGAAGTGCCTTTAACAACCTTAACTTTTAGCTGCCTTAGTTCCTTAAATAGAGATGGTAGTGCTAGAAACAATACTGTCCTCCTTCCATCCCGGGTTGCTGTTAAGGATGAGCTCTCCACACATGCTGAAGTCATCCAGGACTATAAAGACAGCCACACCAATGGCCAAAATGATTCCTCCCAGGCTAAAGATTGGCATCCAGCCCAATAGAACTGTGGTGAAGGGCCTCAACACAAGCCAAACAGCAGCAGCTCCAGGACCTTAGAGCATGCTGGAAGGTGACACCAACATCCTCATCAGTGGAGCCAAAGGCACGTCGTCACCCAAGGCTGTGGTTGAGTGAAGCTGAAAAGGCTGTCCATGGAGACACGTAGGAGCTGGCACATTGTCGCCTGTGGTTGAATGAAGCTGCCCGTGGAGACATCTGCATAATGCAGGTGGCACCTTTGTGGCTTGGTGTAACTGTATGCTCAGTGTTAGCACCAGACTGCTCCAGTAACAACAGCAACACAAGGAAGTAGAGCAGTTTCCATGCTTTCCGACCCCGAGAATACAAATAACGTGGGTGTCTAAAAGTTAAATAAACAACGCTGAAAGGCAAGTGGCTGAGAAGTGCCCCTTCAAAGGAGTCTTTCCAGACAGAAGGGTCTTGTACCCTAACACAAGGAAACAGGACACTCTGAGCTCAAGAAAGATGATAGGGTATCCCTTCATTATTAATGGGCAAAGAGGCTTCTTAGCCATCGCTGTGCTTGTTCTGATCGTGTCACACCATAGAGTTTATTCTTAGTCTCAGCCACAGCCTTATAAATAATAAAATGGGTCATGTTTTATCTTACCCCAGTGATCATTGTAATGTGGCTTTTATCTGAGACTCTGCCAAGCTCTTGACATAGGCAACATTTAGAAATAGATAAAATGATTGAAGAGCACAATACAAAAGTAGGCTCAGCTCTTCCCCAAAACGCACGCTTACTGAGAGTGAATGCAGTGGGTTTGCAGTGTATGTGCTGCTTTGGGAGGGAAGAAATGAGAACACTGGAAAATGGAGGATGCAGCATGTCTGTCCAGTTAGGATGGGCCGGGGTAGGACATCCGATGTGTGCTGATTCTTAAAGCTGTGTGCTTTGCTTGAAGCTGGTACTGAAAAACAGAGCTTTCATTGAAGTTATTGTTGTCTAGCCTGTAAGTCTTGGGTGGCATGGTTTAGTGTGAGGTGTCCCTGCCCATGGCAGGGGGGTTGGAACTGGGTGATCTTAAGGTCCTTTCCAACCCTAACTATTCTATGATTCTAAGTTCCAGGTGGGGAGATACATGGCTAGATGGGCAATGAGGTCTATGTGCACAGGTCTTGTAGTTACAGCCTTAAGGGGCTGAAGTGGGATAGACACATGATGTGTTGCAGTTGAGGAGCTTGCAGGGTCCTGCACTCTTAGTTACCACAGTGATGCCATTAGCGTGCTCCTAAGCAATGGGAAAGCCAAGGCACAGAGGTAGCAACCTACCTGAGAGTGCAGGAGAACCCGCAGCAACACTGAAAGTGGCCTCCTGGACCCAGTGAGCTCACCCATGGAACCTACACATGCTTCCCACCATGCTTCCTGGAGGAAGAGCTATTCTCTCCTGGAAACTTCTATGTCATAGAATCATAGAATAGTTAGGGTTGTAAAGGACATTAAGATCATCCAGTTCCAACACCCAGTACATGAAGTCTTTCAGAACAGATGGAAAAAATCAGTTTGCCAGGACACTGAAAACTTATCACAAGATATGTTTATTCTCACAGCATTTCCATAGAATTGTCCTGCTGAGATGCTGAGTACAATTAATAGCAAAATGCTTTGTAGGGAAAACTGCAATAAACAGGTCTGTACATGCACACGCAAGAAGGTTTTTGTGTGGCTGCTAAAAATGAGTTTTCCTTTAGACCTTTGTGTTTTGCAAAGGATTCACATGTTTAGTCTTTGTTAACAGCCAAATTGAGTGTGAGTTGAATACAGTATGTGAATGTAGCGTTCAGCTCAGAGGAGAAATCATAAATGATCCCCTCATCCCATAAATGTTTTCATTCAGGTCTAATGGTTCAGCTCTTCCCATGACTTTCTTCACCAGACCTCGGTGTTTATGTGGGCTGCGTGTTTGCAAACACACGCACTGGCAAACCTCCCCTCAATGGACTTTGGCTTCTCTCATTGCAGAAGTTCCCCGAGCTGAAGTTCAAGTATGTGGAGGAGGAGCAGCCTGAGGAGTTCTTCATCCCCTATGTTTGGTCCTTGGTCTACAACTCCGCCGTGGCCCTGTACTGGAACCCACATGACATCCAGCTCTTCACTATGGACTCTGGCTGAAGGAGGTGCCGCAGCCAAGCCAACGCAGCTCCCTTGTCTTACAGAAAACAGAAACCTGCACCGCGTGTTAATACGTGACCCCCTCCAGCGTGCACCCTCTGACCCCACAGCTTTTGGAGAATGAAGCTTGCCGCTAGTGCACAGTCCAGTGTCAACGTCTTGGAAGCAAACTGCCACCAACACGCTGGCAACAGACTGTGGTGTGAGGAACCGACGGCTTGTAGGCGAACCTTGCATTTATAGTCCTGTAACCTAGAGCTTGTTTGATGAAAATGAGGCCTTACACATGGGGTATGATGTTACTACCAACCACAAACCCGATTGTTCTTTTAACTTAACGGGATAAATGAGGGAAGGGATTGCGGACTTTGTTTTGGAAACAGCATTTGTATTCTTGTTTCTTTCAAGTGAGGGAGGTTTGTTGGGTCAAGCTTTCTGTGGTCTGTTGGATTCTGCCACGGGTTGCTCGTCACCTAATCCTGTGCTTTCACTCACAGCCCTTCACTTCGGTGGCACTCTCAAGGCTGTAGACATTAAATTGGTGTCTACGCCATCAACCAAATGAACTAAGCAAGCAGCATATTAATGAGATTAGCTCCCAGCCTGATTTAAAACACTTGATTTAGCTGACAAAATGTTTGTGGGAGGATTTTCAATAGAAAGTCTTTTTTGTTGTTGTTTTTTGACTGGCAAACACTCGATAGAGGGCTACAAACACCATCTTCCAGAGTCAGGTCCCTTGCAGACTTGTTTTACTGCGTGTCTGAGCAGAAGTTGTTCCTGGAAATTGAATGTGTGGGAAAACAAACAAAAAAACTCTCCAAAGAAAATAGTTGTAGGATTGTACAATAGAACAGTGTCCTGTTAAAATGGTGTGGGATGGTGACAGTGTCACGGGGATCCTTGGCTAAGTTTCGTGTTGAAAATGCCGTTTGCTATTACAGGGTTTATGTATAAGTATAAATTTACCTGAATGTAGAATACTTCTCTTTTGTTGTTGTTGTTGTTTTTAAGTGTCCTTTCCTGATATACCTGTTTATGCAGTTGGGAGAACAAAAGAAATGGCTTGACCTGATTTTGACCGAATATCTCATTTTTTGAGGCGAGGATCGTTTCCTCTCTGGGGAGGCTCCTGATGGTGCCTGTGGCACGTGCATGCAGACACTCTCCTAACCCCACATGCTGCTGTGTGGACTGCCACCAGTGCATTGCATGCCAAAACGTAAAAAACAAGGAATTAGCTCCTAAAGATACATGGCAACCCCCTGTATCCGCCACCTGCTCCAGCATGTTCTGTTTATTGACCTGAAGAATCAGGTGCATTTGCTTTCAAACAGTTCTTTGAGTGGCTTTTAATAGAATTTCTTGCACCCTTCCTTTATTTTTATTTCCCTGAAGGATGAGCTAGGATTGTACTTTCCTTTTACCTGCTCATTTAGAGGTGGGAGTCCATTTAAGTCCTACCCAAATGGAAATGCTGGCTTACAAAAAAACAAAAGGCAGCAAAGCTTTCCAGATTTATTTAAGCATAGCTACAAAGTGATGTGCACAACCCAGGAGCATTTAGGGCTTTAAAATGACAGGAGCTGTTTTAAAAAGGCAATAGTTGAGACTGGGGATGCAATTTTTCTTAGCAAAATAGGTGGAATGAACCATGACCGAGCTGCACAGAGGTTTGTGCTGTTTTTTGGGTTTTTTTTGGTCTGCTTTATTTCGTCTTTGAGCAGCAAACGTTGAAAGGGGATAACTCTTCTTGGTTATTGTAGTGATTTGTAATTTCATCTTTATTACAAAACTCAGAGTGTTTGTGAGTCAGCAGGGCTGCCCGGCCTTTGGAAGGGTCAGTCTGAAGATGCACTTTTAAACCGTGGGTTCTGAAGGTACTGGATGGCTCGTTTTAAATCTGATTTAAAGTGCCCATGAGCACCTGAACCTGAGGTGAGCACCCTTCTCCCCGCTGCCTGCAGCAGGAGTGAGCACTTCACAAACACAGCCCAGCAGAGGTGATGCGTTTTGGCTGGGTGTCAAGCTGGAGAGAACCTGATTCTTCTCTTTGAAAGGCCTTTTCATAAAGGGAAAGGTACATAGAGCAGTAATCTGATAGAATAGGTCAAACCAGCTGCTGAATCAATCACACAGTAAATTATTTCTCACTGTCCTCTTGTTGCGATGACCTCGAGTTGAAGTGCAGAAGGAACAGGTTTGTTCCCATCACATAATTTCCTTGTGCATTTAGTTCATATTTAGTGCTCCTAGGGCCTGGCTGGTTTGGAACAGCTGGAGTTACAATCCAAAGCCCAAAGAGCGGAGACAGACCAAGATTTATGCTGAAATCCAAGCTAGCCCCATTGGCTCTTCCAAGAGTTTGAGCATTGTGTGGGTCTGGCAGCATCCCGATGTCTGCAGTCTGGCACGGTCACAAATACTCTGTTTTCCTTCAGATCTGTAATGTACCACACTGGGGATCCTTTTCATGACTTTGTGTGAAAGATTTATTATGCATCATAATAATAATAATAATAAAATAATTAAAACAGTAAATACAGAGTGTGGTCGTGTTTGTTTTATGTGATAGCTGCTGCGTATTGCCGTGTGGCCAGCGAGTCTTGGTGTGGCTATCAGACCTAACATGCACGCATGGTTTTATAATGTTCTCCATGATGAGCAATGGGAAGAACATGATTGTATTTGTTGTATTAACTAGGAAGTTGTTTAAATCTGTGCTCGGTGGAAGAAGAGACGTGCTGCAATGTCGTGCTGAATCTCACCTAATGGAGGGCTCTTGCCAACTCAACTTCTATAGCTGCAATAGGTACGATCCCAACAAGGCCCTGGGAACATGCGGTCACAGGGAGGAGCAGAGGAGAGATAGAACTGTCCCCTTCAGACCAGACCACTGGTGGCTCTTTCCCCTTGTTATGGCCACACCGTTTAAGCATGTGGTGTGTCTCTGGTTTTCAGGGTGTGGGGTGAGTGTTGCACCAGGACCTTAGCGTTATCATGCTCATATCCTTGCTCCCAGTGCTGATCGCCATCTGCTTAAGGTCCTTGAGTAGCAGTGGAGAGGGAAATCCATTGCCACAGGGCTGGAGAGGAGAAGGAAGGCCTGCTCCATCCTCACCCAGAGAACCATCTGGTGCAGAAGACCCAAGCTGTTAGTGAGGAGGTTGTCCATGTGAAGTCCTGACTCGTGTGTCCCTGATGAGGGAGAAATTGTCCTGCCCCATTTAATTGAGAACAACTCTGATCTCGCTACAAAAAACAAGGTGGTGGGTTGGAAGCTACAGATGAGTTGGGCATCATTCACTTTGGCAAAAGCATCCTGAAAACTTGCACATTTCATGGCATTTCTTGACTCTACTAGCTCAGAACTGAAGAGTTTTGGGCAGGTTAAAGGAAAAAAAAACAAACTATTTTCTATGTGCCTGTTAGGTTGTTGATCTACCAGTTAAACAGGAAAAGAAGACGCAAACAAGCCCCTGAATTTGCAAATTCTAAAGCTTTTGTACAACCTTTCCTACTGGGCAACTTGATTTTATTCTTGTGTGTGTTAATTCAGCCAACTCAAGGTCAAGCCAAATCGATCAGGTTCTCTCCTGATCGACTGGGCTCAGTCTGTGAAACCACTGGCTTCTGTGCTTGAAGACCAGCAGTTTTCTATACAATTACACTTCTGTAATTGCCCAACCACCGTGAATCCTTTCCCTTCTTCACCCATTAGCAGGACTTTGGCCACCTTACCCAGGTAGCTGTAAAAAACTGTAGCAATCATACCCCTAATACTGTAAAATTCAGGGTCCCAACTGCTTTTGTGTTTAGTTTGCTGTTAATTTGATATTACTGTATCAGACTCTATTAACTCACCAGGAGCAGTGTTTAAGGTAACAGCTGCACACCTGATGGGGACAACCTCAACCGAGTTTACTCAGTACAATCCTTCCCATGGTTGTGGTCTCTCCCCCTCCACCCCAAGCCCAGACTGGGGTGCTAAGAGCTGGATCAGGGCATTAATCTTACTACAACCACTCAGTCTGGGGAGCTTTTGCTTGTACTGGAAGTTGCACGAAGGTTTTTAACCTTTGAGGTCTCTGCAGCCAACATTATTGGGTTAAATTCAGTGTCGAACGCACGCCTGCACCTGAAAGGTTCCAGGAGGACACTTGTCCCTTCAATTACACAACAGATAAAATTGTCTTCAGCACCATGATACAGACCCGATCATTGCTATAACCCTGATGGCAGTCAAATGTCAGTTGTCATTTAAAGAGGAGGAAAGTATCTACCTGCTCCCTCAGGAAGCTGCAGGCAGCTGGTTGGACAGAAGCAGTGACCTGCCCGGCTCCACCACGATGGCCTCTGGATCCATCTGCTGAATCCACCCAGACTGAGAATGGGTTGGAAGAGACCTTAAAGCTCCTCCAGCTCCAACCCCCTGCCACAGGCAGGGACCCCTTCCACTAGAGCAGCTTGCTCCAAGCCCCTGTGTCCAACCTGGCCTTGAACACTGCCAGGGATGGGGCAGCCACAGCTTCTCTGGGCACCCTGTGCCAGCGCCTCAGCACCCTCACAGCAAAGAGCTTCTGCCTAAGAGCTCATCTCAGTCTCCCCTCGGGCAGGTTAAAGCCATTCCCCTTGGCCTGTCCCTACATCCCTTGTCCCAAGCCCCTCTCCAGCTTTCCTGCAGCCCCTTCAGGCACTGGAGCTGCTCTCAGGTCTCCCCTTCAGGAGCCTTCTCTTCTCCAGGCTGCCCCAGCCCAGCTCTCTCAGCCTGGCTCCATAGGGAAGAGCTGGCTGGGGGCAGCCGGTCGGGTTTGCTGCCAAAGAGCTCTTTAAGGAAATTTACTCAGGGCATCCCAAGAACCTGGATGATGAAGCATCAGCTCCTGGACAGCATCCAGCAGAAGCTGTGGTGTCCATCAGTGCAGATGCCCCTCGAGACTCAATTCTGTGGGGCAGGATGTCCTGGATGTCACAAGGTTGCTTGTCTGGGTTATGCTGGGCTGGCAATTACAGTGGGCTTGGCCAGAAAGCTGATTTTTAACTCTTTCAGGATTATTCATTGATGCTGCCTTTGCACAGCTCATTCACAACATCCTGATTCAGCAGCTCTGCTGTGGGGGCAGCAGCACGAGGGTGCGTTTGGGGAAAACATCATGAAATCGAGGAGTTTGCCTCGTTTTATCCCTTCAGGAAAGAAGATGTTGGCAGGACATCCCCAGGCTGCTGTGTCATCACCCAGGCACTGCCAAGCGCTCCGATGCGGTCCTCCTTGTGCACAAGACATCAGCGTATGTCATTCATTATGCTGATAACAGTTCTGTGGTGGCAAGGTAATGATATTTCAAAGACAAAAGAGCAACTCTTACACCCTCAGTTGAGCAGGACAGCAGAGCTGTAATTCCTGACTGGGTACAACTCATTAGGAGCAGAGCATGGAGGTGCTACCAGCCATGGAGGCAATGAGTTAGGGTAATCATGGAAGTGGCTGCATGACTGCATGAGCTTTGAGCTCAAAAGCAGCAATGCATGAGCTACATCCCTCCTTCACATGTCCCCAGTGACAGGTTTTGGCATCCCTTCACTGGGAAGACCAGGGACCACTCAGGAGTAAGTGTTGTAAATGCTTTGCTCTTTGGGAGTAGTTAACCCTAGCTGCAAAGCTCCAGCTGAGATTACGGCACGAGAAGCTTGTAAACATTTAATCATAGATGCTGGGTTATTGCTGGATGGATGCTTTTCACATGTGAGGGCCACGCTGCGCTCTTGCAAGTGAATTACTGCAAGTAGCCATGTTTAATACTGAAGGCACTGCTACCACCCACGGGTTGCGCCAGCACTTGCATCACTCTGTGTGGTTGAATTAAAATGTCACTATCAGTGAGCCCCTCCAAATCACAAATCACATACACCGCTGAGCTGCCAAACTGCGACAATTGGAATGAGAGATGTAGAGAAGAGGGAGATTTTGTTATTATATTTTCATGCTGCGGGAGCGCGCAGCACAATTAATGCAAAATGAACATGTCTTGGCAGACGTGATGAAATTTTCAGCTGCACATAATGGTTTTGCCAGCTGTCTTGGCACACTAAATGGCAGACTTCAGTCTTCCTTACAGCCACTTTGTGCTGCTGAAAGCCCTGAATCCGATGGCACCGGCAGAAAAGTCTTTGAGTATCCGGAGAGGAGTGGTGACAAACCCAGTGACGTCCCTGGTGATGCCATCCAGGCCCCTCCTATTTATGGAACAATGAAACAAATGCTTCCCAAAGAGCAAAGCAGCTCTTTAGAAACTGGCAATTGAGACTAGGAATGCTGTCGTCACCCTGCTGCTTCCATTTCTGTCCCTGCAATCACTGTCAGGGTCCATCCGAGTCCATCACCTGGCACAGCTCCTGCATCCCAGGCTGCAAGGGTACCATGAGTCCTGCCCAGGGTACAGGTGGCATGGGATGCTCAGCCCCATCAGAGATGGCTGTCCCTGTTTAAGCGCTCTATCAATCACAGAATAATGGGAATAAGCCAGACAGGGACAAAACCAGACCTGGATATTTAAGGTGTCTTCCAAACCAAGTTCTTGAGGACCACTGATGGGATGGCCTCTTCAGATGGGGTCTGGGCCAGCAAAACCAGTGTGGAAAGAGGGGCTGCATCCAGGAGGGTATCCCTGGGTTCCAGCATGGCAATGACACCGCACTGTGGGAATGGGGAAAAAAGAGTGGGCAAGGAATTGGTCATCAAGAATTGCCTAAAAAATGTGGGGTTTTCTCTAATCCAGCTCTGTGTGTTGTTTTCTTGCTCAGGCTGTTCCTCCAGGGGGAAAACCAACCTTTGTTCCTTGATATAGGATATTCAGTATCCAGTGTATTTACTTAGCTGAGCTTCAGACTAAATGTTCTGCTTAGTGCCTCACGTCCTGTACACGCGTCTGCAGTGCTGAGCACTGGTGCAAGAGAAGCAGCAGAGACATTTCCACCTGAAGCAAAGCTCTCTGTGATGGCTCCAGGAAAACTCCTCAACCTCCTCCCCAGAAAAGCATCTTTGGCGTCTGCAATCTTGTGAGTTTCTCCTCACTGAAATACGAAGTGAAAATTGAATTTAAATTCTTTTCTTTCTCCTAAATCAAATCTTGCAGGCGCCAATTGCCCTTTAAAAGGTCAACCTTTTAGCCCACAAAATACATAATCAATACATTATTGACCTAAACAATAGCCATAAACTTCAGGCTGCCTTTATCTCCTCACTTGGCTTCTCCCCCTTCCTGACAGAGCAAGTTTGGGCTGGGAAAGTGGCAGCTCCTGGTGACAGTGGCATGGAGAGAGCTCATATGACCCCGTGCCCACAGCAGTCCCAGAGGAACACAAGCATCACCAATGCCACACAAGGCAGGATTGCCTCTTTTCTTCCTTTCTTTGTCTTTCCTGCTCGCTTTGGTTTCCTGTAGGACACGTGGTGTGTCAGAGGCCACTTGTCCCTCTTACAGAACCATTGCTGTAGCACCAAAGAAATCGAGTTTAACAAATATTCTCCCAGAGTCTGGCCGGTTTTGGAGTGGAAACCATTATCTGATGGAGCAGTCAGTGTGGTCAGAGGTGGATTTGCAGCATGTCCATCCCTAACATAGACACAGAAGACGTCTGCCGTTTGCACATCTTCCACTCAGCAGAGCATTGTGTTTCTCTGCTCAATTAGGTGTGTTACATGGGATGTAAAGCCACACCAGAGCCACACCAGCACACGTAAGCAGCAAGACCAAGGGCCCATGACCAGGTCACCATGGCCAACAGGACTAAGAGTGGCCTTGAGAGGATGCAGGTGATGCTCTCCTGAAAAGTGACCCTTTACCAGGGAAGAAGGTAGGAGTCTGGAGCACGAGGACAGATGCATTGAGGAGGGTACCAACTTCCCCACTGATGTGTCCTGGAGACAGATGGCAGATGCCTTTCTTGACTGTCAGGGGAAGAAACAGCCATTTTCAAGCAATACCTTCCTGCTTGTTGTCACTGCCTCTGTGCAGCCAAGTGAAAGTCCAGTGGGTACAAGAAGGAGTTAGAGAATAAGCCAGAAACCATGGTCCAGACCCAAAATACTAATAATGAGGAAGAAAACAGACCGGTTGGGAAGGGACCGAGCCTAGACAGGCAGCTTGGATGCAGCTGTATATCTCTATATATAGTATGTACATATATACATGTCAAAATGGTTATCATTATTATTTATTCATGGAATCATAGAACCACAGACTGGTTTGTGTTGGAAAGGACCTCAAAGTTCATCCAGCTCCAACCCCTGCCACGGGCAGGGACACCTTCCACTAGAGCAGCTTGCTCCAAGCCCCTGTGTCCAACCTGGCCTTGAACACTGCCAGGGATGGGGCAGCCACAGCTTCTCACTGTTCTGTTCTTCTTATTATTCTATCATTATCTCTGAAACGTCTCCCTTTCATGGTGCCACCCTGTCTACTGAAGGGCCATCAGTGGAGGCACACCGCAGGTTGGGTTTGGGCAGGTGCCCTATGTAGTACACTATAAAGAGGCGATGGGGGAGTAGTGACTATAGGGAGCATCTCAGCTGCATTTTGGGCAGGACTTTGAGGGATCACAAGGTTTTTCCCAGGCTGGTTTCATCTATCCCATCTGAGCTGGAGCTTTGGGAGCACGGCAGTGGGTGCTGGGGAGCAGGAGCCGCAGCGCGCCCCGTTTAACGAGGCTGGTGATGATGGATTTACCTCGTCTATTACCTTGTGTGGCGCGTATGTTTATGTTCTGGCTACCAGCATTAAACGAGGGCAGATTAGTTGTGTTTGTGCAGCTGCCAAGCTCACTGTTGTGACATTTCCATCTGCTTTGCTGTTGTATAACCCTCTGCTCACGCTGAAATTAAGAGCAGGGAAGAAAACCTCTCCTTCCCTGCTCCTGCACAGGGGATGGCAGGGTAGCTTATCCCCCAGCCCTTGGCATCAAGTCCCAAAGCTTTCCCTCCAACATAGACCTGAAATCCCATGTCTTGCCCCATGGCCAACAGAGAGCAAAACCGCTGTTGGCAGTGATGTCTTTCAGCATCACAACTGGCTCTGATAAGCTTTGGGGGCTGACAGTCACCTCCAGGTCAACACAATTCAGGACCTGGTCTTCGTAAGCCCTTATTCTCACCTCTCTGGTGTGAACCAGCAATAGCTGTCAGCAAAGGCAGAGCTGTTTCTGACATGGCAGACCCTTACCGTACCTCACCCCCCCAAAAAAAGGTGGAGTAGGATGGAGAGCATCTCTGAAGCATCCCAAGTGACAACCTGCAGATACCTGCTGGCAATGGCTGCTGGAACCAGTGCTTTTTCCTCAGGTCTCCATGGTCTGGAGCTTGGTTCTGCAGCTCACGGTCTGGCCTGCTGCATCTCATCCCAGGCAGTGCCCCCAACCCTCCATTGACCATAAGGACCAGAGGTTGGCCAGTGAATCACAGAATCACAGAACAGTTAGGGTTGGAAAGGACCTTAGGCCCATCCAGTTCCAACCCCCTGCCATGGGCAGGGACACCTCACACTAGACCATGTCCCCCAAGGCTCTGTCCAACCTGGCCTTGAACACTGCCAGGGATCCTCCTGATTTAAGAGACTTGGAAGAGGATTTGGCACCTTGCCCTCCCCGTGTAAGGCCAGATGGAGAGGGGTTAGGCTTAGGACAGTTAGATAAGAGTTTGGATTCTTATTTATACTGTTGTAGCTCTGCCCATTCAAGTGTATCCTCACTTCCTAGCTTTCTACTACCTCCACAGTAACCTTTGGGATGGCAAGCTGGTGGGGTGAGTGTGGGAGATGATGAAAGATGGGGAGGTGAAGGAACTTGTACTGAACATACTGTTGGCTTTTGGCCTGAGATGCTGGGCCCGCTGAGGGCCTTGCCAAGATCATTTTTGCTGGGAGGATACGCTGATGATGACAGCCAGGTATTTCTTTGATGCAATTCTGTGTATTAATCGGGAAAGTATGTAAAGTCCTGTTTCCTTGAACACCACAGGACCAAGTAGGCTGCACAGCCTGGAGCCCAAGCCTGAGCCTGCCTGCAGCCACTCCTGAATTGCATCTCCCCAGCTCCCTTTCTGGTACCTCCCTGGCACTTTGCTGGCTTCCTCTTTGCTTTCTCATCCCTCTGACATCGATTAAAATATGCACACACACCCTCTATGTAAGCAGATGCAACCCAACCAAAGCCCTGGAGAAAGAGCAGCCTCTCTGCCACCTTTTACAGGGATTCCCATGGAAATGGCTCATTTTCCAGCCCAGTTTTGCCATGGTGGTTTGTGGCCTGCGTGAGAGTTTCTTCCATTTTGGCTTTCACAAAACAATGGTGAGAAGCTCTTCTTTCCTTTAGTCCCAAGGCAATATAGCAAATTGGCCAATGTGTGGTCAGCCGAACATCCCCCTGGATCAAGGTGAGGACTGATGGCTGCTCAATTGCATTCTCTTGGAGAAAGAGAGATGCTCGGCAATGTGCCTGTCTGTCCTGCCCCATGGAAAGGGTCATGGGGCCCTTATGACCATCACTGTCCCTCAGAAAGCTGCCCCAGGGGATGCTCTGGGTACCATCACCCTGGGCATGGAGCAGAAGTCAAAGAGGGGTTACCTCTGGGTCAGCCATTGCTTGTGATAGAAAAATACCATCTTGGGGTAGAGAGGAAACCCCAAGGAGATGATTGCAAACACCAGTGCTCCCAGAGGCTGCCCAGGACTGGAAAGGACAGGATATGAATAAGCCATGCCTGGACATAGAACCATAGAATAATGGCATGGTTTGGGTTGGAAGGGACCTTCAAGCTCCTCCAGTTCCAACCCCTGCCACGGGCAGGGACACCTTCCACTAGAGCAGCTTGCTCCAGGCCCCTGTGTCCAACCTGGCCTTGAACACTGCCAGGGATGGGGCAGCCACAGCTTCTCTGGGCACCCTGTGCCAGCGCCTCAGCACCCTCACAGGGAAGAGCTTCTTCCTTATATCTAGCCTGAACTTCCCTTGTTTCAGTTTGAACCCATCACTCCTTTTCCTACCAATACAGTCCCTAATGAAGTGCCCCTTTCCAGCATTCTTGTAGCCCCCTTTAGACACTGGAAGCTGCTCTGAGGTCTCCACGCAGCTTCTCTTCTCCAGGCTGAACAGCCCCAACTCTCTCAGCCTACCTTCATACAGGAGGTGCTCCAGTCCCCTGATCATCCTTGTGGCCTCCTCTGGACTTGCTCCAACAGCTCAATGTCCTTCTTACCCTGGGGACACCAAAACTGCACACAGTGCTGCAAGTGGGGTCTCATTTCTCTGGATAGGTGCTCAGAGGGATAACAGGAACCAGTAAATGCAGCAGCACGGCCTTGGAGAAAAAGCAATTTCTTGGGGAGGGAAAAGGTACTGAATTTGTGGGTCTGCATCCACCAAGATAGATTTATGCATGGGACGTCCCGAGGCAGAGGAAACCAGGGGAGCTCGGGGTGTTGAGTAACTCAGATTCCCAACACGTGTTTGGCGTGAGATGGCTTTTCTGGGAAAAATAGAAAACAAAACCAAACTTCTGCAGCATTCATGAGTGTGGTGCATGCATGGCACAGCGTAAGGAGGGAATGGGCTCTTCTGGCCTCTGTGCTCGGGACAGAATGTCTCGGGGCTTCTGACGAATCACAAATGAAAGACAAACGTCATGGGGCTGCCACTGCTGTGCATCACCCCATCACGACCAAGGCGTGAGCTGGGAGTCGTGACCAGGCTCCCACACAAGGCAGCACGATGGAGATACATGTGTTTTATTTCTTTCCTGCATGACGGATGCCTAGAGCTCCTTCTTTACAGGGCACGGAACCATCGAACACTCAGCACACCCGAATGTGCTGCACACAAGAGCAGAACATCTGGATGTGCTGTACAATAAACAAGACGTGGGCAAGTCACACCCCTCCAGATAATCCATTGTTCAAAGTGAAAGCTCGCCACAGAAATTTGGAAAGGGGGTGGGGAGAAGGGGGGCAGGACTCTTATTATGCTTGGAAACTATTTAAATATGTCAATATTAAGGGAGCATAATTACCACTCAAGCAATTCCAGCAAACAAGTCAGTAACAGTGCCTGCTTTACGGGAAGTGCATTTCCTCTTGGCAGTCTCTGGCTGGGAATTATCGAGTACGCTGCGCTCCTGCTCCCTTCCATCCGCTTCATTGCCAGCACCAGAGGGACCAGCATCTTTCAGCCAAGCCAGGCCTTGGAGAGATGTGTGCTGGGGTGCATGTAGTGCACATGTAGGACCATGCTGCTCAACACAACCCACTTGGTAGTGATGCCCTAACCCCTGGGCAAGGTCTGCTGCAGGTCTGAGGGCATTGAGCAGCACCAGGCTGCTGAGGAGCCCCATCCCATGCCCTTCTTGGGGTCAGTGCCAACTGTGGTCAAGGTCACCAGGAGCTACTCTTCTTCCCAGAGCATTCCTCGTAGTCATGAAAAGTCAGAGGAAGGAGAGGCCTGTGGTTAAGGGACCCTAATTCATACCCAGGTCTCCTGAGTCAGCTCCCAGCATCACCACTGACATCCCGTGTCATACCGATTGAGTGTCCTCACCCTTGGTGACGCCAGCTTCTGCCTTATAAAGCCCTCCTGTGGTCAGCTGTGTGGCAATGCAGAGTTAAGCTCCAGCCTGAGGAAGTTACTAACGGTCTTTGACATCTTCTGTTTTGAAAACACTGAACCCAAAAGTGAGGTTCCTTGAACCATTACTCATCGAAGGAAACGGTACCTCCCCAGAGCTGCTGAGAACCTTCCCAGGACTGCTGAGAGAGGACAACCTCCCTGTCCCTACTGGAGATGGTTGGGTGCATCTGGGCTGGTACATGGTCCAAGGAGACAGTGAAACCAGACAACTCCGATGAACAAAACCCATCTCATGGGAAATCTACCCTGTAGAGTAGCCACCCTGCATTTGTTCTCTCTAGGATCACCCACGGGTGCTGCTGAGCCCTCGGGTACCTAGTGCCATTTACACAATAAACCACTGAGGACACCAAAATATAATCAATCACCAAAGTGGTGGCAATTAAATCTCATCATTCCTTATCTAGAGTCTGTATATAATCCTTATAATTGATTCTACGTGTTTTCCAACATCCTGGTATGTTCTGGAAGCGCTGTCAATATACTCCTTGCAGACAGTGAACCAAGACTGAACCCAGAACACTAACCCATCTCCACCAAGATGCTGGACCACTCTCCACTCTGTTGGGTCCCAACACGGGGCAACAGTAGTGCCCACAATCCATCCTTCATCAAAGACCAGTCCCAAATTCCACACAGGGCAAAGTGACGCTCAGACGACGTGCTGCAGGCATTTGGGTTTGGTCATTCAAACCCATTTGGAATTCTTCAGGAATGTGAAGAGTCCAAATGACCAGTTGTCAGCAGTTTGACTAGTTTTGAAGTGCATTGACTCAGCATTGACCAGGATATTCTCACAAGCCTGATGTGATGTGTGCGAGTTCTCATTATAACACATAGACCATGGTATGGGCCCTTTTAAATTCATTAAAAGCGCTTGAGTATTTTTAATTGATTTTTTTTTTCCTCCAATATCCATCCTAATCCCATCTAACGGCTGCAGAGGAGCTGTAACAAAAGATTAGCTCATGTTTAATGTCTGGTTAGTGCCTGAAAGGCATCTTGAAAATGTAAAATGCCACAGAAATGCTGACTAATCTTATTTCTGTTGTCAACACTCCCCTTTGAGCAATGCCCTTATGCCTGGCGAATGCTCACTGCAAACGGAGCGAACATCCTCTCATTATATTTGAACAATCAGATCTCAAGCCCTGACGTACAGGAAGCCCACCACGATGGTGCCTGCCTAGCTGGGGACATGATTTTTCCTGGGCAGCGCTGGTTTTGAGTGATCCCAGAATTTCTCATTGCAAAGCCCAAATTCCTGCCTGTTGCTCAGCCCCTGCCTGCAGTAGCTACTGCTGTGTGAGGTCCAGCCTTCAGTGCCCCAGCAGAAAGGTAATGGATGGGCTCTCCTATCCACTTCTTAAGGGGGAACCTGAGCTAAGCTGCTTCATTTTCCTGTGTTTCACCCTTCATGAAGAGTGTTGGCAAGTGTTGTGCTAAATCCTCATGAAAAGCCGCCACTGGGAGAAGTATTTTTTAAGTATATTTTTTTCCACTACATTTTACCTATTGAGGAGGGGATAGCCCCATTCCCTGCACCCAGAAGACACTACAATTTGTATTCATTGATTTCTTTCTTGCATCCCTCAGATCACACCAACTCATCCCACTGCTTTTCTCCCCGAACTGCCCCAGCTCACGGCATTTGGGAGTTGGTCTAGATGACCTTTGAAGGTCCCTTCCAACCCAAACTATTCCATGATTCTATGCTTTGAGGGAGTCTTGGCTGCCCGTGGCCGCACGCTCCACACCACATTGATCATCACAGTAATTCCTCCAGCGGCGTGGGGCACGCTGTGCATTAATCTGCTCCCGTTAGCTGTAATTTGATAACATTAATGCTTGGAGCCCAGCCTGCAGGAGCATATGGATGGCTTCCCAGTTGCGCTGGGCTCCTGCTCTTTCTCACAGCACACTCTGACGCAGGGCCGGGCACCGTAATGCGTGCGGTTTGGTGGGGGGGAAAGCCTCTTAATGTAGGTAATGCACTCAGGAAGTCGGTTGTGGAGAGAAAGGTCAACAAAACCTTAGAGGAGGCAACGGGGAAAGGCCCTTTCCATCGCCTATTGGAGCCCATTGATGTGCTGCTGTGGAGTTAGAGTGATGATGGACCTTCACAGCATCACAGCGTCAGGTTCGTGTTGTTTATGGTGAGTCCTGGAGTTGATGTGAGCAATAACTCAGCGCAAGAAAGACATGGATCTGTTGGAGTGGGTTCAGAGGAGGCCACAAAAATGGTCTGAGGGCTGAAGCAGCTCTGCTATGAGGACAGGCTAGGAAAGCTGGGCTTGTTCAGCCTGGAGAAGGCTGGGGAGAACTTACTGCAGCCTTTCAGTACTTGAAAAGGGCTTAGAATAAAGATGGGGACAGAGATTTTTGTCAGGCCTGCAGTGACAGGACAAGGGGTGATGGCTTTAAGATAAAGGAGGGGAGAGTTAAACTAGATAGAAGGAAGATATATTTTACAATGAGGGTGCTGAGACATCGGCATAGGGTGCCCAGAGAAGCTGTGGCTGCCCCATCCCTGGCAGTGTTCAAGGCCAGGTTGGACACAGGGGCCTGGAGCAAGCTGCTCTAGTGGAAGGTGTCCTTGTGGCAGGGCTTGGAACTGGAGGAGCTTGAAGGTCCCTTCCAACCCAAACCATGCCGTGATTCCATGAATAACAAGATGCAGATAGACTCAGTGGTGCAAACATTGCCTCAATCAGGGTGGAAGGTCTCAGGCATACAGAGGAGCTGCTCAGTGAAATGAAGACGAATGTGCTGGTGCTGATGGCAGTGCCAAGACAGGGACCTTGCTCCCAGGAAGGATGGCAGGAGGGATGCTGATGTGCTACAGCATGGACCAAACCATTCTGATTTGATCTCCTTTGTCCATTGCAATGTCTTCATATTGCATCATCACTGCAAATGAGGTGGCAGAGGCAGTAAAGCACAGCCACATCCACACCAGTGTGCTGGGCTGTCCCAGGGCTCTCTGCATCCGCAGTAGGTGTAGGGATGCTGTGATTTTGACTCACTGGGAGTCCCAGCTTCTGCAAGGTGAGAGGCTATCAGGCTCCCACTGCCTGAGGATCCTGCATGGCTCTTCCCTCACCAGCACAAATTGCGGTCCTGGATCCAATGGCCAAGGCTGTGCTGGCCTTGTCCCCACTACAATTAAGGTATGAGCAACTAGTTTTGGGGGCTTAACTTTTTGACAGCTGAAGGTAGGAGAGATGAATCTCGGCCAAAATGTGAAACTTTTGCCCCTGTATGATTGTATTATGTATATGTGTTTCACCATGCCATCCTCAGAAGAGAGGCTGGTCCACAATGGTTGCTCCTTCTCTATCACTCTGAGTGGCCACAGTGGACATGGACACAGAAAATTTGGGTTACTCACCCTTTGGCTGGATGACAGCACCCTGGAGCCAGAGCTGCTTTCTCGTCCTTTCATGGTGAGACACATGGCTCAGTAAGAATGGATTTTCTCAAGGTGGAACAACAGTATTTGGTGCCTGAAATCAAGTAAGTTCTTTTAAATTTAAGGTCTGCTAGGAACAGCCCAGCCAAAACCTAATGTAGATGGAAATACAGGAGCTGGAAGCTTGACTCCTTTGAGATCAATGATAAAACTGCTGTTGTCTTCAGTAGGGCCTGAGCACAAAGAAAAACCCAGCTGTGTTACAGGGAGTAATAGTTCTCCTAAAGCAGTGGGTCACGCGAAAGAGTGATTTCTGGCTGTAATCCCAGCAGTATTATGCTCAGAAAGAGGACTGAGACATTAATACAGAGGAAGCTCAATACTTTGTGTCTGGTTTATTTGTTTGATGAAAAATTATCAAGAAATGAATGGGAAAAGTAGTTATTTTCTCTACTACATAAATGCTATCCCAGAAAATAATTTCTCTTCCCTGTAATAAATCTTGGGGTGGAACTTCTCTGATGGGCATTTCATCCTGGCTGTCAGCTGAGATAGATGTATGGGAAGATACAGAAATAAAATAAGGAGATTTTAAAATAATCTAGATTCCATTTCTCTATTAGACATAATTTAAAGTAAGCCTAACCATCCATGTTTCACTGCCTGAAGACAAAACAAGGTGTAACATATATCCCTTCAGAAGTCCCTGAGATGATTAAGAGAAAGGCTTTCATAGAGCACATTTCCCTGAATAAACAACAGCTCTCCTTCCCGCCGTCGGCACCAAGTACCCCTCCTTGGCAACCTCAGCATCTCACAACATGAATTTCAGGTGGAAAAAAGAAACTGGGGGTGCAAAATGCGCCACGGAAAGAACATCATCTCCTTAGGCGACGCATGGTCTCCAGGGAGACCCAGGGCCAGCATGGTTTTCAATCAAATATTTAATATCCACCTCTGTATGGCCTCAGAAACCCTTAGCCTGAAAAGCCCTGCTGAGGCAGAACATCCTGCTCATGTCATGCTTTCATATGGACGCAAGTCTGGATTTTAACCAAAGCTCCCTAATGGAGATTAAACAACTCCACAAGCAGCTGCTCTATGGCAATATTAAGTGGAGACTGGATAAAGTTATCAATTTAGATTGAACCAGGGAAGTTCTGCTAATGCACTTGAACAAGAAAGGTGCACAGATGGCAACTGAAATGCTTAGGAAACTTCTTAAGAAAATTCCAGCTGAGCCTTATAAACAAATGTCCTTTGTACAGCCAGCATCTAAGGAGCAAGTGAGGGAGATTGTCTGAACTACTTTAATTAATTTTGCTTTTTTTTCCAACAGGGACCTGCCTGAAGTGTGAGATGTTTGAATTATCGGTACCATTCCAACATCCACATGGCCACAGAGAGTAGAAAGGGAAGGCAAGAATTTACACATGACCCATCAGTGCTTATTAAGGAAATGGCAATTTTGGTTCTTCAAAAGAAAAAAAAAAAATAGAGTAAAGAAACCAGCTTTATACAATTCTTTTTCTGCTTGTTTCTGTGTGGCAGGGGTGTTTCTGAGTGCAGCACCTTGCATCCATTCGCAGAGGTCTTTGAAGCTGCCCAAACACAAAACATCAGGGCTGAAGACCCGATGGAGGTTGCCTGGCTTGACACGCATGCAACTAGCAGCAGAAGAAGGTGACGCAGCTTAGCTGATGGCTTTGAACTTGTGCATATGCCTTCCAATTATTTAGATGGCCTGGTTAGATAAACATCAGCACCAGGGATTGCCATTAATATGCACAAGAACAAATGTTCCTGATGTTTAGCCAGTAACTTATTCAAACCAGTTGGTAGGGAACAGGGCTGTTGTACTCATGTTGCCTTCAGCCCCGAAGCCTTACAGGCAAGGGACTTGTCTGAACCCATTCACCTGTCCATGTCCCCTTACATTTAAACTGGGGCCGAGTGATCTCGTGTTTCAAAGGTCTTCAGGTGTGCTTCAACGTCGAAAGAGCTCTTCCTCTGTGAGAGGTCATGAGCAGATGACAGAGTGTTTGAATTTTGCTGGGGAATTGAGCAGGCTGCATTATCAGCATGCTTCCATTGCTGCTCCCCTCAAAGGATGGACCTGCTCACCTCCAGTTGGTTTCAGTGCCAGTTGGTTTCACCTCCATATATTTCAGTGCCAGGTCCCCCCAGCAGTACCAGGAGGATGCTGCTTGCTGTGGCTCATGTCACCTTGTCCAAGTCCCTCCTTTGATTGTACAAAGAACTAAGGGCAACCAGGCTCCCCATGGGGTGCTGTGGGTCTTGCTGTCATGGCAGGACTTGAGACCAAAGTGGTACCCAAGACATCAATGTAATTAATTATAACTCAGCTACTGGTCCTTGGCTCACCAGAAGACCCAGAGGTGGTCTACAAAACGATTACCATCCCAATGTGTACCATCAGGTAGAATTAGCAATATGTCTCATTAAAAGTTCCTGCCACGTGATGGTGTCCTGAGAGGCAGCACACACATCCCAGT
Organism: Pezoporus occidentalis; assembly: GCF_034315485.1. Lineage (NCBI taxonomy): Eukaryota > Metazoa > Chordata > Aves > Psittaciformes > Psittacidae > Pezoporus > Pezoporus occidentalis. Next base: position 321,642 of record NW_026913393.1, read on the forward strand.
GTGACACTAAGGAGCCCAGGCTCAGTCTGCCTTTGGCAGCCATCCCCTCTCAAGCCCCATGGTAAACCATCATCTCCATTCACTTGATGGCTGTGTCAGGCTTTGTGCAGCTTGTCGTTGAAAGCTTGAGCCCTACCCTGGTACCATCAGCAAGGCTGTTCCCCACCACCCAGCATTACTGCCATGTCTCTCATCCTGATCAAACTTCCCAGACCACATAAACCACCGCGGAAGGGAAGCTTGCACAAGGACCCCCGCAGAGCAGGGACAGTTGTGGTTGAGCACTGGCAGCACCCCAGCTCTTTCAAGATGACCACCAGCAAGGAGGAGCTCTGAGCTTTCCCAGACACTGGTAAGAAATGTTCTTCTACAGCATGAGCCCAAGCAGAGGACAATGCCCATTCATTGCTACCAACTAAATCAAGGCAGAGCAGGTGGGAAAAGAAAGTGTTAGCTACCACAAATGAGAGACACAATAGGAAAATAAAAGTAAACCAGTGAGCAGACAGCACTTCCAGATCAGTAGTTTTCCAAATACTGCCTGATTCTGTTTAGCTAATTTTACCCTTGGTCTGCATAGGAAGGTGAGTTCATCCTACATGCCTGAAGTACAGCACCTTGATACAGACATAGGCCAGATTTACAGATACATTTGATGTGGTTTGTACATCTGTAAGTTCTACTGGGTCTAAGCTGTGGTATAACCTGGGCTTTCTAGGGCACGAGACCTTCATTTGGTGGAGACTGATGGAGGGAAAAGAAGGTGAAATGTGGGTTCAGCCAAGACAAACCAAGAGGAAGAGTTTGCTGTTCCAGTTTTGGGTTACCAGAGTTAAATTACTCCTTATGTAATGGTATTACTCACCTTTGCAAATCCAGCTGGTTGAGGAGAAAAACAAGAATACACTGACAAGCTCTTCAAAAATAGATTTTGCTGTGTATTGAAAAGATAAGAGCCAATGCAGAGATGTGCACTTACATTTCTGAAAGCCAAGTGATGTACATTGTATGTGAACTGGGGTCAGTGGTTTGAGTTCTGATGGGTTGAGTCTGTGTCTTCCTTGCCTAGCCACAACCTGCCACATGCAGACAATAGGGACATTCTTGTCTTTGGAAGCACAGCAAAATCACTCACATACTGGAAAAGGGTGCTAGATGGAGGAGTTATCCCATAATAATAAAAATGACAATACAGGCCAGTCAACTTCCCTTTAAAAACAAGCCCTACCATATGCCTTATTCCCTGGCATCCAATTTGGAAAGTACTTCCCATTTCTTTTTTGAATCTGGACAGTAAATGCTGTGATGCTAAGGGATTTTCACTGTGCAGAGTAAACTCTTTTTTAGATCACAGACAGCCATGGGTAGCAGACACCCATTATCTCAAAACCTTCTTGACTAAAAGAGTCCAAAGGCCCCCCAATTTCCCTGCAGCCATGTAAGTAATGCCCTGGGAATTCCTGTAAACTGTTGCTATTTAGATGAGATGCACTTCATCGGGTAGATGGAGACTTATTTTCTCCCGCCAAAAATAATTACATAATGATGCTCAGCTTTATTCGTACTTACAAACACATACTAATGTATTGAATGCAACATAATGGCCATGTGCTGAAAACCTTGGCCCAGAAGAGGACATCCTGAAGTCCACAATGCTGCTCACTTGAGTAAAGACCACTTGCAACAACAAGAGCTTGGGCTGTGCAGGCACCAGTGATTAACAGGAAACACAAATGTTTGAGATCAAAACTTTTCAGAAACCCATTAAAGAAACCACTGGTGCCAAATCCATACAAATACTCTTTCCAAGACCAATTAGCTGATGTATGAAACAGAAAAGAGTGAATCGTATAATCACCTTTCCTGGACTCATTTCTGGCACAGCCTAACTGTATTCCATAACTGTCTACCTGGATGCATTATTCACGTGCACATACATTTCCATACAATCACATACTGGTAGAGAGGTTGCACTTGTTCTTTAAAATGCTCTTTATATTAGGAAAAGGAGGAATTGCTTCTTGCATCTTCACAGAATTATAGAATCCCAGACTGGTTGGGAGGGAAGGGAGCTTAAAGCCAGCTCCAACCCCTGCCACGGGCAGGGGCACCTTCCACTGGAGCAGCTTGCTCCAAGCCCCTGTGTCCAACCTGGCCTTGAACACTGCCAGGGATGGGGCAGCCACAGCTTCTCTGGGCACCCTGTGCCAGCTCCTCAGCACCCTCACAGGGAAGAGCTTCTGCCTAAGAGCTCATCTCAGTCTCCCCTCTGGCAGGTTAAAGCCATTCCCCTTGGCCTGTCCCTACAGGCCCTTGTCCCAAGCCCCTCTCCAGCTTTCCTGCAGCCCCTTCAGGCACTGGAGCTGCTCTCAGCTCTCCCCTTCAGGAGCCTTCTCTTCTCCAGGCTGCCCCAGCCCAGCTCTCTCAGCCTGGCTCCAGAGCAGAGCTGCTCCAGCCCTCGCAGCATCTCCATGGCCTCCTCTGGCCTCGCTCCAACAGCTCCACGTCCCTCTTGTGCTGCTGCCCCACAGCTTGATGCATCCTGGCTGCAGATCTTGATGTATCTTGGTTGCAGCAGCCTTCCGTGTTTCATAGAAGGTATTTTCAGAGCAAGTCAGTGTAATACAACTTCCTTGTGTGCCCCAGACCTTGTGCAGAGCTATAGCCAGCACCTCTGATGCATCAGGTTCCTGTTGGCAAAGAGTGACAGGAGTTTGCAGCTGCTTGAACTCTGAAGACACCAAAATGGCCTTGATCTGCAAAAGTTTTTGTAAACCTGTGCTTGAACAGCAAGAGGTGGGGATCCCCAACCCCCCAACATCACACAGGCAGGGCTGACATCCTATCTGCCTCCAAGTAAGAGTCCAATGACAACAGCAGACTGGGAGGAGATTGGGTTGGTACTTGTGGGTACCCAAAATGTTACCCCAAGGAAATGGACTCAGTATTTTTAACACAGGGTCATTTCTCCAGCTGCATACAGTCACATATAAATTCTTTCTGCTTCTTTGCTTGGAGAGCTAATCCAGAAGCTAATTCATACGGTATTTAGTGCAAATCAATGCCGACAATAGTAACTCATTGCCTTTTGTGTTATCCAGTATGAACCAGATATCAAGAGCCCTACTCTTGCTCTGAAATTGCAATTTTGAAAAGGCTGTGCAGCTTTTAGTAATACACATTAGTTGACTTGATCTTACCTGTCAGCCATTAGAAACAAAAGCTGTGTATAATATTTTGTTGTGTAATTATGAGGTCCATTTCAGTACTCCATCTGCTGTTCTTGTTCACTGATGCTTATATTATAATGTATGTTGAATAATACCTTGACATTTTATCATCTGATAAAGCAGGCAGATGTACTGGTCAAACCAGGACAGCAAAGATGTCCTTAGGCTCAGAGCACCAGTCCCCAGTTTCTTCTTATCTGTGGTCCAGGAAAGCAGTGACCCTACTCACAGAGGGGCTTCCTGAGCTGCTGAGAAGCCATCCAGATTTTCTCTTGGGAAGGGGGCTCTGAGCACATGGGCGTATCTTGTGCAAGGGTCCATATTCCCTCCCCTGGCAGTGTTCAAGGCCAGGTTGGACACAGGGGCTTGGAGCAAGCTGCTCTAGTGGAAGGTGTCCCTGCCTGTGGCAGGGGTTGGAACTGGATGAGCTTTAAGGTCCCTTCCATTCACACCAGTCCAGGATTCTGCAGTATGTCACAAATAACACTGGCTGCTGATTTGTTGAGCTTTTCTTATTAAAGCACATCAGGTGCAATCCCCACACAGACAGCGTGCCATCAACAGAAGATACTCAAGACTCCTGCACACCTGGGGCAGGTTTCGTAAGATCACAGAATCCCAGACTGGTTTGGGTTGAAGGGACCTTAAAGCTCATCCAGCTCCAACCCCTGCCACGGGCAGGGACACCTTCCACTGGAGCAGCTTGCTCCAAACCCCTGTGTCCAACCTGGCCTTGAACACTGCCAGGGATGGGGCAGCCACAGCTTCTCTGGGCACCCTGTGCCAGCGCCTCAGCACCCTCACAGCAAAGAGCTTCTGCCTAAGAGCTCATCTCAGTCTCCCCTCGGGCAGGTTAAAGCCATTCCCCTTGGCCTGTCCCTACATCCCTTGTCCAAAGCCCCTCTCCAGCTTTCCTGTCAGCTGCTTTAGTGGGGTTTCAAGGAAAATGAGTGAACCCTAGAGATGCAGAAAAAAAAGTAATAATCCAGTCGTGGATTTGGCAAATGGACAAGGGTTTATATCTGGAAACAGGGTGGAGGCACGATGGGCTCATGCCACCCAGCAGGCAGCCAGGACTGCCTTCTCTCCGAGAGAATGGGGATTGTTTGCCCTGGTTGCTTTCCAGATTCATTCTGATGCCTTGGAGGTGAAAGGATTTCAAGGAAACATTTGAGATGATCATTTGGTGACATCCAAACCTTTTTTTATAGCATGGCTCAGCAAAATGGCTTGGTATTTCACACGGGAAGGCTGCACAGTGCATCAGCAGTGGGAAATGTTGGAGCCAGAGCAATGCCACATGGACAGTGCTTAGTCCATTGGGCATCTGGAACGGTCAAAGGCCAACAAGATTTTCCAATCTCCTCACTGGTGGTAGAAGGAAAAGTATGAAAAGTCTTTGGGGTGCAATATGAGCTGATTAAAAGAAAAATAAAACAAAAGCACTGATTAACTGTGTTATTAGAGATCCATCCACTTCGCTGGAGGAAAGAGCAACATCTTCTAGGATGGATAGTTGCTAATAAATCAGGAGGGCTTTGTTCATCTGCCAGCTCCCCCACAGGCTGGCTGGGTGGTCTTGCTGTGAGTTAAATCTCTTTAACCTCAGTTTCTCTATCTGCAAGATGGGGGGGGGGGGGGGGGGGGGGGGAAGGGAACTATGTATTCCCCTCTCCCCTTTATTGAATGCTGAACTCCCAAAGAATCTTTTAAAAATTAGGAAGTGCTATAGGTATCTGAGGTGAGGAGCTCCTTTTACCCTGTGCAACCACAGGGATTTTTTTTAAGATAGAGGGGATCCAAGAGAGGAGGTAAGTCAGCTGCTCCCTAAAGAAAGATATGGACAAAAAATGCTAAATCATGCACAGGACCCCTTTCAAACTGGAGGAATTGCCAGAAGCCTTCCATCAGCACACTGATAATCTGCCGCCTAGAAAGGTAGCTGGCAGGAACTGTCTCAAAACACCTGATACTCCCTCGGATCTGGCAGGGTTTCCCACAGGAATGCCATGACCCGCTTCCCATGAGGAAGAGGACGGCATATGGAAATCAAAAGGCCATCACAACTCCAGCTCTGCTGCTGAGGTGTGCTGCAAGACACCGTGGATGGGGAGGTGGATGGGGTTCACAAGCTTGGCAGGAGGAAGGAGCAATGTGGACTGCAGTGAGTCCTCTTGCTAAGCTCTGCCCCACCACGTGAGACAGCAGAGGGGAAGAGCTGGTGGAAGCAGCATAGGAAGAGAAGAACTGGGTATGAAGACGGATGGGGTTAAACCTAATGGATGACACCCATCTCCTTGCAGGAGCAATGGTCAGACATCAGGATGCTCATTAAACCAGATCAGGTTTCCCCATGCTCCCTAAATCAGGGCTCATTCAGTTACACTTTATTAGCTTTATAGTTTTTCCTAATCCAGTCTGGTTTTTAATTAATTGATTTTTACCTTGGATTACCTTGTTGTGTAACAGCCCTTGCTGAGATAAAAAGTGTAATAAATGGAGCCTAGGTCCCGCAATTTGTTTATTTTGGTGGCTCTAAAAGTGTGGTCAAGAACACCGTAAAAAAGATAAATCTGAACATCCATGGGGTCTGCCAAGTCAAAGAGCTGCAACTCAAACATGAAAACCACCATCCAGAGGGAACTGGATTTTGTTTTTCAAGATAGCCCCTCTAGATGTAATTTTACCATCTTATATCTTTCTGTTCTCCTGTTTCCTTCTTAATTGTCCTTTGGGAAAAATTTTGAGACTGCATTTCATTATTTTCTACCATCAGTTCCACAATTTGCTAATGCACATAGCAAGGTGTTAGCAAACAGGAGGAACAGTAAAAACCACTCTGCTCACTTTGCTGCTGTTGAGATAGCGTAGGTATAATGTATCTATTTACTGAATTATTGAATTACGGAATTACAGAAAATTGCTTTCCTCCTGCAGATGAGTGTTGGCAAAATTGGTCATTTAATTCTGAAAGACTGGGATAAAGGTAGCAGTAATTACATCAATGTCATGGCAACACACGCCAGTGCTGTGAGGATCATAACATCTCCTCGCTGCAGTCCTCCCTTGGAAAAGACATCATATTTTTGGCAGCACTTTTGCTCTGAGTTTTCCTGGGACCATCTCTCCTGGGGAAGCATTCCCCATGCTACCAGGTCTGATGGATTTGGGGGAGCATCTTCAGCCAGCACCATTCCAAGCACCCTTCAGGCAGCTGCTTCTGCTCTCCCCAACCGAGAACTATTAGCAGGAGTCTGACAGCACCTTCCTGCCTGCTATATAAATCCTCCCCAAAGCATGCATGGAGTTTTTCAGTAGAGCAACCTCTGCAAGAGCACAGGGCCAACATTTCATGCTGTCTTTGCAGCCTTCTCACACAATCAAGCAGTTTAAGGGTCTTCGCTGAGCAGTGTGATAATGGCTGGTGTGGGTGTGGGGGCTCAGGTTTTTGGCTTCTCCATGTGACAGTAAATGTAAATTATCTTGCTATCCAAGCTAATCATATGGGAATAAAATCCTTACAGGCTATAAATTACTCTGAGTCTCCAGGATCTACAACTCACCCTCCCAAAAATCATCTCTCTTGCCTTCAGCCAGGGCTCAGTTGACTGTATGGGTGGAGTATGGGTGGGTTCCCAATGATATCATGGAAGGATGTGGGTTTGCCTGCGAATTCCTGTGTCTTCTCCTGAGCTAATTTCACTCTTTGTTTACTCTTATCAGGATCTGTGCAGCCAAGAATTAATTAGAAGCACTGCTTTAGTACATTGGGGTCCTATCAGTTCAAGGCATTGTATGCACACAAAGCCAAGAAGATCTGCACAGCTTAAAACACATTTTTAAAGGAAACCATTACTAAGCATTATTACTAGTAAAAAAATCAAGCTAATTACACCGGCAAAAATAAACACCTTTGTGGGGAACATTTCTCCAATTTCACTGCATAAAGCAAGCAGGGCTATTGGGTAGGAAGAAGATGTTTTAGTAAGGACTTTGGCAAACTTTCTGGGTTGCTGAAGAGGTTTTCTACTGCCCTCCACCAGGCCTGGTACCTGGATAAACCAGGCCAGAGAGGTTCAGTTGTTGCATTGCCTGGGGCTATAGATTTTTGCTTTTGTGATTGGTTTGATTTTTTTTTAAGGAAAAAAAGCATCCTATACAGAGTGATACTGTATCATGCAGCATTAATGCAGCTACTTGAAGTGAGACACACAGAGGTTATTTGCTTCCTCTGTTTGCTAACATAAATAAATCGTGTGTAGATTAAGTGCTGCGCAATGAAGGCAGCATTGTGCACCATGGTCCCCAGCAGTCGCTTACATCTCCTAGATAAGATGCATGGCAGTGAAGGCTGATGAACTACAGACTTTCACATAAACCTTACTACTAACTTCTATTACTACTAAAAATATCACCCACCTATACCTTGCTAAAATAAACATTTATATGCAGAGATAATCCCCAAGTTTCAATGTATAAACCAACTGGTGGTGGTTAACTGTTAGAAAAAGCTGTGCCAGTAAATGCGTTGCTGCAATTTGCCTGTTATAGGCTCTCTTCTGGCATCATGGCCAAACTATTGACAGGAGTTGGGACACATCGGCAAGTGGAATCAAATCCAGGCTGTGTGTCCCAAAACAAACAACAAAAAAACCCCCGTGAGATGTAATCTATTTTTTTATTGGTTTTAATTTGAAGAAAATCATTAGTAAATATTTTCACTTCATCATTTTCATGCCGATGAGAGCATCGGACCAAAATAATAGGAGCCTCATTTCCTCTTAGGAAACTAAATGAAAAATGAGGCTTGGAAAGCAGCTCATGAAATCAGTTAATCTGTTGCACAGCTCCAGGAGAGGATTAGCCACAGCAAACGGAGTTTAGGACCCCCTTTCTTCACTGACACTGTGCTAGGAAGCTCTGCATAAGCAAACCCTGGGATAAACCACCCCCATCCTTGTGTTGTTTCTGCCTCCATGCATCTCCCCTTGAGAATAAGTCCATATTCCATGTCTGGCAAGTAGACATCTTTAGCCATAAAAAGGTTTGCGACCTACAGGAGGCATTTATTTTTTTCTGTTGTGTGGGAAGACAGGTCGCTAAGTAGTCATTTGCCAGACAAAATCAACTCCAGAATTCAAAACCTTCTACAATGGCAGACCAAAAGCCAGATGAGAAACTTATTCAAGCATTCTTGTGCAACGTTTCTGCTCAGTGAAGATTACGTCTATGGTTTCATCTGAATATTTTGCAAGTGCACATGAAGTAATAATGTTACTAAAGTTACCCTTTATAACACTGATGTTGTTATTTTCATTTTTTTCCCCAGGATGGACTGAATTTTGACATTAATGCAATTCTAGGTTCAAGCAAGATGATCTAAAACACCTTGGAAGCATCACTGAAGACCCCCAATGAGCACCTTGCTGTTGATGCTCAAAGACTGGACCATCTCAGGAAAGGTGGAGCCAGGTATATTGCTTGGTTCATTCTTTTTGAATAAATACTGTAACAGCAACCTGCTATTTTAGGCAAATCAGACCAAATGCAGCTATCAGTTCTCTTAAACTGCTTTTGACCCTGCTTATTTTTGTATGCCTGGGATGGGAATACTGCATGTGAGGCAGCATCATGGCCTTGAGATAAAACAATATAGCTTCAGAGCCATGAGAGAAGTAGCTGTCACAGGAAGAGTTCACCAGGTAAATCTGAATGCAAAAAATAGTGAGATACATGCCAAAATCATGTACTGGGGCTCAGTACATACAAATCCCAGAATAAAGATAAGCCAGCCTAACCATCTGGATACATATGTCATACAACAATCTATGCAATTTGGATTTTGCAAAAAAAAAATAAAAAGGAAAGAAAGAAAAATCAAGTTAACTCTAAACAGGTTTTTTCTACCACGAACATCTAAATTGGAAACTCTTTGAGCAAGCTGTTCCTTTTCTATTCCAAATCTTAAAACAAAAAAATCACCCAAAACAGGAACAATGAAATTCTGCCACAGAAATCAACACAGACAAGCCCCCTTTCAGTGTTAGATATTTGTTTTCCTCTATTAAGTGTTCCTAGTAGACACATGAAACAAAGTATCTCAATTTTCACCTTTCACAATGTGATTTCTAAGAAGCATTTTTTCAGTGCCAAGAAAGATCAGTCACGTTATTGCTGGCAGTAAGTAGCACTCCCACAAGCTGTTAAATTCTTTACCTGCAGACAAGTGGCTCTTGAATAGGTTAAAAAAAACTATTTCCTGCCTTTTGAAAGAGACCCAAAAGGATTATGAAATTGCTGTAACTGATAACCTTCAGACAGCAGCTTTATCAAAAGGCGAGGATAAATGACAAAATTCATCCAACATCCAACTGTTTAAAGTCAATAAGTTCAAACTGGAGATGAACTGCCTTCAGCAAAGCCAGGGTCTACAAGGTGTTGTGTTAATGAGTACAGCGAAAGAACAGCAGATACTATGGTTGACAGTGGTAGTATATATATGTATGTGTGTGTATATACATACAAAAATATGTGTGTGTGTATGTGTGTGTGTGTATATATATAAAAATCTAGAAATAGAATACAACACTTCAGAGGAATGAAACCACAGATCTGGGGTAAAATTAACAAAGGTGCCAGCATGATACAGAAGCCTATTTCCCAATTTAAAAGAAAAAAGTCCTACAGTCTAGACTGGGAGTCTGGAGCCAAGTAACTCCTGCGGTCACTTTGTCCAGGAGAGGAGACAAGCTCACCCACAGCGTACTACTGTAAGAGCTCAGAAAGGGTCTGTTCATTGTGCATACTCTACAATCACATATGATCAGGCCGCTGCCTGAAAAGGTTTTTGATGGGTTACTCTCATATGAAAGCTGTAAGTCCAAGACATACGCATGCAGTGAGCACTGGGACTGCAGATCCTCCTTCCTAGGACCTACCACCTTTTATTCATTTCATTTATGGCTGGCCCGTTATTACCCATCTGACAGTAAGGTCAACATCGGAAAAACAAGATCCATGCCACCATTCCATCTTCATGGTGGAACACAGACCAAACCCAGCTTTCCAGGCAGCAACAGCTTTATCTTTAAAGGCGTTATCCTCCCAACAATAGTTGTAAATACTTTCAAGCTCTCCCTGATACCAGTAGTAACTGAGGATGCTCTACTTCCCGTGGGAACAAGCTTTGTTTCCAGACATATTAAAAGTGCTTTAGGTTATTCTGGCATCTTATTTGAAATAATCTCATTGGATTCATGCTTTGACTGCGTCGTTTAGGTTTGTCCTGCATTTCACAAAGCACAAGACTACGGTATGAGAACTAAGTAACTCAATCCTCTGCATCTGTGTTACCTTCCTCTCACTCATATTTAAAAAAATCACAAGAAAATCGTAATTGGTATTATTTGTTATCTGTCAGTGTTAGCACCCTTACAATCCTGGAGGATCTCTTCATTCTGAAGAGAACCCTGCTCCATGAATGGCTTAGCATTCAGCTGGATGGGTAAGTCAACAGAGGGCCATGAACCACCTTGGAAATGAGAAGAAAGGAAGTAGCTTGTTGATAAGACTTGAGGATTTATTGGCAGAGCTAATGTGTATCAGCAGAAATACCCTTCCAGTAGTGCAAACTTTGATTATCAGCACAGACAGCTCCACCTGCTCTTCTAGCTCATGCCACCTGGGAGATGAGGCTAAGATACACAAGAGTTTTCAAGTCAGTATGAGATGTATTTCCTGAGCAATACCACTGCTACCTGGTTGCAGTGATATAATTCTGCTGCTAACTCCTGTGAGCATAGGCAAGCTCCTGGACTACCTATCCTCACCTGGAGGGTTAAATATGCTGAAAAAGTATTAATTCAGAATATTCACCTACAGCCATACCAGATGGGTACTTGCACCAAGACGCAAGCCAGGAAAAGGGCAGAATAGACACTCTACAAGTACACCACGAGCAGAGCTACTGGGGTTACTGAAAGACATGATGACAACCACTACATTTTCCCATGTCCTTTGATCCCAGTCCAGATGCTTTTCTCTCTGTGCCATCCACATCCCTCCATGAACAAGCTCTGGGTGAGTGAAGCTATGCAAAGCATGGCCTGTGCTTGGGTTCACAAGAGTGTGAAGCATGTACCAGCAGGTAAAAAGCAAGCCAGGAATTTGAGATTAACATTCTGGTAGATAATATTTTGTCCATCATCCATGATAGGGGACTTGGAGACAGACCTCTCACCTGCAAAGAGAACTGAACTCGTGTTTTGAAGCCAAGTTTCCCTTGAATTCCTCTCTTTATTCTATACCATAGACTCCTGTCACTTTCTGGACACCTTCTCTCGAGCCAACCCTATCAGAATGACTGGATTTAATATTATATCACAAAGTGACAGGAGGAGTTAGTGATATGTGTCACCTCTATATGCCATTTCCCACGAGGCCTAGAAAAGATCATCATACTTTATTTTATGACCAGCGGGTCATTCATCTATATCTGCTTTGAAGCCACAGTAGACTTTTTGCCAATCGCTAATAGAAACTAAATAAACACAGCCAAACAGTGTCATCTATCAGTGTGGTGAGTAATTATGAGGGATTCCTCTTTAAATAGATGCATAAGTAAATATAGAAATATCATTTTACAAACTGTGGCTCAAGAAGAGGTGTTTGGGAATTACAAAGAGGGGGCACCTCCATATGCACGTATATAAGTTCAAATGCGACCCTACACCGTTATCAGGAACATAGCAAAGTAATTTATTTTGGCTCTTACGTGTGTGCTTTCTGCAATGCACCGTGCTCAAGATGGAAAAGTACTTTTCTATTTCCAAAGCTTCATTCATAAAATGACCTTTTAATTGAATTGTTTTCATTCTAGTGTACTATGCTATTTATTGCCCAAAGAGGCTATTGGGGGACTATTTCATATAACACATTATGAGTTCGTGCAATACGATGGAGGGTTACAGCCAGCTGTATGATCCTTCTGTACCTTACATAGATATATATATACCTGTTTATTAATGACTCAGTAGCACTGACCCCGAAGTATTCAGTGTTCTGGCAGATGCAAGTTATTTTTCTGTGCCCACTTCAATCCTCTCTCTGTGTCATCGGAATGCAGTTTTCAGCCTCATCTCTGCTCCTGTGAGGACAGGCAGGGCGGTGGGTTGAGAGGTGGATGTTTCTCAGTGACCAGCAGAGCTGTTTGCTACCCGTAATGAAGAAATTTAAACATAAAGGATGGCTTAGTTTGGGAAGTTCAGCTCTTGGGGTGCAAAACTCAATTAACTATGGGAAGAGGGAAGCAGAAATCAGAAAGAGGAAGCAATGGGGAAGCAAAAAGGATTTCAAATGCCTCTGTAATCATCTGGAGATCAGACAAGTGGCTGCTGACTCCCATTGACACCTACCAGCGTAACACCATGATGGTTCACCCGGCCAGCTGAGTTCAACTCCCAGACAAATAATGGAGGTAGTGGTATAGAGGGAACAGGCAGACATGCAAGAGAGACTGGGGTGCAGAGAACCACTGCCAGGCAGGAAACCAGGGCGCCTCAGTCTAGAGACAGAGGGAACAGGTTCCTGTCACTGGCAAGTGAATGGCTGCTCTTAGACCATTTGGGCTTTTGAGCACTGCCATTCCACATCTCAATCCCTTCACCTCCACACACTCATTGCCTCCCGTATTCCTACTGATAACCAGAAATGAATTAAAATGCAGAACTTCTGCAGTATCACTGCCTTTGCATGAAAATAGGTTTGCAGGGAGGCCAGGAGTCAGGATTCCCCACAGCCACGCAGAGGGAGGCAGCAACAGGACATGGGCTTTTGCAAGAGGATGTCCCCACTTCAGTGCTCAGCTGGCTCCGAGCTCAGCAGGATCACCTGGCAGAACGCCATAGAATTGTTTGCTTTCCATCAAACGGGGACATGCCCTCACTTTTTTAATGGGATATTGCAGCTTACAGCCTGCAGCTCCTCAGTGGCAGCTGTGGCTGGGCACACAGGCTCGGTACAGGCAGCCAGCAGCTCAGGGAGGGGATCCTGCCCCTCTGCTGTGCTATGGGGAGAGCCCCCCCCCGCAGTCCTGATCCAGCTCTGGGGCAGCAGCACAAGAGGGACGTGGAGCTGTTGGAGCGAGGCCAGAGGAGGCCATGGAGATGCTGCGAGGGCTGGAGCAGCTCTGCTCTGGAGCCAGGCTGAGAGAGCTGGGCTGGGGCAGCCTGGAGAAGAGAAGGCTCCTGAAGGGGAGACCTGAGAGCAGCTCCAGTGCCTGAAGGGGCTGCAGGAAAGCTGGAGAGGGGCTTGGGACAAGGGCCTGTAGGGACAGGCCAAGGGGAATGGCTTTAACCTGCCAGAGGGGAGACTGAGATGAGCTCTTAGGCAGAAGCTCTTCCCTGTGAGGGTGCTGAGGTGCTGGCACAGGGTGCCCAGAGAAGCTGTGGCTGCCCCATCCCTGGCAGTGCTCAAGGCCAGGTTGGACACAGGCTGGACACGGGGGTCCCTGCCCGTGGCAGGGTTTGGAGCTGGATGAGCTTTAAGCTCCCTTCCAACCCAAACCAGTCTGGGATTCCATGGAACAGCTGCTCCCAGCTGGACAGCAGCAGCATCTCCCCCACTGCTGCAGACCTCCCTGGATGCAAGCGTTTGGGTGCAAAGCAGTGGTCCCTGAACCAGCCCTCGCTGAGCTGCAGTGCATCACGCGCCTGTGCTGTACCCTGGTGTCAGACCACGCACCTCCTGGGCGCAAGCGGGGTCCCACCAAGGGTGTCTCACCCATACTGCGGTGGGTGTTGAGGAGAAGGGAGAGGAACTGGTGTCTGAGGGGTCTGTGTCCTGTCAGTGACCATAAAGAGACTGTGGACAATGTCAGACCGCAAGCGTAACTTTCTTCTTGCCGAATTTAGGCAAGGTGAACACCATCTTATAAATGTCTATGTAAATACCAATAAGTGACCAATATTTCATCAACAGTGAAATGATTTGTTTCAATCAATGTCAAACAGTCTCTGAGGTCACGTTTTCCTATCCAGTGTGGGGAATAGAGGTGAAGTGCCTTGGAAGATGCTGGAACAGAAATACACACTGCCCTCAGGGGCACATACAATGGCATGGGATTTCTGTACATTACAGCATTCCTTTAAGACCATGTCATCTAATGACAGACCTTCTTTTTGGGGTTGAGAGGAACTATCTTTGTTATGGGATTTCCTCCCTCTTAGCTGTTTCTCGTTCTGGTTTCTGGAGGGCTGCACACCATAGAAGACATATTAATAGCAAAAAACTCATGTTTTGCTGTGTAGTGCATGCTTTTGTGTGCAGGAGGATTAATTGTGCTTCTTTATACTGCACATAGTTCATATGACTTGGAGTAATGAGGTGAGGACCCTGACAGTAAGACCTGGTAAACTGAGGCAGGGGGGCAGAGCAGCGATTAAAGCACGTACTCGACGAAAACCTATGTGAGATTAAAATCTCCGCGCAAATTGTGTTATTTGATGGGAAAATGTTGTATTTTCAAACTGAAATTTGCCGTGTTTTGGTTTTACCATCTCCCCGCGGCCCGCACAGGCCCAAGCAGGCCCAAGCAGGCCCGTACAGGCCGACGCAGCCCCAGGCTCTGCGCCCGCTGCCCGGGCCCCTTCCCCGCAGCACGGCCGGGCCGGGAGCACCCGCTGCCGCCGCCGCCGCCGCCTGAGTCACGGCCGCGGCGGGATGTGGCAACGCGGAGCGGCGGCGTCGGGTGGGGCCGGCTGAGGACGAAGGGCGGCGGGAGGGAATCCCCAAGCCCGAGGCGGTGCCCGGTCCCCATGGAGGGGGTCCCCAGCCGGGACAGCGCCCGGCGGGCAGGCAGGCGGGGCGGGCTGCGGCGGGGACCCAGTGTGGGGCCGAGCAGAGGACGAACGGCTTCAGTATGTGTTAAATAGTAACTAATTGCGTGTTTGGGTTTTTTAATTTATTATTTTTATCACGTGATAGTCAATGATTTTATTGTTTTTATTTATTTGCCTTGATCAAAGGCGGCCCAGGGGAGTCTTTAATCACCATGTTCCGGTATTTAAAGGGTGGCTACAGAGACTCCCTTTTGACAAGGGGTCCTATGGCAAATAACGAGTGTGACAGGTACAGGTTGCTCCAGGAGAAATTCCTACTGGACGCAAAGGAAAAATCTTTCCCAGTGAGAACAACCAGCCATTGGAATAATCTCTGCAGGGAAGCGGTGGGCTCCCCGGTGTTGGACACTGTTAAGATTCAGCTGGGCAGGGTGCTGTACCTCCAGTTTAGGTCATGGTTGCCTAGAAAGGTTGGACCAAATAATCCAACCTGTGATTCCATGTTTTTACTATTTATCTTAGCAAACATTTCACGCTGCTGCAACTGGAAGATGCTCTGGAGCCGTGTGGGAGCTCATCTGTTTTATCCCAGGGCGGCATCCCAGCGGGTGCTGTGTAAGAGCCTCCGGGGAGTGTCGTCAGCAAGAATTCTGTGTGCAGGGAGGTAGCGCTTAAAATAGTTCAGATGTACAGAAAACACGTCCTTTCTCCTGAGACACTGAGTAGTCTTGTGTTCACGGTAAGTCAAAGCAATTAAGAGGGCTTTCTGGCTTTACTTAATCTAATTTACCACATTTTTCTGTAATGAATATGTTGCAAAATAGTTTAACTAGTCCAAACTAAACGAACCTTCAAATCAGTGCCAATTTACCCGACCTGCTGTTCTGCAGGCTGACGAGCTCACCATTCAGATGGAGGAACACGACACACTTAGACACTCACCTTGCGACTCACCAGAGGTATCAGGACATGTCGTGATGTTTCTAGCTTTAAACCGAGAAGCTGAGACCTTGCTGTCCCTTCTTTCTCTTTCCATTCAAATTTTGCATTGAATTTATAGATCCTGTGACTGGCGCAGAGCAAGAAAAGCTTGAGTATGCAAACATAAATGGCCAACTGTATGTTTGCTTGCCATATATATGGGTCAAATCTGTAATCAGGCTAATGTAACCCATCTTGTCAGTTAAGCACATGTTGGAATTAGTGCCGCTATCTAACAAAACTACCTCCCTAAGTAGTTACCTCGCAGGGGAACAAGTGTTGGTGCGGATGCCCTGGGAGCTCTCAACTCACATTGACGCCTTTCGGAGGTGAGGCTACTCCTCATAGGAGTCAGTTTGGTCTTGAGAAACCTGAGCTGCAGACTTCCTAGCACATCACCATAAACAAAGAGAGTAATAGTAATAATAATACTTAGCACGTAAGGACAAAAGCTGTTAGGGCTGTGAATGGGATGGTTCTTGCAAACCTCTGTTTATGGTGCCGGTGATATCACTCAGTCTGGCAGGAGGTCTGCAGCTCGGATTTCTTAAGGCCTTTAGGAGGTGGTAATTGTCTCACTTTTGCTTTAAACACAGTGTTAATTACGTTTTTAAACAATGGCTATAAAGCCGTCCTCTAATTCTTTGTGAAATGCTCTTGCCTGTCCCTATGATTTTGGAGGGGTGAGTGTTGGAAGGTGCTGGGGAGAGTCACAGTTAAATACCATCACAAGGGCTTATAAAACGAAAAGAAAAAGCAAATTGGCTCAGTGTAGTTGATACCCTTTAATCTCAAAGTTGTTTCTGTCTTTGAACTTGAAGGCATAGTTAGCATAGGATCCATTACAGTGCACTTTCCCTTTTTGCTTCCAATCAGTTCTCCTTTCCATAGGTGGTGGTGGGTGGTTCAACTTTGTGTCATTAAATTATGCCAGCAAACCCCCTCCAAATAATAAAAAAAGTAAAATAAAAAAAAAAAAAAAGCATGCTTGTAATATCCTTTGGATATTTAAGATCCAAAGGTTAGTTTTATGTTTTTTTTTTTAAACACTAAATGTTAATATATTTGGGAAATGGTGGGCCATGTTCTGCAGTCCCTAGGACACCCATCCAGCAGCCCACAGGTATCTCAGCGAGTAAGCCTGCTTTTACCTTCTCACAGAATATGTAATTTTTCCTCTTAAATGAGGAGAACAAGTCTGGGCCTCCTTTGGATTAATCACTGCTATCAGATGTCATGCCTTCTTCCCTCCAGATGAAATGAATGTGCAGGTTTGGGTAACGTGCTTTTGAAAATCCAATCTTCATATTACACTTTACTATTAATTCTTCTCTTTTTTTTTTTTTTTTCTCTTCAGTTTATGCAATTTGGATTATGAAATCAGGGCAGTCAGTTCCTGTCCAATATTATATTTCTTGTTTACCTGAAACTCCCTTATTTCAGGTTCAAAGGAAGTTTCTTATCCTGGAGGTAGCGACTATGAGATAGGGTCCCAATTTCATTTTAGTGCCACTCTTCAGTTCTCAAGCAATTTCCATCACTTGGATATTTTAGAGAAAAACTCAATTCCGAGCAGGTTGTTTTCCCTGGAACTGAGCCACGTGGAAGACTTGTCATGAAAGCATTTCTGTTGGGTTTAATATTTGTAAAAAGCTATTAAAAAATCCCAACCCTGCATTTAGACAAATGAGGACTTTTCAATTATCTGTTTTAATACGCTGGCTCTACTAATTCATAAATTATCGGGTTCGAAGGGCTATTCCTACTGTCTAGACTACCCACCTGAGTAACTCCCTGCATCCATGCAGGTTTAAACCAGCTGGAGCTCATCTTCTGAATACCACCAAAACCTCACCTCAGAGTTATTATTGACAGAGCATTCACCACAACCAGTGCTTAATTACTCTACCTGGATCATTGCTATTGAAAAATGATGCTTCGCTTTTCCCTTCTATTTTCCAAACTAGGTTTTGGCTGTTCATTTATTGTTGAGAGACTGAAGAAACGGTTATCAAAAATGTTTTTTTCACCCATGCAGGTGTTTCATGACTAAGTCATTGTGGACTTACAGATAAAAGACATTATCTGTGTGCAACTGTCCTGATTTGGGAGCATTTTTTAATTGTTTACATTTTCTCCATTCCTTTTTAAGCACAGCATGGCTTTAACCTGAAAGAGGGGAGACTGAGATGAGCTCTTAGGCCGAAGTTCTCCCCTGTGAGGGTGCTAAGGTGCTGGCACAGGGTGCCCAGAGAAGCTGTGGCTGCCCCATCCCTGGCAGTGTTCAAGGCCAGGTTGGACACAGGGGCTTGGAGCAAGCTGCTCTAGTGGAAGGTGTCCCTGCCCATGGCAGGGAGCGGAACTAAATGGTCTTTGAAGTCCCATCCAACCCAAACCATTCTGAGATTCTATGATCATAGAGAGCCCAAAATGTTTATTAGAAATATAATGCTTCCATAGAAATGGAATATAAGGAAGCATTTGAGAATGTGTTATTTTAAATTATAACTTGTATTTGAGGACAAGAAAGGTAAACCATGTTCTTTCACACAGACTGTTGCAGAATGTTAACTGGAATACTCAACACTTAAAATGTCAGTGCTTTATAAAGGGCTTGTCTCACAGATGTCTGATCATTGACTTCTTCTTTTATGTCAACCTGTAGGTCAGTATGAAGAATGCTGCTCCTCAACAACCCATCATAAACATGAGAATTTTCTTTTTACGACAGGCTGATTCCGCTCTCTGGAGAAAATTCCCATTAGAGTCAGTGTGAATTTTCCCTGGAAAAGACTGTGAAAGCACAGGCTGGTATATCACCACACATGAGGACATGGCTAATATATCAGCTCCACACTGCATCTGGCCGGGCCACTGCAATAAATACAGAAAGACACATAAATGATGGTAAGGTTATGACCTATCCCATTAAAAAGGAAGGAACTCCAAAATTACACCCCTACCTGCTAGCAATAGGAAATAGAGAAGCTGGTGATTTTCCTCTTGCTTCGCCTGCTATCTCCTATCCCTTTTACAGTTATTTCCTTCAGCCAAAAAAGAGTTTGACCAGGTTTGTTTGATTTTTAAAGAAGGAATTGTTCTTCCTGCTGGTAAACTGATCTGTATGGCAGTGGCACCTCAGCCCCCTCTCCTGGGTAAGCAGCTGATGCTGAGGAAGGGCACATCCCTGCATTGTGGCTGCCATCTGAGCAGCCCAACTTTCAGGACCTGATAAATCACCCCTAAGGCTTGATACCTCCCACCAAAAGTCTGGAATTAGCCTGATAATGTTAGGATTGAAATGCTGCTTTTAACTTGATGGACACCCCACCTTTCCCCAGTCCCCCCCGGCATAGGTGTAATGTCATATATACCATATATTCAGCATCTGGGAGGGAGTGGATCCACATGTGGGATGTACCCTGGGCTCTACAGGCAAACCAGGACCACTGGTTGAATCCAGAAAGTCTCCATCCCCACTCTGGACTCCAGAGGTTTCAGCAGGAGGAATCACAGAGTGACACACACCCCTGTTTCCAACAACACCCCCAGCTCTTTCCATATACCCCATTATCTGGTCCAGAGCTTGCCATAGTTAACTACAAGTGTAGGTAACTACAGATAAAACATTGCAGCTTATGCATCTGGCAAATGTACTTACCTGAGATAAAGATTTTTATTTACACCATTATTTTATTTACACATCAAAATGCTGAAAGTGGGATACCAGCAGTATTAGCCATTCTTGCAAAGCCATTTTGCTGTTTCCTGATAGGAAAAAAAAAACCCACACCTTTTTTGAGAGCTTACGCACCAAAGCAAGTCTAAAACCAGAAAATTACTATTTCAGACATCTGAAACACAGAAGTACAAGGAAAATACAAATGAAGGAGTTACACATAACGCGATGCATTAACATTGAGTGTTTTATATGAATATTGAGCCTCCCACTCTGCAAGATCTTAAGAAGCTCCACTTAAGAGTACACACAGATCCCCCAGGCATTGGGATCTCAGAGTTGAACTGCTGAAGGAAGAAGCCAGTCTCTTCTCAGCATAGTAGGTTCCAGCAAAAGGGATTTGCAGGCTTTTCTTTATCTGTAAAGTCAAATATTCCACCTGCTTCTGAGCCTGCCCTTTACATTTTCCCCTCAACAGCATCTTCTCTGTCTGGCCACTGACTCCCAAATGGCATCACGTTCCCTTGTGCTGCAATCCCCAGCCCCCGGGTCATCCCCTCCCAGACAGCCTGACCTAAATCCCTTTCCTTTCACCTCCAGGTCACAAATCCCACCAGTGACGTTCAGCCAGAGCTGGACTGAACCTCATGTCCCCGCTAGTGACACTGTACTGCCATCACTGGTTATCTGTGGGGTAGTGGTGTGACGCGGGAAAAGATGTAGGTTTGACACGGATTAATGGATGCTGCACGGCGGAGATGTCAGTAAGGGCAGGCTCTGCTCCTCCTGTCCCCCTCGGCTTGCATCATGGTTGTGGGACACCAGATGCTCTTCTGCAGCATCTCCTGCTCTCTGACACTGGGCCATGTTCATTCTTCCCTTTCCTGTAGCACTCTGGGTCTGGCCTGATACCTGCACTGTGCATGTTCCCCTCTGATGGGCAATGTTATGCCAGCATCTTGCATTCACACCAGCAAATTCTACTAGAATTAGGGAGCAATTATATACATCTAATATTTATGTATCTATAATTTCCTTTATGTTGGCATAAGTAATCCAGGTAAAGAGACAGACTTGTGTTCAACCCCTGTCTAGCTACAAAACCTACCCAGCACATTTCTGTTGTGGTCGAACTGTAAAGCTAACAAAATTTCAGCTAGAAAACACAGATTTAAAGTCATCTCTGTGTGAGTGCTTTGATAATCAAAGTATTCCCATGACTGAGTGCCCCTGAGCCAGCACCAGTGCCTGCCATAGCTAATGATGGACCACTTGATTTGCATGGACTAATTCCCACTGCTGGAAAATTAAGTGTTTTTCCCCATGCCTGACAAGCAAAGGTGAGGGTCCATCTCACCAGACTTTTTTTTCCTCGTTTATCTTACCCACTTTTAGTGAACCTCTTTCTAACAGGCGCAGTCTTGGAGTGCACCAGCGCTGCAATAATGGTTTTCTGCTTAAAGTACTGCGTGATAAGAGAGCATAAGGTCCGTGTCTCCATGTGTCCGGACACTCGGCACTTAGCAAGCTTGTCCGGAGAATAGTTTTCTTTGCGGACCTGAGGTCTTGTAGCTTGGATTTGCTGCATCGATAGAGAGGAAGGAGACCTTGCGCGCAGCCAAAATGGCATCGTAACCCAGACTTTGAACATTGTTTGAGAGCTCTGCTCTGAAAATAAGGCGTAAAAATAGCAGCCGGGCCACAAGCTCAGCTATTCCCAGTGTGCACAAAAGGATGGGAGAGTGCCAGAAGCCTGCCTGCGCTGCCTCTGCCCTGCCTTCAGCCTGGCTTGTTCTCTCCTACCTCCCCTGAATGGCTTTTCACTGCTGTTAAAAAGAGAGACATACCCCCAAAAGAGCAAAGTGTGTTTGTTCTTGACCCTCGCCTCGAAAGTGTATGAAGAGGGATCAGCTCTGTTTGTTTGTACCCGGTAATGATGTCAGGAAAAGGTTTTTTTCCCAAGTCTGGTTTTATCCCCTTTGTTGGAAGTGCCTTTGGTGAGTCTCACACCCTGGTGCTGTTAGCACAACAATTAGGTTAACAGTGCCTTGGCTCCAACTGTCTGTCAAAGGCTGAATTGCAATGCAAATTAACTCGGCTTTAGCTCTTCAAAGACAGATGGGTTCGGAAAAGGTCCCCAGAAAGCTCCATGAGAATTGAGGGCGAGGGATGGGGAGTGTGGGCTGGGTGGGATTTTACGCGCAGGACCCAATGAGTTTCGCACGAGGGATGCCATACATTACACAGATAGATTATAGGAATGCAGTACATTACGAATACACGACAGAAATGCGCTGCATTATACACATCCTTCCAGTACTTAAAGGGGGTTTAGAAGAAAGATGGGGACAGAGCTTTTAGTCAGGCCTGTAGTGATAGGGTAAGGGGTGACAGTTTTAAACTAAAAGAGGGGAGATTTGGATTTAACATAAAGAAGAAATTCTTTATGAAGTAGGTGATGAAGCACCGGCACAAAGTTGCCCAGGAAGGTGGTAGATAATGGATGCCCCATCCCTGGAAACTTTCAAAGTCAGGTTGATGAGGCTTTGAGAAATCTGATCTAGTGGAAGGTGTCCTTACCCATGGCAGGGGAGTTGCACTACGTGGTCTTCAAAGGACCCTTCCAAGCCTGCCCTGGGATTTTAGGACAGGTTTCTTAGCCAGGCTGACGTTTTCCTGCCCAGGGGCAATGCAGTCCACAGGTGGTGGGTACCACCACCCCTTCTAGAGCATCTCCCCAGCCCAGGTACCAAGCCCATTTTTATCTGCTTCATTATACTTATTTCTGTATTTTCCATATGGGCACATACATATGGCCTGTTTAAACAAGTTTTCAGGGTTAATTAGAAAGCAGTTCTTTATCGGTTATTTAATATTTAGCACTTCTGAAGTGATTTTCACCTGCAGAAACCACAAAGGCAGGCAAGGCTGGTGGTCCAGCTCTACTGATGGGCAGCCAGAGGTTCCAAAGCCCTGGTCCCTACTCACAGGGAACAGGGATGTGCCCAAGATCACCTAGAGTAGCTATGGCAGGGCCCCCAAAAGATATTATTAACTCTTGGACCCCATTCCTGTGCTCCATTCCTTCACAGCATACACCATGTTATATTTTCTGTCACTCTGTTCATGACAATAAAGCAATCAGTTGTCAAGTAATTGAGGCAAGAGGAAGTGCAAAGGGAGGGGAAAATCACCCTAAAGATGTCAATCTCATTTATAGCAGCATGGAAAGTTTAAACATCTTTAAAAGTACACTGCATGTGTAAATGGGCAGTGTGTCTTTCATCAGCAGATACGGGAATGAAAAATAGCTTTTTGGTGGTGGTTTTCTTTTTCCCTATTAATTTCCCATATTCATCAGAGTAGAAAAGGGGTTGAGGCTCTCTAAAGAAACAAAGAAATTGGCCTCAGTGTGCATGAGCTCACTCTGGAGGCTGGTGAACAAGATGTTAAACTGAAAAAATACTGCCAAATTTCCACTTTTCAGGGTGCAGAAGTGACTGTTTTAAAAGCAATGGGATTTTCCTGCAAGTGAGGATGCAAACACTGATGCTGGCACCTCCTCTGTCACCCCAGGTGATGCTGTGAGCACCCTGCAGCTCACAGCCTCTGCAATGGCTTTGGCTGTGGCATCAGTGACTGCAGAGTTTGCTGGGATATTTCACAGGCAGGTTCTACTTGTGCCATTGATTTGGAGGTGAAGTGAGGAGTCCATCCCCTTCCCCACACTCCAGCTCCATAACAAACCTTCCTAAGTTATTATTTAAGATGCTGGCAAATAATGTTCTTCCTCTGTTAATTTTTGTTCACGCTCTTTATCACAAAGCAGATTTTGAGCAGATTTTGGGCCTGGGTGCTTGGAGTCTTATTAACATTTAATGAAGCTGCCCCAAATGTAGCCCTTTTCTAACTAATTTAGGCGTGTATTCTGCAAATACTGCGTGTGATTCCAGGCCCTATAGGACTCTCCCTGACCTGCTCATGTGAATATTTGCGAGACTGGGGTCTAAAATTATCCCTGGCTGTGCCAAAAGCAGGCATCCAGGACAGACAATCCTGGGAACACCCTGCATGCATGGCACGTTAGTTTTGTGCCCCCCATCCCGTGTTTTACAGTTGGTGTCCTGTTTAGCTGGGGGCAGTTGTTTTAGAACTAGACTTGTTTATAGCAGGTGTGCGTTGACAGTTTCGGCTTCTGCTTCCAGTGCGGTGACCGATTTATCAACGAATGAAGCAGTCTTATATGATAAAATTGCTTCTTATCCGTGGGAGAGCTGGTAGGATGGGTGCTTCTCCAGCTGCGTGAGCCTTGGCCCTGGGAAATCTATCCAGACGTTCTGGCTCCAGTGCAGACCGCAGTATACACTGCCCCTTGGTGGCTCAGTTTCCCCATCCTCTGCAGGTTCTTTCTGATAGAATTGGAATAGAGGGGATTGGTGGAGTATCCGGGGTGCCAGATTACTACTGCTAGTAGTACCCACAAGAAGAACAATCATGGTGCTATGTGCTGGTGATTCCTGCTTCTTATTTTGTGAAAATTGGCTTATACTCAATGACTTATTTTCCCTTCCCTTGGTGACAAGTGCTAAGTGCACAGTATTGTTACTATCATCGGTTTTTGTGCCTTGCCCTCTTTGATGCCCAGAATAATATGTCTATATATCTATATACCTGTGTGGCAACAACATAAGAGGGACGTGGGGCTGGTGCAGCGAGCCCAGAGGAGATGCTGCGAGGGAGGGAGCTCCCGGTGCCTAAAAGGGCTACAAGAAACCTGGAAAGGGGCTTTGGAGAAGGGGCTTTAGGGACAGGACAAGGGGAATGGCTTTAACCTGCCAGAGGGGAAGCTGAGATGAGCTCTTAGGCAGAAGCTCTTCCCTGTGAGGGTAGTGGGACCCTGGCACAGGGCGCCCAGAAAAGCTGTGGCTGCCCCATCCCCGGCAGTGTTCAAGACCAGGTTGGACGGTGCTTGGAGCAACTTGGGGTAGTGTGAAGTGTCCCTGGCCCGTGGCATGGGGTTGGAACTGGATGAGCTTTATGGTCCCTGCTCATGCAAACCAGTCTGTGATTCTGTGACATTTACTAATGCATTTTATTATTTTATTGAAAAAAGAAGAAATACCTTTATGGCTGGATTTGTATTTAATCCTCTCCAACACACGCGTGATGAGGGGGACTCCCTACACTGATGAGTATGGGGACCTGCCTCTCGGCACCCGCGCGAGGTCTGGGGGGGCCGGGGGGTGCTCAACACCTTTGGGCAACCCGATCCACCGCTTGCGCAAGGCGGTTCGAGATAAATATAATACACACACATATATCTATCTATATATCTGTATATCTATATATATAGATATATATATTTATTTATTTTTCCCGGAGCGACACGGTGTCTAGACACCCACGTGACGGGGCCGGGCCGCGGCCGTGCCGCTGCGCACTGCGAGCAGCCTCCGCCGGCACCGGGAGGGACTCGGGCTTGGCTTGGGGGGGGCGGCACCGATCCCCGGCTGCGTTCGCCGTTGCGGCTGCCCCGCAAGGAGACAGAAAGGCGAAGGCAGCGGTGCGGGTCGGGCGCGTAGTTATAGCGGGCGGCGGAGAGAGGAGGGGAAAAAGGAGGGAAAAAAAACGCGAGGAGGAGGAGGAGGAGGAGGAGAAAGGGGAGTAGGAGGAGGAAGAGGAGAGAAGAAAAGCAGGAAGGAGACGAGCCGCAGGCAAGAAGGGGAAAGAAGCACCAAGAGAGACGCTTCGGAAGCACGGAGAAGGGTGGCCGGCTGGCGGGTCCCCGCACTCATGTAAGTATCGCGGCGGAGGGACGCGGAGCGGGGTGGCAGAGAAGGAAAGGGAGACATAGCCCCACTTCATTTATCCCTCTATTTATTTTCTTTCTTTTCGTAGCAGCCGGACCAAGACTCTAGTTTGTGTGTGTGTGTGTGTGGATTAAAATCCTTTGGGAAGAAGGAGGGGGAAAAATAATTATCACGCAAACCCCCGCATCAGGACGAGCTGGGCTTTCAGAAGGGATACAACACTCTGGATGCGCTGCTGCTGCTCTTTTGTGACAGATGCCTAAACCGATTCCGACGCCCGCACCTTAGGGTCGGTGTTTTTTGGGGGGTCCTGACATCTTTATTTCATTTTTTTTTGTCTGGATAGGCATCTTTTTGGCTTGCTTTTTACATTTTAACCTCCCGATTGCGCCCGGCTACGCCTCCGATCCTTTTTCCTCCCCCTTTTCGCCCCCCTTCCCGGCACTGGCGGGTTGATGGGAGCCGCGGCCCCCGGGAGCCTTAGGATCCCCCGCGGCTCCAGCCGCGCTCCGCAGCCGCGCAGGGCGGCGCGGCGCCGGCAGCAGCGCGCCTCCCCCCGCGCGATGCGCCGCAGACTCTAGACGGGATTTATTTTTTTTTAATTTTTTTTTTTTTTAATTTTTTTTTTTTTTTACCCCTTTTATTATTTTTCTTTTCTTTTTTGGGCAAAAACCAGGGCGAGGAGCGGCGCTCTCTCTCCTCCCCCCCCACTTCTTCCCCCCCTCCCCCCGTTTAATTTTTCTCCCCTCCCTTTTTAATTCTCGTATTATTACCGGTTTGGGTTTGCCCTCCTCGGCCCGCAGCGCGCAGAGGCGCGGGCCGGTGCAGCCCCCCGCCGGAGGCGGCGGGACCCGCGGCCGCAGCGCGGAGACTGGCGCATGCCACAGCCCGTCTCGGGTCCTCCGCCACCGCCGGCCGCCGCTGCCCGCCGCCGCGCACTGGTTCCCGGCCCCTTCATGCGCGGCGGACGATATGCCCGTTTTGTAGCCGGGGGCCCCTCCTCTCGTCCCGCATGTTCAGGACCAAACGCTCGGTGCTTGTTCGGCGGCTCTGGCGGAGCCGTGCGCCCGGCGGTGAGGAGGAGGAGGAGGAGGAGGCGGCGGCGGCCGAGGCCCGGGCGCATGCCTGCGGCGAGGGGCGCGGGTGCTGCCCGGGCAAGGCTGGCCGCGGCTGCGGGGCGTCCGCGGGCGCGGAATCGGAACTGAAGGCGCTGACCCACACCGTGCTGAAGCGGCTGAAGGAGCGGCAGCTGGAGGGGCTGCTGCACGCCGTCGAGTCCCGCGGCGGGGCGCGGACCCCCTGCCTGCAGCTGCCCGCCAAGGCCGACTCCCGGCTGGGCCAGCACTCGTACCCGCTGCCGGTGCTGCTCTGCAAGGTGTTCCGCTGGCCAGACCTCCGGCACTGCTCCGAAGTGAAGCGGTTATGTTGCTGTGAATCCTACGGCAAGGCTCACGCCGAGCTCGTCTGCTGCAACCCGTACCACCTCAGCCGGCTCTGCGAGCTAGGTAGGGCTGCGGGGTGCGTGTGTGTGTGTGTGTGCTCGGGTGTGTGCGCGGGGGGGGTCCGATGTGTGCGACGGGTGCAGCCCCTCTCATCCCCTTCCCCACCAAACTCTACGATTTTCCCGACACCCCCCCCCCCCAAAAAAACAACCCCTCAAACCCCGTGGTTTATATGGTTTAATTGCTATTATTAATTCGGGGGGGTGGGCGATTAGCCCCCCTACCCCCCTCGCCGCCCCGTCCCGGCGCTGCCTCCCCGCCGTCCCCGCTCGGTGCCGGGGGATTAGGGGCGCCTGGCGCGGGCGGGCGGCCGTGGCTCCGCCGAGCCAAGGAGGCCCCGATCAGACAGCCCGAGCGGCAGATAGCAGCGAGACTGGCGCCAGACGGCCCCTTTTGTTTATCTGACAGCTAAATATCAAGGCAATCACCGCCTCGCTGCCCTGCCTCCAACCCCCAGAGCTAAGACAAACAGTTTTGCTAAAAGAATGCCACTGTTATCATAAGTTCCTATCTTTTTTCTCTCTTTTTTTTTTTTCTTTTCCTTTCTCATGGCTCTGCCTTTATTTTCTCTGTACTTTTCTAATTCCAGAGTCTCCCCCTCCACCCTACTCCAGATATCCAATGGATTTTCTCAAACCAACTGGTAAGTGGACTTTTTCAATGAGACTACAGATAAAAAGCAAAATAAAAGGTGCTTGGGAGGGGAGGACCCGGACCCTTTCCCAGCCCATTTCTCAGTCTCTTTCTCTGGGGAGCCCATCTCCTGCCTTTGTCGTGCTGTGATGCATTTTGCTGTTGGGCTGGCTTTTGCGCTTCTGTGCCCCCCTGATATCCTTATAAGAATTAACATCTGATATATCTGAGGCATCCTGTGCACAAAGTCGGGTTTTAGAACTCTGGCAGGAAACTCCAGGAGGGATTGCAGTGCAGCGCAGGCCTCCCTTTGCTGCTGGAGCCACTCCGAAAGCCAGGAAAACCCACTTGTAAACCCACTTGTAAACCGCGGCGCTCCCGCACCCCTGGGTGAATGTGTGGGGATTTAGGTTGGGATCCAGCGCCGCATCTCCCTGCTGGCTGGGAATCCCAGGGTGTTGGTAGAAATCCTCCTGTGTTTTAAAGGAGCCTAACTCCGCCTTGCCAGGTTGGAAAGAAAAACTGGGAAAAGGGGTTGAAAAGTTACTTATTTTACCTGTTTCACTTTTTTTTAGCAGCACTCTGCATGCCTGTTGCTTGTAATTGAATGTCAGGGTGCCAGGGGAGAAGCCCATTTGAGGCTGGCACCAGCTCTTTTGCGGTTGTCTGCATAAACTCCTGGTTGGCAGCGAGCTTGCCGGCTGCGAGATAAATCAGGCTGGGAGAAGGAGGAGAGGTGGGAAAAATCGGAAACGGGGAGGGAGGGAGCGCGGGGAGGAGCAGCTCCCGGCTCCCAGAGCAGGATTAGTGGATGTGGAGCGTTGGCTGGAGCACGGTGGTCTCTGTGGTCGTGTCCCTTGGTCGCAGCAGGCAGGAGGGGCACAGCGCGCCAGGGAGGCAGGGATAGATGTGTTTCTGAAGAGCAGTGTCAGGTCATTTGTTTGTTTTGGTGTTTGTTGGGTTTGTTTTGTTTTGTTTTGTGTTTTTTTTTGACCAAAAGAGCAGTTTCTGTAAAATTGCTGCTCTTCACTTGCTCGGGATTAAAAGAAACCCCAAATTGGAAGTTGCTCCAGACACACAGGGCACCGTTATGGGGTCCCAGCCTTCCCCCCTGGGAGACTGGACTGTTGTTTCCCTCTGTCTGCAGACTCTTAAGAAAGACTAACAAGTCTTTTTATGGCTTGTGGCAATAAGGAGAGCTGTTGAACAGATAGCTGGGCTGCCAAGCTGGTAATGTTTTGCTTCGGTGTGAAAGAAACAAGAGATAAAGGCTGATGCATGAAACAAGAATATTGGGATTAGGTTTGACATCCCGAGCACATGCTGGGATGTGGGAGGATTGTTCTGTAACAGACTCTTGAGAGTCTGCTGGGTCATGAAGGTTTGTGGGTTTGGGTGAAATCGGTGTAATTCTGACTGCATCTGTGCAGCTCTACCCTAAAAGTGTGTATTTCTGCCTCTGTTGCCTGCCTTTCTACCCAGCAGTGATGCTGGCATGGGATGCCAGGGGGTTCGGAGCTGCAGGAGAGAAGGGTTAAAGCTTGCCTTTGGTTTTCTGTGAAGATCTTAGGGTAAATCTATTAGCAGGGTTTAAACATCCAATCTGCCTCTGCCAGGACCTCATTTTCAGTTAGCCGAGTGATATATTTATTCATTAGCAAGTGTTGACATAAGGTAGCAAAATGTGTGTAAACAGAAAAGCCGCAGAACATGAATGTGCCATTTCGAAAGGAAAAGTTATTCCTATCGGCCAATAGGAAGTGATTAACGCTGCCCATCGGAAACGCAGAAACAACTGGGTTACTCACCAAAAAGTCCTCCTTTTTTTCCCTTTTTGAAAGAAAAACCCATTTGGCAGTTGAACTCTGACTAACAGGGCAGCGACAGGCACAAGCGGAGCCTGGAAGTCTGTTGTTGCAGGTGGGTTTTGCAAGCTCAGGGTTTCTCAGTGTTTCCTCTGCGGAGGTTTCCCATCCCGGCATCAGTGCCATCTCTTGCGGCAGTTTCCCAGCCATAGGTTGAGGATTGAGAGAGGGACAGTAGATGACAGTGGTGAGGAGTAAAGCCTTTTACCTGGCTGATGCACATGAGCCATCTTCTTCCCTTGGGAACTGGTTTGGGAATGGTCCCTCCATTTAGACTTGGGCAGCTGCATCTGCCAGTGGAGATGGGAGTGTGCATCAAGCAGAAAACTTCTGCTTTTCCATCAAGCGTGATGGGGTAATAATAATATTTAAACATTTAGTGCTGCATCTTGTAAGTGCTTCATATGGACAGACAGACAGGAATATCTGGACCGATACGGGCCCTGGCAGTGGTTGTTAGTGCTTATGGTTATAGAACCATCAAATGGTTTGGGTGGAAGGGACCTTAAAGCCCATCCACATTCAACCCCCTGCCGTGGGCAGGGACACCTTTCACTGGAGCAGCTTGCTCTAAGCCCCTGTGTCCAACCTGGCCTTGAACACTGCCCGGGATGGGGCAGCCACAGCTTCTCTGGGCACCCTGTGCCAGCGCCTCAGCACCCTCATGATAAAAAAATTCTCCCTTCTGTCTAATCTAAATCTCCCTTCTATTAGTTTAAAACACTATGATGTGGATTATGTTTGTTTTTGGAGGTGAGGGAGGCTGAGGCAGGCTGTGTGGCTGGCTGGGGGAAAGCAGGGATGGTGCACAGGGAGCTAAGGGTCTGCTGCAGGCAGAGTCTGTGTTGATGGGACAGGTGTAGTATGTGTGTGCTTGCCATAGAGCAGAAAGATCTGCCCTTGACAGCTGGGTTACCTGCAGGAAGGTTGTAGGTCCAGGCTGGCTGCCTTGATCATTTATCAAGGAGAGGACATTCCCTCTTCCTTACACAGGATGTTTGCAGGGATGTGTGCTGGTGGCTTGCATGGGGCAGGCTCACCTTGTCATTCTGGAGGCATGTGGATGCTCAGCATCCCTAGTGTCCCTGCAGAAGCTGCTGCTTGCAGCCGTGTTGGAAGTGAGACGCATAGGAGTGTCTCCAAATAATTCAAGCAGATATCCTGACCCATCATTAGGTGGGGCAAGGGGCTGCGATAGCTTGTGTCCTTCATGCTCCTGGATGGCAGGGTGGTGCTGGAGCGTGAGAGTGCGGGAAACCCACTGAGATGTGGATGTAAAGCTGAATGCCCTCCTCTGGCATTGACTTTCAGGGGAGCTGGAGGTTTGGCAGCTTCTAGGAACTATTCAGCACCTTGCAGGGTCAGGCTGGTGGCCACCCGGAATGTCTCCATGATGGTTTTATATTGCAGGAAGGCAGTTTTGGGAGGGGAGTCCCATGAAGTAGGCTTGGGTGAACCTCTGATACTGTGACAGCTCTGTGTCCTATAAGGAGACTTTGGAGGGTAATTAGTTACTGAAGGGGACTGGCTGTTGGGTAATGGGACATAGGAAGGGACCTGACAGCTCTAAAGAAGTCATGAAACCACCTCACCCCATTGCTAAGGTTATGCATTTAACGTCAGGATAGGATTCTCTCCTGCTATCCTGTCCCATGTGCTAGCAGAGGACGTGGTCACTTATGATCCTTAGAGCAAGACCACACAGAAAAGCACAAATTATGTCCTTTATCCTGCAGGGACTCATCATGGAGCTGTAACTGGGGGCAGAGGGAGCCCAGTGCAGGGCAGGGTGGTCCAGCCTGTATTCAGAAAGCTTCTGTATCCCAAGCAGTTGAAGGCATCTTGGGGAAGGGGCTGGGGGAATCTTCTGTATGGACTAGAAAGGGTTAAAAAAAAAGAAAAAACATATTTCTTTAAAGCGTAGAAAGAACGACAAGGCATTTAGAGAGTGTATCATATACAGCATTTCACAAGTAAGTCCATTTCCTGTCTCCCCTATTGTTTTCGGTTTGATTAAGTATATCCTGTTAAACTGTATATTCCTGTTAGGGCTTCTACTTTACTCTGATAAAACAAGGTTACGCAGACAGGAATTTCTTATTCACTTGGATTTCAGGGGTGAGATCTGGGAAAGCTTACTTTTACCAGTAGGGAGAAAACTATCTTTGCTCTCCTGGTGGACTATCCTTGCTCTCCTGGTGGGCTATCCTTGCTCTCCTGGTGGTGGCCCTTGCTTTGAGATACATGAACACCATGATGTCGTTAAGGAGCCCAGATCTGATGAAACCCCATCCTGGATTCAGTTTGCCTTTAGGACCAGGGGATCAGTGTTGGCTTCTGGCTGTTGTCACCTGGGGGAGCAGACTTGGGGTGGGAAGCTCCAGACCTTGAGCTTGAACACCTCTAATGGGGCACCAAATCTAACCCTGCCCTTTCCCCTTGGTGGTGCATGGAGGAGTAACTCCAGTTGCCCACCTGCCCCGGGAGGTGACAGTGGGGTGTCAGATCTGCCACCAGCTGGTGGTGACCGAAACCGAGCGGGGGAACTCAAAACAGAGACCGTTTGCCGCAGATAGGGCGGCGATGAGACGTTTCCCTTTCGGTTCCCATTTCGGTGAGTTACAGGTGTTGCCTAAATCGGGTGCGCAAAGCCACGATTTAAGCGTTTTTGGGAGCTTGCTTGCATCAGAACGACAGCGGCCCTGATCTCATTACCCAGTGACTGGGCCAGAGAGGTGGCAGCCAGTCTGTAATTTCTGCTGGTCTATAATCAGCGTTGGCTGGTGATGAAGCGCAACACGCAGCCTTGATTGAGGCAGCGAGTTAGGGTGGATGCTCCTTGATGAACTACCGTCTCTGCGCGGACAATTAGTAATCGCTTCCTGCTAAACCCTTTGGAATGTGTGTTCTGCTCGCGGCGATGCTGGGAGCCTGCACAGAACCGCCTGTATACTTGCTGATGGGTTTTTGTCTTCTCCCGCAGATTGTCCAGACTCTGTGCCTTCCTCCACTGAAACAGGGGGAGCTAATTGCCTAGCCCCTGCGGGGCCTTCAGGTAAGACATCTCTTGTTGCACTTGATTTTGACCGTGGGTTGTGTTGACCAGGGGTCCTGATGAAAGAAAAAGGGATGTTGGATTGCTCTGGGGATGTGCATCATTGAGGAAGGCATGCTCAAAGGGGAAATTGGGTTTTGTTTCAGTAGCAGCCATGTACCTCATGCAGAGGAGATCCGGGCTCTGTCTCCAAAACCCCGTATTTCCTTTGAATTTCAGCCTTACGCTCCATTAGCTTTTGGACTTGGGGTGAGTGATGTTGGCCACCCATTTGTTTGGATGCATTCATTATCAGAGCAGGTGCGGTCATGCCTTACAGAAGGATTTGGCGTCGAGCTCTCCTTGACTTGCTGGTGGCATCTCTTGTCTCTGGGACAAGAGCTGTGCTTGGGCTTTGCTGTTGGTAGCGTAACCAGCATCCCAGATCCAATATGTGAGGATCGTGGTGCCTGGGGAGAAAAGGTGACCCCATTTTCCTAGGGGATGTTGCAGTTGGGGAATTGGACTAAGTGATCTCAAGGGTCCCTTCCAACTTGAGATACCCTGTGATTTCCCTCATTATCCCATTTGCCATATCCTTTGGCCTCTAGGTGCCATAGTGGAATGGGGTTCATTCCCCACCCTTCTTGAGCTGTTAATTTAATTGGAAAGGACCTTTAGAGGCCATCTAGTCCAACTCCTAACACCTTTTCCAAGGTGTGATGTCTCCAACACCTCATCTTTCACCCCAGACTGGCCAACTCTGTGGCTGGGCTCTGTCTCTACCAGGATTAAAGTGTCTGAAACCGTGTACCTGCATGTACTTGCAGATGATTGAAGGTGTTCCCTTTGTGGGAATGTCTCCCTGATTTATGATTTATTCATTGCCCTGAAACTGGAATTTCAGAAATAGGTCGGCGGCGGCCGCACGCGCGTGTGCATCTGCCCCTGCCTCTCTCCAGGAACTGTGTTTGGTGTGGATGTCTTTAAGTGAGCCTTGTTTGTTTTTCTTTGGGTGTAATATATACCCTGTCTGTTATTTGAGAGGGGAGCATATTGTTTGTTCAAAGGCCCTAATGAGAATTAATCAGAGGGGGAGAGGGAACAGAGAAACTTGTCACTGTTTTGATTTTTTTTAGTGCAGAATACTTTTGGGGTTTTCTTTATTTCGTTGCTATTGGAGCCCATAGCTTTAGGGAAGGAAAAAAAAAAAAAAAAAGGACTAAAAAGAAAAAAGACAAGAAGCAAAACAACACAATAAGGATGTTGTTAGATCTTTTTTTTTTTTTCCTTTTTCCTCCTGAAATACACCCGTTGCAGAGGGGAGGAGAGAGTTCAGTTCCACAGGATACCACATGAAATAAGCAGAGGAAGTACTCGCTTTTAAAAGGGGGCTTTCTGTAAGGTTCAGCCTATTGATAACATCTCGTCTGGCTGCTCTGCTCCCGAAGGGAAGGCGGGAGGTGGGGGCTTGGGCTGCAGGAAATAACACGGCTCGTTCCTGGTGCCTCCCAAAGGGCTGCGGGAAGGGGACCCCCAGCTCCTTGATAGAGCCTCCTCCCCAAAAGAAAGCACATTCCCCCCTGGAAATGCTTTTTTTTAAACTTATTTTATTATACTTCTGTTGTTTCATTGGATCAAATTGGGTTTTTGTCTTCCTTATCAAAGGTTTCCCCCCCACCAAAGCCTGGAAACAGAACCTTTTACGATCATTAACCGCTCTTTTTTCCTCCCCAAATGTAATTGTAGCCATTTAGTTTAATGAGGAGCTGATAGGAGAGTTGACTCATGAAGGGATACGGTTAGCTACCCAAGCCCTGAAACAAAGCCGAATGCCTCCACATGAAAGAGCATTTGTTTTGAATTTGCTCTGATTTACTGGCATCTCCCTTCCGCGCGCAGAAGTGCAGCGCTGAAAATTCCCAACTGGAGAGACCCAGTCGAGAAAGGAAAATAAACGCACTTCGCAGCAATCCTCCAAAGCTCACTTTCTCCTCCTTTTTTCTGCCCGCCTCCTGCATATTTTAGTTAGCAGAAGAGTGCATTTGAAGAGGGCTTTAACAAGTTATTGGCAGGGTACAGGAGGAGCACTTTGGCTTGGTTTTATCTACATTAGGGCAGGTGGGAATGGTGATGCTGGGTGGAGTATCCAGCATCCCCTCTAGACCGGGGCTGTACATGTGGGATTTGCAGCTCTTTGATGGAAAGATGGCTTTAGGAAAGGCAAAACCACACTGGTTTTGGTAGGTTTGGAAACGAGCAGGGGGCTGAGGCAGAAGATGTCATGGTGAATGGTGGTGGTAGGTGCCCATAGCACCGTAGGCTTTGGCCACCATTGATGAGCGATGGATGCTGATGTAATAGCAGTGTTCAAAGTGAGTAGACCTGCCCTAAAGTCTTGATGCTGGAAGGGCAGGATGTAGTGGGGCAGGTGGCTCTCAGCACCAACAGTTTGGGAATGGGGCCAGCCTGGGGTTCACAGCCACTGGCAGGAAAACTTTATGGGGGGTGGAGAGGATGATGGCAAGAGAAGCATGAAAAAAGGGAGCCCGTGCAGCTTCCCTTGAGGATCCTTTGATGATGAGGAGTCTCAGGGGCAGCCACTGCGGGGATTGCAGTCTCCTTACGGAAGCTGAAGGCAGTTTCATTGATGGATACCAGAGGCACTGGAGGATGTGGGAGGGGGAGCAGTGTGATTGAGGGTGATGTATGGGGAGTGTTTCCCCCTTCGATAACTGAGCTGCTCTTTCCCTGCCTGTGCTTACTTTTTTTCCCTCCTGGGCCAGGAATGCAATTGATTAGTCCTTTATGCCA
This sequence comes from Pezoporus occidentalis, assembly GCF_034315485.1. NCBI lineage: Eukaryota > Metazoa > Chordata > Aves > Psittaciformes > Psittacidae > Pezoporus > Pezoporus occidentalis. The sequence goes on from NW_026913393.1 coordinate 357,027, forward strand.
TGCTGGTGTCCTCTTCTCATGCCACCTGTGCTGTCTCTTCCCCTGCCATCCCATTCTCTGGCTCATGTACCCCTCGCCCCTTGTTCTCCAAGGCACTGCCTCTCACTTCCATATTCTTGCCTTTATTTGTTTTCTTACGTGCTTATTTTTGTCAGTGGTCACTCTGTGGGTAGGTCAGGACTCCTAGCTCATGGTGTCTTCCACTGACATGGTTGTGCTCAGGTATTACTACTCCAGATCCTTTCAACGTGGTTAAAGAGAGCAGAAATAGCCCATTGGAGATAAAAATAATTCCCGTAAATAAGAGACAGAGGGTGGTTTTTCCTGTATTTTGAGCTTCTCAGCAGATGTGTTTGGTTATGACTCTTCGTTCAAACAGGCAAAGCTGTGCTTGGAGAGTGTGGAGGTGGCCAGCCCATGGCCCAGTGACATCTGATTGGTGGGAGCCAAATTCCCATATGAGCCGTGGAGAAGCTGTGCTCCAAGGGTAGAAGGGAGCTGATGGTGCTTGATGGTGTTGGTGTCCATGGCTCTTCACCCAGCCCTGGACATCTCCCTCTTGACCTGTGTATGGTGTGGGATTGGTGGCTCTTGGCTGGCGTAGGATTGTGGTGCCCATAGTGGTTGAGAAGGTGGTTTTCCTGCAGGACAGATCTGCAGAACAGTGTTGGTTCTGCTGGCATAGTGAAGCTCTCCAAGAAACTCAGAGCTGGCCATCACAGAAGGAAAGCAAGATGAGCTGGCTTGCGGCCTCGCCACCTCCACTGGGTTTTATTTATAGAGGCTATTCATAACATACCAAACCCAAGAGTTTACCCATATTTCACCCCGATCCTGTTGACTTGCCCTGACTCTGGGACTGCCCCATGGTCTCTGGAGCCAGTGAACACTGAATGGTGATGCTTGGTGGGTGCTGAACCGAGGTTCCACATGAGACTCTTGGGCAGCAAGTGCAGCCTCAGTTTCTCCCTCCCAACTCCTGTGCACCAAAGAGATGGGGGAAAAAACCTCCAGAGGCTGGAGAAGCATCAGCATTGCTCCCTGCTCCGCCTCAGACCTTGTCAGGTTTAAGCAACCGCTAGGCTGAATGACATTTCATTCCAGGATTGCGGGCGGGCTGGGAATGTTTCACTATGTCTTTGATCCCTGCTGGTATCTGCTCGCTGGGGAACAAGCACCTTGTCCAAATCCGGAGCTATTCGCCCCTGAAGCGTCTCTCCATCGCTCCGTGTAAACAGGATCCCGCACGGTTTCTCCGGCAGAGTCCTGCCTGTGTTTTCCCATTCCCCCCTCCCTCTCATACAGAGTTTATAACCTCCTGTGAAATGCTTTTATTTACAAATTGGCATCCTATTATAATCTGAAATTGAGACATCTTCCTGTGGAACTAGGATTGTATATTTGTCCCAGGCATAAACAATTGCTTGGGATTTTTTTTTTTTTTCTCAAAGTCACTTATTCTTGGTTTATTTTTGAGCATACGTCCTAATACTTTTTTATTCGCTCTGAGCACCCTTTCTTTCCCAGCCTCATTGGAGACTCGATTCCCCACCCGGCACTTACCTAAAAACCACCATCCTGTCCTGGAAAGGACAAGGTTATCAGGGGTTAACGCCAGGATGACAGCACTGGAGCCTCTGGAGCAAAGCAGGCTGCCTGCCAGACTAGGAGCCTCCCGGCTCGCCTCACACATCATCTGACCCTGGCCGGCAGGGAGGAGGGAGCCGGCGCTTGGCACCGGCCCTGCGGCTCTTGGCTTGGCCACCAGCTCCGGCTCCTTCAGCCCTGTGGGTTGGGTTTTGCTTTTAAGGGGGATCTCGCCTTGTGGGAACCCCCCTGGGACACAGCTGGGACAGCCCCTGTGCTGCTGCGGGGATGCTGAGGGCATCCTCCCCCTGGCTCTTGGCCGGTCAGAATCCCCCCAAAGCAGACAGGACCTGTTTCGTAATTACTTTTAAGTGCTTTAGAGCCCTTAGAGCTTTTCCTAGATACTCTTCTAGGATGGGTTTTAAAAAGAGCCCTGATGGCAGGAGTGCTCTTCCCATTAAATGCTGGGTGTTTCAATCCATCCCCGTACAGCTCCATTAAATCTGTTTTTTTCCCGGTGCCGGTGAGTTTTCCCAACCAAGTGTTGCCTTGAGAGCAGCTTATGGTAAAAAGCAGAAGACCCCACCACTAGGGAGTCCTTCAGTGAGGACCAGGATGGGGACCACTCAGGTTTTTATCCCACAGCCTAGTGCTTTTTAGGGAGGAATGAGGACAAAAAGAGGTGAATTTTGGAAGCTGGGTGTCAATTCAAACCATGCCCTGCTCGCATCAGACATCCCAATGAGCGCCGGCAACTTGATCTTTGGGGACATTTAAAACTCGATGGGACAAAAACACTCGTAGAGGAGCAGCCCCGGGCTGGCAGGGATGCGGGCTGCATCGTTTCCATCCCCGCTGTCTGCCAGCGGGTATCGCTTACACTGGAGGAACCAGTAACATTAACCACATGCATTTCCCCGCCGACGGCATGGGGGGATGCCTATTTCGAACCGCGGCGGCCAAGACCGTAAACCTTGATGCTGGGTTAACGTGGGATACACCCCATTTTAGGGTGCACAGGGGAAAACAGGATGTGCAGAGCCCCTCCCGGCGCTAACTGGGTGCTTTAGGAAGGCGATGTGCTGGGTGGTGGGTGCTGGCTGGGCTCTGGTGTGATGGGTGCCAACCCCACCACTGTCCCTGGCCGGCTTGAATGACCCACGCCGCAGCCTGGCTGCCTGCCTACTGTCACAAAGGAGCTTCCTTTCCAGTTTATTTTCAGCACTGGGATATTATTAACCGCTGAGGCACGGTCTCTGTTCTAACCACCCTTGCTTTTTGCCTATATCTCTTTGTTTTCACCCCATTGGCATGTTGAGGCTGTGGTCTTGGCTCTGGTGCTATGGGGCAATGGCTGTGTTGGGGCTGCTGTTGAGGAACAGGAGGGCACTGGGGAGTGAGCAGCCTGATCCTGCATGGGGCTGAATTTGGGGAGGGAAGGAGCTCAGTGTCGCACAGGATTTCCACCCAGTGGCTGTGGATTAGCCCTTGGGTTTGGTTTTGGGGGTCTTTACTATTTTCCCTCCTCTCCTCCCCAGTTTTTCATTTCTTTCAGTAAAAACCTTCTTGGATGTTGCCAGTTTTGCCAGCTGCCTCCTTTTTTTTTACTATTTTTTATTTATTTATTTTTATTTTTTCTCTTTTTGTTTTTATTTTTCATCATTCTTTTTACCTTTTACCTTTTCCTTTATTTTTTCTATTTTTCCTTAATATGTTACCTTTTTTAACCTCTTTCTTTATTCCTTTTACCCTTTTTTCTTCCCCCCCTTATTTCTCTTTTCTCTTTCTTCTGTTTTTCCCTTTTTCTTTTTTCTCTTTTTCTCTCCCCCTCCCGCCCCCTTTCTTTCCTTCTTTTTAATCTTTAAAGCTTCTTTAATGCAAGAAAAGATGTTTTCTTGGCAGGGGTTTTCCATCCAGATCCAGGGAAGGGTGGGAGCACACATCCCCTGTGCTTGGACCCACTGTGGGTGCCACTCTGGGGTTGGGGGCTGTATCTTTGCTGATGGGCTCAAGGCATCAGGTCCAGTAGGGTTTTTCCAGAGGGTTTTGTGCTCCTTGGGATGTGCCGTGCTGTTTGCTGTCAGACGGCCCTTCCCTCCCCTCTCTGTTTTACTTTCTTTTCTTGTTTTCCCCTTGTTTTTTTCCCCTCCCCTCTTTCGGGTAGCCATTTAAATGGGTGATGATAACTTTCACCCTGTTAATTAACAGGAAGCATTGGGACAAGACAGGAAATTACATCAGTCTTTTATGAGGAAAGAGCCAAGAGGAAAAAAAAAACACCCTACAAGAAAACATAGTTATTAGCGAAAGGAAAGAAAGTGCCGGGGGAGGAGGAGAGAGAAAAGGAGAAGAAAGGAGGAAAAAAAACCCATCCCATGGGCTCTGTTTTTCCGAGGGAGGCTGCTCCAGCGCTTGATTTTCTTATTATGTTGAAAAATATTTGACTAGCAGGGTCACCTTTGCTTGAGTGCGACGCTCCAGCTTCCCAAGGAACCTTTTTTTTTCCCCTTCATGCCTTTTCTCAGCTTCCTTCCCCAAACTGTGAGGCCTAGGAAGCTCTTGGCCGGGAGACTAATTTTGGTTTGGCTGCTCAGCCCTTCAAATTGGTCCCCACCCAGTGTCATTATCTTGGTTTTAACTTGCAAGAGGAAAAAAAAAAACACCCTGTAAGAGCTGGCTCAGCCCTTCTCTACCCTTTTAACCTCGCTGCATGGAAAAACTCCCTGGTTGGGTTGTGCCGGCAGTGCCGAAGCACTGCGGGGTGGTTGCAGGAGGTCCTGGTGATGCTCCTCCATGGCTGATGGTGGGTATGTAGCTCTGTGGTCCTTCCTCATCCTTCCTCGGGGTTGAAGTAAGGTGCCGGTGGGGTGGTTGTGGAGGTCCTGGTGATATTTCTCCATGTGTGATGGTGGGTACCCAGCGCTGTGGTCCTTCCTCATCCTCCCCAGGGATATGAAGTAGGATGCCCAGTGGGGTGCTGGGTTTTGGAAAGCCATCTTTGGGGTGAAGTCCTGGCTTCTGTGGGCTTTCCCGGCTTTTCTGTAAATACCTGGGCAGGTGGAAGGGTGAATTTTGCCATTCAGTGAGTAACTCAGAACTGCTCAGGATGTTAAGCCTTGTTGTAAATGCGTACCTGTATGTGTATGTAATAAGTGAGGCTACGGATGGTTAGAAATTCCATGAAAATGTGTTCAACCTGTATATATATGTATAGGTCAAATATATGTGTATGGAATGTATTAAGTGTATTTGCTATATTACATGTCTAATTATACATAATATATAGGTTATATTCAATATATAATGTATATATCCTATATAGGGAATTCTATATTAGATATAGGTTAAATATATTCATTATGTAGTGAATATAGTCTCTCTCTCTCTAATTATGTATAATATATATTGAATATATTAAATATATAGTGAATATATTACCTCCCTATATAGAATTATATATAATATAGATTGAATAGATTTTGTTTGTAGAGCTGTGAAAACTGCATCAGTAAGAGCCTGCTTTGCATTGGAGAAACTCAGGTGATGGCAATATGCTGGAAGTTCAAACATTCTTTGCCCTTTCATCACCAAGTTGGCTCTGGATTTGGTGATTTTTGGTGATGGAAACCAGTGGGTTGATTCTATAGGTGCTAAAAATTGACAGGCATCACCACGGAGCGGCCCATAGTAATTGCAGAGGTGTTGTGTGTTTGCACATTGGCGTGCAAGATGATTTTTTTTTTTGAGTAGAAAAGCAGGGAAAATAGCAAAATAGTAGAGAAATTAAACCGTGAGATGGGGAGTGCTTGCCCACATGGGGTGGCTGTCGGTGACCCTGTGCCTGGGCTCTGGCTGCACCTTCCCAGGCAGAGCGGATAGAGTAAATAACTCCATATAATCATCCTTCGAGCAGGAATCAAATAACAGGAGTTTTATTTGGAAAAGGAGTTGGGAGCCTGAAGTTACATCACTGCATTTGAACTGATGAATTCATTTACTTTGGAAGCCAGGCTGAGACTTTTTAGCTCATGATAAGGAACAAACTCATAAATCTTCCTGTGTAGAGGCCCGTAGTTTTCCTGTTCTTTGTCACAGCCAAGTATGGAAAATGTGTCTTGGGTGTCAAGAGCGCAAAGCCTTGACACACCTGAGATGTTGCACTGAGGTTTGTTTGCAGAGCAGTCAGCGTGGTGCTGGCTTTGCCAAGCGGTGGGTTTGCCAAGCCGGGTTCGTCAGACTTGGCAAACAAAGTCCCTGGGCTTTGTCCCCATGGGAAGATGCTGTTGGCTCTTGATGATGCCTCAGGTCCTTTGGGTTTTATCCTCGTGGGAGGATGTTGCTGGGTCCCGGTGGTACCCAAGTGCCCTGGGCTTTGTCCTGATGGGAGGATGCTGCTGGGTCTTGGTGATGCCATCCGGGCTGTGGTGTGGTCTCCACGTGGGACACAGCTCTGCCGCTGGTGGGATGAGCACAAGGAGCTTTTTGGGGTTTTGTATCTTCTGTTAATCCGGGTGCTGCCGACCTGCCCTGTTTCATAGCCTGGGGCAAACCTCTGCCGGCCTCCGTCTGCGAAAGGGGGAGCCAACTCCGCCGGAGCGCCGGGAGGGTTAATTACTTAATGAATGTAATATTCTGTATAATTGCTAAGCGTTATTAATCCAGAGCAAAGTGAGAGGGCAAGGGGAGGGGTGTGTGCGTGGCCAGGCTTGTGAACTCCCATCCGAACGCCGTCTGTCCGTCCATCCCTTGCCCTTGCCCCTTACCCGGGTCGGGGCTGATGCTGTCTGTCCGTCCGTCTGTCCGTCCCTGGGCGGTGACCCTGCCTGTACGCCAGCGTGCTTCGCCGCCTGCTCTTAGGAATCGGCGTGATTAGATTATGAAGGCAGACAGAAGTAATGATTAACTTTTTCAGTCTGCATGCTGTCTCCAGTCTGGCGCTGGGTGTTTTTTTTTCCCCCTAAGTAGGCCCTGGCCCCGCGTCGACAGGGTATTAGGTTGTAAAGAAAGCCAGGAGGAATGAAGGCAAGGGAGGGAGGGGAAAGGGAGCAGGGGGGAGCCTTTTCCATCAGATCCGGGACTGGAATTTATTGGCAGGAATGCAGTAAATGCTCCAAATGCCAGCCCAGCTAAACAGTTTTCATAATTGTTACAGAGCGGGGCACGACGAGCGTGAAAAGGACTTTTGTTCCAATGCTGCTTTTTCCATGGGTTTACATCCCTGTGAGGGATGCTGCTCTGGAAAAGGGAGCTGGGGGGGGGTGAGGGTGGTCTTTCCTTTTTAGGGACACACACACACACGTAATTACGTCTGTTTTCAGCGTTTGGGGAGAATTGCAGGTCAGTGTGCTGTGGGGAGAGGCTTTTCTTTGGTTCAGTATTGAAATGAGAGCGGCAGCAATGCCGTGTGTATGTGCGTGGAATGCAGTTAGGAGGGAGGGAAAAAGGAATCCTAGCACACATCTGTGTATTAGGTATCCGTTTGGAAATCCTAGACTGCTCTGCTTCAGTTTTTATTAAGGTCTTTACAAGGGTTTTAACGTGTAACCCACATAGCTACATGTTGTCAGTGGAGAGCTGTGGCTTTCCTGGGGGCTGTATCCCTGCTCTCCCTGGGGCATCCCTGGGTACCAGGCGTCCTCCCCACCTCCTTGTGGCAGCAGAGCTTTGCTTTCAATTGTCAAAGCGTTTTAAGGTCCTCATCCTCTAAAACGGAGCTTGGTGTCTATGTGTAGAGGGACTGGCCTGGCCTGGTGGCCCCTGGTGTCTTTGGCATCCCTGTCTGTGATTTATCCCCATTGGAAAGGTGGTGGGCAGGATGCTGTCACGGGAGCCTCCAGCACAACCCGAGCCGTAAGAGGTACTTTGGCAGGCTCATCCTCGGGGCTGACTGGCGTTGTTGTTAAGTCAGGAGCCCTTTGTGTGCTGGTTTCTCTCTCTCAGAAGGTTTCTGGTTGAGAGCTGGGATGGGTATGGGTGGAGAAGAGGTGTGTCTTGGTAGCTGCTGAGGTTAAAGCATGGAGGTGTTTGCTTGTCTCGGGAGCTGGGGCTGGTACCACCCTCAAGTTGCTTGGTGGTCTCATGGCAGCATCTCATGAATGCTGGCCTGGTCTTCCTGCATTTTCCAGAGGAGCCTCTTGGCTGATTGTCATTAAGATAGGATTATTCCAGGCTGCTGTCGAGGCAGGGGAGGAGGGTACATGGGATCATCCTGCAACACCTCCCGAGCCAGCAGGTCCTCCCAGGATATCCCCACCAGCACAGGAGAACAGGAACAGGGACACATGGAGCAAAACCAGGATTTCTGGGGCTTTTTCCATACAGACCTGTGTGCCTTCATGCCTGTCTGGGTGGGCCAGGGGTCTTAAAACCCCCGTGGATGTTGGCAGCACTCCTCTGGAAGGGTCTCCCCTCTTGAAGCATCCCTTCATCCGACCCAGCAGCTGGGTTGGAGCTTGGGGAAGGGATTCCTGTCCTACTGCTTTTTTGAAACAAGGGAAAAGTTTTCCCACACCTTTGAGGGGTGCAGAAGGAGAGGCAGATAAAGAAGGCTCTTTAAATTAAAACTTCAAAAATAATTAGACTGACTGTATACTAAACAACAGCAAAGAGGCCCATTTACTGTAAATATTATGAATGGATTTGGCTGGCTTCTTCATCCCCACCCTTCCTCTAAGGCTTTTCTCTGAGCTCAGTCGAAATTCGGCCTTCAGACAGCACGGTACTCTATAATTTGCATGGCTGATGAGGCCCGAAGCCTGGTACGGAGGAAACTGGAGTCAGCTGGCTCCTCTCTAACCGCTGGAGACAGGCAGACAGGCATTTTTGGTGTGTGCCTGCGTATTTCCCGCCCTGACCCCCCCTTGTAGCTGCAGCCTCGCTTGGCTTTTAAAGAAAATGGGCACAAAAAAAGGGTTCTTCTCTTCCCGAGTCGTTTTTAGCCGTGGTAATTGATTAATCACCGTAATTAGACAGTAGCAGTGACTAATAGGATGTTTATGAATCAAATTTCTGGTTTGGTGGACTCCATGAACTCAGCAGTTTTACTTTGGTTCTTTCTTCACTGTCCTTTGATGCCTGGGACATGGGGGAGCTGGGGTTCTTTCACATGTATGTATTGATCACCCTGTATTTTCCAAGCTTGGACATCCCTCCTGGGCCAGTCTTGGCCTTCCTGATGCTCACTCTCGAGGTTTTGTAGATCTGCAATAAGCTTGTAGGGACCCTTTCTTGGGGGGCTTTTATGTCCTGTCCCTGAATTAACCCCCATAGCTCAGGGCTGGGTTCCAGACAGGGAGAAGGTTGACTCAAGGTGCCACCAAGTTGTGTTTCCCAGCCATGGTGAAGGTGATGGAAGTTCTTGGTTGGGTCACCAGGGGACCGAGCAGAGCATTCCCAAGCTCATACGTTGCCAGTAACGCAGAGTTTGAACTAAACCCCTCGTTACAACTATCAGGAAATTCCAGACTCCTTCCCCTTATGGCTTCTGCCAAATTTTACTCTGTGTTCCCATCATACTCACAAGGTTTCAGATCTGTTGGCAACATCTCAGCTTCTGGATACCAGCCCTTAGGAAACTGGAGCAAACTGAAGTCTTGGAGGGAAACTAAGGTGGACCTTTATTTTCATGCAAGGGTGACTTACTTTGCTAGGAGCAAGAAGCCATTTAAGTGATTGGGTGGACAACTTGTTAATAAATTACATAAATAATCTTAAGTCTCTTTAGCCTGAATGACTACTGTATATGTTGAGTAATAGGAGCTGCCTAATTAGACATAGACACAAATTTATGGTCTAGCCTGTCAATCCGCGGATTAAGGACTCCATAAGTACCTACTGACACGATGGGCTGTAATGGCTCCTAAAGAGATGTTATGGTCTATCGTGTCAATAATCCACAGATTAAAGGCTCCCTAAGCATGTGTTGACGTGACCAAGTGTCCCAGCTCTTTGGGGGCTCTTGTTGGTGGTGCAGTGGAGGGACCCCATGAGCCCGCAGGGATGCGGTGGCATCCCTGCAGTGGGTGAGGGTGTATTTTCTCTGCAAACAACAAAGGCTTAACTCATGACCATCCTCTAAATTAGCCTCTCAGAAACCATCCCAGCCATCAAAACAAGGTGGGGTGAGGAGGCTGAAGCTGTCTAGCCCTTGTGTGCATGGAGATATATAAAAGGTTTGGGGCAAACATTGCTATGGGTGGTGTCTGTAGGCTGCCCACAAACTCCGTTAAAGGCACAAAGACCCTTTTCTGCAGCAGGACATATCCTTTAATTTGGATTCTTTTTCTTTGCTTTCACAAAGCATACCTGGAAATCTGTCTTTTGAGGATTTTTCATGTTTTTTTTTTTTTTGTTTGCTCCCCCACCCAACTGTAAATTACTCAAGAGACTAGAGAGGAAGTAAAGTTTCCCCTTTTGGTGCCCATTTCTCTTTGCTTTGGTGAGCTGTGTGGTTGCACATCATGCTCAGTGTTCTCCTCACCTCCATGTAATACCTGTTGGTTTCTCGAGCAGGAGTTCAGGGATGCTTTTTTTCCTGAGATCCTGTAAAACCAGCACTTCCCAGTGACACCAGGGGCAAAACAAAGAGCTGCCCTGGGGACCCTCAAGAAGAGCATGCAAAAAACCCCGTTAAAAGCTCCGGGGTTTGTGTCTCCATCTCTTCCACCTCGATGAGTAGGAGAAGATAGGACATGGCTTTGTCCCGGGCTCACAAATGCAGCTTAAGGTCAGCCAAGAGAGATTACCGGGTGCGAGACACGCTGAGCTTGGTCTGAGCCTTGGCCCTGGCCAGACAACACGTTGCACTGACACCAGCCCAGCCAGGGTTTTTTTAAGTGCAGATGCCCTCCACGTGTGCTGACGGATAAAGGAGGAAGGACCATAAGTTCTGCTCGTTTTGCAGCAGAAAGCTGCCTCCTGGGTAGCCAGGCAGGGATCTTGCCATCCTTCCAGGTCTCCTTGTTGCCCCAGGAGCTTGTATTGGGTCCTGGTCCTTCTAGGCAGGGTCCATAAGACCAGCCTCCTTTTGGTGCTGTGATTTCGTGGTGGACGTCTACATTAATTTATCTGCTGCCTTTACCCATTTGTCTTGGGTTATTGGTCGTGAGTGCCATGTCACCTCTGCATGTGGCCCAGGGGGGAGGGTACCACAAACCTGAGCAGCATGGGTCTGGTTGGAGATGTCCATGCTCATTGCAGATGGTTGGAACTGGATTAGCTTTAAAGGTCCCTTCCAACACGAACCAGTCTGTGATTCTGTGAAATTGAGGAGCCTCCTGTTCACAGTTCAGGGGGGATGATACCGTCATGAATATTGTGTCAGGGTGGGAGATCCATCCCCAGGGGTCACAGAGGAGTGAGGGAGAGGAGGGGGTGAGATTGGTGAGAAGTTTAGGAAGAGTATGCTTTGGGTCAGAGCATGGTTTGAGCAATCTGCTCTAGTGGAAGGTGTCCCTGTCCATAGCAGGGGGGTTAGAACTGGATGGCCTTTAGGCTCCCTTCAACACAAACTATTTGATGATTTTATAATTCTATGAAAACAGTTCTTAGAAAAAGAAATCTGTCTGCATATAAAAGTATAAACACATAGTTTGAAACTCTTCTACAGTTGGGCAATTTAATTTGCATCTAATCCTGATACTGTTGAGGAAAACCCCAATTACAGGTATTTAAAATCAGGAACACAGTTGTATTCCCATTTTCAGCGAGGGAGTTGTTATTAGCGCAGAACTATCAGTGACAGTTTAGATAGCTCTTGACTTGATCAGGTGGGAGTAGTCCAGGCGGGTGAGATAGCTCAGTCTGTGCTAAACTTGCTGTTTTCTTTAGAGGTCGGTTGATTACAGGAAAACCTTTAGCTATGTCAAAACAAAACAAAACAAAGCAAAACAAAAGATCCCGAGCTCACCTCCCCTCTACGTTCATGAACTTGGCACTCGGACAGGGCTGAGATCCGAATGCTGGCCAGGAACTGAGTTGGTTTTGTTTGTATTATGTTTTTTTATTTATTTAAAAAAAAAAAAATCAGTTTTGCTGAAATGTTTTGATTCTTCCTGAGTGAAAAAAGAATGGTTTCTTCCCAAACTACTCATAAAACTGACAGGACTTGGAAGAAAAAAGTACAGATTACAGGGTTTCATCATCTTAAAAGTGTCCATGTGTTGCGGAGGAAAAGCCACACCAGAATTTTTCTGCCATTTCCAAGGGATGGGAGGTGTGAGTCCTCATACTGCGGCTCGGGAGAAGCAGTTGTGGGGCCATTGCTGATAAACTGGGGTGTTTGCGTGGTGTACATCTTCTGTACTCACCTTCATCTGGACCACCTTGGCTTCAGCTTAGTTTGATTACTGCTCCCGTGTCCTTTCCTCCAGGATTTCCCTATGGAAATAGCATTTTTTTCAGCTTCCCTCCCCAGAGCAGGGTGAAGCTCTGAGCCCGTGGGCAGCATGTGCACACTCAAAGCTAGAGAAATCCTGGCTGTGGCCTTTTATTGAGGAGTTTTGGGCAGGATTTGATGTTTGTGATGGTCAAGGCAGGCGGTGGGAAACATCACAGCCTCTCATACTGGTTGGTGTGTTGGGAAGTGGCTGGAATGGTGCTTTTGGGGAGGACTCCTTTCTCACTGAGGGATGTGGCAGTAAGTTGGGGCAGCTTAGGAAGATGCAGGAGTGTGTAAAAAATATGGGGAAAAGATCAGTTTTCCAGTGGGAGTGTGATAATGAGCAGTGTGGTTGTGCTAGGCTATCCCTGGTGATGAACCATCTGCACCAGATTCCTTAAAAATGTTAACCCAAAGCCTTTGGGGTATCGAGTTAATGCCTTGATTTCTCCCCTGCAAGCAGAACTGTGCTCTGCTTTAGATCCTTTTCTCCCTAGACCCGGCTATGAGCGATCAATACAACTAATTCTCTGCATTCCTGAGGGCAGACTCGCTTTATTATTTGTTTATTTATTGCATACTTTTTTTCACAATAAGCTTGCACAATACACTGGAGGGAGCATGGTGGAGCCCCTGGGCGGGCTGTAATGCAAACCATGGAAAATACTAATAAACCAGTGATAGCAAATGGAGGGATGCTTAATAAAGAAATAATAGCGCGGATGTTTATAGCACTAAACATTATCATTGTTTGCTGGAATATGGGAACGCTCCCAGTTCACTGGGAGTTTTCCAGGCATTTAGAAAGGGATGTGTTTGCTCTGAGGAGCTCATAAAAATGATGCTTTTAACTGAAAACAAGAATCCCAAAGCGTTTTTCAGCCTTCTCTGGGCTGTCGCACACGAGGATGAGTTGAGGGTGATGTGGCTGCCAGTTTCCAGGAATCTGGGGTTTTGGGTGTATTTGCTGCTGCAAATCCCAGCAGAGATGGGAGTTGGATGATGAGTCCCTGCCATGACCCCAGGTTGCACCATATGAGCCCAGTGGGGTATTTCAGGGCAGAATCCCGTCTGTTTGCTTCATTTGCCCAGGTCCATGGTCATCGCCACCAAAAAAAGCCTTTTGGGGGAAGAAATGCCCATCACTGTAGGAAGCATCAGTGTCATCATTTTTCCCTCTTCCCCTGCAGCTTTGTCCTTCCTCTGCTGCCCGAGTGATGCCATCAGCTTTTCCCACCCCTTTTCCCCATGGATGCCAGAATTAGGGAGGCAGGTGGGAGCGGGGGGGCTCTGCTGGGGTCCCAGCAACCATGAAAAGCAGCTTTGGTGGTGGCTAGCAGGGAGGCCTGATCCTGTTTATCCGATCTCAGCCCTTATATTCTCATGGCTTTTTGACTAGACATCCAGTCAACAGCCGAAGCCCGCAAGCGGAAGAGGCTCTGGCATATTTATACTGTGTCCTGGCATTGGTTCCTTAAGGAAAAAATATATCCCAGATTACCTAAGACTTGTCCTTGAGGTCTGGTCACCCCATGTCATTGAAAAGCCTAGTGGGATTCATTCATGATCTTCCAGCCCTCCATAAAGGTCTGTTCATTCATAGCCAAGGCAGTTTTCCTTTTTTAGGTTTGTTGTTTTTTTTTTTTTTTTTTTAATGTGCTGGCAATTAAATAACTCTTTGTAAGCAGCAATGAGCTGCTTGTTAAGTGGTCTTCACTAATGCAGGCACAAATGTCAGGTGAAAAAGTCTGTCTCCCCCATCCTGAAGGGATGCTCTTATGTCCAGATTGGTAGAATCCCATAGGAATTTCAGCGGGGGTCAGTGGCAGTTGATCCAAAATCCCCTCAACTGCTGCACGACGAAGCCCAAGAAGCTCTGACTGTCACTGGCAATCAGTGGGATGGATGCAGCAGAGGGGGGTGTTGAAATGGGGATGGATCCAGGAGCATCTCCCCCCCCCTTTCCCAAATTCCTCTGTCTCTGGGTGGGTGGGGAAACACCATCCAGGGGGTACTTCTTGCCCTGCTGGGTGCACCCTTGGGTGGGGGGCACCCCATTTGGGTTAGGGTAGAGGGAACCCAAGCCATTCCCTCCCTCGGTCCCTTGCGCAGTGCCAGGTTTCAGCAGGATTTGTTGTTATCCACAACAAAGTCTTGGGAGGCACCAAAAAGGGGGGGGGGGGGGGGGGGGGGCAGTTGGAAGGACAAACCAGGGCATGGATGTTGTCCCAGGGAATGCCCCCTGCCAGAACCCCCATCCCCAGTTCCACCCAGGAGCGAGGGTCCCTCTTAGGGGCTTTCAGAGCCAGGCCCATTTTTAGTCACTGCCTCCAGCAACTGCAGAAATATTTTCCTCGCTGGCATAGAAATGAGGAAATTAAAAGTGTGTGGCTGGGGTTTTGTTTTTTTTTTTTTTTTTTTTTATTCCCTTTCTTTTTTAAAAGCACAGTGCAGGGCTTGAAGCACAACTCGGAGGCGGGAGAAAAGAGACGCCTGTGCTGGGGAAACGGGCTTATTAATAGCAAAAAACTATAGAAAGCAGGGCACAGCCAGCATTCCACTGCCATTGCTCATGCTGGAGGGGTTTGGGGGAGCTGTTCAAGTGATGCAGGGAGAGATTTTGGGTGCTGGGTGACCTGGTGTCCCATAGCTGCTCCCATGGTGCTGGGGATTGTTTTGGTGCTCACTAACTCGCATTCCCAGCTTGATTTTTTTTTTTCCTTTTAATATATATATATATATATATATTTATTTTTTTTTTAATGCAATTATAGAGATGAATAGTTCCCAGGTCTTGACATGCCTACTGAGGCTGGAAGGAATTACCCACTGCGCAGCGCCGGGCTGCTAGGGATCCTCTGTTAGGAAAAGGGGCTTTTTTGTGTTTCTCAGCTCCCCCCTCCTTGCTTTTTCCTCCTATGTCATACCCTTGCTGCTTGCATGGGGTAGCTACAGGCAAAGGAGTTGAAAGAAGGGCTACAGGAACATATTTCTGTGTTTTTTTGCATGTTTTTTAGCTGTTTTTATTAAGAGCAGTATTCCTGGTCCCCACCATGCCACCATCTGATGGTGCTTCCTGTGGCTTGGGGTATCAACTGATGTCTCCATCTCCTCCATCACCCAGGCTCTGCCTATGGGCAAAGAGGAGCCCCATGGACTAGCGCAGGCAAGTCCTTGTCACCCCTGGACCCATGGGGTGACTTTCAGTGTGCTTTTCATAGGAGCACCTCATTTGTTTTGGTGTCTGTGCACAGTAGCTATTTATGGAAATGGATCCATTGTCTGGTGGATGAAAGAGAATTGGGGGGTTTAGGATGTTGGTTTTGATGGATGCAGCTGCTGGAGTATCTCATCTCCCTGTTGGCACTGAAAGTGGTCCTGGGGATGGTTTGGGTGAGGGATGGCTCCACTGTGGGTCTCAAGCCACTTCCGAAGGTGGACCTGGTGATTTGGAACCTGTAGCTCCAACCATAGCTAGGCACAGGGATCCTCCAAACACGGGTCATGTTAAATGGTCTTAATAGTGGCCTTAACACAAGGCTTTTGGAAATGGTGGGTGTGCTGCGGGCGTTAGTATGTGCATGGAGAATATCACGAAGACATGAGCAGGCAAAGACCTGCCAGTGTTGTATTGCTTTTGGGTGATATTATACCCCTGGTGCTTAATTTCTCCTTTCCTTCCTTTCTTTCTCCTGTTCTGCAGATTCTCAAGTACTTCAGGAGCCGGGGGATCGTTCACACTGGTGCGTGGTAGCATACTGGGAAGAGAAGACACGTGTGGGTCGGCTGTACTCTGTCCAAGAGCCCTCCCTGGATATCTTCTATGATCTACCTCAGGGGAATGGTTTCTGCCTCGGACAGCTCAACTCTGACAACAAAAGCCAGCTGGTTCAGAAGGTCCGCAGCAAGATCGGCTATGGCATCCAGCTCACCAAGGAAGTGGACGGCGTGTGGGTATACAACCGCAGCAGTTACCCCATCTTCATCAAGTCGGCCACACTGGACAACCCTGACTCCAGGACGTTGCTGGTTCACAAAGTGTTCCCGGGATTTTCCATCAAGGCTTTTGACTACGAGAAGGCGTACACCCTGCAGAGACCCAATGACCACGAGTTCACGCAGCAGCCATGGACTGGATTTACCGTTCAGATCAGCTTTGTGAAAGGCTGGGGCCAGTGCTACACTAGACAGTTCATCAGCAGTTGCCCATGCTGGTTGGAGGTTATCTTTAATAACCGGTGACTCGAGACAAAGTGGGCTTATGACATCTATTCTACTTTGCTGCTATCGTTTCCTTCTGAGTGCTTGCTTTTCATGCGAACTCTTTGTGTTTCGTTTTGTTTGTTACCCTTCCTGCCCGTGTTGAGAAATAGCTTCTGAAAAGACTTCTTTTTTTTTTTTGGTTGTTTTTTTTTTTGTTTTTGTTTTTTTTTTTTTTGTTTTTGTTTTTGGTTTTTTTTTTTTTTTTTTTTGCCTTGGGTATTTTGATAAATATATCTATTTTTTAAAAGTGTGAATGACCAATACTCAGAAGGGCGAGAGAAGGGTTCTTGGGGATAGATTGCATACGGTAATTATTTCACGCCTCTGAAAGGGTTACCTATGTGATCAACAGATTTGGAAGCCACTTCCTATATGTTACAGCTCCTTCTCTTGGATAAAACAACAAGATACCTGTACTTCTTATGCACCACCTTCCCCTTGCCGCCGCCAGCCCTGGTGATGGTGATTCAGAGACCCCTTCCCCAGTGGTGCTAACCTGATGTTGCCACCGAAGGATGGTGCAAAACCTTCCAAAACCAGGTCTTTACCCAATCTTTTGATTTTTTATTGTATTGTAGCTGGGTTCACGTCTTGTCACTGTGTTCATCTTTCCACTGCTTTGTTTTTTTTAACTTATGGTCATGCATTGATGAAAGGGGAGAAGACGAGAGCGGAGAAACTTTGTGCATGACCCATGCTTTATAATTTGAACTGAGATGTGAAGAGACCGAAGTTTAAACCTAAAATAAACAACTCCTGAACCAACAAAACAAATGAAAAACAAATGAGAAAAAAAAAACAAGAAAAGGTGTCCACAATAGTTGGTGTGTTGTAACCAGCCTAGATCAGGTTATCCCGGTACCATCCAATCTGGAAATAAAGTTGTGCTTTCATTTCTTGAATTCATACACGAGTATGATACTTTTACACTGTTCTTGGCTCAATGAGCATGTTTAGACCATAACATAAGCTATTTTTCTAAATAAAAAGGTTTAAATGAATAAAAGAGCATTCTCATTGGCATTTTGGCATTACAGTGCTTTGAAATTAAAACACAGGTTAAAAAAAAAAAAAAAGACTCCTTAAAAACCCCCTGAGATTTATTAAAGAAAAAAAAAATTGTATTTTATGTTATATAAATATATTATTACCTGTAAATATAAAGACGTTTTATAAGCATCGTTATTTATGTATTGTGCAATGTGTATAAACGAGAAAAAGTAAGAAAGATGCACTTTGCTTTAATATAAATGCAAATAACATGCCAAATTAAAAAAAAAAAAAAGAACACGAGATAGATTGGTGATCTTTTCTATGGGTGTTGTCATCCAGATGAATGTTTTTTTCTAAAGGAGTTTATGTTCCATTAAGAAATAAAGATGTACACTTCATCCCTTGCTGTGCCGAGTGGATTCTTTAGTGACAGACTGGGATGAGCTCTAAGGCAGAAGCTCTTCCCTGTGAGGGTGCTGAGGCGCACAGAGAAGCTGTGGTTGGGTGTTGGAGCTGGGTAAGCTCTGAGGTCCCTTCCACCACAAACCATTCCATGATGCTATGATTCCGAGTTCTGCATGGGGTCCGTGGTGGAGGCACCCACCCCAGCCCTGTGTGGGACCACTCTGCTGTGGGCAGTACCTAGATTGGGTCAGTCCAGAGCTCTGGGCTCTGCTGGGCTGGTTCAGTGCATGTGGCTCTGTGCTCGCTGGTGGCACCCATCAGCCCAGGTCTGGAGGGGCTGGCTGGGGGTGCCTGTCTCGCTGTCCAGAACTTCCTGGTATTTTCTGTTATTATCCCTGGTTTTCATAATTTGAACTTAAAAGGGCCCCCGTGCTAAGGACCCAGCTCCCATCTGACACTGTCCCAGTCCCTGAAATACCATGGGAAGCCAAACTTCTGTGCTGGACATGGGTGTCACCAGGCAAGGAGGAAAATCGGGGGAGCTGGTTCTTGCCTCTTGTGGGGAGGGACTTTGAGTGGAAACCACCAGAGTCCCGGGCTCTGCAGGGTTTGGGGAAGTCAAAGGTCCAGATGGGTTTGTAAGCTCCCTGGCAATGTGACCAGCCTCTGCTGTCCTTCATGTGGTCGATGGCCATAGCAGTAGGTCAGGCTTTGTGCCTGTCTGGACCAGGTTCACTCAGTACTGTGCCTTTCTGTTCACCAGAGACATGCCCAACCCAGGGGATTCATTGGGGTACAGTATTTGGTTTGTTCTGAGTGTCCTGTGCTTTCATTTGGGTTCATGTCACTTAGGCCCATGAACCAGCTTCAAAATGGCTTTTGATCGAGTACAAGGTTTGCATGGGAATTTCCAGTACCCTGTCTCTCATCCTTCAGGTGGGATTCAGCAATGAAGGCTGAGAGCCTGATGGATGCACCCACTGTCTTGCTTGGTAAACACTAAGGGATAATTGAAAGGGCAGATGTTGGGGTCAGTACCGCCTACACTACAGTTTAGCTCATTTCCATTCTGCACCAGCAAGACTTGAAATACCCAATAATCACATCATCCCTTCGAGGTTCAGCAGCCAGGCTGGCAGTGATGGCTTGTATCAGAAACACAAAGAACAGCATTCCCACCCTTGTCCTTAACACCCACTCAGGCAATGAACCATCAAAGGTTCATTAAAGGCCAAGGGGAATGGCTTTAACCTCCCCGAGGGGAGACTGAGATGAGCTCTTAGGCAGAAGCTCTTTGCTGTGAGGGTGCTGAGGTGCTGGCACAGGGTGCCCAGAGAAGCTGTGGCTGCCCCATCCCTGGCAGTGTTCAAGGCCAGGTTGGACACAGGGGCTTGGAGCAAGCTGCTCTAGTGGAAGGGGTCCCTGCCCGTGGCAGGGGTTGGAGCTGGATGAGCTTTAAGGTCCCTTCCAACACAAACCAGCCTGGGATTGCGTGATAATGCAAAGAAGAGAAATGACCCAGCAAAGGCCAGAGGCTGGCTGTGGAGGTGTCCCCATTATGGGCACAGTGCTGGTGAGCTGCTCTATCACCTGCAAGATGCAGAGAGGGTCTGCTGGGTCTGGAGCATCTTCCAAAGCCCCCATTCTACACCTTGTCCTATGTGAGTCGTCACGGCCATGGATGCAGACATTGTGCACTGGCTGGACCTTTGGCTGAACATGGCTTTCCAGATCAAATGTTACAGTGGTTGTCTGGAAAATGAGCTCAAACACCTCACGGAACACTTTATTTTATGGGATCTTTACTTACATTCATCTGTCAAAATAAAAGACCATGCAACGCTGTTCTCAGTGAGAAAGCTGGGAAATAATCAGCAAAAACTATGGCTGTTCCATACTACAACAGCTTTAGTTAAAATGTTCCAGTCTTCACCTCCTGCTGAGCTAATCTTAGCCCTCATTCAGTGCAAGAAAAGAAAGAGGAACGCAACAGAAGGACGCTGAGCACCAGCTCATCTGTGTCCCCATTCACCCAGAGCTTGTTCAGCTCTAGGGCTGGTAGATGCACGGTAGATGGAAGTAGTCTGAAGCTTAAAATAGAGGTTTGAGTTTAAAGGGAGGAAGCATTTCCCCTTGGCTGGGGTTTGCCTGTGCTGTAAATCCATCTTTAGGCTCAGCAAAGCTGCAGCTGCATAAAGCAAAGTGCTGACCTGCTATAAACCTGGTCTGATGGAGTTGCACTGTCCACACCAAGGCTCGGTCTGGTTGTACCACGCTCAGGTCACACGAGTCCCAGGCTTTTAACACATGTGCTTGCACAAACCCCGAGTGCTGGAAGTAATTTGGGAGAAATGCAGTTATGTGGCTGCTCTTGATCTGGTCAAATTTGGATGATCCAGTAATGCCTGGATTAAGGAGCGGAACCCACAGCCCTGACCTGCCCTTGGATGGAGGAGCTGTGGGTGAAGCCAGAGCCGGCTCCTTCCCAAGTGGAAACACTGATGTCCAGCCTCCAGGTCAATCCTGACCAACAATGTGATGTCCTTCTTGCTCCATGCCCGCTGCACCCTCCAGCTGCGTGGGCATCCAACAGAGCAGTGGTGACCCTGGGACCTCACGTATCATCATGCTCTGTGTGGCTTTAGCAGTGGTTTCCACTCTTCCCTCCTTGGAAATCACCTTACAGAAATCTCATTCACTTAAGAGGCTCAGACATTAGCTGGTTGAGACAGTCTGAAGTCCTGATTTCCCAGTCTCCCTTCTCTCTTACTCATAAAAGGATCTCTTTGGGAATTCGGGATGTCTGAAATCAGCCTGTTCTAGTTAACTGTACCCTTGCTTTGGACCACCAGCATAACCAGTGCTAAATCTTCTAATGATATACTGCAATACAGTAAATCAGAGCATGGCTGGGTCTTTTTTTCCCCCTGATGTTGCTGAGTGGCAGTTCAGGAATGCAACAAAGATGGGCCAAATGATGTAATTTTTGCTGCTAAATATGCTCCAAGTGTCAACTGATGATAAAAGATAATGATTGATGTACTGCAAGAGAAGGAGGTAAAACTCTGCCATCTTGAGATCATGGTTTTCCACATGGGAAACCATTTGCTAATAGGTTTCCCCTGGGATCCTAGTGCACAGCCATGATCCCAGTCTCACTTAGGATATGGTCAGCATCTGATCTGCTCTCCATTGTCCCCAGGGCATCTATGGGCTCTCGCAGGTTGTTTGCAAGCCCATCAGGTGAATGGATGCCTCTGTCCATATAGCCCTCAGGACAATGTGGTGGTTGTGGTTTGGCAGCTCCAGACAACCCAGAGTAAGTCCTTGGAAAAGTATTTGCTTTGTGCTGGTTGTACTTTGCTCTGACTGTTTACTGGTGTAAAGTTGCCCCACTGAAGCTTAACTTAGTCTGCAGATGGTAACTCGGGTTTATGTATATATATGCATGTCCTGGTCTGCAAGGACTTCTGGAGGCAAAGTGGTGAAGAGCAGGGTTAAGATGGATTAAGATGGAGCCAGCATTTTCTTTGTGTTGTCTACACGTGTTTAAAAACACATCCTGGTTTACTGGGCACGTGGTGGGAGACAAGATGTCAAGGTGGATACATTGGTGACAGTTCGAGTGAGGAGAATGAATGCGTGGTGGGACAGCCAACTGGGAGACATGTTCACAGCAGGATGTGATGGATGGAGCTTCTCCTGTGCCATTTGTGTGTATGTCAGTATGGACTCACATGGGCTCTGAGCTGGCTTTTTGGGCCAGGCTTTAGAAAGAGAAACACACAGGCAGCCTGTGAGCAATCAGCAATAAGAAGTGTTGTGTTGGGGATGACAGCAAGGCCAGGCTTGGACCTGAGCCCTCAGCACGTGGCTGGAGACATCTATCCCCTGTGTCACCAGGCTATGACAGGAGAACATCCCTGCCCAGCCTTTGCACATGGGCACAGCAGAGCCAGAGGGACGTCCCTGGACACTCCCTGGACGCAAGCTTCTGGGTGTCTTAAAGATGAACTGAAACACAAACTGAAACACTTGAGAGGCTCAGGTAGCTCTTGTGATTAATGGGGAAGTCACTGCTTTGTCACGTTTACCAGCCAAGGTCCCTGTCATCAGCTTCAGTGGAAAAGCCTGGGACATTCCCTTTTCGTCATGCTGGCTGGACCAGCGTCCTAAGCTGTCAGATTACTGCCGGTGACGAACCTGAACATCCTCTTTGTTTTGTTTAAACAATCTGGTTTCCGAGAGCCAAGAGGCTCCAATGCTCACACGTCCACCTGGCTGTCAACTGCACAACAAGTAACTCCTGAACGTTGCGACAATGTCAACCAGATCTGAAAGGTGATGGAAATCTGAGGGTGGATTCAGCTGCTGCTTGCAGAAACGAGAAAGGTTGGGTGGAAGAAGTCCTGTGCTGGGGCAGAGGTTGGTTGAGCTGTCATACCATTATTTGTCCTCCTCGAAGGACCCTGGCGTAAGAGCAAAGATGTGTTTTGCTGTCCAGGCTGGAGCAATGGTCCTTTGGTGGCCACATCTTGAGATGCTCATTAGCTCAGTGAGCAAGGAAAAGCAGGACTGAGAGGAGCAGGACTCAGCTTCAGTGGTTAAGACACCTTGTGCAGAGGGAGATTGATGTCCCCATCCCAGCCTTGGCATGTGCCTGTTGTCATATGCGACAGTGAGATATTAATTGCAGAGGATGGGAAGCCCGTGTGTTCTCTCTGTAAATGCACACCCAACTGAGATGAACCAAGAGGGGGGTTCTCCTTACACCACCCACCCAACCACCCACAGCTCATTCTGCAGGCACCACTGCGAGGTGGAAGCTCTGAGCTCCTTCAGACAGGAGGCATTCAGTCCCTTCCAGCCCGATGTTGTGGGCAGATGCTCAAACTTGTTGGCTCCATCACTCGCAGTCTTGCATCTCTGCTGGGTTAAGGACTGAAGGAAGAGAGTTTGAGGCCTGCTGGATGTTAGAGCAGCTCTGAGAGCGAAATTTGGCAGGTTTCATTAGCTTTCAGGGGTGGTGAAGTGTTCACAGACTTTCTTTGTATCAGGCAGGAACAAAGCAGTGTAAGTCAGACAAGGGTATGGGTGCTGTTGGTTACCAGGGTTACAACATGCATGGGAAAAAGGAAAAAAATCATCTATATATTGCAAGGAACTAACTAATAATGTCGTTGTAGTGGTGATACCTGGGACTGGCATTACCATGGATGTATTTATACCCTCTGTCCTGTAGAAAATGTATAAGTTGTTTCTAGGCAGGTATGTACCTTGAGCTAGAGCTGGGCCACCAGAGACCTCTGTGGGGCTGTCGTGTGAGAGCAGAGGGAGTCCCCTGTTATCCTTTACAGCTGCCCAGATGAGAATGCCAACCTGAATATGCTTAAAATTAGTTTAAAATCAGGTTCTAACCCCAAAGGTATCATCTTTTGCACAGGGCAACCTGCAAATAAATGAGTAGGACAGCTTGGGGTTCCACCACTCAGCCAGTGGAGGGACATAATTGGCACCCAGTATCACACCTCCTGAAGCTCGTTAGCTCAGTTTAGAGCTAACAGGTCAGAGAACACGTTTTGCATCCCATCAGCAAGGCAAGCCAAGGCTGGGAGCTTGCAAGAGGAGGTAAGCAGAAAAGAAAGCTGTTGTAGAAGGGGTGCCATGAAAGAAAGCAGAAATGGGGTGTCAAGGCGTCTGATAGCACCTGGTGGAGGTGAAAGAACGGCACCTCCTGATCTTGATGGAGCTGGGACGATGGTGGGATCCCCCATAGCATTGGGTGGGCAGGCTGCTCACTGAGGTGGCCATGGGGGATCACCGGCCAAGGGGGAACGTTGGTGCCAACAACACAAACCCCATGGAGATGCCCCCACATCCCAAACCGCCCCACTGGAAGCTGCATTTATTCCTTTCCCTGGAAGCCCAGGCCCTGCGGTTTGGGTTTTCCAGCCCGGCACGCCGTGGGGAAGCTGGGATGCATTTCATGGTTGGGGAATTCTCTGGTTTTAATAACCGATCAAGAGCGAGCAGTGGGACAGAAAGGGCTCGTGCAGCGACGCGGTGCTTGCGGGTTCCCCGGCTGAACCTCTTCCAATGGGGAGATGAAGCCGAGCAGGGCTGGAGGCAGGGCATTGCCTCCGCAGAACGGGCCATTAAGGGCTTAGTGCCTCCACAGCCAGGCAAAGGGGATTGCTTTCATCTTCCTGCCTTGCAACATCTGGAGCCTGGACTCGTAAAACTTTCATTGTTGCTTTAACCCTTCAGGGCCTTTTTGTTTTTAAGGGTTTTTCTGGGACGCGAGGCTGCAGTCGGTGGAGCACTGAGCCCGTGCGGCAGCATCGCTGGTTGGAAATGCTGCCAGCTCCGTCTGCTGCCCGTGGAGAGAGGGACAAGGGGGCCTCAACCCGCAGGTGGGATCATCCCCTGAAGGACTCTGGCCTGAGAGGGGCTGGTGGCTGGTGTCACCATCACCGGTGTTTCAGTGGGCATCCTAAAAGAGCAGCCCTGAGGAGAAGGACTTGGGGTGCTGGGTGAGGAGAAGCTCCCCATGACCCGGCTTCAGTGAGCGCCTGAGCCCAGAACCCCCCCGTGTGCTGGGCTGCACCCCCAGAGCGTGAGCAGCAGCTCAGGGAGGGGATCCTGCCCCTCTGCTGGGCTCTGGGGAGACCCCCCTGCAGCCCTGATCCAGCTCTGGGGCAGCAGCACAAGAGGGACGTGGAGCTGTTGGAGCGAGGCCAGAGGAGGCCATGGAGATGCTGCGAGGGCTGGAGCAGCTCTGCTCTGGAGCCAGGCTGAGAGAGCTGGGCTGGGGCAGCCTGGAGAAGAGAAGGCTCCTGAAGGGGAGACCTGAGAGCAGCTCCAGTGCCTGAAGGGGCTGCAGGAAAGCTGGAGAGGGGCTTGGGACAAGGGATGTAGGGACAGGCCAAGGGGAATGGCTTTAACCTGCCCGAGGGGAGACTGAGATGAGCTCTTAGGCAGAAGCTCTTCCCTGTGAGGGTGCTGAGGCGCTGGCACAGGGTGCCCAGAGAAGCTGTGGCTGCCCCATCCCTGGCAGTGTTCAAGGGCAGGTTGGACACAGGGGCTTGGAGCAAGCTGCTCTAGTGGAAGGGGTCCCTGCCTGTGGCAGGGGTTGGATCTGGATGAGCTTTAAGCTTCCTTCCAACACAAACCAGTCTGGGATTCCATAAAACCAACATTTCTTGGGACTTTCAAGGTCTTTCCAGGGATGCATCGCTGCTCGTGGCAGCGCGGCTCTGAGGTCGGGTTGATTTTTCAGCACAAGTCAGCCCTGATGCTCCTCATCCAAAGCCTTTCAACTTGTGGAGGTCACGCTGAGTTCAGGAAGCAAATTTCTCACCTGAGGCATATTTTTTGTTGCAGGAAAGCAGATCTCCAGATAGGGACCTGCTTTGTTACAGGAAACCGATCTCCAGATACAGACCTGCTCGTCGCTGGGGAAACTCCAGGATGATGGAGATGGGGTGATTCTGGTGTTTAGAGCTCAGAAGCTTCAAACACGTTCACCTCCTTCCAGTGGAAACCAATAAAACAACCTCAGCTGAAGCAATAAGGGTCACAGGATCATGATAAGGCAGAATTCAAGGAATGCCTAAAACGGGCCTGAAAACGGAGGTGGTCGATACGAAGAGCAGGAAACCACAGCAGATCTTGGTCAGATGTTTCTGCCCCAAAGTTCTCACCCATGGGCTCTCCTTGGTGGCTTCTGGGTGCCTACCACAGGCTCACAAGCACCTGAGAGCCTCAGGAGCCGTGTGGGCATGAATAGCTGAGAGCACACAGAGTTCTCCACTCCTCCAACTGCAGGAGAAAGGGTAAAAGTGCAGGCTCAGGGGCTGGATGGGTGAGGGAAGGAGAGGACTGTTAGGAGCTATGCTGACTTGAAGAGGATGTAGGTGATTTCCTCTTACTGAAATGGTTGGGTTGGCAGAGCTTGGCTGGGCTCAGGGATTCCCCATGGGAGTAGCTGGGGGACATCCCCAGGCTTCACAAGCCCAGGGCTATGTAAAATCTCCTCAGTCAGACACTGAAACCTGCTAACCTGAATGGTGTGAGGTATTTATCTTGTCCAAGTGAGCTGCACTGGGCTGAGTGATGGAGAAGGAGGAAGAATGGGAGACCTTACACAGAGACACACTGGGTATGGATATACCCTTCCCTATCCATCATCTCCTGAAGCAACAAACTCCTGCCCCTCTGTGGTTTTGCTTTAAGTGGTTGTATCTCAGGGTCTGCCCCAGATCCCTAAAAGCTGGACTTTTAAGCCTGGCTTTTGGTATCTGGACTATGAGTGTGATCTCTCCTTCACATGCCACAGTTACCCACTGGTCCATGGTAGCCTTGCTCTGCCAGTTCCTCCCACTGCTGCAGCCTTTCTGAAGCATCCTTAACCTTGTCACATAGCAGAAACTCTCTGAACAAGCTCGGGCAAGCTGCTCCTGCCTCAGTTTCCCCTTCATCCCGGTTACCTGTCCCTGTTCCTTTGACAGCATCCGGGATAACTTCCCTCCACCACCAGAAGCTGCTTATTTTAGAGCCTGGTGATGGCATCACCCCACCCTTATACACCCATTCCCCAATGGAGTGCTGCAGATGGAAGCTGCATGGCTTCCCGAAGGAGAACACGGGAAGGGAAGGTTGCAACAGGTACATTTGTGCTGCCGCCGCTGCTGGTGTTTGCAGAACCTCCACGCCAGGAGACATCAAAGAGGGGATGGCACCCTGGGCTTGCAGGCAGCGGGGAGGTGAAATGCCCTTCGAGTTCAGGCAGGCCCTGCAGTTTGCTAAAAAAACCCACTTCTTATTAATCTGTGATTGAAACTGTAATTATGTCATCGCTCTGAACAGCCTCATCGACAAGTTCGGGCATGGGGAGAGCCTGAACCACTGAGGCTTGGTGTGCTGCTTGCTGTGCACAGCCCAGCCTGGCCCTCTGCCCTGTGCTTGCTGTCAGGGTTATTCAGGCTGGCAAACCCCACTGTGGTCCATGGTGCCCTTTCCAGTGGTGCTTGGTGTCAAAGATGCTCATGGGAGGTGTGATGGACTCATGCAGTGTGTGGTCACTGTCCCCCCTCCACAACACTGATGTCCTAAGTGTCCCCACCTTCATGGGTGCCCAGCTACCACCACCAGACCATCACTGAGGTTGGCTTCCTCTGTTTCATGCCGGAATTGGACTCCCTTTGCAAACGCAGAACCCAACTGCTTCTGCAGAGTGCTTAAACCAGACAGAAGACACTCAACACAGCCAGCACCTTAACTGAGGGGTTCTGTGTCCCAAAAGGGTCTTGTTTTCTGATACTGCTGATCTTCAACCTCCTTAAATGCCACCTCGGGTGGCTGATGCTGCACCCACAATGGGCACTGGCACACATGGGGAATCTCCCATCCTGGGGATGCTCAGCCCTTCCTCCCCCTGGGGCTGTGTGACCCAGCAATCCCCCAGAACCACATCTCTGAGCCTTTCTGTCCCCAGGAGCTCCCAGCACTTCATCTGCCCTCATCCCCCAGGGATCCAACCCTGCTCCCCCAGCCCCACACTTGCTTCTGCTCTGAAAATGCTGGTTTCAGCTTTCATTGCTCTCAGATGTTTTTTGGACCTTATTAAGTAACATTGCAAACGCTGATGTTAATTAAAATTCCTCTTAACCGCTCGCTGCTCGCCCTTGTCTTGTAACCCCTCCTTAAAACCTCATTAATTTTTGGGACCTTCCCAAGCCGAGGCTCTCCAGACCCAGCTTTATTTGGTGTGTTTCTCCATGCCACATTGCCTCCGCCATTAAAAACCTCCGAGATGTAAAGCGTTGTCTGCTTTCTCTTCATCACCATCTTACTATCATTTGTCTGTCCTTGGAGCTTAGGCCTGAGGAACATCAAAAGGATTTATTGTGCTTAAGCTGGTCTTTCATCTGTGCCAGGAACACAAGGGCCGGCACTATCAACGGATACATGACATCTCATGGAAACAAGTCTTTGTCTCCCACCTTCAGGGTTGGTACAGGGGACATCTCTTTGAAAGATGACATGTTAGGAACCGAGATCCCATCTCTTCATGGTTGGACCTGAATATCTGTAATGATGTCTACTAAATCTCTAGGGTTTGCCGTTAATAATGTCTGATCTACAGTTTTGTTGGCATCCTATGCGTCCTTTGGAGATTTGTTAGGAGATGTCTTCCCTGAAGACCAGGGAGAAAAACACTCAAGTGAGAAAAATCCTTCAATTTCAAAATGCACCCAACCAAGGAAGAAAAATGAACTGAATAATAGAAAATGGGGCTGGAAAAGAGCACAGGAAAACAGCTAACCTACCACTCAAACCAAGGGCAATTCAGGTGTCCTTAAATCACTTTTGATCCGTGTTTTTCCAGCCTGTCCTTACAAACCTTAAATGCAGCTCCACTGTTTTTTTTTCAGGCAGTTTTTCCAGGCCTTAATTGTCCCCTCTGTAGGCAAACTGCCCTCTGTTACCCAGGCTGCATCTTCCTTCCTGCAGGTTAAGCCCATGACTTCTTAGCCCTTCCTCTGCTATTATGAAGAGTTTATTTCCTTTCTCTCAGCAGCTATATTTTACGATTTACTATGTCCCCTTGCTGTTTTTCTTCTCTAAACTAAACAACCTCAGGTCCTTCAAGCTTCCTTTTTGGGATATCTTTCAATTTTCTAAGCATTTTACATGCTCTCCTTCAGACTCTCTCTATTCACCACCTTTATTACTAAAGCATTATCTAGCATTCATTAAACATTACTTATTCAGGTAAATGCTATTTATTACAGCATCTTTATTCTTCTCGTTATTATAGAGAAATTGTATAATAGCTGCTGTCCAGCCATCTGCCAGCTCTTTATTGATTCACAGAGGTGAGGGATGTGTGTGTTAGGAGCATTTATTCTCTGCACCAAATTGCAGTAAGACCATAGGGAGGTTGGGGAGGGGGGTTAATGAGAACCAGCTCAGTGGTTCCAACTTCCCAACCATCACTTGTATGTGCTTCAGGATCCCGTTTCCAAAGAGGTGTGAAACACACGACAGAAATTTGTGGTTCCTCTGTGGTCTACACGGTTTTGGGGAACCCCTGGATGGGCCCAGTCTTAACGTGCAGGGTCCCATGGAAAATCAAGGCGAAGTCCCTTTGTGCTGGGCATGGAGTAGCACAGCAGCCCAATGTTATATGAAAGCAAGGACAAAACCATCTTTAATCCATTTTCAAACAATGATTTTCTCTACAAAGACATTTTGATAAGAAAATATATTTTGTCTTATTGCAATTAGCTTCGAGTGTACAGTTGCCTCCAATGAAGATAAAGACCCTGAGATGAGAGGAACGGCATCAAAGGTGAGATAAGCAACAGCCACCAGTGCACAGCGGGTTTCTCCTTCAGACAGCGGACATCAGACCCCCTGCTAGAATAAAAAACATCCAGCCCTACCCAGACACACAGAGATAGATAGAAATATTTTTCCAATTGAAGACCTGGCCCAGGATCAGTTAAGATAAAGCAGCAAACCTTGTGTGTGCGCTTCGTGTCTGCTAAGGATATTTTGAATGCAATGTTATGGTAGAGGTGTCTGGACACATTGCAGAGATATTGGGCAAAAAGCTCCATTTACTCCCCTGCACATATTAATTCGGGCCGTTTGAGACTAAAATACCTCTAACGGATTCTTCCCATAAAGAAACCTGGAGAGGGGCTTTGGGCAAGGGCCTGCAGGGACAGGCCAAGGGGAATGGCTTTAACCTGCCAGAGGGGAGACTGAGATGAGCTCTTAGGCAGAAGCTCTTCCCTGTGAGGGTGCTGAGGCGCTGACACAGGGTGCCCAGAGAAGCTTTAAGGTCCCTCCAACCCAACCTGTTCTAGGAGTCCATGATTCAGTAGCATTTAGTGGTGTCAGCTCCACCAAGGGTGATGAACCTGAATCCGCCTGAGGCTCAGTTTCAAACCCACCATCGGTTAAAGAAGTGGGAGGAGATGAGATGCCCGTGGAGCGAGTGGACATCGTCCTGGAGTTTTGAGGCACCTCCACTGATGATGGGCAATGAACCGTCCCCACAGCCCCCCTTCTGGATCAAGCGTGCTGGATCTGGGAAGGGGTAGCTCCCAGAGCAGTTTGTACATCTGAGATGTTCAGTTGTGTCCATTACCTGAGAGGGAGAAAATGCCCTGGCATTAGGGAAACGGAGGGGGAATGTGGGGAGCAGAGGGCCAGGAAGGAGGTGTGAATTTTCCTGTGGGATCCTGGAGGCTTTTCCCCTCCTTGCTTCACCTTCCTCCTCTTTGTTTTCCCTCTTTCTCCTTCCCTCAGGCCAGGACAAGTTCTTTTATAAGTTCCAGGTCCCTTTGTGAAGTGACCCTTAGTCCAGGTCCTTTCAGGTGAGCAAAGCCCCTGCCAGCCACTGCTGATTAATCATTACTCTCGTCCTCCTGCTTCTCAACCTTGGTAAACTGCTCTCTGGTGGGTTTTTTTTTTGTTGCTCACAAATGGACAACAGTCAAAATAAAACTTAAAAAAACCACATTTCCTACCAAAACCTGCAGTTTGGAAACAATAAACCCTTTTGGAAAGGGTCCATGGATAGAGGGGTATCCCCCTTCAGAGGCGTAGGTTAATCTGCACCAGGGCAGCAGTACCTGGAAACACAATTTCGTGGTGACATTGGTGGCCTGGCAAAGGGACATGGCAGAGGCTGGCTGTTACAACACCGAGCACTACAGCCCTCGGCATGATTTCCATTGGCACCTGCACTTGGAAGCCAAGAGGGGGACCTTTGCTCAGCTTCCTATTAACCATTTAGCTTTAGTTAAAGGCATTCACCAGTCAGCTGTCACTGGCTAAAGGAATGATCCCTAACCATCATGTCCACCTACTGTTTTTGTCACTGATCCGTCCATTTTGGACTGCAGAGGAAGGGAGGAGATGGGTGCAAAGGGGAAACAGGTGTGAGGTTGTGCTGGAGCTTTTGGGGATGAAAACCCTTATACTGCAGCATGCACAGGGATGAAGGACTGATCAATGCCAAAACCCCCATAGCCCAGCTGAACTTGAACCCTCTCCCTGTATGCGGCTGTGAATGGGCCCTTTTGGGTGTGCACAACCATGAAGGAGGGTGAATGCATCACCCCAGTCTGCCCCAAGTGCTGTGGTGCTGGTGCCACCCCTCTGTCCCAAAGGACATGGGGCAGCCCGTGCTGTGCCACGCTGCTGCAGGGCTGCAAGTACCACTCCAGCTGTGTCTCTGTGTCCTTCCCACGCTGACATCTGTCCCCTGTGAGTCAGGGGGACAGCAGCAGTGACCAGGCTGCCGTCCAGCCCTTATCTCCTTCCTCTTCCTTATCTCCTTCCAGTAGAAATTGGATTGGGAACGGGTGCCCCGGGAGCGATGCGGGGAGCTCGAAATGGAGCAGCCGATGGGGGTGGCTGATAACGGCGTTTCCTGGAGACGGAGCACTCGGGCAAGGGCTCGTAGGAAACAGCTCGAAAGGGCCGAGATGGGTGAGATTAAAGAACCCCTGTGCAGTGCTGGATTCCTCGTCTGCCAGCACCGAGATCCTGCCTGACACCTCGGGGGGGGGGGGGAAACAAACCTGCAAGGGACCCTGAGAACCTCCCCAGGGTGCCCAGAGAAGCTGTGGCTGCCCCATCCCTGGCAGTGTTCAAGGCCAGGTTGGACACAGGGGCTGGAGCCCTTACCCAAGGTGGTAAGGGGCAGTCATACCCCAGTGAGACCTCGGGCTGATGTGGGGTTGGGGTTTGCACACACACACAGGGGTGACAGTAAGGGACAGAGGCCACCGGTTGTCCTCTGGAGACCTCATGGTGCCCTGGGTGGAAAGCGCGATGGTGCCCTGCCGTCTGGGCTCCATTCCAGGCTCGTCATGGGACTCCCAGCAAATCCCCCGGGGCAATCCGATCTCCGGGGCGCTGGGCACCTATCCCTCCCTCCAGCACGCCGGGTTTTCCATGCTTTAAGGTGCCAAAGTCCATTGACAGTCCTGGTGTGACGGGCACACCCGAGGGCAGCCTGTGCCACCCTCCATAGGACAATGCAGGTCACCCAGCGGGGAGGAAAGGAAGCAAAGTGCGAGAGGGATGAAGCCACTTCACACCATTGTGTGAAACCTCGGAGAGAAGGCATCAATCACCCCTGTGACACATCCAAACACCCGAGGTTACACTGCTGCTCGTAGATGTTAGCCGGTTTTATTTCACCGAGCAGTCAGACTTGATGATGAAACTGTCTGAAGCTTCATGGAGACAAATGACACATGCTTCCCAGTAGTCCTTGAATGGCTATCAAATGTGTCATAGTTAGGAGCCAGCCTGGAGGGACTTTTTCTCCAGTAGATCCTATTCCAGGAAATGAGTCTGCCCTGCGCACTCCCTAAATCTGCCAGTGATATGGGAGGCTTCTTCGTTAAAACTAGAAGGTCAGTTTTGGTGAAGTTTCTGCTAACTCTTGAATAACTTAGGAGGTGAAATAACCATGTGGTAAAAGTCCCTGCTCTTGGAAAAGATGGTCGGCTGGTCGGGAAGCACAGCTCTCCCAGGAGTGATGCAGTGCCACTCCTCCTCTGCAGCTCTGCTGGGGTCTGATGTGAAACCTTCATAACCATGTCCTTGCGCTGCTGCTCATGGACCAGAGGGGACCATCCTCACCCTGAGCGAGGTGCACAGCCCTGTACGTGCTCTCTGCACCATCCACACACCTTTGCATGGAGGGCAGCAGCTTGCACAACCCATGGGGATGGGGTCAGGGACGTGGAGCACAGCACTGGCTCCCAGTCCCATGGCGTGTGTCCAGGCAAGCAAATTCATCTCCACTATGGGGTGGCCACTTGGAAACTGAGGGTGCTGAGGCGCTGGCACAGGGTGCCCAGAGAAGCTGTGGCTGCCCCATCCCTGGCAGTGCTCAAGGGCAGGTTGGACACAGGGGTTGGAGCAAGCTGCTCTAGTGGAAGGTGTCCCTGCCTGTGGCAGGGGTTGGGACTGGATGAGCTTTAAGGTCCCTTCCACACAAACCATTCAATGATTCTATGATTTGGGGTAGTGTCAGGTCCATATGAACCCCTTGGTGATGCTGGAAAGTTGCCTGAAAGCCAGACTAGCTGGCATGGGACAAAACTGTCCCAAAAAGCCCTCAAAGTGTAGGGAACTGTGATCCTTTTGCACAGTGTGGTACCCACCAAAACTGCTCCCATCCTGGGCTGGGCTGAGCCAGACCCAGGGCTGACCTACATGTGGCACAGGGAAAGCTTGGTCAGCCTGCACTACCCCAACCCCAAATACCTGACATAAAACAAGTGACTGAGGCTACCACATCAGCATCTCCAACAGGACATAACTGCAAGAAGAGCCTCTCCAAGCAGATGAGGCAGCCAAACCCCAGCAAAATCACAGACAGAGCAAAAAAAATCCAGTGCCTCCACTTTATGTCCCTCCCCATGAACTCTTTTAAACTTGGAAAAGCCAAACCAGGGCTGAGTTCAGCCTCAGTTCAAGTAATAGATAAAGTTCAACTTATTTCTAATTTTATCCCTAAATTTCCCACCAGAAAACAGGCTCCGGCACATGTGGATAATCCAGCTCTGACCCTCACCCCTCCATCAGCCCCCCTGGGTGTCCTCAAACCACCAGGTGGGATGAAGCACAGGGACACGTGTCCCAGCCATCCCATGAGAGCATCACCTGGATGCATGATCATGGTGCATCGCCATCCCATGGGGCTGGCCAGGTCTCCACATCACGGCTGCTCAGACTTGCCTATCCTGAGGGAGCTTCTGGGTATCCCTGTTTCATTGCTTCCCTTAGGATCCAGTGCCACAGGGGACAATTAAGTGGAGGAGAGGGTCATTAGGGGGGAACTGGGCTGCTCATAGGAAGGCAAGAGGAGCAGAGGGACACGAGGCTCCCTGCAGCCTCTTCCTCGTAGCATTTCCATGGGTGATGTTGGTGCACACGGATGGTGGCAACTGAAGGTGGGATTTTGGGATGTGAACGCAGGAAACCCCAGTCAAAGTCTGTGCAGCAGCACAAAACCCTTGTGCAAGGTGGTGGGATCTAAATGGGAACTCCAGGGAGCAGGATGGTTGCCTGTATCCAAAAAAGTGAGTGCAGATGGGGGCAGGCACAAGGAGAACTTGTTATCCCCATGGAGCAGACATCCATGGGCTGTGGAAAGGGAGAGGAGGTGGCCAAATGTGAGAGCATGGAGGTGGAGACGGGAAGGAGCCCTGTCTGCAAACACAAAGGAAGCAAAGGGACATTCAGGTTACAGAGACCAAATAGGGCAAAAAAATGGGTAAAATGGGCCAAAAATCAGAACCCAAGCGGCAGAGCTGGGCTATTTGGGCACTGGGAGAGCAGTGAGCCCCTGCAGCACTGCTTGTAAGTGCTCACAGAAGCAACAGAAGTGCAATTTTATAGGAAGAATACACACGAGGATGTGATGTAAAAACCACCTGCAGTCTCCACATGCAACACAATCCCTCTCCAAAACGCTTCATCACCCTCCCCAGAAAAAGACTGCTTTTACCTTTAGGAAACCATCCCAAACCCTTGTTTCCAAGCAGGCACGCTGCGTTTTTGTGCCTTAGAAGAAGAGCAGAGCAGGGCTGCAAACTGGGGCTTGGTTTCTCGCACGTGTTGTAAAACACAGCCCTAGGGACAGAAGTTACCTTCGCTGTAAAACAATCCATGACCTGGATTTCACAACCGCTGTCGTCTTTCTCTCCCCAGAGCAATATTTTACAGCGTTTGCCCTCAAACCAGTTTTTCACCAGATGATGTGTAATTGCCACCAGACAGGTTTCTGCTAACCCACCTCCTGGTGCAGTTTGTCCTCCCACCCTCATGCTGTTGTAGTCGCTGATTTATTGAATCTGGCCTCTTCCAGACTTGCTTTAAAAGGTGAATTTGAGCTGTTTTGGAGCTCAAAACTTAAAAATAACAAAAAAAAAGTTGCTTCAAATTTGATCTCTGAGCTCGAAGGTGCCCTTCTCACCCAATCTGCTGGCGGCACTAACTACTGAGAGAGTGAAAGGCCAAGGGAAATGGCTTTAACCTGCCCGAGGGGAGACTGAGATGAGCTCTTAGGCAGAAGCTCTTTGCTGTGAGGGTGCTGAGGCGCTGGCACAGGGTGCCCAGAGAAGCTGTGGCTGCCCCATCCCTGGCAGTGTTCAAGGCCAGGTTGGACACAGGGGTTTGGAGCAAGCTGCTCTAGTGGAAGGGGTCCCTGCCTGTGGCAGGGGGTTGGAACTGGATGGGCTTTAAGGTCATAGAATAGAGTAGAATAGAATCATACAATAGAATCATAGAACAGTTAGGGTTGGAAAGGACCTTAAGATCACCCAGTTCCAACCCCCCTGCCATGGGCAGGGACACCTCACACTAAACCATGTCACCCAAGGCTCTGTCCAACCTGGCCTTGAACACTGCCAGGGATGGAGCATTCACAACCTCCCTGGGCAACCCATTCCAGTGCCTCCCTCCCAGTAAAGAACTTCTTCCTTAGATCCAGTCTAAACTTCCCCTGTTTAAGTTTGAACCCGTTACCCCCTGTCCTATCACTACAGTCCCTAATGAAGAGTCCCTCCCCAGCATCCCTATAGCCCCCCTTCAGATACTGGAAGGCTGCTATGAGGTCTCCACGCAGCCTTCTCTTCTCCAGGCTGAACAGCCCCAACTCTCTCAGCCTGTCTTCATACCCTTAAACACAACCCATTAAACCCAAACCAGTCTGGGATTCTGTTATTCTATTATTCTATGATTCTATTGTTCTACGATTCTATGGTTCTATGTGGTGTCACGTCTCTCTCCATGGGGCTGATGGATGAGGAGAAATACCTGGAGGTATCTGAAGGACTAAGGGCTGGGCTGGAAGTTTCTGGGAGTGCCAAGCCCGAGCTAAGGTCCCTGATTGCCCGCTGGGGTTTGGAGAGGGGATGGTCAGTGAAGAGGATGATCATGCAAGGCTGCTGGAGGGGATGAACCTGAAGGACAGTGGCTCCATCCCACTGCTATGGGCCCTTCTTCAAGGTATTAAAACACAAACTTTCCCTTGGTGTAAGTCGTGAGACCTGTCTGGGACATGCTTACCCGCAGTAAGGGGGATCTGTAGCTCTGGGGCATGGCTGGACAGCACAGTGGAGGATTTCTCCCTCCCTGTGGTGGTCCAAGTTACAAGAGAACCACTATGGTTCAGATGTTATCAAGGATGGGAGCAGTAAATGCCCATTGGGATTTCATTCAGGTTTCATGCCATGGACAAAGAGGTGCCAGTGACAGATACTTGGCTGTGGTTGACATGTGGGACCTGGGAAACCCTCATCTCAGGCAATGCCTGACCATGGCACATCACGTTGATGCTGCTCACATGTGCATGGCACCCTGGCTCTGGCTCCAGCCATAGGGGTTGTACGCCTGATGCTGGGGCATGCAGCTCTGCGCCCAGAAAGCCCAGGCTCCTGCAGACCTCACTATCATTATTTTAAAGGTAAGAGAGGGCTGCTTGTTCCCCATCTCCACTCACAGAACAACAATCAAAGGGAACTCCTATCTGCTGCAGGCATGAAGCAAGAGCTGATGGGATTTGTCTTTGGACCAGGAAGCCTGGGGATGACACTGGTACCTCCAAGCATCCCCCAGGTAAAACCCAGGGCTGCCTAAGGAAATGGTCCCTATAACCACCCATTTTGGCTTTGCACAGGTTCTAGATGCCCAGGAACCTCATGGGCTGCTTTCCACACCTCTCATGCATGTTCAGATGCTCACTGCAGCCCAGTTCCACAGCCAGCCACATCAGTTGCAAAGGCACTGATCTGCTCCAGGCCCTGGTTTCTTCTCACAGCTCCATCATCAGTGACTGCTGTGGGGTCACCAGCAGCATCAGCAAGGTCTGTGCAGCTCCCTCCCCATCTTGGCAGTGAATCTACACATTCATGCTATGTATTTGCACATCCGGGAATGACACATGGGGATGGATGTTAAATGCTGATGCATTTCCTCTGGAGGGGTTGGAAGAAGAGGTGCAGAGGTTGAAGAAGCCACAGCACCATGCAATGCAGAGTGGAAGCGACTGCTGATCTCATCAGGACTTTGCCACCTCCCAGCATCTCTTTAAGGAAACTTTTGATGGGAAAGCTCTATGGGAAGTTATTGAAAAGGTCTGTGCTAATAAAGTCCACTTTGTTTAAATGTTATTGCTACAGCAACATAACATACATTGAAACAAAATGCTTTGTTTGGTGAAAGACTCGGGAGTTTTAGGACAGAATGGTATTTTGAAATCTCGGCTTTTCTCTTGAGAGGGATGTTTGCATTTTTCCTCATTAACTCTGTGGCATGGCTATGACTGGTGGGAAATGGTTAGCCAGCATTGATCCAGCACGGCATGAGGCATCGGTTTAGCATTCAATCCACCAAGGCTTTGCTCTTTGCAACCACTAACCCCCCTTGAAGGCTGCAGCTCTGAGGGGAGCGATGCCATTTCATGGGGCAGAGGAACCTAAACCTCCCTAAGGAAGCTCCATTTCAGTGGCCTGCCCTGGGACCATCCATCCTTGAGACCCCATGCTCATCTCAACAACGAGGATAACCAGAGCAACATTCCAAGAGTCACAGGCACCCCTGGAAATCAAATCATTACATTACAGCACAAGGATGGGGTATGTTCTGCAGGAATCTGGATCTAGGAATTAATTCAGAGAAGTCCTGAGGAGGGGGACAGAAAAAGCCAGGCTCAGGGGTCACATTTATGTGGCCACATGAGACTTGTGTTTTATAATTAGAGATCATAATGTAGGATCCAAAAGGAAGAGTTCATATAATAGAGGGCTCAGGGGAAACCTTATCACTATGTTCCAGTATTTAAAGGGTAGCTACAATGGAGACTCCCTTTTACAAGGTCTCCCACGGAAAAGATGAGGGGGGGTGATGGGCACAAGTTACTCCTGGGGACATTCCAGCTGGACACAAGGGGAAAATTTTTCCCAATGAGAACAGCCAGCCATGGGAATCATGTCCTCAGGGAAGTGGTGGATTCCCCAAAGTTGGACAGTGTTATGACTGGGCTGGGGTATCTAGTGTAGGTCATGCTGTGCCTGGAAAGGTTGGACCAAATGATTCTTGAGGTCTCTTCCAACCTGGTACGACTCTGTGATTCTATACAGTTTTATAATGTGCATTATTGTTTTAATATTGTTGCTCGTTCTGCACCCCAAGCAATAATTACTTCAGCTACAGATCAGCTTGCAAAACACAGCAGCAACGCTGCTACATTAAGTGTGAAGGTGCTTTGTCACTTAGGATTTATCTGTTACCCACTTTGCCAACAGCACAAGCATTTAATAACTCCTTTTTAGTATTCTGTATTAGAAATGGAGCTGCTGGAAGAGGAGAACAGCCTCTACCTGCAGGTCTGCTGTGTTTTAGGAAGGCCAATGAAACTTTGATCCACGGAGTCCCTTTATTTGCTGTTGTCTGGGGTTTTGGCAGCCACGAGGAATGCTCCTGCATCTTGAAAGCTTCAGATCCGA
Organism: Pezoporus occidentalis; assembly: GCF_034315485.1. Lineage (NCBI taxonomy): Eukaryota > Metazoa > Chordata > Aves > Psittaciformes > Psittacidae > Pezoporus > Pezoporus occidentalis. Next base: position 395,205 of record NW_026913393.1, read on the forward strand.
GCAGTGCCCATCCATCTGCTCCAGAACCTTGTGTTCACTGCAGGCTGTTTTCTCATTTAACATCTCAGTGGTCCCAGGGAACGTCCCCACTCTTGGCTGCTCCAATCCCGACTCCACTGTTGGTAAGCTCTGTCTGAAGCTGGTCCAGATGCCTTGATGGAACAAAGCAAACTCCAGTTCCAACACACCCTGGAGCTGTAGGGCCTTGCTGGGGAGACTGATGGGGACATTTGGACATGGATCCTTGGAAAGGGTGGCTTTGGAGGAGATTTGGGTTGTTTCATCCCTCATTTACTAGCAGTGATTTGCCTCGCTTGCTGCAAAGCTTCCTCCCACCCACTTGATGCAGCAACAGGCATCATAGGAAGGACACAGGAGAGTCATTAGAGGTAACATGATAAACCCAGCTCCTACTGGGTCAGCTTTTCAGTGACAGATGGCATGGACCAGCTCATTGTTTTTCCCTGTGCTATCATCAAAATAACCCAAAGCAACATCTGGTGATTGCCCAAAGGACTGAACAGGGGGTTTACAGCCTATGCAAATATCCAGGAATGAGCCCGTGGTCCATCACAAGACAATCTGGGGAGGCAATGGGAAATCTGCCCTCCATCACTATAGGTTTTATGATCAGGTTGGACAAACTCCCTCAGGAATGGTGCTGGTGTGTTTGGTCCTGCTGTGGGGCAGAAGGATGGAGCAGATGGAGCCCCACATCACGACTAACACTGCCTGGTATATCATGCCATTGACCTTCTGTGTCAGCACTGAGATGAGGTGTGGGGACACTGCTGTCCTGTGTGTGAGACCCAGTCTGGGTGTGCTGCTCTAGGGACCTGCACCAGAAACAGGCTTTGGGGGGGCAAATAAAGCACAAGGAAGGGGTTGTGAAAAAGGGAAGCAAACATCATGGATCAGCTTGGCTCCACGAAGGACACAGGTCACCCTCCACCACCTGACCTTGGCTATGTCTAATTTACTGGTGTGGATGTTGCCTGTGATGGCTGAGACCTTAAGTGCAGGCAAAAGGGCAGAAAAACCCGAGCTCTTTGGGAAATTGAGTCAAACTCATAGAAAATGCTTTGCATGGACTGCAAGGTTAGTAAGTAGCTCCTAGGAGATGCAAGAGGAGATGATCCTGAAAGCCAGCAGCACAAGTCAGGAAGCACTGAACAAACCCAAGGCTCTCTCCCTAAGCAGATACGGGGTTGCCTGGATCACTGGGTCACTTGCACTGCCTCTCACTGATTTCCTCATGGGCTCATAGTGATGAGCGGAGCCCCACACCTTCCACCACCTCCTGTTAGGGTTCACGCTGCAGGTTGACCGCGCTGCAGCAGGGTCCCAGCACACACACACGGTCACATACAGCATTTCACAACAAAGTTTCTTCAAAAGCAGGAATCGTTTCGCCTCCAATCCGCTGGCCACAGCCCAGTTAACACAGGGGCACAACGCTCACCTCCCATGACCCGTGCGGCTTCCTGAGCCAATGCATGCATTCCAGTTAGCCAAAAATGAATTGGCTCAGCTTAGAGAAGGGTTTTCCAGAGCTGACTTCTATGAAAAACTGCTTTCCCAAACATATGTTGCAAAAGGTTGGATGCCCCATCCCTGGCAGTGCTCAAGGCCAGGTTGGACACAGGGGCTTGGAGCAAGCTGCTCTAGTGAAAGGGGTCCCTGCCCGTGGCTGGGGTTGGAGCTGGGTGAGCTTTAAGGTCCCTTCCAACCCAAACCAGCCTGGGGTTCTGTGACTGTGGTAGAAGCAGAAGTGGTTTGTGAGCCCTCGCTGCTGCTGTGTGCTGCAGCATTGGGTGAAGTGGATGTGGTAAATGTGGGGTTCCCCATCAGACCCCCAGGTCCAGCTGAGGTTGGACACAAATAGGTGGCTGGGCAATTCCCTTGGGACGGAGGCTGAGGAACACGTGGCCGTGGAGGCAGAGACAAGAGAGGGGCCTAATCCATCACCTAAGGACTTCTGAGCCCTTTGCACCTCTCCCATGGGCTTCATCCTCACTCCATAAGAAATGGGGAAAGGGATAAACCCAACCGGAGCCACACCACTGTGCAGGATCTGACCTGGCACCAGCAGAGAAGGATCAGTCCCTTTACCACATTTTCAATCAGACGGCGGGATGCTTTGTTAGGGATGTTTTCCCCCTCCATATCTTCCCTTTCTTCCATCATAAACAAAAGGAAGGTCTCTCCCAGACCAGCCCAAGCAATAGCGCGCACCCACAAAGAGATGAGAAGATGTCAAGCTTTAAACATTTATTACTTGATGATCCATTTTATAGCATACAGTGGGTCTGGATGTTCTATAAACAAAGACTGAATTGCCACAAAGAATTATTAGCTCCCTTGTTGTAACAGTCTCCAGAATCTGAAAACAACAACTTTGTGTTTTCTCTAGTATGAATACCTAGCCTTCATTCTCCCCAAAACTTGTTTTCATCTTTTTGTTTTCTTAAAAGCGCTCAGTTTAACAAATAGGATTAAATTAAAAATGTCGCTTTTTCAAATGCAAATAAATACATTTAAAAAATAATAATAATGAACTGCTAGCATTAACTCCGTGTTCTGCAGGGCACCGCAGCTCCCTTGGTTATCCACAGTGGACTTTGCAACCCTTAGTGTCGTTCCTCCTGAAAGAATACTGAAAGTGTCACTGGGACTGGCTAATAGCTAACACCAAGAAGAGCAAAATTAGTGTAAAGCCATAAAATACCTAGCGGAGAAATAAAGTAAAAGAAAATCATATTTCAGATTTTGGGAGGCTTCCAAGTGAGGGATGTTATAAAAATAAGCATGAAAATAAATCATAAGTTATTCTGACAAGTTTTCCTTCAAAGCCATCAATCATGACAAGAATAGATACTAATTAATCTCCATCAGGGGAAGAGAGGAACCAAGCGAATTGCCTAGTTTTCCTTTTTTTCCCCCCATTTTCATTTCACCTCCATAGACATGAGACTTCTCCAAGCAGGGGTGAAATCCCTCATGGGAGAGAACGGAGCAAGTCACTTTGTGGGTAGCAAAAAACCTTCAATTTGGAAATGATTTCACTGGGAATGAGGTGAATTGGATGCTGTGGAGTCTGGCAGGGAGCTGGCAAAGCTGCTCTGCATCCGAGGGGGACCAGCATGGTGGTGGTGCAGAGCATCGCTCCTCTGCAGATGCTTCAGACACTCACCTTTACACTAGCCCGAGGTTTGGCCACACACACATTTGGCCTGAGGAGTTTATTTTCCCCTTTGCTGATGTAGCCACATGGGGACAACACACTAAATCCCCACACGGACACTCCTATTGAGCAGTGAAGATCAAACCTGGCTAATTCAGGAAGCCATAGCCAGTGGCTTTGCACCTTCACAGTCTGGTCTACTGGAAGGTGTCCCTGCCAGTGGCAGGGGGTTAGAACCTTAAGGTCCCTTGCAACCCAAACCAGCCTGGGATTCAGTGAAACACGCTCTTTGGTGGCTGTTTCTGAAGAAAGCCAAAAAAGAGATGTAAATACTCGATGACATCACCAGGAATCCCAGTAACTTCCCAGTGCTGCTCCCCATCCTGCCCTATCAAATGAACTTGTGGCACCTCTTTTCCCAGCATGGTTCTATGGTTAATGATGCCACGTGCCTGCCAGCTCCCTGCTAATGGACTTCAGCAAGGTAACACTGGCAGCACATAATTCTGGGAAGAAAAACCCAACGTTCTGGTCAACATTTTGACTCTCACACATCAACAGAGTGACCGATGTACCAAAGCAGTTAATGGCTGCATGAATGTACGTTAATAGCAGAGATAAATGGCAAGACATTAAAAAACAACGCATTTCACATAGAAGTTCTTCAGTGGGAGAAACCCCAGTGTTGGAGGGGAAAGCCTTGGGCAAGCCTGGTTATTGGGGTTTGCAGGATTGAACCCCAATGGGAAAAGTGAATAAACCTTCACAGCTGGTAGGAGTAGGGTAATGCTTAAGCAGAAATACGGCCATGTGGCTTACACTTTGCGGCTGAACGCCTCCTGCTGCGCTGATGGGTGAAAATACAAGTTTTTCGAAGCAAAATCCCCAATTGTCCGGGAAAGGGATAAGTGGCAGAGGCCAGAGCAGTGACCTGGGTCACTGTAGGGAGGATCCCTGGCACCCCAACTCATCAGGCTGTCCCCTGGTTTAGGGACGTTCTGTTCTTTAAAAACAACAAGAAGACAGAAGTGGTTTTCAGGTCTTCTCCCAGAAGACCAATGCTGTGCCTGGGTGCGCTGCGATGGGTTTTATATCCCCTTCACATCTGCTCCCCGAGAAACCAAGGAGCAGGAAAAGCCAAAAGCAATGGGAGCAACCCTGAGCCTTATAATACTGATGGGCTTTGCTGCCTTAATCAGCTGCTCATTAACACTATCAAACCCCATTGCTAATAACAAAGTTGACCCAACGCGAGGCGCCATCACCACGTGAAGATCCCAGGCTTGAATCCACGAAGTAGAAATCAGTTTTTCCAGACAGTTCCAGGGCATTCCAGCAGTCATTTTGCTGCTTTCTGGGTAGACTGGAGAACTGAATCTGCTGTTTCCAGCTCGTTCCTCTTGCTGCATATACGGATTTGAAACCGCATCTGCAGACAAACAGATGAATATTCAAATACTATTGAACTACAGCAGCAGGTCTCTTGCCTCCTGCAATGTTTTGTCTGCTGGAAATTTCTGCCCTTTAAATGTTGCAGCGAAAGCTTCCTCCCCATCACAGACAGACCAACACATTCATAAGGCACCCGAGAACATACTGCACATCCAGAGAGGTCAGGGTGAAATCTCTCTTCTCTACAAGCCATCAGAAATTCAACATCTTGCTTGAAAAAAAGGGGTTTGAGCTGCTGAGTTCAGACCCAGGCTGCCTGGTCCAGGGTCCACGTGTGCTGGCGTGGTGGCGTATATTCTCTTCTTATTACCAAGAAAGGAAAGGAAAGGAAATAGTGAGAAGAAAACAGGATGGGCTGCCAACATCATGTCTTCTCCAGCTCCCATTCCACTGCGCAGATGGGATGGTGCAGCTCACATCCCCATTAGGCTTCACCAAAATAAGCACCTGAAGTGATTTGGTAAGTCAAAACATTACTAGACAAGCAAACAAGGAGACCACCAAGTCTTGTTCATGCTCTGGGGTGTGATGCAACTGTGTGGCATTCCTCCCTACCAGCCTCCTTGCCCTCAGGGCATTTCCACACCAAGGCAGCATCTCTCCATCACCCCCTGCAGCTGCCCTCTCTCTCAGGATGCTCCAGCATGGAGCAACGCAGGGATCTCAGAGCAAACTTTCTCTCTCCAAATACATCACCCAACCCTCAATGACATGGTGCTACTTACACTAAACACAGGACAGAGCCACTCCTGTACACCGCACACCTAGAAACACTGGATAGCAAATTCAGCTAGTTAGAAGCCAGCCTCAAAACCTCTATTTTTGGCTTTTCCTATGTTTTCCTTTTCCTTTTTCCCCCTCCTTTTTGCCATACGCTGCTTGTCTTCTCTATGCAGTCTCCAAAAGAACATCAAACCTTCATTTCTCCCTCGCCCTGTACATTATTAGGCCCGACTATAACAGGCCTGGATTTAAATGCATAATTACAACCATAACAGTAATTACAATAAAGCACTCCTTCAATGGAAACAAAAAAAGTTACTACAGAAAAAAAGAAGGGTTATAGTGGCTGAGGGATAATGGCGACTTGAGCAGCAAGAGCCGCGGAATCCCCTGTGTCCCAGAGCTCACAGCTCAAGGGACACGTTTCTCAATCCATCGAGGAGGTTACTGGCAAGATGACGGTGGGTACGTTACTTCTGATCCCTTTAAAACATTCCTTTTGCTTCAGCATCTTCAGGTAACCTGTCATTCAGCTCACAGGAAGGTGCTGCTTTTCCTCACCCCCGAGATGCTCGCAACTGTCCGTGCGACGATACAGTGAAATAAGAGGAAAATACAAACACTTGAGAGAAAAGAAAACCCAGTGCAAATGAGAAAGTCATCCCGCTCTCTGATCCGCTTTTGAAGGGGTGGCGAGTGGAGGGGACACACACAAACACACACAGAAAGTCAAAGACAAGAGAAGGGGGGGAGAGAAAACCTAACGCAAGCCCCACTCGACAAAAGCCATCAATTATGAGCGTCTGGTGCAGTGTGTGTCTGGCTTTGTCCTCCCGAGACATCTGCTGCCTGCTGTCTCCTGCCAGTTGGCGGGGCAAGGCAGGAGGACGGCGTGAAAACAATACTAGCCCCCACTTGGATTCATTTTTTTCCCTTCAAATTCTCTGTGTTCTTTCGAAAGCCAAACAATAACCCGGCGGGATGCGCTGCTGCTGCTTGAGCAATGAGTTCAGGAAAAGAAACCCCTAAAACAAAACCACGGCGGGGAAGAGGGGTGGCACTTGGCGACGCAGCCAAAAAAGAAACATGCTTCTCCCTCCCCACCCCACAAACATATTCTCGAGCATGCTGGGGTTTGGTCTGCTGGGGGATTTAAATCGGAAAAGCTCTTGACACATCCAGTCGAGGTGCACATCTTCTTCTCGTCCCTTCCCACCCCATCTTGCCCTCTCCCCTCAAGCCGTCAGTTTTTGGATGGTCTTGTTGTAGTACTGCGTGATGGTGGGAGTCAGCGGGTTCCAGTTGTTGGCGTGCAGCTCAATGACCTCCAGCAGCAGGGACCGTGTCAGCATGGACTCGGAGGGACACAGCATCTTGTCACGAGCTATCGCCAACAGCTCCGTCATCATCTCGGGCAGCTGCTCCTCCAGCAGACGGCCGCTGCTCTGCAGCTGTCAGGAGAAGAAGGGGTCAGCCATGGCGTAGTGATCCTTAGGGGTCCCTTCCACATTGAGATACTCTATGATTCTATCATATTAAAGCACCCCACCAGCTTCTACAGGCGCCCTCCATCCCTCCAGTTCTCCCCTGCTCGGTGTGGCAGGGCAAACAAGCAAGGTTAAAGGCATCATGGCTTTTGAAAACCAAAACCACCCGTCAGCAGGCTCCGAGAGCTGAACATGAAGGGTGAGGTTTTCAAAAGCATCCTTGCCAGGCTGCTGGAGGAGTGGATGGCTCAGCTCCCACTGACTTCAAAGGCAGCAACATGGGATTACCTTTGGAAAGAAAGAAATCCCACCTAAAAATCACGCTATTGTCAAAACAAAGTGCAGGCTGTGATGTGGTATTCCTGCCTTTTACCTGGCCCTTCATTTACACGCTGATTCACAGCTGTCAGTGACTCCCAGTCATTAATCGGAATAAGCAGAGCCCTCCTGTATGCATAACAAATCCTGCCCTGCGAGATCTGCATTTATACCTGTCATGCTGCTTCTCTGAGGGCTTTTTAAGACAATTACTCCTTGGAGAGCCTCTATAGGGCAGCACAAGTTCTAGGTGGTCCCACAGAGGAGAAGGTCCAAGGATGGTGTGGACAGCAATGAGTCCACCATCACGAAAAGCTTATGAGGTTTGTACGCATTGCTCCCCAAAGCCCTGACATTAAATAATCAAACTCTCCTCCTTGGTTGCCTGTTGCTTTGCTGAATTTCAACCATTCAGACTGCAATTTAACCACTCTTTGCTAGGAAAGCATCCATCCCCATGGACCAATCACTTCCCAAAAGTATAACTAATGAATCCCAGCTATATTTGTACCAGCATCTCTCTGCAGAGCTGCTGCTGAGCACAGCAAACCTCTCCATGTGACCAGGTTTTGCTCAAATACAAGTGTTTTTGTGCTTAAAAAAATAAACGGGGGGTGAGGTATGAAGGAATGAGGATGATGTAATTTTGTGATGAGACCCCAGCTACCAAACTTTTTTGCATCCATTTGCATGCATCAGAAGTCCAGTGACACAGCCTCAAGGGCCTTTCTTATCTCATGGTGATATCTCTTATCTGCTCTGATGAGACCCCCCTGCAGCCCTGATCCAGCTCTGGGGCAGCAGCACAAGAGGGACGTGGAGCTGTTGGAGCGAGGCCAGAGGAGGCCATGGAGATGCTGCGAGGGCTGAAGCAGCTCTGCTCTGGAGTCAGGCTGAGAGAGCTGGGCTGGGTCAGCCTGGAGAAGACTCCAGACAGACCTCATTGTGGCCTTTCAATACTTAAAAGGAGGCTTAGAAGAAAGATGGGGCAGAGTTTTTAGTAGGGTCTGTAGTGACAGGACAAAGGGTGATGGTTTTAAGCTAAACGAGGGGAGATTCAGATTAGGTAGCAGGAAGAAATGTTTTAACAATAAGGGCAGTGAGGCGCTGGCACAGGGTGCCCAGAGAAGCTGTGGCTGCCCCATCCCTGGCAGTGTTCAAAGCCAGGTTGGACACAGGGGCTTGGAGCAAGCTGCTCTAGTGGAAGGGGTCCCTGGGGTTGGAACTGGATGAGCTTTAAGGTCCCTTAAACACAAACCAGCCTGGGATTCTATAAGGCAAAGAGGCAACATGGGCTGTTTGGGTTTGGAAACGTGCTGCTTGGTATGTGTGTAGCCAAGGACAGAAGGGGCAAAGCAGTGAGGATCAGAGTTTGTAGTGCAGATGCTTGCCTACCTCCATGGAGCAGCAAAGCACAGCATCTTCCTTCACATCCTGAGACTGCAACAACTGCGAAAGAGAGGAGAAAGAGGTGGTGAGAAATGCATGACCTCCTGCTCCTTCTCCCTTATGACCTCCCTTCCATCTCTTCGTCCAGTTTGGCTTTTGCTATTTCCAGGAGGAAAGGACAGAAAATCAGAAAGAGGGGAGGAAAGATACTATCAACCCAATCAGATAAACAGTGACAAAATGCAGGGTGAAGGGTTATCACCTGAGTATCCACTGCTGAGAGTGGACAAGTGGGGCAGAATAGAGAGAATTTGGACGAACAACTTCCAAAATAAATTTTATTTAGGTTACACTGCTTTTTTTATCCCATGCAGGCAATGAGAAAATGCACTTGTTTCATACACAGTGACTAAATACAACCACCAGATGAGAACACTCGAGCTGCACAGCCCTGTTTGGAAGGGAAGGGCTCTGCCCAAAAGGCAGCCACCCACCACTGAACCTCTCCATTCCCTTAGGGACACTTCCAACAGCCACAAAATTACCTGATGGGAAAGCATGACATCCAATACACCGTAATTAATACGTCTCCTTCCAGACTGATTATATAGTGGTGCAAGTGCAATGGGTTGAGTGAAACTATGGTGTCTTAGGTGCACCAGCTCGAACCCTGCTCAGCCACCTATGAACTTTCCATTACAAACATCAGCTTGTATTCAAGCACCTTTTAGGAGAGACCCAAAATGTTGCTGTGCTTGGAAAGGCTGATGCGCACCCCTCTTTGTTCAGACTCAGGATATTCAGTGAGGGTCAATGGCTCTACCAGGCAATGGCAAAGTGCAGGAAACCAGCATGGCTGACCCCAGAAACATTGGAACCATGGTAAGGACCCATGAAACTGTGTCAAATGTACATGTTTTTCTCTTTGTTTTCAACTTTATGACTGTGTTGTTCACGCATGAAATTACGACTGCGAGGATTTTGCTAAAAACAAGAGAAACCACCGCTGTTCTGTTTTTCATGTAGACAAAATGCTGATATTCTCTATCAGCCAAGGAAGTGAGATGGAGCGTTATGAAAAACACTGTACCATGAGATGGCTGATAAAATTCCAAGCGCTGTCAACATCTGAAGCTACAGCCACGTCCATCCCATCACCTTGGGCTGAACAACCCCTGCTGGCCTTGAACTAACCCTTGGGTGCAGTGGAGAGCTGAATGCATGCGCTAAACGCAGAGAAAAAGGAGAAAAATTGTGAACGCTGGCTTCATCAGTATCTGAAATTCATCAGGGCAAAGCAAACTCTGGAAAAGTGGTTGAATTAATTAAAACCGCCCATATAAAAATCACTCAAATGCGCTCCACATCCTTCAGTTAAAATCACAATTCTGATTCTCAGCCTCATCTCCATTTGTTCATGTTTCGTTTCCTTTACAAATAAACACCTATTTGTTTACCAGCTCCATAACTGCTGGAAAACAGCAAGGGGAAAAAAGAGGTAATTCTAGGAATTATCTTTGATCTCAAAGTTTTGTCTTCACCCTCCTCTGTTTCCATCGGAAAGTGGTGTGTTTGCTTAGAAGATGATGTTTATACCACAGCGATGAACATGCACTCCATTGTTTTTTATCTCGCACTAGCCAAAGGTTCAGCCAGTGTTTTGAAGATGCAACAGCTCTGCCCCTCAGCCCCCTCCAATTTATCTTTCTGCTGAATTGTCTGGAAAATATTAGTTAAGCCCAAGGCACACGCTCTGAGATAAGTTCTCACAAAGATTCCTAGCAAAAAAAGGGTGAGATTATTTTAAACCCAACAAGGAAAAGAAAACAAAAATCACTGCAGGACAACGATTAGACTTGATGATCTTAAAGGTATTTTCCAATCTAGTTGATTATACGAAATAGAAACAGGCATTAGTCCAGAAATTCATCCCTGGGTTATGTAGCTCGTGAACATGGCATGAAGCAGGGCTGCGGATTAAATATTTATTCACCTATTTTTGGTATTCTTAAGAACATAACATGAAAATTAAAGCTACAAAAGTGGAGTTAGGACTTGTTAGGAAGGACCTATGGTGGCCTGACTCCAGCCTTTCCTCTGCCATGGTCCCCTTGATGACCATGGTGGGGATATGGGCCAGGGAAAGGTTGTAACTTCACTTGAGCTTTCCCTGCCCCAGCTTCCCACCTGCACCGCTGGGACATGCTTCTCTACCTCAGAAGGTGTTTTTGAGGATGAATATGTCACTGTCAAGTGCTTGGGTATTTGGCTAATGAGGAGCAGTCAAACAGAGATCGTATCCTATCCCCAGCTTTGGGCAGCACCCTCTGCCTTCACAGTGCTCTCCTGGACCTCATCTGACGTGACCTGGATGAACAAGGAGAATGCATGTGTTCCATCTTGTCCATCAGGGCACCACGTAATCCACCTCATCCATCCAGGCACCACGTGTCCCATCTCATCCATCCAAGCACTATGTGCTCCACTGCTCCATCAAGGTACCACGTGCTCCATCTCATCCATCCAAACACCACGTGCTCCAATGCTCTATCAAGGCACCAAGAGGTACCAGTCCCAAGGGCCACAGTTCAACCTATGCGTAACACTAACACTAATCCTAACCCATAGCCTGCCCACCAAACCCAGGCATAGCCCTGTGCAAGAGAGCAGGGCCCAACAGATAGATCTGCTGGTGCTCTAGGCATCAGAGCCCCACGTTCACACCCACATAAACATTCATGTTCCTGACCATAACTATGTTTCTAGCATGCTGGAGAGGGGCTCTGGAGCTTCCACAGGGTGTAGACACCATCTATCTGCTGCTGACCCCTGCGTGCTGGGACAGGAGATCAAGGAGCCCAGTTTGCCCTCCCCAGCCTGGCGTGGGCACTGTTGAAGGCAGATAGCAAGGGTTGCAGTGCAAGGGCTGTGCTGCATGGGGTTCTGCCACCGATGTCCTCAACCACCAATGGTGTTTTGCATGGATTTCTCAAAGGATGCTTCATCCCTATCAACAGCTGCCCCATGTGAGCACCAGGCACCCCAAACTGTGGGGTGGTTGCTTCAGCAAGAGCACAGTGTTTCCCAAAGCTCTTTGACCCCCATGTCAGCACTGATGACACCCCAAGAAAAAGTCAATCTCAGAATCCCAGACTGGTTTGGGTTGGAAGGGACCTTAAAGCTCATTCAGTTCCAACCCCCTGCCACAGGCAGGGACATCTCACACTAGACCATGTTGCCCAGGGCTTTGTCCAGCCTAGCTTGAACACTGCCAGGGATGAAGCATTTACCACTTCTATAGGCAGCCTGTGCCAGCACCTCAGCACCCTCACAGGGAAGAGCTTCTTCCTTGTATCCAACCTGAAAAATGGTGCAAACACTCTTACACCTCCAGGGAAATCACAATCCTGAAGTGCTGGCACTTGTGTGACCATAAGCCTGAACTCAAGCAATTGCATACATCCTTTGCAATCTAATTCATATTTACTTAAAATAGTTTTAACGTAAACATGCTATATCCATTTACATCAGCACTCCCACACTGGAATTATTATTTAACTATTTATAGCCGCTCCTCCCTGCTGCGCGCATCTACCCAAATCCCACCATCCCATCCCTCTCCACCAGGTTCCCACATGGCCCAACCTGGCTGATGAAGGTGGACGAGGGAGCATGAGGCAGACAGCAGGGCAGGTGAGCTGAGACTCACACGCTTCTTGGTTTAACCTGTAATCATCCCCTGGGGCTGGGGCTGTCTGCGAGAAAAACTTCCCTTTGCTCTCCAGCCGGTTTCCCCCGTATCGGGCGAAGCCGGGCAATGAAAGCAGCAGTTCCTGCTGGAAAGCAGACAAAGAGTCTGCTTGATTTCCTAAGAGAGGAGGCTGCATGCCAGAATCTGCCCGGCCAGTCATATAATACCCAGCTTCGGTTGCGAAAGGCTTCTCACTTTTGTTTCTAGTGCTGGACTAGCAGCTTTGCACACTGGTGGTGTGTCCTGCTGAGACGGAGCACTGGCCAAGGTCCTCTGTGAGGCCAGCTGTCCATGTGGGCTCTGGGTGCTAAGTATTTTCATAACCAGCCCAAAATAAATTGTAGGTTCTGCTCTTGGATGTGCTGCGTGTGGTGGGGGAGCTCCAGTGCCTTGCAAGGAAACTCCTGAGTGCAACTGGTTTCTGTGGGATGCTACTGGGAGCAGTCTTCCCTGGCCTCCCAAAACCTGCTCTTAACATCTTCTCAGAGGTAAGCATCGTAAGCCCCATGGAGTGGGCATGCAATGGAGGTTGGGGGGACAAAGAAGCCCCAAAAGTACATCTGTGCTTCACTGTGGAGAGAACCAGTTTGGTCCTCTTGAACAGCAGTGGAAGCACATGCCCTTGGTGGAGCCCTCCACCAGAAAACCAGAGAGCTAAGCTGATGGGATGCACATACCAGCAAAATTTTGGGTTTATTATCTGCTTTCTGAGATCATCTGGGCTGCTGAGCAGCAAAAGTGCTTACTTGGTACTCTCAGAGGTGCTCGCACCACGAGCAGGACCCGAGAACCTGCCCCACCATCCCTTATCACCAAACCACGCAGGTTTAATTGTGTTCTTCAGCAATTCTCCCCAGGAGATGGAGTGGGAGCAGCCCAGCGCATACATTACCCTTTCCAGCTGCAATGATATCTCTCCTGCGAGGCACAATACTAATTATTGTGTATGATATCGCTTGCAAAATGACATATAAGCAACGCTTGCCACAAACTACCTCTTAGCATGCAGTGTTTTCTGATGCTTTGGTGATGACTCTGGTGTGAAAGCACAGAAAGCTAGAAAATATCCACCCAGAGCCATGGAGAGGTCGGGATGTCTTTTGAGACATGGTGAAAGCTGGACTGACCACAGCCCACGTGCCGCCTGCCCCGGCTCCCCGACGGGCATCTCAGGTTCATCCATCCAGATGGCAACATGCATGGACATCCAGACAGCCTCGGGCAGGAAGCTCCAGCCTCGCAACCGCTCTGCCGTCCCTGCCCACAAGTATGCTTTTCATCTAACGTGGAGGTCATGAGGAGGTGCCTGCTGGTGCTCACCATGAGGAGCATGGACCACAACCGCAGAGCAACCGACGTGTTGCAAACGCATCATCCAGGTGTAGCAACCACTGGTGTAAAATGAGGTAACGGGTGAAAATGGAGACATAGTTTGATTAGGAAGAAGGATAAATACCAGCTACTTGTGCCACTTGGAGCTCAAGCAGAACGAATGTGCTGTGCTTGTAAGGGTGCAGCAGAGATGGTGCTTCCCAGTCACGTTTTTAACCAGAGGAGCCCATGGGAAGGTCTATGGTGGACTTTGTCATCAATAAGTTGATTCTGTTCCAGCTCTGTGGTTGGGGTCACCATGGAGACCCTGTATAAGGGGGTTTGTAAGAAAGATGGGGACAGGTTTTAGTCAGGCCTGTAGTGAAAGGACAAGGCGTGATGGCTTTAAACTAAAGGAAGGGGGAGTCAGACTAGGTAGAAGGAAGAAATATTCTAGAATGAGGGTGCTGAGGTGCTGGCACAGGGTGCCCAGAGAAGCTGTGGCTGCCCCATCCCTGGCAGTGTTCAAGGCCAGGTTGGACACAGGGGCTTGGAGCAAGCTGCTCTAGTGGAAGGTGTCCCTGCCCATGGCAGGGGTTGGGACTGGATGAGCTTTAGGGTTGCTTCCAACCCAAACCCGTCTGGGATTCCATGACTCTATGATCACCCCCTACAACCACAAGTGCTTCCTGCTGACATGGCTCTGCAGGCACTCTTGGTGGACTAACAGACCACAGTTGGGGAACTCCTGCCCCAGAAACCTCCTGGAAGCCCTGTGGTCTGCTAGATGAGTCCTCCCAGGAGCACAAGCCAGTTCTGCTGCACTCCACAGGCGTTCTGCAGAAAAACATCAATAGCCATTTTCTGCTCTTCCAGTGGCCTCTTATCGAGCTACTGTTGCAAGTCTTGAAGGAAGATGCCTTGGATAAGATCCACGGGACTGCTCGGCTCCGCTGCATGGGGAAAGTCATGCACTTCTATCAGCTACAGGCCATTGCTACAACTCCACTTCTCCTATTGTCACAAGGCACGGTATGGTGAAAAAAGCCAGACTGGGGAAAACGTGAAGTACAAACGAGGGTGTGTGGGATGAGTAATTACAAAGCACTGCACCAGTAAGGCCAGTTTCTGGATTTCTACAATCCACTCCTATTATAAGAATCAGCTCCTCGAACCAGGACAACAGGAGGTCAGCGTGGCTGATCCTGCAACCACCAACAAGGTGTGACAGTGCCACCTTTCTGAAGGGGTGCTGAGCTCCTCTCTGGGCATACCCTGGGAGCTAGAGAACTCAGGTGATACCTTTCCCTAGGGAAGAACCAAGTGAGCACTTGGAAACAGAAGGCCTGTAGAAGTCCACAGGCATAAGCGGCACCTTCTCTGCTCATCATTTGATGCTGAGATTGCCCAAACACAGACTTTTGGGGAAAACCTTTTCCTTTGGGGAAAGCATAAAGCAGAGGCTCTGCTCCAAAACCTTATCTGTTTGGGTCCAAAAACGCAGCTGAGCTGGGAGAGGCAGTTTGTGTTGGGCTGTATCCATTAGCAGCGGTGTTTCTGCACCACCTTCTGCTCATGCCTTCAAGCCCATTGAAGATGCATGAGATGCCACAAGCCCATTCATCTCATGGAGGGGTCCCTGACCCGGGTGGCCTGGTCTCAGCCTGGTTGAGAACATGCTGACAGCAACTCAAGCTGCTCTATTATGAAGAGGCCACCAGCATGGGTCACTGCTGGTCCCACAGGCAGCTGCCCAGAGGAGGTGGCACAACAAGGAACGAGCTCTCGGTTGGAGTTGCTTGCAGTAGCATGGCTGCATCAAGAGCTATGTCCATAGGAGACACTTTCCCTCAAGTATTTCGGACAACTTGAAGGAATTTGTTTGGTGGCACCTACTCCTTTTACAGTGATGTGCTGGTCTCAGCTGAGGAGGAGACTTCTGTTCCCCTATTACCCAACCAGGGCTCCCTGGGAGGATGGCAAGAAGAGATTAGCTTGTTTATTGCATCTAGCAAACCAAAATACTGGTTATCCTCCTTGTCAGACTTCTGAGGAACTCAGAGACACTTAACAGCAAATTGAATTAAGGCCAGAGGAACAAAACCCTGTACCCAGTCATGGGAAACTCCTCCTACTCCTTTCCATTGTAGACAAGGAAAACCATGAAACATGACTCTCCCCAGATCTGGAACAGCAGAAAGGATTCCTGCGAAGATGGAAACCATTAAGAGGCAATTACTGCAGACAATGATGAAGAAAATCTGGTCACTCATCAACCCAGACACTGCAACCCCGCAGTAGCTGGTGGTTACACATCCCCTGGCTGGAGGTGGACCTTCAGGACCCAAAGGTGGGTGAGACAGACGGACACAGCCACCCAGTCTGTGTACACAGGGAGGCCGAGCCACCCAGACGGCCGGCTTCATCCTGCCCCAGCCGAAGACATAATAACCCTGGGAGAGGAGGATGTGATCTCATCCCAAGGGTCCTGGGGAAACACAAAACATGGAAAGAAGCAGTGGCGGGACCATCGCGCTTGATTGCGGCAGGCTCCACCCTGGCTCGCCGGACGCTCCCGGCTTTCCTGGCTCTGCTGAGGGCGAGAGCGCATGGCGGCGGACGCAAATAGTTGTGTTTACATCCCATTGAAAGGGGTTTTTGGGAAGTAACAATGCCTGGTTCGGAGGGCGAAGGAGAAAAACAAAGCCACGCGAGGAGGAGGGACCATCCTGTGAGATGGTATCTAGTGGCGTTTCTTTATCTGCCCTCATTGCTTCCTCTGCCTTCTCCGTGGGTCCCAGGGAAATAAGGGTGGCATTTCCCCTCCCCTATTTTAAATATGCCAAATGAGTTCTGTAGCTTTCCAAGATTACAAGTTCCTGCACACAGAATACTCAACAGAGTATTCTGTGCTCAAAGGCATCACTCAACCCTCCTCAATTTGGTCTGTCCTCATGTGCTTGCAAATAATACCCTACCTTCCTTCACCTTAATTCTGCCCTTTGACCAAATCAATGCCAATTAAAGGTAATTACCTTTTTGCCATACAAGCTGTGTTTTTACCCGTACAGCTATGGGGGGGGGGGGGGGGAGGCCTGCCTAGGTGGGAGCTTTTTGCACGGCTATTTATTTATGTATTGCACAGCTATTTATTTATTCATTGCATGGAAGGCACGGAGGCACTGGGACATCCCTCCCTGCTGGGAGCATGCTCCTACAGACAGACACAGACCTGTCCCAGCTCTCTGCAGACTCCTGCTCCTGCATGCTCCCTCCTGCCATGGATCTGAACGTCCACATCATCCCACTTTCTCCACATCCCAGACTTTTCTCCCAGCTCTTCCAGGTCTTCTGGTTTCCCGTGACATTTCCCCACTTGTCTGCTCTCCCCATTTCTCACTCCTTTCTGTGTCCCTCTGTCTCCTCTTTCTCCCTTCTTCTCCGGCATCCCTTCCCTCCCACACCCACATCCCCCATCCCTCCTCCTTCTTTTCCCTTACAAACCACTTCCCAGTTTGTCCCAGTCCTGCCATACTGGAGACCAAAGCACTGATATTTGCAGAATCAGATGGGAGGGGAAACAGAAGGGGCCTTTTATGAGGAAGTTAGTCTTCTTCTTCATAAAGGACTTATTTTCTCCAGTCAGATCTGGCCTCATGGAGCTACCTGGGTGGAAGGGTGGCACAGGGTCAGGATCCAGCCCCCTTCCTGCTTATTCAATACAGGAAAGAATCTGTCTCATTCTCTGACTAGAATAATCTTAAAAATCCTAGTATCTCATTATAGTGTCAACCCCCCCCTTTTTTTTTTTTGACTCAAGAGGCTGATGCTTTTTTAAAAATGAAAGTGATAAAAAAAACCACCAGCACCCCACGTTAAAAGATAGAATTTTCTTTTCCAAACAGCACCACCCTCCTCGCTCATCTGACTGGAAGGTTTTCCTCTCTCTTCCTCTGAAGGAGACAGTGAAAAGGCAGTGCCCTCTTGAAGTTCAGACGTTAATTACCGTGTTAGAATATTTTGCTAAATTACACAGCATGGCCCCAGGAGATAACAGGCACTAAGAGAAGGGAGGGGAGTGGATACCCGTCTACACGCTGCACCGCAGACTCAGACGTAGGGGGAAGGCAATTAGACAGGGAGTATTTATCCTCCCTGCACCACCACCCCGAGGCTTTCAGTTAGCAGCGTTTACCAAGGCAGGGAAGCGATGGGAGCGTGCCAAGATTTTAAACGATGCTGAAATGGGACTGTCTCTGCCAACCAGACTGGAGGTAGGAGACAACTCCTGCAGAGCAGCAACTGTCCTGCCTGCTGCCAGCCTGCTGGGCCTGCTCCCTGCTGCCTCTGTGGGGCTGATTCACCGCTCCCAGGCGCTGCCCTCCATCCCCAGGGATGTTAATGAGACCATAAAAGCATCTGTCTTATGTCAGGTCAATGCCCACACCTCCCTCATGGCTGGTGACGCTCAGGGTGATACCCCCTTGGTACCCACCCAGCCCCAGCAGCAGTAACTCCCTTATGGTGGAGGGATCTCCGTGAATGGATCCCGCAGCCAATTACACAAAGGGGTTTTGCAGTGTAACCAGTCTCTCTGTGATGAAATGCTTCCTGGGGTTTGCTTCAAACCTGCCTTAAAAGCCCTGTCCTATGCACCCATGGGAGCTCAGACTGGGACAGTGCCACAGCAACGCTACTCCTTGTCATCCCTGTAATCCAGTCACTTGCATCCAAGATAGGATGTCGTGGGTGGACAGCCAGATGGGTAAAAACAATGTCTGGATGGTTGGGTTTAGAGGCTTGTAGCTACTCCACTTGGAGGCCAGTGGAGTACTGAGGCATCTATCCCACGACCTGCCCCATCTTTATCCATGATGTGGAGGAGGCGGGACCACGCTCTTGTGAAGTAGATGACACCAAGCTGGGGGGATCACTGAATGTGCTCAAGGAGCTGCCATACAGAGGGACCTCCATGGGTTGGAGGAAAGAGTCAAGAGGAACCTTAAACACTCAACAGGAAACAAGCCCTGCACAAGAGAAGAGCACAGTGCCATGGGTAAGGGGTAGGATAGGGTTATTATGGGGGGCGAGAGGGGGCAGAGCCCACGTTGTGCTGCTTGCCCTTGTGGGACGCCAATCGGTGAGGTGCCCTAAGGGGACCACAGTGACAATGCCACATGGCATATTCTCCAGCTCTAGGTCCCACAAGCCTGTTTTTCCACCTCCTCGCTGTGCTGCCCTAGGCAACTGCTCAGGTTACCTGGCTGTAAAGCCGGGTCTGAATGGTGTCATCAAAGTAAAGAGATGCATCCAAAGCAGCACTTGACATCAACCACCTCGGCTGGAAGTGGCTCCTCCTGGCACAAGGGTAGCAGGAAGGTGGCAGCTCCCAGGCCCAGAGGCACCTCCTGGCTTGGCATCGCAACAACATCCGCTCAGGATGAGATCGAGATGCAAGAGGAGCCAAACCTCCTGACACCACTCATCTGTCGTGGCTTCTGCAGAGCACAGCCATGGACCCAAGCTGGATATGACCCTTCCTTCCCTGCAGACTTTAGCCATCGCCAAGAGCTGGGCTAGTTCCTTCAGGACCCAGTCCTAATGCTCCTCCTCACCAGCAGCATCAGGGGATGAAGCAGGGAGGGCAGTGAGCTGGGCTGGCCCATACCAATGCTGTTGACAAACACAGATCCATGAGCAGCACAGAGTTGGATGAAGAACAACCAGCTCCAACCATGGTTAGGAAATGGCTATGAAAGGAAAAAGTGGTGACAATCAGTGAACAATAGATGGGAAACAATATTCATTATGTCTTAGGAGCCATGCGGCACTTGCTGCACCAGGCACAGGGCTCTGGAGTGCTCCTGCCCCTTAGATGGTTCAAATGACATTTGCTGGTTCCTGGTCTTCACCCATTTTCTCCATTGTGCTGACTGCTGAAGGCCACAGAAAAGAGTAAGTGTGGCCAGACTGCAAGAACTGAAGTTCCTTGGTTGTTCTCCTTGGTTTCAGTTGATTTTGGGGGACATACAACGTGAAGCATTGTTGGAACAGTGCTGAGTGCGGTCCTCTGGGCATGGGGCAGAGGTTTTGAGGCAGAAGAACGTCAGCAGGTTCACTCCTCACCATCCTGGAGGGACAGAAGGAGATGTACAGGGACAAATTTGGCATGGTTTTGTGAAATAGTGAGGCCAGAGGTGAGAGCACATGGGCTTTAGGGCTGGCAGAAGACAGTGGGTCATCCCTCTTGCTTAGACCATCACGAGCAGGAGCCAGGAGAACTTCCTAAAACTGCTGAAAGTGCTTTCATCAAGCCAGATAAAAGACTCATGGAGGAATGTGGTCCTGGAGGATGCCACCACTGGTCCCATGTGAGGAAGGCTGGAAGCAGACAAGTGCCAAGCTCGTGGTTCCCTGGCTGCAGCACAGCTATCCCCAGGGGAAGCCTTTCCCTGGGAACAACGCCCTCTTCCAGCTCACCCTCCATTCCCCGAAGCACCGAGGGAAGAATAGGAGGAAAGCTCTTTCTTTTATTTCTATTTAACTTCTCTGCTTTGTTATTCTTTTCCCAGGCTCCCCAGATTTGATGGCTGCAATAGTCCTCTTGTTCTCATCTGCGAAGGCCTCTCCTCTGGTTGCCACAAAAATCTCTCCTTTTCCCCAGCTGTCTTCAACCCTGATCATTGGGCTGAGCTTGGGTATCCATTTCCCTTCTCCAACCTAAACAACGTGCTATTCCAAGCAGAAAAATACGTTTTGATCCAAACCACCATCCAAACTCACCGTGCTCCATCAAACCATTTTAATGAGACCTGGACCCACCTTTTACTTCCCTTGGCAAACCATCTCTTTGCCTAAAATCCCAACGCTGACCCCAGCAGACCTTGTTGTGAAGACACTCTCTGCCTGCACAATCTCACCCCAAACCCTCAGGATGCTTCTCAAAATTGAGCTTTTTGATTCATCAGACAGCAGACGCAGTCACCATGTTGGATGTGGTGGGAGACACTTCCTTCTCCCCCCATCCTGTTTTCCAGTCCAGGTGATGGACACAGAGGAGGATGTGGCAGAGCCCCTCCGGGACAGGGCCTTGGTGTGGACCACGTTTGTTCCAATAGGCACAGCCACTCCCTTGGCTCCAGAAATGCTGCCCAGGCGAGGGAGCAGCTCTGACCCAAATCTCCTTTGCTGTGATTAAACAACTGTTGCTGTGGCTGACATAAAGATCCAGAGGTCTGCCCACTTCCCTGAGGACGGTGATGAATGCCGGTTCCATTACCCAGCAAACCCCAGCCTCACCTGAAATGAACTGCAGTTGTGATTTTTGATTTGCTTCTCCCAGCCCACAAAACCAACCCATCCAATAAATAACACTGCCATTGCCACCCAGTGTCCCAGCCATGTCCCCTCCTCACCCATGTCCCCGCTGCCATCCTTGCTTCCTCTCACCCGGCCCAGCTCCACAACTAATGATGGTGTTAATAAGCTTTTATTCTGGGGGGAAAGGAAAGGAGCTGGAGAGAGGAAGCTTTGCAGGGGTAAGGGAAGAGACATTCCTGCCTCAGTCATCAGGCAACTTTCCCCTTCCTCTTGCTTGCTCCCTCGCTGACCTTTGGCTGAGCCTGCCCAAGCTATAAAGGAAAAGGAAAAAAGAAAAAAGAGACAGAGAAACTAAAAAGCCAGAGAAGCTGAAAGGACAGGCAGAGGTAGAGATGTTATCTCACCTCTGCTAATGATTTATCATCAAAGGATGGTGGATGGAGGCAGAAGGAGCTATTTATGACTGTGGACAGCACAGAGGGGCTTTGCTGTGGGATGCCCAAGGGGAGTTAGGGGTGAGGGGCTGAGACTGAACGTGGGGATGCATGTGCTGATTTGCAGGAAGGCGAAAAGCCCCAAAATGCTGCACGTTATGAACCATAATGTACTTTGTGAACCTGTCCTCAGGAAGCAGAGGTCCCAAACCTTATAGGCTACGGTGACACCCTCTCCTTCCCTGGGACACCAGCCCATGTACTTCATGAAGCTCACCAAAGAATGAGCACTGTGAGTGATTAGGGAGCTTCCATCACCTCACAGAGCACTCAGCAGGGCCAGCCTGTGTAAACGTTCCTGTCCTCTCCTGGGTGCAGATGGAAGAACTCACCAACACCACTTTGGCTGCACCTACAGCTTGGCTCTGGCAGCCATCTCAGAGCCTGGCACCTGTCACTGCTGACAAATAGGTGGTCCTGTTCTCCTGGCTTGGCCCCACGTGTCAGAGTTAGCTGAGAGTGGCAAAATCCCTATCCCAGAGCCATGGAAGAGGAACGGCAAGAGTCAAGGTCACAACCCTGTGGAGTGAGCAACCACAGATTAACCACTGTGATGGCTGATCAAAGACTCAGGCTCACCCATGTCAGGTAAGGGAAGAGTCTTCTGACAAATGACATCACAGGGACAGAGCTGTCCTGCTAAGGAACAGAGTTGTACCTTAAAGAAGCAAAATTTACGCATGATGCCTTGATAAAATTAGTAAAAGCTTTTTATGGAGCTGTCCTATAGCAAAAAATATCCCTTATACGTGAAGTTTATGTCCTTCTGCACACCTTTAGGCCACCACCATGCCCCCACACACCAGCAAGGTGACAAGAGGGGCTGTGGTGACATGGTGAGGGCAGACAGGAAAAATCCTGGCAGAATCTGTGTCATGGCTGTGATGGGAAGCGGATGGGAATGGGGACTTTGCTAGACGCCAAGATCTTCCCCATAAGGTGACACATATCCCTGTGGGCAGAGATTTTGGGGAAGTTAGGCTATTCTTAGCATCCCTTTCCCACCTCCTCCTGTGGATATGTGTGCCTCATCACGATGCCTGGGCTCTTTCTCACTGCTACAGTCACCGTCTGTGAACCCTACCCACAATATTACTGCAAAGACAAAATGTTTATGATGTGTTTGCATTCAGAGGAAACTTCCCATGCGTGTAAAAAAGTCATCGCTGGCAGTTTCTTTATCCTTCCCTTGCCCAAGGTCTAGCGGAGAACTTATTTTACAGAAAGTTATTTACGGCCCAACAGAAGCACTGCTGACAACTTGAGATTCACAGCTCCAACCCTGGGCAACCAGGCAGGTTTTTCTGAGAAAGCCTTCTACAGACAGCAGCAGGAGACAAAACCATCTTTAGAACAGGATGGGGGAAAGCCCTCTCCTGCTCTGCTGAACATTAACGCTTGAGTTGCCTTTTCCGTTTGCCCTCACCGAGGTTTTCTGCTACCACCCCAAACCATGGTGAGCTCAGGGACTGAAATGAGCTCATCAGGAGCTCAGGTTCTGCCACCCTGGTGGCAGGGCTGGGTTTCTGCTGCTCTACACTGGGAGTAAGGACACATGGGACCTCACCTCTCCCCCTCTTTCCTCCCCTCCGGTCTGTCTCATCTGTTCAGGTGGCTTCACCTGCTTTTAAGAAGCTTTTTAAGCCTTTTAAGCCTCTTATTGGGGATTTTCACAATGTCGGGATTTGCAAACTCCAGCGTCGAGTTTGCAAATCCCGACTGTTGGGCTTTGCAAACCCTTGGACAAAGGGGTCTTGCTTGGAGGACATGCTTTTAACTAGCAAAAATACAACATGCAGGAAAAGCCACACATCCCTGCGGATGTAGGTACTTTTGGGGTGAGAAGTGTTGATGCTGGAAAAGCAAACCTCTAGGAATCATAAAGCAAACATCTATGAATCATGGGCTCCTCACTGCTGCAACACAACAGCGTGGCCCGCAGGTGGAGAAAGACAAACTGTGAAGGCATTTACCTCCCTGAGGCAGGTATAAATGGGGCAGACAAGGACTCGGAAGGGCTCTCCGGTGCTGCTCCTCATGGTGCCGAAGACCTCGCAGAGGAAGGTGATGAACCCCAGCCAGCGCTCCACGTCCCGCTGCTGCAACTCCTCCCGCATGGTGAAATCCTTCTGCAGGAGGGACAGAGACAACAGGCTGCATCAGCAAAACCGCATCACCCCGGGAGAGCAACGGCTGTCTAGAGAGAGAATTAGGAGGAAACTGAAACTGAGGGTGGTGGGGAGGAAGACAGACAGACTGACTCTTTAGTAACAGTGGGGAGATTACTCAATGCATGCGGAATGGCTGCAGTTTCAACACAAGCAAAGTCACCAGAAAGCAGGTACTGTAGAAAAGTCACCAACCCCTGCAATAACTGTCATGGCTTGCACTAGGGGCAGTGTCCCCCATGCCCTGCCCTTCCCCTCAGACAGACACAGGGGCTCTCCTCCATAAGCACAACCAGTATTGAATGAAAGCAGCAACAAAGAGGTTGAATGATATGCAAGGGGAAATGCAATGGATGCTGGTGGCCACAGCAGGGTGGTCAACGTGGACCTGCCCACCCTGTTGATTCCAGTAACTTCCACAGACCTGATGTCTGGCCAGGGGCATCCTAATGGACTGGCTGTTCCCTGGGGGCTCATGAAATTAAAGTAGAGACTGGCTCCCTGCATGAACAGAAGAACATCAGGGCATCCTGGGCTTGGCATTAAAAGGTCACCCTTCCCCGGAGCTGACGGTTGCCATGGCCAAGGATTATCCGAATGACGTGATTTATGGAACAACATCAGGAGGAAGCATGCAGGGAGGTAGCTGCCTCCCCATCAGTCCTCCAGCTGGGGAGAAAAACAAGGGCTTTGCCTGAAGGCAAAGATACGAAAAGGGGTACGTGTGCATTGGGACTGTGTGGCAAAGAGGCTGTGTTTTTAAAGGGGAAACACAGAGAAGCAAGTAAGAACCCTTCTAGGGGACACAAAGAGTGTGCACCGCACTCAGAGCCAAGAGGGCTTCCCTGGGCTCTCAGCAGTGCTGCAGAGCTTCCTGCAAGATGTCCCACATGAATTTGCTTGTCCGCCTCTGTAGTGACTTCTGTGTCACTGTGACCTCTCTCTGTCGAGTGACCTGTCCTCGGCATTAAAAATTAGTAGACATTGAGTACAGGGAAATTAAAGAACAGGACAAGTTTGTTCTCAACACCATGTGTTCCCAGGGCGGGTTGCACAATGTTTGAAATCCAGCGACTAAATAAATCATCTTACTTCTTTTTCATCTCCATTTATTCCTACTGCCTGAGACAAAAGGGTTTGCTGCTGCAAATGCTCCAACCTGCAGCTGCACTCTGCAGAGGCAGGGAGATATAAAAGCCACCACACCAAAGTTGTCTCTCATGCCCCGGACAACACACGGGAGATACCTCTTTTGAAACAAAGGTAAGTAAAGCAGCTGCTAAAACAAGCCAGGCAAAGGCATGATGATTGCTTTCATGACACAACCGTATGCATAGAAGATCCAAGACAAGAGCTATTTATATGTTTCATTACAAAAGGGGGAAAAAATACATTTGCATATGCAGGAAAAAGACTTGTAAAATAACCGAGGCACTCATTAACCAAGCAGTGATGACTAATTCCTCTCTACACCCATTTCTATAAGGCAATTGCCCAACTGTGTCTGCGACTCTGAAGTCAACCTGCAGCCAAATCTTGTTGGGTCTTTGCGGACTCTCTGGGGGAGCCTGCACAGTTAGTCCTTTCATTATCCAGCCAGTCCCAGGGTGGTGATGGAGGAGGAGAATGGCTATTTGCCAGCTCAG
This sequence comes from Pezoporus occidentalis, assembly GCF_034315485.1. Taxonomy (NCBI): domain Eukaryota; kingdom Metazoa; phylum Chordata; class Aves; order Psittaciformes; family Psittacidae; genus Pezoporus; species Pezoporus occidentalis. The sequence goes on from NW_026913393.1 coordinate 420,448, forward strand.
GTTATCACCCCGGGCTTACCAAATTACTTGTTCTGGAGTTTTCACTTAAATAAATTGTTAAACTTATTATTAATAAATTATTAAAATAAATTTAAATATTATTAAATAAATAGTATTAAATAAATAATTAAAATAAAAAAGCAAAGATAGACAAAGTCCTAACTATTGAGAAATAGAGCTCAAATGAGAGCATCCCATGCCCCTTGTCTGCACTGACAGAGACCTCCAGCCTTGCCCACCCCTAATGGAACCCGCTGGTGACTTCGACCCTGGGACAAAAAGCACCTTGTGAACCCTGGAGCTCTTCCATGATGCCCTGAGACCTCTAAGCTGTGTCCTGCATCTCACACCACATCCTACCTGGCTCCAGCCCCATAGCCATCCTGCTCCCCTGAGCCTGAATGCCCTCCAGTAGCCCCCATGTCCTGCCTGGGATAGTCCAACACTGATGCGTCCGGGGAGCCAGGCATATTTTGGGTTCCCTGGGGAATGCTGGGAAATTCCTTGCAGGTCGGGATAACCGCACAAGCTCTGTGGTCCCAGATTACTGGGAAAGATAAAAACCACTGCAGGAAGCTCTCCTCCTTCCTGTTCCTGCTTTGAACACATTGCCCCGCTCCGCAGCCTTGCAAGGGAGAAAACCAACTCTTCAGCGTTTTATCTTTAAAAACAATTTTTTTTCTCTAACCCCCCCCCACAAAAACAACCAACCAAACACAAAAAGTCCATAAAACAACCAAACCAAGCCAAACTCATCATGGGGGCTGGGCAGGAAGGGATGACACCACTCAGCACCCTCTTTTCTTCATCCTATGGCACCCAGGGGGTGATGCCACCCAGTGGGGACACCAATGGACACTCTGCCAAGCCTGAAGAAGACCCCTGCAAAATTAAAAGGGACTGGGGTCTTCCTTGGACTCAAAAAGCTTGTGCAGGCTTTGATGGAGCTCATGAACGACAGAAGAGGGGGATGGAACGTGTGATGGATGCAGAGGTCACTGAACATTTTCACCCAGAATGTGATACTGCAGTGTGAATAATTTTGCTCCATTTGCAGCCTCAGAACTGACCCACATGCTGCAAAAGGAAATCATTTGCACGCACTCTGCAAATAGGTGTGATACTGATTCCTTTGACCAAGTAGGAAAAGGAATTGCACTTTTCTGGGATGATGACTGCCTATAGACAAAAGTTGGGCTTGCTGGAATTGAATCTCAATAGTAGATGGACTTGTAGTGCCAGGGGCTCTCCTGAAGCATCCTGAGATACCCATCCCCTCCAGCCTCACATGGTGGTGCCACACCAGTGTTACGGTGCACATGATGAAGATGATCTAGGGTGCATTTGTCCTTAAATTTGGCCTTCAGACAGCAGGTTTAACCCCTACCATGGCACACACAAACAGGCAAACCAACACGAACGCTGTGCAGAAGTACCCAACCTCCCTGGGGAAGTCTACATACGAAGAGATCACTGCTCTCATCCAGCTAATCTGGTCAATGAACTTGCATGTCTGACTGACCTGGCTGCACATCGGCTGTGCTCCCAGGACTCACAACCCATCACGCTGGGCATGGAGAATGTGGAGACCTCCTCAATGTCTTCTCCAAAGGGTGTGCCACCAAAACACATGAGCCAGACCAACAGCATGGGAGAGGTGAAGAACTGGCCGGCAGCGAAGAGCGGCTCAGCACAGAACAAACCCATGTCCCATGTGCCCGGGGCACATCCGATGGAGCCGTGCCCTGACCCACACACCTCCATACCAGCAATGGGAAGCCTTGAGGAGGCTGAAGAGTGCTGAAACCACACTGCCGGGTCACTGCCCTGCCCAGTGACCTTCATTTGCTCTGGAAATGCCTCACGGAGCTATATAAAAATAACTAGTGGATTGGCTTGCCCCATGCTTAGGTGGTGATGTCAGCGCAGTAAGCAAATTATCTTTCATCAGTTTGGCTGTATTTTTAAACATGAATTGTATTACTAATTTGGGGGTGCCCTGGCCCATAGATAATCTGGGCGCATTTACTGGATGACCTTCCTTCAGTGCCTATTGCTTAAAATAAAATGTATTTATACCAGGTAGCAGGGTTGACTTCCCTTCTCTGCCTGGTTTGGGAGAAGAGTTCATTGGGAAACCATGTGGCAAGTGGAAGGATGCCAAGGGGACCTCTGAAGAGGTCTCATACAGGACAAGTTTGGGGCACAAACCTGAAAGCTAAGCATGTTCATCATGCTGGGCCTCACCATGTGTGATGGGTAGGTCAGGGCTTAGCTCACCATTCGAAATCCCTTGTTGGACTCTTTCTAAGCTTGGCTGAAGCTCCTGCCAGCAATGGAAATAGAAAATGCCTTTATCTTGGGGCTCTCCACTCTTGCACCCAAGTGAAAACCCACTCGTAGACGGGCCTCGTAGATGCAGCTCATGCAATACTATCCTTTCTTGGCTGAGACATCACACCTCTCCAAGACCACGATGAAGCTAGAAGAGCCAAGTGGATTTTCCACTTCACGAGACAGGAGGAAAAACCACTTTAGGTGGGCAGCAGAGTCAAGCGGGATGAGGAGCAGCGTTTTGCCATCAGATCGAAGCCCTTGCTCTAGCACAGACAGCTGCAGCCGAAAATTCATCCCTTGGGACTTTGCCACACTGTTTTAAGATGAGTCCCAAATAACTCTTCCCTAACTCTGGTCCCACCGCCTCATGGGTGACTCTGTCAGCAGCAACTCGGAGGGCAAAAGTGTAGCGTGGGATAAAAATGAGGGTTAATTTAAGCATCGCCACCTTCTGATGGAAAAAAAAAGGACAGATTTAGGCTTGTTGCTCTGTAAACACAGGGCTCTTCCTCTGGCAGTTCTGCTGTTTACTCAGTCATTGTCAAGGAGGCAGGAAATACTGAGTCAGAAATACTGTGCAAAGAAGAAATGTATAATACTTAGATATCAGTGCTAGGCGCTATATAAAAAGCTGAGAGAGGCTGTGCTGAATACTTGATCTTTCTGGCAATGTGCTCCAACAAAAGGTTGGAGCCTTAAATGGCTCTTTGGAAAAGGCTGTGAGACAAATAAAACAGGTTGGAGGAGGGAGCTGGTAGGTAGAAGGTGAGGCAGCATCCATCTGTTGTTGCTGTCCTGCAGAAGCACAACCTCCACCTGCTCCCTCTTCAAACCCTCCTAGAAAGGGCTCCAGTAAAGGACATTTGCCACACTTAACAATGATGCGTTATTCCCTGTTTGTAATGTCAATAATACCTGTATTTAGGTCCAGGCTTGGAGGAGGCTCTGGAGTGCAGCTTTGCTTTCTGGGGAGAATAACCCAGTGAGATGAGCGGCTTACAGCACTGGCATTCAGAAGGAGCTCAGGAGGTGCTGGAGAAAGCTCTGTCAGCACCCAGGAGTGACTGAACACCTCCACCCATGGATGCTCAGGGTCTCAGTGAGTGCCTCTGAAGCAGAGCTACCTCCCACATCTCACCCCACATGGACAGCACTACATGAGCTCCTCTGCTGTACAACCCACTGGAGATGGTGGGACATGAAGTGGGACCACCAGCTCTTCCATGGGCTCTGCTTTTCTCAGCAGCCTCCCTCCCTGCATCACGCTGACACTCTATAAGGACTGAATCATACCTAGGTCCTACCACATTATCCCTGCCCTTGACAGTGCCAGCACAGGGACACTAAGACAAAGCAGAATAGGATGACATAAAACCTGTTACAGCTTCCACACAAGACTGGGAAAGAGCAGCACAAAAGACAGTTTTATTCCCAGTCCTGTGTGGGCTCCCATCACCTCGGTACCCTGATTTCACAGCTGGAAAATGGGTATTATTTGCTCATCTTCCTCTGCAAAGCACTTCGGGGTGTGTGACTGAGACATGCAAATCACGACAATTATTATTACTCCAACAAAGGAGCTATTGTCATTTAAAGGAGATAAACTTTTAGATTACAGATGACACCCTGTGCCCAGCCTCACAAAGGTTCCAGCTTCACCCAGCCACGAAGCATTCCACTCCCACAGACTTTCATCACTCCGTTTCCTCTGGATCTGCACCAGAGGAACGTGCACCAGCTTCTTTTTGGGGTGTTCTGGCCACTTTGGGAAGAGCAGCAAATCCTAGTGGCAGCCTTCAATATGGACCTGGTTTCATGATGGCCACAGCTCTGTGAACATTTCTAATCACAGAGGTTTCCAAAACACATTGTGAGGTGCAGGTCCGGGTTACCAGACAGTGGCCACTATCCTGTGGGCACCTGCCACCCACAAACCGGCCACCAGATAACACATAACTTGCATTAAATGGCTGATTCTACAAGAACAACTCAACAAAGATCCTGCAGCCATCAGACAGACACAAGTAGTGCTTATTCCTCTCAAAAAGATTTGGGTAGGAAGGGAAATAAGGTCAAAACCCCCTGGTTCTTCTAGAGGAGACGCTGAGCAAACTCCCAGCATGAAGAACATCCCTGAACTTGAAATTCCTCAGGTTTGGGTAACCTGTATTACCCAAATCCACGTCCCAAACACACTTGAGGTAACCCAGCGAGTGGTCACTTGAACCTCCTGCCCCCTGGCCTCACCATGACCCTCTCTGTCTGGCTCCAAATCTGGGATCATCAGCAATTACCCATCCAATGTGGGCGTCACACAGCTTGAGCCAGCGACACCTCTGAGGTCCCTGGGGGCTGCAGAGGTGCAAGCAGTTAATTATTGATTTAGGTGAGGTTTAAAGCACCAAGGTGGGAACATAATGATGGATGTGCCAACAGAAAGGTGTTGCTATTGACCTAGTGGTTGCTAGAGATCTTGGAGCACTGTCTGAGTGGAAGCTCTAACATCATAGGATCATAGAACAGTTTGGGCTGGAAGGCAGTTTAAAGCTTTAAAGCAGTTCCAGCCCCTTGCCACGGGCAGGGACACCTTCCACTAGAGCAGGTTGCTCCAAGCCCTGTCCTTGAATATTGCCAGGGATGACCAGGAGCAGTTACAAAGGCTTATACCATGCTATCACAGGACTATTTCTCCTAATGATTATCAACTGGGACAATGCACAGAGCAGAAATACTCTGCAGAAGGCGTGGGATGCTCTGGGAGCTCTGGTTGCTTCACCAGAGGATGTTTGCCAGCACCTCCTCCAGCAGTACCCAGGTGACAGAGTTGTCTTCCTCATTACTTAATTTTTATTGCCGCCCTTCCTATCTAGCACCTTTCTGGATTCCCAAACACGTGCCAGCATGTCCGCTCAGCTGGATAACAGCAGTTTATCACCACTTTAAAGCCCTGTTATCCCATGAACCCAGACACAATCACACAGCAAAACGTCACTGCCTTCCCCAGCCAGACCCTCCAGCAAGCAGAGGGAAACAGACAACAGCACACACATGGATATAGGGAACTTATGGTATCTTTGAGAGCCAGAACTCAACCTCTCAGTCCCATGGAGAGGGTCTGGTAGGGAGAAAAAGGACCATGAAGAAATACAGATTAATTTCCTTGCTGGGTAGCTGTCAGAGCAGCCGGGGCGCCTCTCTGACCCACACTGAAAACACCACATAGCTGTAACTGCCCCATCCCTGGCAGTGTTCAAGGCCAGGTTGGACACAGGGGCTTGGAGCAAGCTGCTCTAGTGGAAGGGGTCCCTGGCTGTGGCAGGGGTTGGAGCTGGACGAGCTTTAAGGTCTCTTCAACCCAAAGCATTCAGTGATTCTGTAAGCCCAACAGCATCCAGTCCCTGTGCCAGCAGTCCCCTGCCTGTTACACGGAGGTGGTAGGAAGAGAGAGATCAAGCACAGTGGATCCCTGCTCACTCCAGCATCCACAGCAGTGCTAGCACCCCCCCTGCATGGAAAAACGTATTAGTATAAACCTCCCAGGCCACAGGCTGCATTCCCCAAAGCATGAGCTCAGCGTAAAACCATGCTGGTTTGAAGAAATCCCCTAACCAAGTGTATAGGAGCTGTTTTATATGTGTAAGGATGGTCTGATGGGCAGCTTTCAAGCCCTTCCCTTCCTCAGGGCAAGGTCTGAGCCCCAGCACCATCCTCAGTATCTGCTCAGAGGCCACTTCTGTGCCTGAAAAATGCCAATCCCACGGCCAGTGATAACTTGGGGTGATGACAGGGACTCCTACAGAGGCTGATGGATGGATCCTGCTTGCAGATGCCTCAGCTGGAGATGCTCAGCCTTGCATCCCAGAGGGAATGCATCAGGAACTGGATTTTGCCAGCAGGCTGCTCTCTTATTTTAAGCTCTGCCCATGCAATGCTTCCTCTTTGTAAGAGGGGTCAGTGAGGATGGGCCAAGTTTCCCTAAGAGGAGGAAAAGTGGCTGTGGAAGCAGGTGTTGCTTTCGTCCAGGCTCAACAGCTGTAGAGATTCTGCTCGCAGTCAAAATGAAGCTGTGCCTATTGAAATGCCAGCCTGCCCGTGGATGAATGAAAATGGGAAGGGAAAAACAGCAGGCAGCTAATCCTGTTTGCCATCAGGAGTTTTGCAAGGGTGCTCCTGGTTTAGGGTTAGGGTTAGACAGCTCAGTCCAAGGAGGCATTTTCCTGGGTGCCTGGATGCTTTCCTGTGGGATGCAAAGATCTTTCTAGAGTATATACTGGGTGGTGTTTCACCATGGGGTGGGACCATCAACCTGGCTGTGGAGTGCAAGAAAGCAAGGCTTGACCTCTGCTTCTCCACAAGCCAGGAACGATGGATGAATGAAGCCCCAATGGCTACCCCAAAACCTGCCCCTGAATAGGAAGCTGCTGAGCTGGGTGGCACCGGGAAGTGGATGGACCTCAGTGTACACATGGCTACAAACAGGTCCAAGAGTATTGGGCATTATAGAATCATGGTGTGGTTTGGCTGAAGGGACCAGCTCCAGCCCCTGCCGGCAGGGACACCTTCCCTAGAGCAGCTTGCTCCAAGCCCCTGTGTCCAACCTGGCCTTGAACACTGCCAGGGATGGGGCAGCCACAGCTTCTCTGGGCACCCTGTGCCAGCGCCTCAGCACCCTCACAGGGAAGAGCTTCTGCCTAAGAGCTCATCTCAGTCTCCCCTCGGGCAGGTTAAAGCCATTCCCCTTGGCCTGTCCCTACATCCCTTGTCCCAAGCCCCTCTCCAGCTTTCCTGCAGCCCCTTCAGGCACTGGAGCTGCTCTCAGGTCTCCCCTTCAGGAGCCTTCTCTTCTCCAGGCTGCCCCAGCCCAGCTCTCTCAGCCTGGCTCCAGAGCAGAGCTGCTCCAGCCCTCACAGCATCTCCATGAGCCCCTTTGAACCTGCTCCAAAAGGTCCACATCCTTCTTACACTGGGGGCCCCAGAGCTCTACTACGGCCAGAGATCTTGTCTTTCTACTTTAAAAGGAAGCAAGAAACCCAGAAAGACGGATGTATGGAAACGTTTCGGGTGGCAGAGCATGGGGGTCATGCAGGCAGACAGCCAGATTCATCATGGGATGAGATTGTCCTCCATCTGCCCAGAGGCTGAACCGCACGGGCGAGGAGGGAACCAGAGGAGTTAACGGACTCCCAGCCAGAGATATTCGTGGCACCCAGAGTTCATGCAAAGTTTCATACCGGGACCCTTTTCTAAATTCTTTCGGTCATGGGAGAAAACATTGCAACTGTTTAGTCTGCAGGGAGGTGGTGGCTCTGGCCCAGCACTCGACATCGTTGAGCAAACATGCCGGAAAGCAAAGGGGACTGACAACCCTCTTATCTCCTCCGTCTGCTTTTCACCCTGTCCCTCCCACCGCCGTGGCCAACTATCTGATGGGCATCGGGTACTGAAGTTCCCCGCTGGAAACGCAGCTCTGTGGTCCCTCGGATGGGAGATAAGTGACCGCTGAAAGATAGGACTGGAAGTACCAGTCTGGTAAAAGACGTTATTTACACAAAAGAGCTCTGAAAACCTTCTTCGGGGGCTAATATTTACCAATCCTACAAAGCCAGACAGCTTCTGCTATAGCGAACGTTGTACTTGGCTGTTTGTTTTTAAATAATGTAAAAGATGCATTGATCTTTCCTGCTCATCCCCTGAAGCATGCAGGCACCGAGCACCTTACAATGCCTCTGAAGCTGCCCATCCATGCTGGAAAAGCTGAGATGGCAGAAGAGAACTGCAGAAAACAACATTAACCTGCAAACCCCCTCGATCCCTCTAAACCTTCTATGTCTAAATGGATGCTCATGATTACCATGACATATTTTGAAGCATATGCCCCATCACTAGCAAGGCCAGGCTGGACTGAGCTTGGGGCAACCTGGTCTAGTGGATGAGCTTTAAGCTCCCTTCCAACCCAAACCACTGTGTGATTCTATGATTCTGTATTGGCAAAGGAGCTGGCTGTGAGCATCACAATGTAAGACCACCAGATACCATAGCTAGAATATTAAAAGACATGCAAGGTAACACACCTTAATCTTAATGAAGCAGAAATCAAAAGGTTTTGCTTTTCCAACCTCACACTATTTCCTTAGCTGGTTCATTTTTTGCTCTCACTGTCACTGCTCTCAATTCCTGCTGCTCCTGTACCAGAGGTGATGTCACTGGATTTGGGTTCCCTGAGCTGCCAGAGATGCTCCTTCTATTCCCTCTTCATTAAAAAATACCAGTATGTAGAGCAATAGTAATTAAAAAAAACCCAACAAAACAACAAAAAACAAAGTGGAATTTATCCCTGAGAGGGGAAAAGGAATAACTGGCTTTGGATGCTCATCAAGGGGGGAAGAGTATGGGGGGGGCTCCATGGATGGCAGGACCACTGATGGGGTGGCCCCATCCAGCCACACATCATTTGCTCCTGCCCTCAAGAGCCAGATGCTGTGTTTCACACTGGTATCAGCCCTGGACAGGCATGGGATAGGGATCTGAAGCAATTCTCATGTGGCCCCTTCCTCACCTGCCACGTATCCTCTGTCTCCTCCACTCCAAGGACTTGTCCCACTAAAGTCACCACTGTTTTGCATTTGCTTGTTTAAATGTCAAAGGCATTAAAAAGATGAGGTTGTGCAATACAATACCCACAGGGGAGGTAAAGGTCCGTGGCAGCACTGTTCCTCCAAATCCAGGTTTTGACAGGTAGGTACATACTGAAACATCCAGCAGCGGAAAAAACCCTGAGCCTAATCCTGCCTGTGGGTGACCGTGCTGTGACACCAAGGCTGCAGGTCTTACATGTCCCTCCGGGGGCCACTGCAGCAGGCCAGCTATAAAAAACAGCCAATTATCTGCTAAGGGCAGCTTGTGCTTGAGCGTATCAATCAGCCCACTCAGATGGAAATTGAATTTGGTACAAATTCTTGTGGCTCAGATAGAAGTCCTTCAAAAAAAAGAGATTTCCTGTGGGTCGGCACAAGAACATCCTCTGTATCTTGTGTGCTCATGGACGAGCAATGCCAGGCGTGGGCAAAGCACAAGCTACCCCATCATTCCCCCTTCCCAGGAAAGAACAAGAGATCCTGCCCTCTCTTCTACCCAAATCCTAGCTCTGTGCCGACTCTAGTGCCTGCGTCTGCTCTGGCCTTGGCTTAGGAGGTGAAGTCCTGCTTATCCAGCATACTCCCACTTCCAGAAGGATGCTTCATCCCATATCAGAGTGACTGGGGGGTGTAGGGGTTTGCAAACGGGTCCCAGTCAGGGTGATGCACTGTAGAGTCCCAGTGAGCCTCGTTAAATCCTGTCCCCAGGTGAGGTGAAGGGAACCAGCTGAAAGAAGGGCTGGGGATGGCAAGGTGACTGTGGGTACCGGCAGTGGGGAGCTCCCAACCCCACAGCATCCCAAAATCCCCACCCTGAGCTGGATTTATGCTGGAGTAGGCAGGAGCAGATGGTCTGTCAGGAGGGTGCCTTAGGCCGGCTGAGTCCCTGGGCTGGCAGGAATGTGCTCCTGCATCCTGGGGCTTGGATTTGAGCCTTCCAGGAGAAAACATAGCTGGAGCTGATGCTGGTCCAGCCTGGTCTGAGGGGATGTCAACATTACAGTGCCTGCCCTGCCTCCAGCACAGCAGGCGGGGGTGGGGGTCCTCAGGCATTTCTTCACCTCTCAGTCAAGGGATAAATGGACTTTGAGGCGTTTTGTTTTGCTGCCTTTCCTGCCACAGCCTCAGGGGGACCTGAGCATCCTCCCCTCACCAAGCAATGGCTGGGAGGAGGTAGGAGCCCACCACACCGGTAGCTCAGTGCCTGGATCCGTCCCAGAGCTGCAGCAGGCTGCAGGCAGGCTGCACAGTCTGCAGTCTCCACCTAGAGCCCGGCACAGCTGCTGCTCCGTGTTGCCAGCACGCTGCAGCCCATGCACAAGGTGTGCACAGATCCCACAGCCCCTGGTCTGAACGTGACTGTGCTTGCAGCAGGCAGCCAGGGATGCTCCTGACAGTGCTCACCACCAGCCTGCAGGACCACGAGGAGCCTCCGCTAGGTCCCACCACCACGGGGAGATGCCCAGAGAAGGCATCCATGGGCCAGTGGAGATGGTGGGACAGCAAGTACCATCCCTGAGGACACCACACACTGGAGCAGTGGCTGATCCCCACCATGACCTTGCAGCCCCGGTCTCTCCAGGGGGAAAGGAGCCATGAGATAACACATACATGGTTTAGTGTGAGGTGTCCCTGCCCATGGCAGGGGGTTTGGAACTAGATGATCTTAAGGTCCCTTCCAACCCTAACTATTCTATGATTCTATGATGGCTGCTTTTCCACAACACACCTGAGCCTTGCAATATAAAATCTTACCAGCACACTGAATTCAAGTAAAATAAGTCATTCTTTAAGGCTTTTCTTCTCTTGCGACTTACTCCTGCTTCCCATCAGCCTCTCAATTGCACAATGCCCTGCTGCTCAACACTAAACACCTTCTCTATGCAGATCCATGAGCATAGCTGCATTGGACAGACTCCAGCCTCCTGCTACCCGTGGGGCACTGGCCCTATGGCCACTTCCAGGTGCAACTCAAATGCTTGAGGGGCTGCAAGCCGCAAAACTGACCCCCAGGACTGGGCTGAAGACTGACGTGCAATGCAAGCCCACAGCCGATTTAATCCGTGATCTGGCTCCTGCTGCTTGTGGGGCACAGCTCCCGTCCCCATGCCCTCCTTCCTATCAGTGGGAAACTGTTGCCTTTTCTTTGCACTTCATTAAAAGCCCAAATCTTGGTTTAAACCCCTGTTTGTGCCCCATTAGAACTCCAGATCTTGGGTAAAACTCCCTTTTGCACTTCACTAACCCCCCCCCCACCTCACCATCACCCTCCACGGAGGTGATACCCGGCGCTCCCTTGTTGCCGCCACATTCCCACGTCATGGAAAGGCTCCGAAGGAGCCAGACGGCTCCGCTTGGGAAAAGCGGCAAGTTTAAAGCACGCAGCCCGATATTTAATCCGGGGCTCTCCGATAGCTCACAGACCCACATGGGACCTTGTCTGCCAGCGGCTCCCGTAACCTCAACCGGCAAAGCCAAGCGCTGTCACTGTGGGCAGACAGCAATGGCTTGGCCAGACCCATAGGTAACACGGGTCCGGCTCCCATTGATGCCTGGCTCTGCTCTTTACCTGCTGGCACATGCCCCTGGCTCCCTCTCCTGCCCAATGCCAACACTTGCATGGGTTACAATTGGCTCTGACGGCTATGCAACATTATAATAAAAAACATAATAACCCATAAAAATATAGAACAATAAAATAGAAATAAAATTATCAAAATATAATCGTGATACTAAATTAGTAACTACTCTGTTACAGAATTACAGAGCATCTTCAGAGACACAACCGGGGCAAACAAGAGGGAATGTGTCTCCTTCCTGCACCTCCTTTTCTCTGTGCTTGAGAACAGGCAGCTGGTGATGCTCCTCAGAGCCATGCCTGGGTTCCCCATCCTCCTCCCCATATACACACGATGTATATAGGTGTGTGCACGTATTTAGAATTGCCTGTGAACTCCCTGGGTGTATAGGAAACAAATCCGCCCCCTTTCACAGTGGGTCCCTCAGTGGTTTACAAAACCAGGACAGTGCGGTCAGCATCAGTGCAGAAATGTAAGGAAAAAGGGTTTCCAAGCTCTACATGTTCCTGCAAACCCCAGATGAAGGTGTTTCAAGATGGGCAGCATCATTTGCTATTTCTCTGTCTGTGATGGGCTCCTGTGGCCCACACACACATCAGCGCTGAGGTTCAGCACCAAGATGTCCCTCAAACCCCCAGAAGAGATGCAGGGAGCAGCTCGAGCTGAGGAAGCTTCCCCCAGTGAATCACCACCTCGTCTTGGTAAGAGCTCATCAAACTCTTCTGGAAGAGACACCAAAGGCAGCAATGTTTAGCTTGTGCACAGATTGAAGAGATAGATGTGGATCTGAAATTGCAAACCCTCACTGCTGTGGCATTAGAGGTGCACACCTTTACGGCTTTAGGGTTTGATCCAGGCACCTTGGGACCTTTTTTCCCCTGCCCTTCAGTGAAACAACCTTTCTGATGTCTCCTGGCAATGTTTTTTCCTAGGCAAGTGGTATCCCCTGGCTTGTGTGTACAGAATCTGGACCATCTGCAGTTAAATTAATTAAAACCAGCCATGGAACGAGGGCCGATGTGTTTGCAGCCAATGCTGGACACAGTGTACAGGTCAGATGCTCTCCAGCCGCACTCAGATTCTCCTGCCTCCACCTCTGCCAAACCACAAGCTGTGCCCACTGCAGACCCAGACCCTCATCGTGTTAAGGGGGAAAAAGACTGTCCTTTAGCATTAACCATGTGTATTACCTCCACATCCCAATTCCTGCAGTATCCCCTTGGTGTCTTTACCCTCACAACCCCTGCGATAAGGAAAGGGCTGCTGTCACTGGGAGGTTGTTTGCTCAGATAAAGAGGAAGCCTATGGGAAAGGAGGGATTTCAGCTGTTTCCCCTTAAAGCTTCATGCTCAGCATGGTAAACACTTGATTTGCACCCTGATTTACTCAAGGGAATCTACCAATCCTCTAGTACCTTATGCCACAGCATCTACATCTCAGAAGGAATTCAACCTAATTTTTCTTCCACCTGGGCTACAAGAACATATTTTTGGCCACCTTCCTGGTTAAGCCCCTCCAGAAGTGGTTACAGTGACCATATTACAACCAGAGGAATCCACTGAAACCCATGTACAACCTCTACCAAAACCCACAGGATTCAACTCAGGTTTCTACAACCAGAGCAAAGCCCAGCACTGAACTAAGGAAGAGCCATTTCTGGGGCAACAAGAGATTAAGACAATGAAGAAAGGGGGAAGGGACCTTAAAGCTCCTCCAGCTCCAACCCCTGCCATGGGCAGGGTCCCCTTCCACTAGAGCAGCTTGCTCCAAGCCCCTGTGTCCAACCTGGCCTTGAACACTGCCAGGGATGGGGCAGCCACAGCTTCTCTGGGCACCCTGTGCCAGCGCCTCAGCACCCTCACAGGGAAGAGCTTCTGCCTAAGAGCTCATCTCAGTCTCCCCTCTGGCAGGTTAAAGCCATTCCCCTTGGCCTGTCCCTACATCCCTTGTCCCAAGCCCCTCTCCAGCTTTCCTGCAGCCCCTTCAGGCACTGGAGCTGCTCTCAGGTCTCCCCTTCAGGAGCCTTCTCTTCTCCAGGCTGCCCCAGCCCAGCTCTCTCAGCCTGGCTCCAGAGCAGAGCTGCTTCAGCCCTCGCAGCATCTCCATGGCCTCCTGTGGCCTCGCTCCAACAGCTCCACGTCCCTCTTGTGCTGCTGCCCCAGAGCTGGATCAGGACTGCAGGGGGGTCTCCGCATAGCGCAGCAGAGGGGCAGGATCCCCTCCCCGAGCTGCTGGTCATGCTCTGGGGGTGCAGCCCAGCACGCTGAGGGGGGGGGCGGGTGTGTCTGGGCTGTAGGAGCATGCTGCTGGGTCGTGTATGCATTAGGGTGTGCATTAGGGTATGCCACAGAGTATTCAGTATGCATTAGGGTACGCTGCAGGGTATCCAACAGGATATGCAACAGGGTATGCAACAGAAATAGCCTTCCTCCACTGGCACCAAGGCATTTCCAAGCGCAGGGATGTACCAAGCACTGGCTCTGGCTGCAGGCCAGCCTGCGCTCTGCAGCAGGCTCTGCTGTGTCGAGATGTTCATTTCGTGGTGGTGTTGGCTTTTTTTTTTTTATTAAAAGAAGGTATCAGCCTTCTGTTTGATGTGCTGTTGGCCGCGGTTGCTAAGGGAAGCAGTGTACAATTACAGCCCCAGTGATGTCCACTCTAATAATACACTTGGCTCTGCATAGCTCAGATGCAGACACAGTTCTGCTATAAAGAGCACGGCCATTTCAACAGAGGAATACTCCAACTTATGTTACATGTGAAGGGTTTGTGGCACGTTGCTTAACCGAAAGAAAAAATACAAGCACCACAGCCTGGGCATGCCAGTGAATGAAACTATGACAAGCAAAAACCTCTCGCAGGAGACTCACTTTCAATTTATTAATTAAGAAGGTATTTCTATGTGTCCACCAAGATGTTCTCCCATGCTCCCATCTGCCCAAGCTCATCAGGCCCAATTTGGCCAGGTCCATCCCAAGGACTCTCACAGCTCAATGCTGCTCTTTGCACCAAACACCAAACCAATCCCAACGAGCTGCTAATCAAACACAAGTAAATGAGCATCCCTCAGTGCCAAGCTCCTGCATGGCAGCATCTCCCCAAGCTCAACCCATGACTCCCCTTTCCATGTCTCCCCGCAGTATCCTGGAAGGCTCTCAGCACCCAAATTCAAGCTCAGCCTATGATTTGGGACCAAAGCACAGAGTAAAGGACAAATTCAAACCAGAGTTTTCCTGACAGATCCCCTTAGAGCCTGAAATAGTGCAGCGCTGGCCAGGGGGATGCTCTTTAGAGGAGCTGCTGGCCGGGAGGGGGATGACATGACAGCATTCCCATCCTGCGGCGCTGGCATCTGTTTTGGGATCAAAACAAGCCCCCTGAGATAAGCTGCGAACATGTGCAGCCCCTGAGCACGAGCACCTTGTCAACAGCTGAAGACACAGGAGCAGCCAGGTTAAAAAGACAGTTTATTGCCTGTTCCACTGGAAACCCCTTGCTGCTTGCTTTAAGGGCTGGTGGGGTTACAGGGATGCTGTCTATAGGTACTGGCATTCTAGTAGGGAGCCTCGATGGGTTAATGCACTGATTTATGAGATTCTCTGGTGCTGTTGCCGTCGCAGCCCCAAGAGAAAGGGACAAACAAGCCCCTACAAAACAGGAGCATCTGCCAGGAGCAGATGTGGGGGGGGCGAGCGATCCAGCCCCAGGCGCCAGCAGCACAGGGCAGGATCACGTTGATCCCGATTTATCACACCCCGGCAGAGTAATTCCCCAGCTCGCCGGTGCCCAGCGAGCCGAGCTCCTTACGTCCGGGGATCAGATTAGTCTGAAAGGTGCTAGAGAGACATAAATCCTGCTCTGGAGCAAGCGTTTTATTAAAGGCTTTTTGTTGTGTTCTGTTTGTTTTCATTTATTAATGGTAAATTATCCAGAAATGGCTGATGGAAAACATCTGATGGTAGAGAGGCCAGGACTGGAGCTGGGTAATGTTATATTATTAACTCTGTATCAACATGTCATATCGATATAAATAGATATATATATCAATATATCATATTGATATTGAACTATCAACATCATATCATCAAATGTATCTCAGTATATCATATTGATATATTAATATGGTATACACATTGCTCCACAATATCCATATATTACCACCATATGGATAATGTATCATATATCAGTACCATCAACTCCATGATCAAGGGAACTGCGATGAATCACTTGTGCTTCATACCTGGGTCTGTTTCCAGGCAGGGAACAACCTGGATACATCACAAAAATTCCCAGTTTAGGGGCTTGACCAGAGCATTTAACAAATCTGTGTGAATACATCCGATTGTTTTGGTTAGAAAAAGAAACTGTGCTTGGAGAAAGTCAAATCCTTCACTACGAGAAAGGAAACGTTACATTATTTAATCTCACATAGCACTTTGCTTTTGACCTGTAGTGATCTGTCACCTTTTGCCTCATCAAGACGTTTTCTAAAAGATGTGCAGTTTGGGGCTGAGCAATTCCCTTTTGTGCATTTTTCTATGCTCCAGCACATGAACTTGGTCACCAGCACTCTCTGCTTGCTCTTTGCATTTCACTTCTTCCCACCTTTCCACAACGGATGTCATTCTCCCATCACACTGAGACCGGCTACATGTTTCTGGGAAGCACTTTGGGACTCTCTGGAGATATGAGATATATTATTTATCCCATGTTCATGCTATGAAAAGCTGAATATGAAGCGAGTTATTATTGAACATGACACTGCGGGTAAGTCAGTCCACTGGGTCTGTTGGTAGGAATGGAAATGCTGGGGCAAGAAAGCAAGTTAGAAGAGATGATGGAAGAGAACTGCCATCATCCTCAGTTTTTGGATGACACCCTGCTCTTTTCTGGCCATTGCTCCTGGACTCTATTTTGGATTAGCATTGCTCAGACAAATGGGGAAAGACACAAGAATGAGCTGGCATGGGAAAAGCAGGATGCATGAAGGGTTTGGAGCCCCCTCCAGCCCCTTGCTTCTAAATCCGGGACTGATGCTGACAGCAGTTTGTCTCCTCCTGCTTTATAACCACCTTGGAAATAAATCAAATGGAAAAAAAAAATCACTACCTGGTACAGGTAATGGGCAGATGTGTGTGCATCCCAAGGGAAAAGTAGAGAAGGGGTGGGCACAGGGAAAGATGCTGGGTTTGATATATACCCAGAGCAATAAGAGAAGCAAATCAGGATCACTGGCTTTGCAGAATGATGCTAGGTTATGCTAACTATTGATTTTTTTTTGTTTTATTTTGCTCCTTATTTCCCTGCTTGCTGTGTTGCCCAAAAGGCAGTGCAGCCTGCACAAGGCAGACGCAGCCAGGCACAGCATCCAAAGGATGATGTCCAACAAAGGCAAGGCAGGATAAGATGATGTGCCAATAACTGAAGCAGTGCTGGGCACTGAATGTGTGCAGCAGAGCAGAGAAATGGAACAAGAGCTTTGTACATGCCACAGATGACATGCGTGTGTGAGGGAATGGCTAAATTGAAATGCATATTAAAGACAGAAAATAATGGTTTCAGCTCCAAAAGTCCTGTTTCCAGAGACACTGAAAGGTCCATATGAAACCCTTCCCAGAACGCAAACCCCCTTTGATGGTGGCATTGTTCCCCCAGCAGACCATGGGCAGTTGAGGACAGTTACGTTTCCCCATTATCCACCACTATCATGGACCAGTTATCAGAGCCACTGCTTTCCTTCCCCCTGCCCCCTGGCTCAACCTTTGCTGCCATTCACAGTTTTGGAGCAGAACAATCAACCAGCACTGCATAAACCAAGTCACCCAATAATCAACAAATACCCAAATTATTATAGTCTGGTTGCAATCAGAAACCAGCAGTGAGCTCTTCATCCAGGTGATGCAGCCAACAGTCTACTCAGGGACCACAGAACCATAGCACCACAGCCTGGTTTGTGTTGGAAGAGACCCTGAAGCTCATCCAGTTCCAACCCCTGTCACGGGCAGGGACACCTTCCACTAGAGCAGCTTGCTCCAAGACCCTGTGTCCAAGACCCTCCACTGTAAGACCCTCCAAGTTCACTTCTCTTTATGCCATAGGGATGCTGCTACAAGCAAACCACTCATTTCACAGATGGGCCCTGGAGTGAGATACCATAATTCCATGTAAGCCCATGAAATGGGAATGAAGAGCAACTTGACATTGCCCTCAGTGCCATGTTATCTATGGCAACCACTAAATGTGTGCATAGACAAAATTGCAGGTACCCTCCTGTTCTCATCAACTGGCTTCAAAAGGAATTCGGTAATGGCTCAGCTCCCGGCCAAATACATGGTAAGACCAGGCGGGGTGAAGCTGGAGGCATATAACCAGTTAATTTTATCTCTTTACCTGCAACATGTTGAGGAGCAGACTCCGGAATTTGGTTCCTTCCACCATGAAAAGGGCCATTTTGTCACACAGCTTGGCTGCTGTGGAAGCAAAGCTGCGGTCCGTCACCGCTTTCTGGTAAATGGTCTTGACTATCTCCCCCAGCATCTCCTCAGAATTGGTGGAGTTCTGAGCCTCCTCCATGAAGGTGGTGAGCTTGGAGTCAACGTCGCTGCTGTTGTTCCTCATGCTGTTGAGGATTTCAATTAATTTGTCCATTTTGTTCTTTTCAGGGTCGGTGCTTTCCACCGTGACTTCGTCCTGGTCCGTGAAAAGGGAAAGACAAGGCGTCTGTTACACAAGGAAAAAACAGACATATCAGCTGATGTCCTTCCACAAACTGCAAAGGGGAAAGGGGATTGGGAAGACATAGAAACAGGCACAGAAAAATCAAAACATCTTTTAGAGTGGTCTCATCTCAGCATTGAAAGACACAAGTGAATGAGTCCAGCCCCAGAAATATTCTATTTCTCCATTTCCCACAGCACTCAATCCCAGAGTCCACCTCCCAGGCTCAGGAAAAGATGTGCTCAAGGGTCCTGAGCTGGGATATTGAGGTCTGACCACCCCTGATTGCCTCTGGCATCCTGGACCAGTTTCTGGGGGTGTCTGCAACACGGTGATAATAACAACCCTACAAAAATGTCTTTTTAATATATATTTAATAATCTAAATTGAGATCAAATGACACATGATCCCAGCATTAGAAAAACTCTTAACTTCTCCATCTCTTGGCTGTTACACTTTTCACATCATTACCACAGAATTCATTGCTTCAACATTTAATTATGCATTTGCCCTTTTCCCCCAGTGTCAGGCATGCGTCCTGCTTAGTTTGTGTTGCTCCCTTCCAATCTTAAGATGTGCTATACCAGATACACCTGTAGCAATTCTTGGACAACCCCAATGTCAACCAGCAATTGGAATTGTCCAAAACCCTCATCAGGAGGCTAGCTGTGTTGACAGCACCCACCCAAGAGTGGGTGCTTATGTGATGTGTTTCTTACAAGACTATAATTCACAGGGAGAACATTAAAATTAATATTCTGAAATTCTCTACTATACTCCCATTGCTTTAAAGAACATAAAAATAACTAAAATAATCTTTTCCTCCCCCTCATGCCACATACATAAATAGTAAAGGCACATGCATTCAAAGGTATACATTTCCAACATGCACTCCCATGGAACTGTATATGTTCAGGTTATTTTTGCTACGTATTTTGGAAATCTCATTGGAGATACCCCACAGATGCATTTTCCAGTCTGAAAAAAAGAGTCTCAAGAGAAACAGTCTGAGTTTCACAGGGGCAAATGGATATATCATCTCCGAATTCCTCAGAAATCTGAGGCTGAATATTGTTTCCAAAAAGGATTTCTCCTCCGTCACTTGCATGCAATAGTTTTGTTATTGTTGGTTTGTTGGAAGGAAGAGGGAAAGATAAGGGCATTTCAATTCATTGCTGAGATAAAGAGACATCAACTTCTAAGTAGCTGACTACCTATTCAGCACTAAAAAGTTGATGCTTGAGGTTTAGTTCTGTAACTGTGGATAGACAAACTGCCTTTTCAGAGCTCTTTGCAAAGTGGTCTGAATGATATGCTCTGCAGACTGGGAGGCAGATAGCTGGGCTCAGCCTTCAGGGAAGGGGCACCCAAATTGCACCTCACATGTGCACCAGCCTTCCCCAGTGATCCTTGCGTGGGTAGGGAAAGAGCTCCCAGTCCTTCTTGGAGAACTAAAGTTGGTAGCAACCTCAACCAAGAAGTCAAGCTAAGAGCTTCAGCGCTGTGTCAATAAAAGGCCTCCTGAAGAAGCACAAAAACACTTCAAGAGAAGTGTTGACACTGGGAGATTGTTGGGGTGCATTCATGGAAAGGTCACTTGAGCCCACCACCCTTTGTATCGAGAATGGCCAACAGAAAGACTGCTGGAAAAAGGGAAACTCAACATTTCTCTAAGATATAATACCTTTTCTTTTAGCCTCCTCCGCAGCCTGTCTTTGGAGGACTGAAGCAAATTGATCTTGGGTCTTTCCCCAATGCGCTCATGAATACTGTCTTTCCGCTTGGTCTCTGCCTCCTGGTTGTACTGCTGAGACTGCTTCTCCACAGCCTCTGGGCCTCGGTGTGTCTCCACAGGGATATGCACCGTGCAGACGGAGGTGTCCTCGATTTTCAAATTCTCAGTCTCTTTGGCGTTTCTGTGCGTTTCTTTGTCATTGGGTGAGTGCTTCTGGTTGTGGTGCCATCTCCGGTTCTGGCTGTAGCCATGGTGGCCCGTCCTGCCTGAGGAGTGAGGGGCCTGGCCTCCTTGGTAGAGTTTCTGGTGGTCCCTGTTGTGTTTGGTTCCACCTTGCTGATGATCTGCGTGCTGCTGAGACTTGTTCCCACCAGGAAGCCTCTGCTGCCGCCTGGAAAGCCAAAGAAAGTCATTAGTTCACCCTTTCCTTCATGGTCCTGTTTGGTCAACACATCTGTCCCACCAAGCAGCCTGGTGGGTTCACCCCTGGAAACGTTCACAAACTGCAGATGAGGCCCTCAGTGACATGGTTTAGTGGTGTCTTTGGCAGTGCTGGGGAACCACTGGACTTGATGATCTTAAAGGTCTTTACCAACAGGGTTGATTCTGTGATTCTGTGGGTGGACTCTGCGAGTTTCCCTGCCACAAAGGGAAGCCAATTTCTTGGCATCTAACACAACCTAGTACCAATTCACACCTCTAAATCTCTTTCAGTAACAAGCATATTTCAGCTGAAAGTTTTCATGAACAGTTAGATAACATGATTTTGGTTTCCAGGAAAATCTCCCCCAGATTTCTGTGTTTTCTGCATTGCTTCCACACTAAACCAGGGAAGACCTAGACAGTGCCAGCTGAGCAGCAGGAAGTCAGGCAGGCAAGAAATAGCAGGAGATATTTTTTCCTGAAGACCAAAGGAGCTCCTGATACACCTGGGTTACAGCATCACTTGTTCCTCTTGCTGCCACCTCTGCTGTACCAACACAGCATATTGCTTCACTGGTTTGCAGTGAACCATTTGAAGTGTATCAATAATTTCAAAGTGGGAAAAAAAAAGCTAAAAAGCAAATAATTTAGTAAAAGAAGTGCCCACACCAATGGTTTTGTTTGGCCTTTCTTTATGCGTGCTCTTCATCTTTGCTATGGTGGGAGAGGATGCACACACGGACACACTTGGCTCTGATAGCACAGGGAGCCAGGACAATTACCTCCAGATAGGAGGCTATGTAAATGCAGCTCCAAATGGATAACACAGCAGCCACAAAGAGGAGGAATTGCCTGCAAATTGTTTGCTGAAGTGACTACAATAGCTCAGAAGGGATGAGCAAGCCCTCATGTGCTGGCTGTAACCAAAAGCTGAGATGGCAGGTCCCCAAAGAAACAGTGGTTGAATGGAAGAAATGCTTTGGCAGTCTTAAACATTTTGTATTTCCACACAGGCTGCAGCATGGCTTTCCCAAGTGGAGAAAGCAGAGCTGGAATGCCATCATTAAGGATGCAGTTAAGATGGAGATGGTCCTGGCATCAGCTGCCTTCACTCAGGACAGCTCAGGGCTGGCCCTAAGCACAGTGGCCACACTGCTGCCCTTTTAACACTCATTATCTGCTCTGAGAACACGTGGGATGTCTTCCTTAATGTCCAGCTCCTTACAAGGCTGCTGGGAGCAGCACTGGAGGCTGACACGGGACATAGAATCATAGAATGGTTTGGGTTGGAAAGAACCACCCAGTTCCAAACCCCTGCCATGGACAGGCACACTTCACACTAGACTGTGTTGTCCAAGGCTCTGTCCAACATGGCCTTGAACACTGCAAGGGATGAAGCATTTACCACTTCTTTGGGAAACATCTCTCCAGCATCATCCCCCCCAAATGGGAATACAACTGTGAGTGCTGAGGTGACCACACCAGTCTGCATCTGCACTGATTACAGCTGTTATAATCCCCCTGCTCAGCCTCATCCCTTACTCCAAATCCCTGTCTCCACTACGATAAATAGCAGCATTTATTTTAAACCCATCGCAGAGCAATTAATTTTGTTTTCATCATTTGCACCACTCAGGGGTGCCTGAATGAAGGAAGTGGCCATTCACAAATACATTTCAATGGTCAGTGGCTAAACAGTCTCCAATTCTGCCTGCCAAAGCAATCTCACCATCAAATTTGTATTCCTTGGCATCTCCAGGAGTTAAAACCTATTTTCCGAGGCCAACTGGCTCTTAACCATAAAGAGCAAGGGCTCGTGTTTGGTGAACGCAGGACGAAGAGGCTTGTTCCTTGTGGCAGTGGAAGGAATTTGTGTTTAGTCTCAGACCACCAGATCCAGTTTTCTGAGATATTCAATGTGGGTTTCTTTTCTCTTTTTGCAAGCTGAATGGCAGAGAATTAAAAAAAAAAAAAAAAAGGACCTCGGGGAAGCTTTCCTGTTTTCTGGAGCTTACAAGCATTTTATGAGTACAGATTCTCCACATCAAGTTTTCCTGGCATTTCTTTGTTTCCTCTCAGTAACGCAATCACATAAACCGCTTTGTAAAGGGCAATGCTTATTAAAAGGGGAATGTCAAAATAAAAGTTAGTTAAAGCCCTTATCTAGCACTAAGCCCTCACATGCTTAAGTGTGCAAGAGTTTTGCTGATAAAATTCAGCGTTTGCTTTCTGTGGTTTTGCTCTTCTCTCCTCTCAAACATCGGTGTTTAACTGTTTGGGTGCGCTTGCAGCCATGGGTTATAAGCCACACAGGCTGCTACTCTATTTAAGTTGAAAATATTGCACAAAAATTACAAAAATTGGACACAGACACAGCTTTAGTTTAAGCAGAGGTAAGGCAAAATGCCTGGAAGCGAGCTGGGAACCAACCTCTGCAGTAAATTCCTGCAAGAAATGTGTGCAGGAACACTTTTTTTTTTCCCCCAAAGACAATGGTATTATAAACCAAACCATTTCTGTTTAAGGGCTCTGAGAGAAAAAAGGTTTAAGATCAAAAAAAATACCCCAAACAGTTAAGCCAATGTGGAATGTGAGAAATTGTTCAGTTTGGGGCTTTTGCCATAGGCAGAAGACAAGCAGTTCCGTCCCCGTACAGGACAGCTAAAAGGCAATATCCCCATGGCAAGGGGCAGAGCAAACACAAACCAAAGCTCTGCAGTCACCAACCACAGGACGGAAAACACCAGAGTTAAACAAGTTAGGGGGAAAAAAAATGCAAGAAATAAAAGGCAAAGGAAGGAGAATGGCAAACAAGGAGCAACGTCCGTGACTTGGCAGCAGGCAGGGGTCTAGACAATCATCCAGCATTCAGGCAAAGACTCGTTGTGTGCTTTTATCTTCCCAACACCCCAGCGAAGAAGAAAAGCCAAGAAGAAATAGGACTCTGCAGGGAGGAAGAGCCAAAGCAGGGAGAACAGGGCCCAGATCTTTAAACTTTCCTTAGATGCATAGCACTGCAAAGCCTGGGAGGCTGGGATGACCCATCCTTGCTCTCAGGTATTACCAAGGTGCTGGGGACACAGAGAGCCCCAGGAAGGGGTAAAATGGGGATCAGAGCACCCCACCACATGTACCCATTGTGGGCTGTGTTGATGGAAACAACCTTGTGCTTCCTTAAGGGCAGGAGTGTAGATGCCACTACGGGAGCTTGAGGTGACTTGCCAAGCTTAGGGAACCAGACCATATAGGAACCCAAAGTCATTTTCCAACCCAGGCTTTTAAGTTTGCAGTGCTGAAGGGAGGCACAGCTGAAGCTTGAATCACACACCAACACCTCCAAGAAAAGCAAGGATTCACCCCAGAAAAATGCCACAGTTAAGGGGGAATCCTCCTTCTGTCCCTCTGCTCATCCTTTGCTGTAAGAACACAGTGCCCTGCAGGGAACTGTACTTCAGCTACAAGAAAACGTGTCTAGGCGGCACAGTGGTCTCTTACCTCTTGACTCCATTAACATCAAATAACTATTTTCACTTCAAAGGCCAAATTCTGATTCAGCTCAAAACTCCCCCTGTCTTCAGAGGGACCGGGGATTTGGCCATTGTGGAAACTAAAGAGACATTCAGAGTCACAAAGAAACTCCAGAAGTACTAAAAAACAAGGGGAGACAGTCAGGGTTGCCAAGCTGGAAATAGGATGGTATCGCTTCTGCTATCGTTTCTCCACTGATTTTATTTAATTAACTAAACGAGATACCTTTCAACAGAATTTAGATGTGACAAATGTCTGCTCTGTCGGAGGAGCCTACACAAACAAATCTAAGGCTTCAGCTGTCTCGGTGATTACCAGCCTACGTGCTCAGAAATACAGGATTCCTGCAAGTTTTTACTACATGGTTTGCTCCCAAGGAAAGGGGCTGGAAGGCACAAGGCTGGGGAAAATAACTCCAGACACGTGGACAGCTGTGGTCTAAAACACAGTTGCTCCGTCCCGTCAGCCCTGCTCACATCCCCCTGAGTGAGATGAGTCCTCTGAGAGCCCCCACCATTTGTCTGGCATGCGGAGAGCCGGAGGACAACGCGGGGTTACATTCTGGTGGTTACACGGAGATTTGGTTAGGCAATTCTTGCAAACAGTGAGAGGAACAGAGCTACAACTCCAGTGGCACTCGAGACATTTACCCTGCGGTGCAGAGCATCCCATATGGCTGAATGGATCGTGATCCTATCTGCGGGCTCAGGAACTGGGTGCTCTGGATGTGCTGGCTTTTGCCTTTGAAGAACAACATTGGATGCCACTCTTGCCCTCAATCCCAGGCAACTTTCCCATGGTACAAACCCTCTGGAGCATGCTAAGCTCCTCACAGAGTAGGGATGCTGCTTTTGTCTTGCTTTTTTG
This sequence comes from Pezoporus occidentalis, assembly GCF_034315485.1. Lineage (NCBI taxonomy): Eukaryota > Metazoa > Chordata > Aves > Psittaciformes > Psittacidae > Pezoporus > Pezoporus occidentalis. The sequence continues at coordinate 445,269 of NW_026913393.1, forward strand.
CAGTGCCTGAAACCTCATGGACATGGATGTGGCCACCCAGCAATTCACAACTAATACAGACTCGCAGCCACTCAGGCAAGGGGTTGAGAATGAAGATTGGTGCCATGGCCAAGCTCAAACCATCTGTGTGCCCTTCATCATTCTGGTACTTGAATAGCAGCATTCCTCACTGCATTTTGCAGACAGATGTTTCTCGCCACCCTTTCTTCTGCCCAGGCAGGATCTCACCTCTGTGCGAAGATCAGGCCAGGAACATGATGCTAAGTCTTGGCAGCATCTCATGATCATCTTTGCTATTAACATGCCTGTGATTAATTAGCAATCGCTGTTACGAGAGCCAGATTAAGATCTTCTGCAGAAATGGACTCTATGGGACCTTCCACTCCCATGAGGACCCCAGATCCCACTTATCCTCAAAGCTGAAGGAGCAGAGCACACCCAAGGCATGCAGAAACTGTACCTCAAACGGAGGACTGGTGAGATGGCTCTATGGGATGAAGGACCACCTCTCCCCATCTTCTTTTTGAAAATTCCATACTATTGTCCATTGAGGTAGGAAAATTAGTAACCCACATATCTGAGTCACCACTGAAAGAGTTAAATTCAGAGACTGATAGAGACTAGGTTCTTCCCAGGATACCCAGCCTGGAAAGGGAAAAGGCAGGAAGAAACAAAGTCCTCTGAAACATCCCCTGAACAAACCAATTTATCCAGGCCCAGCCTTTCTGTACTAAGCATATTCCAGCTGCTTCACCTTGTGTGATGCAGCTCCACATATAACCCGACTGGCACAGGCACTGCTGAAGGGGTTTGGGCATGGCAGTGCTGCCATGGTCAAAACACCCATCATCACTGGCTTTGGGCATCAAAGGGACACTGTGGTCAAAACTACAAAGCCTGAAGGATCCTAGTTAGGAGCTGGGGTAATTTTATAGGGTCTAAAACTGGTCCTGGATGTCTGGAGAATATTGCTATTAATCTAATGAGAAGAAAGGTCTGAATTTCTTTTCTAGAGGCCTGACTTCCTCCAAAATTGTTCTTCACCAATCCTACCTCCATGAAAGGTATTCTGGTGTTTTACGTGCTTATAAAATGAGAACTCGGTGTTGCTATGGTGCAGGAAGCATCCAGTCATGGCCATTTGCTATCCTCACCATGACTGAGTGGGAAACACTCAAATAAGCTTGACAGTTCCACACAATTTAATCAAAAACCTCAAAACCCCACAGAAAGCAACAACCACCAGCTCCAAGGATGAAGAACACAGGACTTCTGTGTGTTTTCCCTTTGGCTTTCTCTCTCAAACTGATTTCGCTTGGCTCCAGTTTAATTTTTGTTTGCATTTTTGTCAGATGAGAAGGGAACAAGATGTCATGTTCACTCCTGAGAACAAAAATGAAATTATTCACACTTCTATTATGCTTTTCTGTCAACAGGGTTAAAGTCTATCCCGATGACCAGACCCAGACCACACATCTGTATGGACACAGCATTGTGGAAGCGTAGAATATCCACTTGTCAAAATGGTGGTGATTAGGATCTAATATCATCTTCGTACAGTTGAGATGTAATGCGTGCTTTAGATCTTGCATGTACGCACCCTTGGAAACATACAATGAACTCCAGAAGGCAAGCACAGCCAACAAAAACAACACTATGAGGGTAGAGATGTTTTTGATGAGGCTCACAGCATCTGGCTGCTGGGAAAAGCATTATGAAACCTTCAGACGAGCTGCATAGTCAGGCACAACTCCTCTTGTCAACACCTTGGTCTTGGGGTACCGCTGCTGACAACCCAAGGGAGAGTTGTCAACAAAATATCTGTCTTTGTTTGCTAGATATGAGTTAATTTGGCCTTTAAAACGTCACTAGGCTCACTATAAACCAACAGGGTAGTACTGACTTTTACACTGAGGGTGCTGAGGCGCTGGCACAGGGTGCCCAGAGAAGCTGTGGCTGCCCCATCCCTGGCAGTGTTCAAGGCCAGGTTGGACACAGGGGCTTGGAGCAAGCTGCTCTAGTGGAAGGTGCCCCTGCCCATGGCAGGGGTTGGAATGAGCTCTAAAGGTCTCCTCCAATCCAAAATATTCTTTGATTCTATGATTTTATGATGGAAGAGCTTCTCATAGAGACACCCACAGTACTAATGCATGGGTGTAGGGCTAACACAAAGCATGGTTCATCTTGGGATGCACTATCTTATGAGATGCTAAAGGATTTGACCTTTCCAAACACAGAAATGCACCTGATTTCTCCCTGTGCCTTCCTGCAGCATCACTTCATACCATCGGTGTTTGCTACTTCTCCCACCACAGTAATGGACATGCCATTCACAAAGAATCCTAGAATCAACCTTTCCTAGGTTGGAAAAGACCTTTAATACCAAGAAGTCCAACCATTACACCAGGGCCACCAAGACCACCACTAAAACATGTCGCTGAGAGCCTCATCAACATATTTTTTTAACACTTAGAGGACTTTTGAACACCTAAACACTTACAGGACCACCAGATAAGCACACACTCTGCAGGCTGTTCTGCAGGAACAAAGCGCTGCTGGGATGAAAGGATATGAGACAAAGTCTATGGGAGCAGACTCAGCAAAGCATCGAGGAACAAACTTGTCTATTGCTGAAGTCCAGTGCAAGTCCTCACGTTCTGCAATGCCTGGCTGCACAGCCTGACTGAGTCAGCTATTTTCTTCTAAGCTTCATGGAAATGAATCTTCAGGAGGAATTTAAGTAGCTGTTTTGTAACACCAGCTTGGGAAAGACATCCCAAGTACAGATGGCATGTGAGATAGCTCCAAAACAGCTCTTTAAATGCTTTGCTGGATCTCCCACAAATCATTAGGGATGTCCAGATGGGGGCCCTTGTTGCACAGAGCAGGCAACCAGCTAGGAAGACACCCCCCAGTCTTCAAGGCAGACTGCCCAGACTGGTGTAGAAATCACTGCAGTGATTCCATGTAGAAACTGCTTGGAAATCGTTCTCTCCATAAACTACATTACTTGGAATCATGATTTTGGATTCTCAGCGAACTGTAAACATGATTGCAAAAATTACATGAAAACCATAGGAAAACACAGTGACGAGGAACTGGATCCAGTTTAGATGGAATAGTTTAAACTTGAAAGACTCATCCACAGTACAGAAAGGTTCCCACAGTCTGCCGAGGGGATCCTGGTAAGAATGTGACTTGAATGAATATAGATCAATCTTTTACTACTTTGCAATAAAAGAGCTTATACCTCAGACTCCAGGCTGCCTCCTTTAAAAATACACCAGGGCTGATCAGTTATCTCGAGATCTGATAATCCTCCAAGAGATCTAAACTCTAAACCCACGCCAGGATGCACAGACACAGCCCACCACCATCCCTCCATGGTCATGTCCCTCAAGATACATCCTAAATAGTATGTACAGGCAACCACCTGCTGCCTTTTTGTTCAGCTGTCTTCCCTTAGACCTCTGTGACTCTTTGACCTGCAGTGAGGAGACGTCCTAGGTTTTTTCCATATCCTATTTATACCAGTGCTTTCTAGTGAAGAAAGAATTGTCTTTCCTGTAGAAGCTAAGGCAAGATTTGACAGGATCTCCTAACAGCTGTCCAGACATACGAGATGACCCAAAGTCAATGGCAAGCAATTACTTCCGACACGGGGATCTGGTAAAACACCAGCCCGAGGAGCAGCGATGCTTTATACATAATGTGTGCCAGAATCCTTTATTAACACATTAAATAAATTGCTTTAAAACTGATGCAGCGTGATATAGCTTAGTGTAGAGCTTTGAGAGCTAGGATCCATCTGGACATTGACTCACTGCAACCCAGCGACAATCCTATGCAGCTTCCCAAACGTTTACCTAACTCTGTCCCACTGTCAAAAGAGGAGTTGTGTCCTCTTGAAACTATTCCCACCTCTTCTCCCATGCTGCCCCCAGCACTCTCATGGATGTACTGGGCTGATCTACTCCCAAAATTAACTTTCTTCTGGCTGAGTTATCATCAGTTTGGATGGGAGCACACTGCTTGGCGGGGGGAGGCACAGAGCAGGGTCACTTTCTGCAGCTCCAGTGCCACGTGGCTGTTGGCCCTCGCTTTAATCATGGAATTGGGATGATCTACAGCATCTGCACAACGCTGGGACTGGATGGAGCAACGTTAGTTTAAATGAAAGAAAGAAGCCCGTTGTCCACTCGTGCCCCGGAGGCTGTCACGCTAAATAAAGACATTATCAGAGAAAGAGCAGAAACTCAGCGCCTTCATGCCTGTTAATGACCCCGGCACCTTCCCAATCAATCCAGGGACTCTCTTTCCCACAGATGGTCCCTTGGAGACAGACTGCTGTGGCTTTAGTAGGAATAAATGGAAACAAAACAGTTAACAAATACCCAAAAATAGAGCGTAGTTAACTTTCTTTTTTTTTTTTTTTTTTTTTTTAATATGGAGATGAAAAATCCCTGGGCGATTTACATGCCAGCAGAGATATTAGCTGCATATAATAGATGCAATATTTTTAATACTAATATTTTGGGCTGAGACAAGAGTGGGAATGGAAAGTATTTCCAGTGCCTTGACTTCTTTATTTTGCAAACATCAGTTGCTAACTGGGGTCAGACAGAAATATTGTTTCTGCAACAAGAGTCCAAACAACTCGAGCTGGCAACTTCTTCACACACTAACCATGCCAGGAGGCCCTGCAGAGCTGCAGCACTTTGCTCCCTTCCAGGTCTCCGGGGCCAATATCCCCATCTTGGGCTTGCAGGGAGAAGGAACGGGGTGGTAAATGCTCTCCTGCAGAGAGGGTGGCTACTTGCCATGGCCAAGAACTGGAAGTCACCACCCAAAGCATGCAGCCACACCACTGGAAGTGCTGCTGGGCTTCTTCAGATGGGCCGGGTCTTATGGGAAGACCTTGTGTGACACAGGGGATGCCACGAAACCTTTTTTTACCCATCAAAAGCACCAACCTCTGATTGCCCTCAGTTCAGCTGCCAGATAACTCTGGAGAACAACCCGGCAGCAGAAAGCCTTTGGTACTTGTTCCAAGAGATCACCAGCAACTGCACATTTATATTTTCTAGTGACAAAAGAATCGCTTATATAGGAGGATTGAAAACAGGAGAAATAAACAAGTTATTTCACTTCATATTCACTCCAGCAAACAGCTGCTGACAACACCTCCATGAAAGCATGCTGAAAAACAAGGTGCAGATGGATAAATCCATTTCCAGTACTGAGGAGCCATGCCGGAAACACTCCACCAAAGAGAAAGCCATTTCAATAACAGATCGGTTTCCTAGTGCAGAGGAACCTGCCGCTATATTTCCTTCCCTCAATTCTGCCTGGCTGAAATAGCATCACGTAGACAGTTGTGTTTTGCACTCCATGACACTGAAAGAGCAGACTTGAAGGACATGGTCTCATGGGTGACAGGGTTTGCACATATGAGGATCTGGTGCCATGGGTTCACTGTAAGGTCTGCAGCGGGGCAAGGTCCACTCACGGCCCCTTCCCTTCTTTCTGCCTTGGTTTCCTTGCAGGGAAAGAGGGGATGCTGAGAGAGCCCTCTGCCAATACACACATTGAGGTCGATGGGCAACAAAACACCACAGCGTTGTTTCATCTCTGGCTGTTTTCCCTGGGGACAGCTCTTGCACTGGTTCCCTGTGACTCTTCCTACAGCTGATTCTCCCAACACACATTGCCCATGCAATGCAGACTTTCCTGAGAGGTTGGTTAAAATTCCGTCACATCTTCAGCTACCAAAGCAACACCAATACAAGCAAGATAATCAAGGTGCCTTGGATGCAGGGCCATGGAGATGCTCCGAAGTCCAGAGTACCTTTCCAGGCTGGGAGACAGGCTGAGAAAGTTGGGCTTGTTCAGCCTGGAGAAGAGAAGGGTCCGGGGAGACCTCAGAGTACTCCTTTAAGTGACCTTTAAGTACAGGGAGACCAGGAAGGGAGACTTTCCAGTACTTAAAGGGGGCTTAGAAGAAAGATGGGGACAGAATTATCAGTAGGGCCTATAGCGACAGGACAAGGGTTGGTGGTTTTAAACTAAAGGAGGGGAGATTCAGAATAGATATAAGGAAGAAACGTTTTACAAAGAGGATGGTGAGGCTCTGGCACAGGTTGCCCAGAGGGATGGTAGATGTCCCATCCCTGGAAATGTTCAAGGCCAGGTGGGATGGGACTTGGGAGCAGCCATTCAATGGTTCTGTGATCCCAGAGGAGGCACTGCTGAATGCTTCTGTTGATGGTCTTGCTTTCAAAATGGCAAACTCCACTTTAAATGCTGACTCCCACTTTGCTGAACACAATGAAGAGCTAAAGTAGTGCTCAACAGGCACTTAATTTGCAGGCACAGCCATGTGAGCACTTTGCTTCTCATGACATGAAAAGAAGAATTGTTCAAAATAGCCAAAAGGAGGTATTCACATAATGAACCATTAAAACCATTAAATTCACATAAAACACCATTAAGCCATTAAACTGTTGAGCTATGCTATAAGGAGTGAGTTCCAGAAGTTTGCAAGGATTGAAAAAGCACACTGCCAAAGTCATAGAAGGAAAATCCATCAGGATGCACTGGAGACAAAGGTGGGATAACGTGGTCCTATAGAGCCTCAAAGTGTAAATTCCTGGAGAATCATGCATTTTGGTTGGAAAGGAACCTGAAGATTGTTGAGTCCAGTTAAGAAGAGGACAGCACTGCTGGGAAGCAGCTTTACATGTATACCTTGCTCTTTACATGCTCCTCTTGGTGTCCATTTACCGGTATCAAGCCAGGTAGTCCGGTGTTACCCATCCCAGCCCTCCTCCTGCTCTTAGTGACCTCCCAACCAGCTCCAGCACACTATTAGCCCCTCTAATTGCAAACTAAGAACTCCTGTCCTGTGCTGATGCAGGATGGCATGGCAATGATAAAATAAGGCGAGTTACCTCCCAGCTGGGTACGGGGCTGCGGCACAAGGCTCTCTGCATGCACAGCCAGTGGCACGCTTGGGCAATTACTGCCGCCCGGCTCACGTGCTGTAATTCATTAAGCTACAGTAACGCAATCACCCAGCTGAGCCCTTTTAGGAACAAACCGCCGAGACAATATTGTCCTCTGGGGACCTGCAGTTCGCAGAATTAATTCAGTGCAATAACTCCCAGCGATGCTGCGGACAATCAAACCGAAAGAAATGATGATCTGTCTCTAAACTGCCTGTAACCAACACCTCAGCTGATGCCTTGCAACCGCTGGCTCTGCTCGGGCAGGCAGGGCAAGTGCTGACTGTGAACTTGGGATTTTCACTTAATCCTTGAGGAACCTCATTGTGAAGGACCAGCGCTCTGATAGAGACACAGAATCACAGAACTGTTACGGTTGGAAGGGACCCTCTAGTTCAAGGCAGGGGCCAGAGCAGGTCGCACAAGAACATGTGCAGGATGGTTTGAATGTCTCCAGAGAGGGAGACTCCACAACCCCCCTGGGCAGCCTGCTCCAGTGCTCTGACACCCTCCATGCAAACAAGTCTGTCCTCATGTTGAGATGAAACTTGTTGTGTTTTAGTTTATGGCCATTGCTCCTCACCCTGTCATCAGGCACCCCTGGAAAGAGTCTGGCAGCATCCTCCTGGCACCACCTTTGAGACATGTGTGAGTTGTTCTAATGTTTGTTGTTCTAATGTTTGAGACATTAGTGAGTTCTACACCTTGTTCCACAGGATGCTCAGCTTCAGCTGGTGCAACTTACTCATATGGTTTAGTTTTAGGAAGTCCTGCGAGGAGCAGGGAGTTGGATTCAGTGATCCTTATGGGATCCTTCCAACTTGAGAAGTTCTATGAATTCTTTCTGAGATGCAACTTTAGTGCAGCTGTTCCTGAAAATGTCGTCTGTCCTTCACCGTTGGTTCAAAGTTTCTCAGTCTTAAGTAGGACAGTGACTATTATTCTTAACAACACCTCTGCTTAGGTGCTGCCAACTGCCTAGAAGAGTTTTTTGCATCGTTGCACCCTATACATGATGATTTAGTTAGATGTTAGTATTGTCACTCATCACTGCAGGCGAGTACACCACCAGAGACTTAGTTTTGTCCTTAAAAAGAAGGAACTTCTCCCTGGTTTGCTCAGGACAAGAGCTCTCCCAGAAACGGTAGCTTTTCACAGCCACCATCACACTGGCTCAATTCTAATCCCTGCTCAGTGTGGATGGCTGTGACATCCTGGGTGGGTTTGCAATGTTCCCTCTGCATCGCCAAAGAGAGTCTACATGGTGGCTCCAGAAACACCCACCAGCTCCCAGGAGAGCATGGAGAAGACAGGAGCATAAGGAGGAGGATGAAAACATGACTTCCAGATGCTGCTTCAGGGGTTCAGACCCAAACACCATTACACCTAATTAATTAATCCTACTGAGAAGGAAAAGAGTGTTTCAACCTTTTCAGTTCCTTGCCTTTCTCTTTCTTCTGTTCCAACACCATGTGTTGAGTTTAGTAAATGCAAGGCAAATCATTTAGCTCAATGATAGCCTTCAGTAAGCACCCAGTCCATCCGAAACATTCCATTTTGTTCCAGCTAGGAACAGCACTTCAGCACTAAAATAACATCTTTATATTGTTGCTTTCTTTAATAAACATCCTCTCCTCTCACTGCAAAGCCTTCAGTAAATGGCCCTGGAAGAACAAAAGACATTTCTGTATTGTTTTAAGTTCTCTTCCTTTCTGAAAACCTCAATTAAAACAGTGAAAAAGCAAATGTGTCACTACTATACTCTGTAATTATGAACTCATTTCTATTCACTCGCCCAGCAGGAGAGGTTTGTCCTGGTGACCTCTGGGAATGGGTTTCTAAGGCTTTTCCAAAATTTCATGGCCTTAAAAACGACACGTTCATGTCACCCGTAAAACATGCTCACCTTCCCCTTCACCCAAAATAACTTCCAATCTTAAAATCCAGGGTGAGGGCCATTCCTGTGCCTATTTTTATTTGTGAAAGGAGGCCTAGCGCTGGCCATGAATAGATCGGCATGGGAGCAGCTCTGGAAATAGTGCAACCCTTCAAGACAGCGTGAAAATCGCATGAATATGGGCTGCCAGCTTATTGTAACAAGTTTTCAAACAAATACCTTGCATGGCACGCTCCTGAGTAATAGTCAGGGTTCTCTTGGCCATCTTTCCAGAACAAAAACTACCTGGCTCAAAGAGGACACGTGCAAGCAGGATGCCAGCCTCTTCCCAATGTGATGCTTGCAGGAACAAGTGTGTTTTCAGTTGTTAAAGTCCCTCTGAGAAAACATTTTGTGAGACAAAAATGCTGGTACAACTTGGTTATATATCTATATATTTTGGTTAGATATGCATGTGTCTATATATATCTTTATATATGTATCTATGTGAGAGTGAAAGATAAGGAAGGCAAATAAAAGGCAAGACCATTTTGTCACAATAGCAGACAGGAAGATGATGCCTGAGAACTCAGAATCAGGTAATAACAAATGCAGAACAGCAGATTTTCACATAAAAGAATACAGTAATACTGTCCTTTAAATAAAAGCTAGAAAATAGCTTTAAAATTCACAAATAAACCACAAGCCACACTGCTTTAGGGTCCATTTCTGATCGTCCCACGATTTCATGTGCTCATGACACACTTAGGCAAACGCATGTCTTTTCTTTCAAAGTTAAGACCAAATCCAAGGAAGCACACATGTATCAACAAAACATCTTAGGTAGATCTGAGGACTCTACAGCTCACGAACCAATTCCCCAAATCCCACCAAGGATTTGGGTCATCTCATATCTTCTCTGAAATTTAAGTACCAAAGGCATCATTGCTATGCACATCCTGAGATGCCACCATCTCCTCAGACTCCCCCATGCTCAGTCAGCTCCTACCCTAGGATTCATTATTTGGGCATCCGCCACAAGCTCCCTTCTGGAAGAAACCTTCTAGAAAAAGATGCAAATTGTTATCTGAAGTAAAAACAAGTTTGGGGTTCTGGAAATGCTTTTACAGGGCTCAGAGCTAAACCCTTCCACCTCTATTGGCAACAGCTCCGTTGACACCTGTGTATGAAAAACCAAGGGCAAAAGAGCCTACTACACACTTCACCCATGAAACACCAATGACTCCCATCAACTCCTGCTCATTAGCAGCACCAAGCCACCTAAGCTGTAGACCTTGGTAGGGTCTACCTACCTGGGTAGGTAGCTACCAGCTGATCCATCTACCTACCTACCTACCCAGCTGATGGGTAAGTGGGGCTGCCTCTGGCCAGTGAAGCCTCAACGGGGTTGAGCTAAATACAGATGAGGGATCTCACCAGCCTCAAGAAGTGCCAAGGCAGCACTCTCCCTGAGTGTGAAAACACCTTGGTGGAAGCCCTTGCTTTCCTTGGCTAAGAAGAGATTTCTCCTCCATGAGATGGGAGAGAACGGGATGCCCAGTCTCAGGTCTTTGTTCTTGTTGAAGAGAGACCACAAACAAATCCCTATCCCAAGTGCTTCCTCTGATGTGAGGCATTTTGGCTCAACTCCTCTCACAGCTCTTTGTTTTTCAGACTTCCTTGGTTCTGGTCAACATGGGAAGGCAAAATAAAGCAAGGAAACCTGTTCTCATAAGATGGCCAGATTCATTTTTATTATGTGAAGGCCAGAAGATCTCAGTGAGAATCTTTCCAGGGCTCTCCAAGCATCTCTGATTGCCACCTTTGGGAATTCTCACCTTGTCCCAGGAGAAGGGGATTCCTCCCTCCTCTCCATGCAGCACTGGATTATTGTAGGGTTGCTCACAAAGTTCAGTCTTGTGCAGGACAACTGCTCTCCACGTAACTTACAGCAGCAAGATGCATTTAAGGCACGGAGAACATAGGCATGGGGTAAGGGTTACACAGATGGTGGGTTCAATCTGCCTGATTATAGGTGTCTGCCATGTCAGAGGACAAATGTGAGGTGGGGACTAAACTCCATGGCAGCCAAATCAGTTACACGAGTTGGAGACTGGGGAGGGAGTCACCTGGACAAATGCTGCTTCACACTGAGGTGAACCATCCTCCAAACTCCACTGACCATCTCCAAGTACAACGGGAACATTGCTATCGAATTCATATATGGTTAACATAGTTATGGACACATGTGGTGACACAGATGGTGGCATCACTGGAGGTGCTTTATGGCATCCTGTCTGGCTCCCACCCCATTTTGGTGCAGGTTTCACAAGGTTCACTATCTCTAGCTCCTTGCATGGATTTCATGATATGTGAGGGCACCTGCAACAACATCTGTGGTCACAGAGGTGAAGCTCAGCAGTTCTGATAAAGGTGAGAACTGAAATGAGGTCTTCCATGTACCCCCCAAGGCTTGATATGCAAGAGCTGTTGCTTTGCTAACCTGCTCCTTAGCTTCAGAGCCACCATGAGCTCTTGCTCCCTAACGCTCACAAGAATGGGGAGCAGCAGAAAAGGAGTGAACAGCTTTCAGTGTCAACAACTCACTGTCCTTCACATCAGCCCCTACTGCCACACAGGAACAAGATACCTCATAAATACCGAGTTTTGATGAAATTAGATGTCCCTCCACCACAGGCACACACTGAAGTTCTGGATATTTTTGCTGGAACAATTATGTTTCTTTCTGTGAAGTAGCATCGTAAGACCCTGACCTTACCCAACAGGCCATTACATATCTATTGAGGTTTCATAATAGTAACGTGCTTTGCCGATGGTACATAAAGTCTTTCAATCAGCTGCAGAGATGGAGAAAAACAACCTGCAAAAGCTTCCTGATGCCATGAAGTCTACTGGCAGCTTGGCAATTCAGATTAAATTTAGTCTGCAGGACAGGGGTCACTTCAGTCGCCATGATCATAAAAAAAAAAAAAAGGAATAAAAAGTCTTGTGTTGTAGAGTATTTATGTAATGACAAAGCTGCCCTCAATAGAGGTGGCAACCCTGCAGCTGGGAAACGCACCCAGTTCTCTCCTGCCACTGCCTCCTGGCATTAAAAATAAGGAACAATGAAAGGAAAGGATTAAATCTGCTTAGATGAGTATCTTTTAACCCTTCTGCACCATGCCTTTAGGTAGGCACAGAAGGAGGACGTAGTAGATATGGAGAATGATAACGGATACACATCTCATGAAGATCTGCTCATGTGGAGCGTGTCCTGTTGAACTCATGCAGGTTTATCTTTCTCTTTACATTAGTCCTGAGCCCACAGAGCTCTGATAATTACAGAAGTATGTTTTCCCCACATTGCAAGAAGTGCAAAATCCTTTTAGTTGTTGCTGGCACCGGGAAAGGAGCTGTAAATATGGCATTGCCTCTCGTGGTGTGTTTTGCCGGCAGGATGGCAGCCGCACCATCTGCCTTGAGGGTGACTCATGGCTGGGCATATTCTCACTGACACCCTCAAATGTGTAAGGGCTTAGCGCTGATCACAACGGCAGAAACAAGAGCAGCTGGGTGGAAAACCTCTACTCACCCCGCCACAGCTTGAGGCACGGGTGACAGGCAAAACAAACACCCCAATGGGTGCTGAAGACCAACTGCTCCACCTTACTGTTACTGGTATTTCACATGGACCACACAGATAATGGGAAGACCCTACAAGTAGTGCTGGGGCTGGCAAGTTGCCCTTAGATGAGCCAGTCCATCTCCGCTGCTAGATTTAAAACTGGCTGAACTTCAGATGGCTTCTGCAGAGCTATTTGATCATCCATGCCCCGTAGGTGCCGGAGCTGGGATTACTGCACAGGGATGGTGTCGGACCATTACAGCCCTGTGCCAGGCTGTGTCCTGTTCACTGAGCCCAGAGCAGGGTACAAACGCAGCAAGGGGTCTTGATGGAGCCAAACCACGATGGAGCTGCCAGCTCCAAGAGGTCCCTCTTGTTGAGAAGCTGCAGCGCTGCCCAGCAGCTCCACCCGCGGCTGAGTCACCCCAGCCGGATGCCCATGGCTCGTCAGGCGGCAGCTTTTTGATCACGGAAGGATTGCTCCTTCGACAGCAGCCTGGTACAGGCTTTGTTCTCAACAGCGCCATGACCCCTGGCAGAGCCTTCTCCTCGACGCCTGGAAGGAAGGGCAGTGGGGCTGGGTGATGCCAGCGCGTCTGGCCAGCCCGGCTCTGCGGGTCGAAGGGGCTCCTGCTTGATCCCTCCTGATATCATCTCTGCCCTGCTGCATCACTGCCTTGTCCCAGGAGCAGCTGATGGACTAACCACGTCCCAGTGACACCAGGTCTTCATATGGACCTACCCAATAGCCTCATGAGAGGGTATGGGAGTAACTACAAACACAGAGAGGAAGGACCTTGTGCCATTGCAACCCCCTCCAGTTCCCTATGTCTATTACTCCCTTGCTGGCAATCAAGGCAGACCTTCCTCTGATTTCCAGCCTTAATTAAATGGCCAGTTTTATCTGCTTGCTGTTCACAGCAGGGTGTTTCTTCAGCAGAAATAGCCTTTCTCCCTTAGTGCCATCTAACCCCGGGTACCTCGAGAGCATCCGCATCCGCTCCCAGCCTCTGCTGGGCAAGGCTGAGCCAGCCAACACGTGAGAAGCAGCATTTCCTTCTCTGAGCTTTCAAGTTTATTTTATCCTTCGCATCCCTGGGTGACCCTGGATTCTCACATTAACAAACAGAAAAACCCCGAAAACCAAAAGCAGAAAACTTTTGCTTTATATCTCACCTCAAATCTACCTTGCTAATGGCTCCATCTCACTCCAATTCCTGCAACTTCCACCCAACCACATACCTTCTCCCTGAATGAGGAGCTCTTGCCCTTGAAGGAACGAGCTGGGTAAAGCTGATCCCTGTGATGTTTTATGACAGGGTAAAGTGGTAGAGTGCCCTTTATGGTGTTTTGAAAGGAAATTGTACAGGAACAATGTCCTGAGCAGCGTGGCTATTGAAAACCCTTCACAAAAGGAGTTTGCCACAAGAGGAAAAGCAGCTTAATCAGTCAGACTAATCACTGTAGGTGGCTGAGTGTCCCCGAGGGTCTGTAAAATGAAATATAATGGGAAAAGAAATACATCACAGCTTGCCTACGCTCCTCAGTGGAGCCGCTGGCGGATCTGGGACATTCCCTGCCTGGCCCCAAGCCCACCATGTCTGTCCTTTGGGCTGTGCTTATGCAGGACCACACTTGCATAGGAGGAGGTGGGCTCTGGCTGGGGAGTCAGGACAGGGGTGCACTCACCCCAGCTAACCCAGCTCTTGGTGTGAGCAGGACGGGTCAGCGCAGCTTGCAAACCCTCCTGCTTCAGGAAGAGGAAACCGTCCCTGACAGCCACTGGGGCTCTCCAGGGAAGGAGGATATTTCTGCCTCCCCCAGCTCTAAGTCTAATTAAAACCAGCAAACAACACAAAAATAATAATCCAGACTGTTTTTTCCTGATCATTTAAGTGTAAAGCCAAGCTAGCAGTAGGAAGCAAACTGGGACAACTTGGGGACATTTCTGTAATCCTGCTGTTGAAAGGCACTAAGTATTTGGGGCACGCTGAAGTGAGATGGGGAAAGGACACAGAACCACAGAATCCAACCCAGGGCTGGAAGGGACCTCTGAAGACCATCTAGTCCAACCCTCCTGCCTATGGGAGCCTCTTGGCTCCCACCCCTTCTCTCCATGTGTGAGCCAGGCTCCTGCTCCAGCTCCTTACCCACATACAAAGGATGGATTTCCCAGGTGTAGAAACACCCCTTACCCCCCACATCCAACAGGAGATGAGGAGATGACACAAAGCTCAGGCATAGCTAAGGGTCCTTCACCCAAGGCTGGCTGTGGTCCCCAGTAGCCCTGGTGGGATAGGCAGAGCAGCCCCTTCTGTCTCGGCTCATCCCAAAGCCTGAAGATGTATCAGCTGCACATGGAGGAAGGACAAGGGATCCTTTTTCTACTGAGATGACAAATTCAGATGCCTTGTTTAATGAGGGGATTGATTAACACTTAGGCTTCTACTCCATCTTCTGCAAGACATGGGCTGCCCTTGCTTGTCATCCTCTTCTGTCCTTCCCCACAGACTGCCCACGAAAAGCCCCATGAGATTCAAGCCAACATCTATGTGACTACATGAAGATTTCTTTTTGGTAAGGTATTCCACCTGATTCGACTTCTGAAGCCAACAAGACGTGGTGATTACAACAGTGCAAACTTCTTAAGATTTCCCCAGCAACATTTTCCTGGTCCTCAGCAAGACTGTCCCCTTTCTTAGGTGATGCAGAACGATTGCAGTACTGCTTTAACCAGAAGATTAAAGGAATGAGGAGTTCTTGCACTTGAAGGAACAAGCTGGGCAAAGCTCATCCCTGTGATGTTTTATGATAGGGTAAAGTGGTAGAGTGCCCTTTACGGTGTTTTGAAAGGAAATTGTACAGGAACAATGTCCTGAGCAGCGTGGCTATTGAAAACCCTTCATAAAAGGAGTTTGCCACAAGAGGAACAAACTCACCTGTCTAAACCCACTGTGATTTTATGCATTCCTTGTAAATCCTATCTAATCCAGGTGACATTTTTTACTACTCCTACAAGGCTGGTGCATGCACTTCCAGGCTATGGGGTTTGGCCAGCTGGACCCTCCATCCCAAAACACATCGTATCAGGATGCCATGGGAACTGGAGAAACCCTGTGCAGCACCAAGCTGACCTGTAGTGCTTTGACAGCACCATAAGAAATGGTGTTTTGGGCAACTTCCTGAAAACACAAGGGGTCAAACTCAGAGCCCACCAGCCCAAGACCACATCCCAGCACAGCCTGTGCTCGGCTAGCAGAGAAGCATCAGGTTGGGAAGGGCTGGAGGAAAGAACTTGAGAAATGGGTCCATTGTGCCCCATATCCAGAGTTGGTTTTTTTTTTTTTCACTTGACCGCTTGCAGGAGAGAAGGCCAGGAGAGGTCCTGCCACTACCCAGGGAAGGTTCTTCTTTCCCTAGAGGTGGCTGCCAATGGGAGGTCAAACCAAGTCACCTTTGGGTCTTGTGCGGCAGCAAATAGTGGATCAGTGTTTAGGTCTATCATAGAATCACAGGATGGTTGGGCAAGAAGGACTTTAAAGCTCATCCGCCTCCAAGCCCCTGCCACAGGTAGGGACCCCTTCCACTAGAGCAGCTTGCTCCAAGCCCCTGTGTCCAACCTGGCCTTGAACACTGCCAGGGATGGGGCAGCCACAGCTTCTCTGGGCACCCTGTGCCAGCGCCTCAGCACCCTCACAGGGAAGAGCTTCTGCCTAAGAGCTCATCTCAGTCTCCCCTCGGGCAGGTTAAAGCCATTCCCCTTGGCCTGTCCCTACATCCCTTGTCCCAAGCCCCTCTCCAGCTTTCCTGCAGCCCCTTTAGGCACTGGAGCTGCTCTCAGGTCTCCCCTTCAGGAGCCTTCTCTTCTCCAGGCTGCCCCAGCCCAGCTCTCTCAGCCTGGCTCCAGAGTAGAGCTGCTCCAGCTCTCTGAAAAACCCTCACTGGTGTGACAGCTGTGAAAAACTCATCTCTGCTGCTCTCCCATCAAGCCGTGATGCTCTCCATCACACTCATCAGGAGGTGGCTGTTACACTTCAAGTACCAAACCAACAGAGAAAACACTGGCTGTGGGATCTCTGCTGGGTGAGGTGGGAAGTGCAGTACCTCCACCAGGTCTTTTGCTCCCATCATAAGCTCTTTGCAGCAAGAATCTCACCACCTCCTGTAGGCTTTTACACCACTCTGTGCAACCAAACCCTCCACCAGATGTGTCTCTGATGTTGACTGCTGTTACTAAAAACATGTCCAACAGACCCACAGTGATCCTTAACTGGGAAGGACTGTTTGAACCCTGTTTTGATGATACCTCTGATTTGTTCTTCGTATCTGTCTTTTGCAACAAATGAAGCATTCATCCCATGGAAAAATGATTCGTGGGATCTAAATAGCTATTGTATATGCAAGCAGAGAGCTATGGCTGCATGCCCATAGGGTTGCTTCTCCTGAGGGCAGAGAAAGGTGCATGGCAGAGACCTCAGGGTAGGTGAGCCACGCTCCTTCACAACGCAGTGACAGCGTTTCCCGAGGAAAGGTGACGGGAAGGAAGTGGGACGGGCGCTATTTATAGCACAGCCGGACGTCAGCATCGCTTCGCATGAGAAACAAAAGGTGCTTCACTAGACCAAGACGTGGCCCCTTCAGAATGTCACTGTCAGGGAGGGGAGAGGAGCTGCATGCGCTCTGTGCAGGGAGCCAACATCATCCAAGACTGCATGGAAACAAAACAGGCAGATTTCTGGGTACCAATGTGCTCCATCAGCTCTTTTATGCTAGCTGTTACGTACAGCACCAACCAACCTAAAGGTCAGCTATGAGGCAAGGCCAGCTGGACCTGTGCATCGTGCATTGCCCAGCCTGGGTTGGCTCCTCAACCCAAGCTGGATGTGTACTTGTCAGTGGTGACTCCTCTACATGGCAGAAGGATGCTCACCATGGTCACCCAAGCTGTGTCAACATCCCTCTTGGATGAGGGGTATCCTGGGCTGGGAGGGCTGGTGCACCACATACAGCCATTGCTCCTGAGATATGGGGCACAGATTAGTGCCAAGTGCTCACCACTTAGGGAGAAGGGGGAAAGCTGCTTGATGAAAATCAGAGCCTGGCTTTGGGGCCACATCTGCTTCTAACTGGTGGATCAGGAATACCCTTTGATCTCGCAAATCCACTGCACATCAACTCTACTCCCATCCCTGGCTGCTGCCAACCACTTTCTGAGAAACCAGCTCTTCCTCCCTTGGGTCCACGCATCCAGAGCTGCTTCCTAACCCTGATCCCAACCCATGCACCACCAAATGGCCCTGCTCAGCCTTGCCCAAGCCTCACTGCTTCCGATGCCTCATCCACGGTCAATTTTGAGTCTCTCTGTATCCAGATGAGGTTTGTAACAAAACCCCTGTAACTCTCAACTCTTTTTCTGGCCATAAAATCTCAGCTTAAGGAATGTGTATACCACCTGTGTGGCTCTACCAGCTCCAAAATGAAGCTTTTCTTCCTCATAATGATGCCTGGGACATTAAGACAACAGCACTGCAATAAGGTGTGAAAAGCTTTGTAACCTGTTTGTGCTCCAACAGAGTACAGGGTTTGTGGTTTTTTTTTTCCTATTCCCTTTTTTCTCTTTATTTCTAACTTTTGTTCCCTATCTGTACCATATTTTTCTCATAAAATAACTATTCTGAGAGCTCTGATATACTGCTGAAAGCAACTTTAAGGAGCAAGTGCTCTCTAGGGGCATCTCAAGCAGCACTAGAAGGACTTAAACTCCCTTCTTAGTCCCAGACACACTGCAGAGGGAAAGGGACCCTGAAAACCCCCAGCATCAAACCATGTGTTGTGGGGAGAAGAAGCTGCTGAGGTCCCCAGTGAAAGCTTAGGGGATGGGACCATGCCTTTTCTGCTTAAAGAATTATTTAAGAGACTGTTGTTCCCCTCCAGCTCCCTTTATCTAGCTTAGCTTTTTGCAATTAAAATAAGTATGTTTTTGTGCCTAAGCTTTGACACCACCATGGATGTCTGTGGAGGATTTAGGCAGGACCGCATACCTTCTGCTCTTTCCATTTTATTGCATTCATGACTGCTTAGGGCTGAAACAGCCTCATGTCTCCTGCCGCATGATGCCCTATCAACTGGGCTTTAAAGCTTCTGTATTTCCTCCTCGCATGTTATCCCAGTGCTACTTGGTCTGGGCTGTATCTCACCCAACCATCTTCCAACCCCAGCCCAAGGCAGTTTTTTTGCTATCAATCCTTGCCATCTGTGCAGGAGACAGGGATGCCCAGGGGAGCTGAATACCTCTGTCTGCTGATGGTTTATCTGAAGAGACCAGGAAGAAAAATAAATACAAGTACACGTCTGGTGTGGTCCCTTGGACCGGATGGTTTTTCAGGTGGGAGGGAAGAACCAACACACAATGCCATGGCTATGGTCTGGCGCAGCTTTGGGCATGGGTCTTCAGGCAGGGGACCCTTTGGGCTCCTTTCCCACAGCATTATGCACTCTTTAGATGGAGAAGGAAGACTTGGGTGAGCTGGAATGGGAGAGGGATGCTCCAACCTCTGCTGCCTTTGCTCGGGGAGCCCAGCGCAGCGTGTGAGGAAGCCCACCCAGCTCGCTCTTGCAACACAAGCAGACCTCATCCTGCTTTTAACCATGTTTTGGTGATTGCAGGGCTGCGACCCAGCTGAAACAAGACCTTTTTTTATTATTATTATTATTATTTCTAAATCACTAGACTAAATTGCCTTTTAAATTGCGCACAGGAAAAAGGAGGGAGCCCCAAAGAGAAGAGAAAACAGAGTCTGCTGCTGCTGAACTGCCCAGCCCACAAAAGAATGTTTCTAGGATGCCTGAGCAAACTCTTTTCAGCTGTTTTTCGGTCGCTTGGGTAAAACGTGGGAAAGCCATGCACAGAGTTAACTGCATCACAAGTGTTCGTGGGTCAAGAAGTGATGGGGAGACTTGAGGACACCAAGTTCTATTACAGGTGCCTGTAGTACTTCCCTGAAAATCCCCCTGTGAGGAGGCATCAGACACAGATTTCAGCTCATTATAGGAGAAAACATCGGCCACTTTTCCTCCTGTTCAACCACATTAATGTTGCAAACTCCTAGTTTTAGAAATGCTTTATTGCCATGGTTGTGTTGTCTCAGCCACAGCAGAATCTGCTGACAAAAATAAAGCTCTATGTACAACTAACTCCCTTATTCCCTGTTTATTTTCTCACTTAAGCATAGTCACAATTCCTATCAAGGAACCTAGATGCCCTCATATAATTAAATATGCAATTTACACAATTAAATACCCAATTGACCCAACTGAATTAACTCAATGGATTGAAATTGCCAGTGCCACAGGAACTCAGCTGCCTGTTTAACACATCCCCTCCTTTACAAAGAAGGCACCCAAGGCGTGCTGCAAAGCCTTCCCAACCATATCACTTCGCAGGTGACCCTGAAAGTCAGCAAATTATGCTTTTCAATAGGAAGAGAGGAAGCATGTTGCAAGGACTCAGCTCTTATGGATAATACTGTGCCAGCTGCCTCTTCTAATACAAGTGGGGGCATCTGACTATGATGGAATAAGTGTAAGGGGAAGAGGAGGTCCTTAAGATAGTTCTGGAGCAATATAGGATGTACACCAGATTTAAAAGACAAACCAGCGGGATGCACAGACCCTGCATTTTCAGAATGTTGAAGCTCAAATAAGGGTTTATGCATTAACCCAGAGCTGATAAACACCAGTATTGTAAAAATGCACTCCAGAAGACAGTGGGGGAAGATGTACAATGAAGAAGAGAAGACTTAACCCCCCCCCCCCCCCATCAGTGAGATTTCACCTACCTCCGGTCGTTTCTCCTCCTTCTGAACAGTTTTTTGGTGTGTGCGATTTCAGCTTCATGAGGCAATGGGTGGTAGCCCTGTAAAACAAAGGGGAAAGCAGTGATCAGCTCCAAGATACAGGAGGCATCAACACTGAAGGGCACAAAAGTGAGACAGAGCTGTACACCCTGCTGGTGCCGATGTACCTAAACCATCCACTTTAACTGAATCATTGGTTTGGGTTGAAAGGAACCTTAAAGCCCATCCAGTTCCAACCCCTGCCACAGGCAGGGACATCTTCCACTGGAGCAGCTTGCTCCAAGCCCCTGTGTCCAACCTGGCCTTGAACACTGCCAGGGATGGGGCAGCCACAGCTTCTCTGGGCACCCTGTGCCAGCGCCTCAGCACCCTCACAGGGAAGAGCTTCTGCCTAAGAGCTCATCTCAGTCTCCCCTCAGGCAGGTTAAAGCCATTCCCCTTGGCCTGTCCCTACAGGCCCTTGTCCCAAGCCCCTCTCCAGCTTTCCTGTAGCCCCTTCAGGCACTGGAGCTGCTCTCAGGTCTCCCCTTCAGGAGCCTTCTCTTCTCCAGGCTGCCCCAGCCCAGCTCTCTCAGCCTGGCTCCAGAGCAGAGCTGCTCCAGCCCTCGCAGCATCCCCGTGGCCTCCTCTGGCCTCGCTCCAACAGCTCCACGTCCCTCTTGTGCTGCTGCCCCAGAGCTGGATCAGGACTGCAGGGGGGGTCTCCCCATAGCGCAGCAGAGGGGCAGGATCCCCTCCCTGAGCTGCTGCTCACGCTCTGGGGGTGCAGCCCAGCACACGGGGGGGTTCTGGGCTCAAGCGCTCTCTGAAGCTGGGTCATGGGGAGCTTCTCACCCAACACCCCAAGTCCTTCTCCTCAGGGCTGTTCTCCAGCCCGGGCTCTTTGCCTTTCACTGTGTTGTTTCCTTTGTGTTTATATATTTATCTAAAACCCAGCTGTAAAAATATCAGTGAAGGGATGATGCTCAGCAGCATTCTGAGGATACTGGAGCAAGCCAACATGAGCCACAGCTTGCAGGTTGTTTGGGGCTGTGCCACAATGCCATTAGCAAGTCAATGACCTCATCACGAGAACACCTCATTGAGACTCTCCACTCCTGCTACCCCTGTGGACAGCACAGGTGGCATCCACCTTACTGGAAAGAGCTGAGATGGCAAGGATGTTAAATGACTTGCCCAAGCGAAGCCAGTTGAAGAACTCTGTGTAACTCAGACTTCTTGTCTCTCCACTGAAGGTGCCGACTTCGTGACTTCGTATGCTCATCTGATAAGGGGGATGCTGTATTTACCATCCTACTATGGGCATCATGAGGCTTCATTAATGTGAGCAAAGAGCTCTGAGGTTCCTGTATGAAAGGCACTATGCAAGTGCAAAGTATTATTTATTTTCCAGGGACCACAGAGCTGTCATAACCATAATGAATTTTATTTATGCAGCTTTGTACTCTCCCGGCTGGCAATAAAAGCCCTGTAAAAGTCTCTCCTTTTATTTCCATCCCAATCTATCTTAGCTTCGGAGCTCCAGCCGCTGCTGGTGAATCACCACACATGAGGGGCCACGAGGGAGCAGCCTGGGCAAGGGCAAGGCAAGGTTCCCTGGGTGGGAACACATCTCATCGAGCAGCAGCTTTGTCACATTGGCATGACAACATAACACACCGAAGAGCCTTCAAAATGACTGTTAATTTTAGTAGTGGTTAGTGAGATAATAACATTTTTAGTTGCTCTGGTTCAAGATCTAATGGAGGAATTGCTGGGGGTGGTAATGAACTTAGGCTTGCAGACCACAGGAGGCATCCCCGAGTTCAAGACCAACAGGGTTTATTGTGACCATCCATGCTGGCCATCTACACAAAGCCTGGAGAACCTGCAGTGACCCTACAGCTCCCACAGCAGCTGGAGCCTTCCACTTTGGAGACGTTCCCTCTTTCAGGCTTCAAGCAATGCAGAACTCACCAAGCCCTTGGGTAAGTCCTGCTGCTGGTTTGCACATCCCCATGTACCCAGAGAAGCTGTGGCTGCCCCATCCCTGGCAGTGCTCAAGGCCAGTTTGGACACAGGGGCTTGGAGCAAGCTGCTCTAGTGGAAGGTGTCCCTGGCCGTGGCAGGGGCTGGAGCTGGAGGAGCTTTAAGGTCCCTTCCAACCCAAACCAGTCTGGGATTCTATGACTTGAACCTTGCCTTGAACAGTCTTGAAGTGTTCTTCCTGAGAAGGCAGTTTCTCTTTTAACTTTCTTCTTCACTTTCAACTCTTCCAGAGAAAACCAGATGCACCATGATCATACAGTCTAGCACAGACATCAGAAAGCATGTTCAAGAGTAGCACCCACTCTCAGTGGCCAACTTATCCTTCTCCCACTAAAACTACCTAACACGCAGAGGTGCCACACCAGCCACAGCATCCTACATAATCCCTCATGGCAAAGGTACAGGGGCCATTGCAACATGAAGTTGCCTTAGCTTTCTTGCAGATCTGCTTATCCAGCAAGGATCTGCTCAGTGATATGCATTGCTCTATTATCCTCTGCTCACGTCCCTGCACCCAGCAGCAGAAGGAGCTCTCCTCATGTTCCCTACATCTCATCTCACTGCTCAAACACAGCCCATCTTTGACTACGAGTTAGTCTGGGAGGAGGGAAAGCTGCCAACCTGCTCTCTGGTGCTTGGGTTCTCAACTAGTTAAGGTCTCACCAGGTCTGACTTGGTTCTCCTGCAGCCAAACAACTCGTGGCTCATTCTGTACGGCATCTTTGATGTCTAATAGCTTAGAATCATACTGAGCGTTCTCCATCACTGAGGGACTGTGGTTTGAGTCTTCCTCGTCCCTTGTTTTCACTGAATGCATAGGAGGGGCTTAATATCTCCAAGATCTGTGTTCCTCTGACAATTTACTTGAAAGTGGCCAATGGATATCAAACGAAATGAGAAAAGGAAGGGAGGGAGCAGACTCACACAGTCCAACCACAGCAGCCGAGCTAGTTTAGGCAATCAGGTTAAACATAGTACAACACTCAGGAAGGCTGTTTCCAAATGTTGTACTACTACAGCAGGCTAAACCTTGGGGTATTTTAAGAATTTAAGCTGCACTGCAGACATGTGCAAATACAATTACCCTGGAAAACCAAAACTACCTCTGCAGAACACAAGGACCTAAAGCACTGACTTCCTCAATGTGAAGCCTCCTTCTCAGGAGCTGCTCTTTCCAGCTAGAAACCATACATATGGTGGTGTATTGCTGCGTGTCCTCTTTGCAGAGCATCCCCGTGCTTCTTCAGACCTCTGTCCACCAGCAGCGCACAGCACTGGGATGACAGATGGATTAATTACATGGGAATAAGGCTCCTAATCCAAGGAGAACTCCTGGACACTGCTTGTGCCTAAGCAGCGGAGCACTTTGTGTCCCCGTTAAGAAAATCAAGCATCTCCCTTCTCCAGCTGAGCAGTTCCCTTCCTTAGTCCCCGTCATGAGACAATGTTTTGGAAAAAGCCCGTCACCAATCCCTACTCTTGTCTATTTTGGTGCCTAAACAGAGCTAAATTTGGAAGGGAGAGAAGTCGACTCTTTTTGTGCAGCAAGCTGATGTAAAAGGAAATATCAGCAGCTTGCAAGAAGGGTGGAGTGGCTGGAGAAGACTGAGGGTGATGGGTGGATGGTGACAGGCCAGAGTTCTGGGGGTGCGATGACATGGCTCTTGGGTTCATGTGGAGGCTGCTCCCCACCGTGGGTCATGCAGGACAGCAATGGAAGTGCCTTCAATAAGGACAACATGGATCTGAAATGCAGCGCTTCCATTTTTCAGTGGACACACGCTTTATGATGCTGAAATCCCTCAACAGAGCCAAAGGGAAATGTCTTGCAAGGCAGAAGACAATGCTATGCTCCACAGCAGGTCTACAAGAAGACCTGCACAAGAGAGATGGGTTTTGCTCCTGCTTGGGCCTGAGGACACCATCAAGGGACACCATCAAGCCCAGGTGCTCACAGTTTCCCTAGGCAGGTTTGCAACTTCTCAGTGGGCAGCGAAATCACATTTGGTCTCTCTCTATTTATTTGCAAGTGGCTGGAGAAGAACGTGGCAAATCAACATCTCAGTACTGCTGGTTCTGGAAGCAAGGGGTGTGGGAAAAGAGAAGAACAAGGAGCCCATGGTCTGAGGACGGATTGCTAATAGAGGTAATTTTCAATTTTGGAGCTAAACACTCTGCGGTTTACACGGTGGGAAGCTCGGAGCAGAACCTGAGAAGCCCATGGGACCTCTAATGCGTGTATGTGTAAGTCAAGTTTAAATCATAAACATGCACGCTCTAACAGGAAAGGCCAATTGCTCTGGAAAACAAGGGGCGTTCAGGACTGGTCTGCTCTCTGGGCCAGCCCTCTAGAGATCAAATATGTTGTGATGTGCAGATTAATTTTCAGATGTTTTGGGAAAAGCAGCTCTTGGAGAAGAAGGAATGTGATGCGTGGCAAGCTTAGGTCACTATCATATGGCCAACCAAGGGTAATCTGTCATCTACTGGAATTGCTGCAGACAAGATGGCAGAGGGGAGTGGGTTTGATGCCTATGTACACTCTTCTGCGCTTTACCTTCCTAACAAAGGTGTCTGTCCAATCTCAACCCCCTCCATCTGCCTGTGGGAATCCGGAAAGCCGGCAGCTTTCTGGGCTGTCCAGACCCATTTACATCAAAGTTTAATGAAAGAACAAGTAAAAAGCTTTCAAGATCTTGTTGGCAATGTGCAGCAACCTAAAAGCCTCTGCCTCTCCCTTCACTGATAACTACCTCTGGCCAGCAACATCCCTCTCATGAGCCACCCCACCCCACATCTCAGCTCAGTAACCTGTAGGTACTGGCCTGGGAGGGACATGAGGAAGAAGAGCAGGACCAGCCTGCTATGAGCAGGAGCTTTACCATCCCTTTTCTCTTGTCTCCTCTGCAGCAGCATCAGCTGAAGATGCTGGAGGAAGGCACCAGGTTTGCTCCTTTCACTGGTGATAGTAAATCACATGGCAAATCACTAACAGATAAGCAGAAACGAGGCAGGGGCTCTTCTGCTGCTCCTCCTTCTGTGACCCCCCTCAGATAGCAAACCCCAGGGACTCCTTCGGCATCTGACAAAAACTGCCTTACAAAAGGGATGTTCCTATTTGGGACCAACCTGTGGCCTCCTTCTTCACTTCTGCACTTCTCAAGTGCAATTGTTGCCTGGGGTGGCCGAATTCATGGGTGTTTCACGAAGACGCTAGGGGCTGTGAAAGGTTGGGGTCCATTGCTTCATCCCCATGATCTTCATGCCTAATGCAGCCTGACTTTGAGATCTGAAACCTCACTCCACAAAGTGACTGTCTTCACTCATACCCACTCATTCAGCCTCCTCCATAGACATTCCTCACAGAAACGCTTCCAGCGCACAATGGTCAAGCAGACAAAGATGCTTGAAACAACAACACTGAAACCCTGAGAGTGAACAAAAGGTTGAGAAAAGCCACTGGACCGATGGAAAAACCCCAATGCTGGGTTGATGAGAGAAAGAAAAGAAATGATCAGGCCATATCACAGAATCAGTCCGCATGAGCTTTATCTCAAGAGCCTTTTGTGCCCTTAAGAAACATCTCCGCCCTTGCTTATCTTAAACAAATGGTTGCAGAAGGCCTGAACTGAACAAACAGGTTATTAGGCCTTCAGTAGGCACTGGCAGTTTCACTTGCCTTTATTGCACACAAAGTTCAGGGTGGGATTTACTTTCCAGGGAGGTGGAGGGGGTGAGGTGGGGCTGGTTGAGGGCAGCCCTGAGGATGCCCCATCTGCCTGCGCAGAGGGAACAGAAGAACCTTAAAAGAAATAAATATATTGTGGTTCCAGAAATGATTCACAGAAACCAACCCAGTGACCTCCAGTACCCTGAGATAAGGCTTTCATCTGCCTATAGGATGGATTATCTGTGCCAGGAGAGCCAGGGACGGCACAGATCTGCATCTATATTTAACTTTTGTTGTGCAGGTCCTGCACGTGTGGTGCTTATGGGGTTGAATGTCCCAGTGCTCAGCATACCCATCCCACTGCACATCAAAAACGTGGCAAAGGAGATGCTACCTCCCCACTGGTACCATCCCCACCACCCAAGGCCAGCATTTATCAACACACGAGTCCTGTGGGAACTTCCAGCAGGGACATCTCCTTGGAGGCCACTTGCTGCTGCCACTTCCCCTTCCAGGAACTCCCACTGGTCCGCTGGCCACTCTCCTCTCTTACACAAGGGGAATTCTTTACCTCTTGAAAGGAGAGGCACAAACCAAAGCCTTGACCTGCTTTGGAAGCCATGGAAGAACACAAAATGATGTCAGGAAGCTGCTTGGAAATGATTTCCTCTCTCTGTTAGAATTTAAGTGATAAATCTGTTCCCTCAAATTGCAAGCTATTTGGTTTTTCCTGGAAGGTGCTTGTAATAATAGCTGCTTTTGAAAAAGGAATCAGTCGGTGCTCAACATCAATGGAATAGGAAAGTGCAACAATTTTACAAAATACTCCTCACCCAAGATAAAAGGCAGGTAAAATCCTCACAGCACTTCACTGTTGTGGCTCTCTCATCACTCCTCACCCACAACACAGCACGCACAAAGCCTGGCAAACTCCGAGGACTCTTTCTCCAACTTCAGTCATTGGAGCCAAGGCTAAATTAAACTACAGGGCTGGCAAACAGGACTTAGCTTCCAGCAATTCAGGAACTGGAAAAGGAGCAAAACTCCCCTGGCTTTGCCACCACTGATCCGACAAGTCCCATGGTGGAGAAAGGATGCTCTGTGAGACCTTGACAGTAGGATGTGCTTACCAGATGAATCACGGCATGGCGCAACATGCCTCAAAGAGGAGGCATAGGAAGTTGTTTCTTGGGAGATGTCCCGGTTTGGAGGATTTCCTGATTAACTGCATCTTTGAGGAGCACACCATAAATCATACATCACCAGCAAAGGCTGAGCATGTAGCTGCAGCAGGCACGCCTCAGTGAGGAGCACCTCAAAGGAGACTTCTTCCAAAAAAAGAGGGGTGGAACAGAGGAGCAATAGGACTGTCACAGCTGAACAGCACTCTTTAGCTACCATTCAAATCACTGACACTATTCTCTACAGGGCTTTGCTCTCCCATGATGCTCTAAGGATGCAACCTCCTGGATTCCCACTTGCTGAACATTAATACTGGTCTATAGATATAGCTCCTCTCACAAAATGACAGGTATTTTAATGACTCTATACTTGCAATCCCAGACCTGAAGAAGTATCATTTAGATCCTTATCTTCCCACTGCCTTTCCTTGGCATTTGTTATCAGCTCCCGGCAGAGAGTGGACATGCAGACAGAGGTAAACTAGCATTTAAGATGGCATTAAATACTTGGTGGCAGCTAAGTTATCCCACCTCATCCCTCTGCATCCAGCTCTGGGATGAAACAAAAGACACACAGAATGGCAGAACAACCCAGTGTGAAACTCCCTGTGTGGGGTGAAGGATGCAAATGCAATTAAAGCTTTAGAATAATTAGGCAAAGGATCCCAAGCAAAACATACCCTGAACCTTCCTCAGTGCTCTGCTGATTACTGACAGAGCGTTTTCTGGGGTCTATTTTTAACTCCAGGCCCCAAAGCTCCTGAATTATACATAATTCAGAGACGATAAAACTTTAAAATCCAGGACAAAGTCTCCTAAGGAGGAACTGCCTCTGCAAACACACACACACAATCAATGCAACCAGGATGGGCAGGGAGAAGAGCCCAACTGGTGCCACCAAGCCCCATCTAAGCCACGGAGATGGGGACAGGCTGGAAGCACTGCACATTGAAACAGGGTGCTCCAGACACACTGACACGGACACACGGTGCCATAGGAAGAGTATAAATAACAGACAAAAGAAATCCCCTTTTGTTACAAGGATCCGCAAATCCAAAATCAGTTACAAGCTGACTTAGGAAACGGAGTTTTTTCCCATGTTATAGCAAAATGGGAACAATACTTTGTGAGTGGAAGTAACTCTAATTGTTTTAACTGATGTTATTTTAGTGTTGTTTAGGTTTATTGCTTATTTGTATGTATTTCCTTTACCCCGGTCAGGCTTAAAAACAAACCTTACTGTCAGCAGTAAAGCATCCCATCCATAAATAAATACATTTATCCAGTAAATATAGATATAGCCACACCACTGCTTGGAGTCCTCAAATCAGAGCATTTAAGAATCATTAAAATAAATAGCTTTGGTGACCTGTGTTTGCTTTTCCCTAGAAAAGGGAGCCTTTTTCAGCTAATATTTGGAATAAATACCTCCCACATTACTTGTGACCAGGAGGCACCACACCTCGTATTTGGGTTGTGGCCTAAGCTCATCCTGAGAAAGGGCTGCACTGCTCTGAAGAGCTTTTCCTGCGTATTCACAGAATCATAGAATCACAGAATGGTTTGGGTTGGAAGGGACTTTTTAGGTTTTGACTTAGGTTAGACATAAGGAAGAATTCTTTCCTGTGAGGGTGCTGAGGCGCTGGCACAGGGTGCCCAGAGAAGCTGTGGCTGCCCCATCCCTGGCAGTGTTCAAGGCCAGGTTGGACACAGGGGCTTGGAGCAAGCTGCTCTAGTGGAAGGGGTCCGTGCCCGTGGCAGGGGTTGGAACTGGATGAGCTTCAAGGTCCCTTCCAACACAAACCAGGCTGTGGTTCTATGACTTGTGCCATCACCCAGAACCAGGTCCCCACAGATTTTCTTCTCTTTGGTGGACCACAGTCTCAGCCCATAGCAGCTCCAGTTCTTGCAAGCTCCCACGCGTTGGGACACTCCAACAGTGATGAGACCTCTTATTTGTGGAGTGATAACTTCACACCATTAGAAATAAGACGTGGCTTCTCTTTCCTTTCAGCGTGGGTAGATCTAGAGGCTCTTGGAGAACTTTGTCGCTGCCCAGCCCTTGGCACTTCCCATTGGAGGCCTTCTAAGTGCATGATGTTTTTGCAATATCCTCAGATCGCACGCAGCACTTAGTAAGTCAACAAGCATTTTTTGCCATGATCCATATCACTGTGATCCATACACTACACTACCAAAGCAAAAGGGGATTTTGCCATCAGCTTTAATAGGGTCATGGTGGTGACAGCCTCTCTTGGTCCAGTAGTCGACCTTTCCTGTAGATCTTCATAGCTAAAGAAAGCTGTGCAGTGTATCGCTGTCCTTTCTGCCTCCAAGCTCCTCGTATTGTGCTGGAAATATATTCACACAACAGCTATTCCTGCTTGCAGTTGCCTGAAGATGCAGCCAACACTCTTTCCCCAGGACTATACCACACAGAGATGTTTTCTCTCCTTTCTGAAGTCTCTGCTTAGCCTAGCTCAGCCCAAAAAGAGCAAGTGAGGATCCCATGTCGCAGCCACCCCAGTCTGGAAAATACCCCAATGTGCAAACACCAATTTAATCCTATAAAAGCCTCATTCTTCCCTTTTACAAGTCCCATTCCTTTGCAGGAGTGTGGGCTGTGCAACACAAGGGCTTGACTTTCTCCTTGCCAGGTTACTGGCAGTTTGTGCCTGGGTGGAAGAAACTGCTGCTTGAGTGTCCATCTGCTCCCTCACAGGATTTTCCTTTTATGCATCGAGGACTAAGATTCCTCCTGCTGTAATGGGTTTTAATGCAGGGACAAGCACAGAAAACATGTGCACTTGCCACAGAGTATCAATCATATCACATCATATATTAATTACACTGATGCTCTGCAGACCTCTGGGAGCCATGGAATACTTTGAACAGTAAAACAAGGACAAGTAAGGAAAGCATGCTTGTAGCTCCCTTTCAGCAGTCTCCAAATGTGACATTTGGAAAAAGATCTGTCATTTCCACCAAAAAATAATCCTGAAAAACTTGGTTTTTATCTAAAGCTGCTGCAGAACAGGCAGAAAAATGGCCATATATGCTCTCCTGTGTCTCGTAAATCTCAACCAGGACAACTCCAAAGGCACTGGCATCATTTAAATATCAGCTCTCCTGCCAGTGAAAGCATGAGTTATGACTGCTTTTGTGATGACTGCCAGGAGCTGGGTGAAGCCCCTTCAATTCATTTCACGTTGGCCAGAGGAATGCACCTTCATGTATTCATCAGAACCAAGCAGGGACAAAGATGATTAGATTTAGAATTCATATGAGGAAAAAATTTGTCACTGGAAGGGTTGTCAAGCACTGGAACAGGCTACACAGGGAAGTGGTGGAGTCACCGTTCCTGGAAGTGTTTAAAAGGCATAGAGATGTGATGCTCTGGGATATAGTTTAGTGGTGGACTTGGCAGAGCTGGGTTAACAGTCAGACTTGATGATCTTAAAGGTCCTTTCTAACCTAAATGATTTGATGATTCTGTAAGAATCAGAACCAAAACTCAACAAACCAACCCAACTCCTGGATCTGTCCATATGCCACACAATTGTCACCAAAGACCTTGCTTACTGGGATGTCTCAGGCCATGCTGCCCCTCCAGGACAGGGTTTTTCAGCTGCTTCCTATTTTCCTTGGTGCCCTGGTTGCTGGGAGGGCTGTGTCCATGTGATGGGCTCAGCTTCAGAAGCTGGGGAAGGTCTGAGATAGGAGCCATTGAGAGTCATGCGACCAACGAGCAGAAAGAGGCATGACAGGAAAACCACAGATGGAACTCATGATGAGCAACTTGGAAGTGGGCACCAAACCACTTGCTACCAAAGATGGGAATTCTGGCAATCAGCACATCCTCCATGTCCATTCAGTCAGCTTTCTTCTCTGCCCAGAACACCTGCATGCCACCATCACTACTGCAGCCATAAGCACCCTACAGATGCTATGCCTTCAGGGCCTTTGAGGATGGAGACAGGAGGTGCCTGGTCTCTTTTCCCAAGCAACAAGTGATAGGACAAGAGGAAACGGCCTCAAGCTGCACAAGGGCAGGTTTAGATGGAGCTGAGGAACAATTCCTGCCCCAGAGGGTGCTCAGGCATTGGAACAGGCTGCCCAGGGCAGGGCTGCAGTCACCGTCCCTGCAAGTGTTCACACACCGTGGAGACGAGACCCTCAGTGCCATGGGTTAGGGGTGGCCTTGGCAGCGGTGGGCAATGGTTGGACTGGATGATAGAATCAACCCAGTTGGAATCAACCCATGGAATCAACCCAGTTTATTACATGACTCTAAGGTGGCTCTGAAGTATGTTCCATGTTCACCCGAGTAGTCCTCCTATGGCTATACCTAAATTAGGTAGTCTTAAATTGGGTAGCCAAATAGCTCACCAAAAGCAGTTTTAGACATCCTCACTGACACACTGCTCTTTGCACACTGTATATAGTTATTCCCATGTACAAGATGCTAAAGGCATGTGTGCTCCTTCCTCCTGCCTGCATCTCTGCTGGAATCAGAGACAATCCAGCGAGTTGGGATGGCTCAAGCCTGCCCTTCCCAAAACCAAGTCATCAGATGCCTGTGTCTCTGTGCTTGGCAGCCTCAGCCTTTCTCTTGTTATCACTGCCAAAAACTATTCATTTAACATCCATGGCCTTTTGCCAGCAAGAGCGCCGTGCGAGGAGCAGAACCGTCTCCTCCGCTAAACTCAAGCAACAAGAGCGAAGCTCTTCCTCGTGTTAAGAAAAAATTAAAACAAATTCCCACCAGCTAAGAAAAGCTGGAGGTTAATATAAATTCCATGGGTTTGAGGGGGAAACGGAGCAGCATTCAAAGACTCCATGGCTAACCACGCTTCCTTCGTCTGGCAACTGCCCGCTCCTCCAGCAGAGTTATTGAGGAAGTTAGATGAGCGCTGTATTTGTTCCAGCTGCAGATTTCCCTTAACCCCTGGTAGTGGTGTTTTCAGAAAACACAGACCTTGTTTTCCGAGGGTGGCTTTCCATTTTCATGCCTGCCACGGCTCCAGTTATTAGCTTTAAGTGCTGTCATTCATAGGTTGAAAATAAAGAATAAAAATGCCTTTGCAATTCTAAGAAGTCCAGGCTGGATGAGCAAAAGGGGGATTAAAAGAAGGCTTTCAGGAATTAGCTTGGAACAGGAAAGAAGAAGATAAAGCCATTATAAAAGCTTGTGCTAATACAGGAATCCTTTTTGTTGTAAGTGTTAATGCAGCCGCACAAATTCCTATGAAGATTTATTAGTCAGGTCATGCTCTCCTTCCTCTTCTGATGTTGTATCATCATCATTTTATGATGATAAAAGCATGGCTATGTTTCTTCAATAAAATGTTCCTCTCTCCAAATTCAGAGGAAAAAATTGCATGTTTTTTCCCCAGACTGCATTTGTGGTATACACAAGGCTAAAGGTGAGGCTGGTGCCTTCAGAACAGTGAAATACAGACACTGAAATTAAGGTACCCATTTAGACACTACACTATTAGGACGCTTCCCATAAGGCAAGCACAACCCCAGGTCCATGGTACCCAATGCTGAATAACCTGACAGGGCTAGAACACGTAGCACCATCCCCTTCCATCATCCCAGACCTGCTATAGCATCCGCTGTCCCATGGGACTTCGGTTCAGTAAAGCATTTACTTTATGTGAATCTGCTCCTAAGTCTACTATTTGCCTTGGCCCTCAGCCAGACGAGCACTTAGGCACATGCTTAAAGTTAAGCACAAGAGTAAACAGATTGAAGTCAGGGGGACTTAAAATTAAGCACATATTTCAAGGATTTGCTGGATAAGGGCCTTAACCCTGGTGCGCAGCGTTTAACTGGGATGATTCCCAGCTGATTAGCTCCCCCCTTTCCCCAACCTCCCCTCCATCAGACCAGGCAACAAACAGTTTCTGTTTTGCCACCACTCTAAAAGCTTGGCTTTAAAGAAACCTTGTCTAGCCTCCAGGCAAAGCATGTCTTTCTTTAATTATACCTGCCTGTGAAATACCTTCCAGAAATCCCCACCCAAACAAAGCCTCAGGAAAGGAAATAACGGAAATTCTTGATGGTTTCCATGGGGGAAACGATCCTAACCAGTGAGACGAGGCGCACGTAAGATGAGGCTGGTGACTGCTCCTACTGTACACAGCTCCTAACCCAGAGAGAATCCTACAGCCCCAGACACCACAGTCCTCACCTCTCAGGGCAGGAGCCTCCTTGCACCTTGACCCTGGATGTGGCTCTCTGCACATGTTTAAGATCTGAACAGCCTTTTGGTGGACACATGGGGGAAGGCGAGACACGTGGCAACACAAAATCCATGAAACCACCATGCTCTCCCCATAGCAAGTGCAGCACTCAACAGGGAATACTCCAAGAGGCCAAACAGCTTCTAAAGGTCACCTGCACAACTGTTTTTTTTTTGCCTTCCATGCCCTTTCACATGAGCTTTTTTACTTTATTTCAATTGCATCTATCAATGCTATGGCCTTGGTGGCTATAGGCACATGTGCAGGTCTGGCATAGTGAAAGCCCTCTTGGCAGAGAGAGGCAACCACTGCAAACAAGCAACACAGGCAAGGCTTGGAACTTACAGACAAAACAGATGAGCAGAAGATTGGAAACATGGACACAGAAGATGAAGATTTGCTGCTGATTTCTCCAGCAGTAGGATTGCTCTCACAAAGGAGAAGCAACCTGCCCAGACTTTACAGGGGCTTAATGGAGCATCACCAAGTCCCACTCCTATCCTTCACCCGTCCCCATCTAATTTTCTTCTAACCATTCTCAGCTGCATAATCATATGGTTCTGAACTCAAGCCTGAAGTTTAAGTCCTTCCCACAAGGGCATGATCATCTTATTTACCTGTGTTACCCATAGCAATAGCACTAAATAATCACCTATCTTTGGAAAAGCACCTGTGAAAGATGCCTGCAGTACCCCATCCAAACTGAAAACCACTGTAGACGACCACCAGATTATCAGTTTTCACATGCAGAAAGACTTCTGCACTGCCAAAACACCTTCTGTTATGATCCAAACTTGTGTCAGGAAAGCTACCATAGACCTCCCAGAAGAAGGGCAGGGCCAACAGTCGTGCCCTTCCTGAACCAGCAGCTCTCAGAAGCTGAGGACTGGCAGAATACATTCAAATCCTGTTTTGTATGCAAAAGTACGAAGCCAAACAAGGCGCCCTGCTTCCACTGCAGACAGGAACAGCAGGATGGTCAGTAGTCAACGAGCTCCACCTCTAATGCTCTAATTAGCTCCCCTTGTAGCTAATTGTGATATATTTTTCTGGCTTGCTGGCCCTGGGGAGGTGGGCACTATTTCTTCTTCTAGACGAGGAAGAGCAGCAAATGAGCTGTATTTGAAAGCCAGTCACACTCCACCTGCCCTCCACCAAGGTCAACATAGCCCGTGTAATTATAATTTATTACCTGAATAGCTATGCTGCTTGGAAACACCACTGAAATCCTGGAGCTAGATGCTCCAGTAGAAAAGAATATAATACCAAGGCTAAAAGAACTTCCAGCTTCCCTGCTTTTTACCTTCAAACAAGGGCATTTGTAAACGAGTTTAAATAACAAATCTGTTTGCATAAGCATTTATAAATTGAACAAAAACCAGTTTTCCTTTCAACTACAGGACCCCGTAGTTCTTGTAGTCCCAACACCATGGCACTGCAAGAGGTGTGGATGCGAGACCATGAAGTTCTCCCTGACCATGAGTGTTCCTACCATGCCCTTGGGACAGCAGGCAAGACATGGGAGGACAACATCCCCATCTCCATCGCCAGTTTTCCATAACCAGGTTTGGTCTTGCTTCTTCATCTGCAGAAGAGGAGCTCCCACCCGCCTGCACTGACAAAGCGGATGAGAGGAAAGAGGAGCCGCCGCCGTGCTCTTCAGATTATGTCAGGTCGCACGTACATTTGAAGTTGGCCACCCAGTTCTGAGCAGCCAGGAGCAATCTCGTAACGGCTACTTCCTCCACCGCTCGCAGAGCTGATCTTCAGGAAAGCTCTGTAGTGCGAGGAAATCCTGACCATCGCCACCACAGCGTTATCGACACAGCGAGGAGATAATAACGACAGGAACTGCCTTATAGCAGAATCACCGTCATGATTCATGCGACTGCTTGGTGCCAAAGTCCAACAGGCTGGAACACAGCGAGAGGAGGTCACACTTGATGTTAGCTGGTTGTTGTGTAAAAAAAGAAAGGGAGAAAATAGAAAGAGGTGGGTTCCTACAAGCTGATGAGCATCGTCCAGTCTCCCTCTGGCAAATGAATCAGGTCTTCAGTGCATGATATGGCTTACAGCATTGAAATGCCTTCTCACAGAAGGCCACAGGTCCCACCTCCTCCTGTGGGAAGGGAGGTGGTATCTAGCCCAGCAGATATCAAATGCCACCTGAAAAAGGTGTCATCATTCATGGTAGCATGGTTTGCACACTTTGTGACTGCTCTGGATTCATAGAAACCACAGCAGCCCTCTGATTGTCTACAACCATACCCAACAGAGAGATGCAGGCTGCCTTAATGACGGACAGGACTGGTGGGCACACTGCTGTGGGTCAGGTCACCATAGCACTTCTCCAAAGACCTTTTTGTCCAGGGATTGCTGTGTCGGAACTGCATGGTCTGTGATATGCACTTGAGGAGCAGCAGGCACATCATTAAAGGTGCCAGCTTGAGAACCCGGGTGCTGCCAGATGGTGGTCAATCCCTGGAGCAAGCATAACATGGCAAACGGCTGTGCCTCCTTCGACCCTGTCCTCGCTGGAGACCAGACAGCACCAGCACACAGGAGAGCAGCAGAAATACCTCATCTTGGACAAACAGAGAAATGAAGGTTAAGAGCTGGTGAGACACGAGGGTTCATCGGCTCTCTGTGGGGATTTGGCCACTTGTCAAGTAGACACTGTGGAAGATGTGACTGCGGCATTGTGGAGGAGCTCCTATGCATGGTCAGGGGACAGACTTCCCCTTCCCATGAGAACCTCTCATCGGTACCTTCTCCATGCACGATGCTACACCAGAAACAGAGCACCTTGGAGACTTCATTTTGTGTTTTCTTCCTTTTTTTTCTTTTCGCAGCTCAGGATTACTGAGTTCGCAGAGTCTCTCTTTAATGTCACATGTGCAGCTCAGGTCCCTCAGGCCCCAGCAGA
The DNA here is from genome assembly GCF_034315485.1 of Pezoporus occidentalis. NCBI lineage: Eukaryota > Metazoa > Chordata > Aves > Psittaciformes > Psittacidae > Pezoporus > Pezoporus occidentalis. Next base: position 481,689 of record NW_026913393.1, read on the forward strand.
AGCAGCCTTGGATATTTGCACAGACCCCTCACAATGGAAGGAAGAGGGTGTAGGAGGGAGGATCAGGCTGCTGACCCCTTTATTGTTCTTGGGCCAGAAGAAAGCTTCCTCCTGGCTTAAGAACCACGGCGCTGAAAAAGTTTTCCAGCCAAAACGAGTCAGATGGAGTCACTGGGTGGTGGTTTTTTAGTTCTTATTTTTTTCTTTCTCCTTCCCCTGCCTCCCCCTTCGGCCGAGCGACAGGGAGTCACAGGGTTGTGCTCCATTCACAAAATACCTGCTGCATATCACGTAGTCCTTCCCCCCGACGGCGGGGAAAGGCGCTGTAACCCAAGCAAATGAAAATAAACCTTGCTTTTTTTCCTTTTTCTTTTTTTCCTTTCTCAGAAAAAAACAAAAAAAAACCAAAAAAAAAACAAGAAAGGAAGAAAGGACCCTGCTCCCATCCTGATGCCTCCAGCGCGCCCGCGGGGAAGGGGTCGGCAGTGGGGAGAGGAGGGGAAACAAGACGATACAATACAAAACAACACAAAACAACACCCATGCCTCCCCCCCCCCCCCCCAGCAAATTCTGCTCCAAAAGGATTAAATGGAGGTTTTCCAAAAAAACACCCCGCCATTATATAATGAGGCTTAACTCAGAGTCACCGGGGTCACACGACGCAGCAGACTGGAAAAACCGAAGCGCAGCGCAGCCTTTCAATTGTTAAGCCAACCATGAAAAATAAAGATAAAAAATGAGCAAAACGATATTGTGATGGCAGGATCGCACCCTAACGGTCACAGTATAGTATTTTTTTACCCCCTTTGCTATTTCTGGCTGAAATAACCATTTCAGTATGAGTTTAACCTCTCGCCTTTCTGCCTATAGAGGTAGTGACCTGTTTTGCCCGGACACTGTTGGTGCTGGGTAGTGATGCCATAGGGAGAACATGGACTGCACCAGCTCCCAAAGCCTTAAGGCACTCAGGGTTGGTTTGCAGCAAAAGCAAAAGAGAGCACAACCTGAAACGCTACTGCAACAATCCAGGTATCAAAAGGTGTCACTGGGTTTCCAGATCAAAGTCTGCATGCAAGGTGATTTTTTAGCACACTGGTTGCGTTTGCAAGTTCAACCACAATTTGCCTAGCCCCCAGATTCTCCTGATTAAGTTTGAGTTGGTTGTTCGACCACAGGCAACACTGAAGCTCCTCCATCCTTGATATCTCCCAGCACTGTCTACACCAGAGGTCCTAACTACAGGACAACAAGCTCCACAGACATAGTGGTGTGAATGGGAACAACCCAAATGACAAGAAAGCTTTAAAAAAGCCCACTCTAGCCCAATGCTTTCGGAAGACCAAGCTGTCATCGACCACAAGCCCAATGGCTGGAGCAGATCAGCCACCATCATCATGCTCTGGCTTGCTCAGGAGGTGCAGCAGCAGCAGTGGGACCTGCTGGTACCACCAAGCTGGAAAAGTGGAGATTATCCTGGACTCGGGTTTTCTTTTAAATTGCAACAAATGAGAATTTGTGCTTCACTCTTGAATATTAAAAAATGGCCTTGGTCCAGACTACCACTGCAAAGCAATCATAAAACAACAGGGATGGACTCTTCATCAGGGACTGCAGTGATAGGACAAGGGGTAACGGGTTAAAACTTAAACAGGGGAAGTTTAGATTGGATATAAGGAGGAAATTCTTTCCTGTAAGAGTGGTGAAGCACTGGAATGGGTTGCCCAAGGGAAGTTGTGAATGCTCCATCCCTGGCAGTGTTCAAGGCCAGGCTGGACAGAGCCTTGGGTGATATGGTTTAGTGTGAGGTGTCCCTGCCCATGGCAGGGGGGTTGGAACTTGATGATCTTAAGGTCCTTTCCAACCCTAACTATTCTATGATTCTATGATCTCTCCTGCTGCTGCTTCAAACCATGCCCATGCAACTAGCAACCCCAAAACCTTTTCATTGTCATGTAGAAAACATGCAGCAACCAGAACCTGAAGAACACACATTTTTATGTTGTATTTATTCATAGCCCCAAGAGGAAGGATGCCCAAATGAAGGCATACGGAGCCCACCTGCTTTATGAAATTCCACTGTTCACAGGCACGTGATGGAGTAAGTCTCAATGGCTCCCTCCCCAGGACCAGCAAGCAGAAGCAATGTGTTATCTTATGCAATACCTGCTTATTTTGCCCAGTCAAAGGGAAACAAATGGCCTCCTATAAGCATACATATTTCCCTTCCGTTCTGACAAGGCGTCTCAAAAGAACATACAATGAGAAACAAAATAATCAAGTGGGTCACAAAAGCAGGAAGAAATGAAGTTTTATCATTCTCCAGTGGTTTCTCTGCTCATACATTACAGGAATTAAACAAAATAATAGAAAGCAAGCCAACAATGAGGAGTTTCTCCACAGTGGTACCAGCAGGTGAAGGGCACAGCAGAAAAGCCCGGGGACATATGGACACCGGGGCAGCATCGTGTGGCCGAAGGCATGGATACCACACTCCTCTTGCTATTTCTATTAGCCCTGATGAAATCCTTCAATCTCACCATCCAGCAAAGGCATTTTGGGAATGGCCGAGTTTTCTTTCACTGACCAAGAGTACAGCCAAGCACTTGCCATTTTTAGAGCCAGCGGAGAAGTTTATGGAGTTATCTTCCAAACCCCAAATAAACCCCAAAGATAATTTCAAAATCATAAAATGAAGGATAATATGGATGCGGGACTAGGAAGAACTTCTGTGTTACAGGACTTGGGCTGCTACTGCAAGCAAGGACATCATTTAATTCCCTTTATAAACAGTCTTTATTTTCCCTGCGGAAGAGACATCCAGGCGTCTTGTGCAGCAATAAATTTCCCACTTAAATGACAATCTTTGACCAAACCACCTTGGATTGCAATGAACACTTACGCTGCCACTAAATACCTATATTTACACCCACAGCTATATATACATCTCTTCAGGCTGGATGGGATTCACTTACCTGCTGCCTCCAGGCAGGAAATTCGCTTTTTAAGAACTTCTGGTCTCACTTATTGTATCAGTTTCTATTTCCATAACATGAGAGGAAAGGCAGCAGAAAAGGGGGAGGGAAGCATCTTCTGTTTAAGAAGAAATTGTTAAATGCAACAGGAAACAGTAACCTCATATTTTGTCAGACGAGGGACAAGGACATCCCCCATTAGCAGGATTTTTAGAGAGCAATGTGTTTCTAGGCTCTGCAGGCCCCTGTGCCAACGGGGACATACCCACGTCTCTGTTCCCTGGTCCTCTGGTGTATCTGCTTTTTTTCTTTAAGAGAGAAAATTCTTTCCTTCCCTCGATTTTATTAAAAATTCAGGTCTTTCACAGGGAGCGAGGAAGGGGATTACGATGTGGAAATAACCAAGCCAGCAGAAATAGCTGCCTGACCAGAGAGACATTGAGTTTTTATTCAGGATCTTTAGAAATATGAGTTTTTCTTTTCTCTGCTACTTTTAATAACTTTTTTTTTTAACTTAATCAGTACTCCACAAGCAGTTTCAGTAAAATATTCAGCAAATTCAAGGGACTGCAGCAAAAGCCCTCTCATACTTCTGATGAATCCTCTGGGAAAACAAGGGGGAATGAGATATAACACTATTCAGAAGTTAAAATTTTGGGAGGGAGTGTGCTACTGTCTATAGAAAGCACTGGGAAAGAACCAAAATGAAACATTTCAGGCTTGCTTTGGATGTTACATAGCTGCACAAAAGCAAACCTTTTTGAAAGGAAAGTCAGCTGTAAGGCTGAGAAGAGCCTGTGTTGTTCTCTGATGTGTTTTAGCCAGAGCAAAATATGATGAGATTTTTGAGCCTCAAATCATAGAATAGTTAGGGCTGGAAAGGACCTTAAGATCATCAAGCTCCGACTCTCCCAACTCAAATGCCTGTTGAGTTGTCATTTACTCCCCAGTACAAGTCCCCATACCCAAATCAGTTAAAAACTCCACTTCTCAGGTCTGAGCCTGTGAACTCGTTAAAAGCAAACCCCAGGATCTTTCTTCATCATCCTCCTTAAGAACGGACTTACCCACCCAGTTCTCCCAGTCTCTCCTGTCCTTGTGGTCCCTAACTTTGAACACAAACCCCATCTGTGGTCTAGAGTACAAAAGTGGTCCAGCAGTAGCCACCAACATGGTCTCCATCTCCCTCCTGCTGAGGTTGGCATATCCTTCAAAGTGGTGTGGTGAAAACAGAATAGATGGGGGAAAGGGACACATGGACAAATGGAAATGTGGGTGCTCAGAGGAACATCCTACATTTCATGGGGCAGCAGCACCTTCTGAAGGAAGGGAGGACCCCTCAGCACATCTGGCACCGCTCTCTGGGGTCAAGCGCATCACTTCGGACTGAGCCCTGCCAGATCATCCCATAGGAAATATGCAGAGTTGAGGATTACATTCGCAAAAGTGGGATTTCCAAGAGGAGTCAGGAAGGTGCTGCAAGGCAAGCAAGGGAGACCTGGGCTGTGGGGCACATCTAACCCTCAGGCACCAGCTCCCCTTAGGGCAGTGGTGCTTGGACAAGACAACAACAGGGGAGTTCAGACACCTCCAGTTTCACTGCTCAGTGCCTCCCACTGCTCTGAAGCTCACAACAGTGCACAATGATAATCAAATACAATCCCGGGTGCAGAGAAACACCTTCCGCCTGTGCAAACTTGGGTCCACCGGGCTGGCCACGCACGCTGATGCCGAGGTGGACGCAGCCCATGGGGAGCAGCATGACCTGCTGCAGGACAATGCGAGACTCCACGTCTGCTCTTGGAAAAAGCCTTTGTGAGAAGCCTCCGGTTCCGGCAGCCCAGAGCAGGGCTCCGGGGCCGTGCTGCGGGGCCGCAGTGCCCTCTAGTGCCGCAGGGCTCCCCGCTGCCACCGGCGGTGTCCCCGGGGCCACCAACACGCGGATGCCTCAGAGCGGCCGCCCCTGCACATTCCAAGCCCGCATCTCTCACCCCAATGCCTCCCATCCTCGCCATACATCAGGGCAGCCCGGCCCCAGCCCTGCCCGGCTGACAGGTACCAGCCACAGGAACCACAATAAACAAGCATAGAATCATAGGATAGTTAGGGTTGGAAAGGACCTTGACGTCATCTAGTTCCAACCCCCATGCCATGGGCATCTCTGTGCCCACCAGGCTGGGAAGGCACCCCCATGAATGATGAGCCAGCACTGAGAGGATCTATGATTCTGTGATTCTATGATGAGGTTTGTGACCATTTGAGGAACCTGAACATATATCAGTTTGTGGGTCCTGATGAAACGCAGGGTAGAAAGGAGGACCCTGGGAACTACCAACCTGTCAGGTTACCCCTATGCATGGGAAGATCACGGAACAGATCCTTCCAGGAGCCATGCTAAGGCACACGGAGGACAGGGAAGTGATTTAAGACAACCAGCATGGCTTCTCCAAGGGCAGGTCCTGGCTGACCAAATTAGGGGCCTTCTATGATGGAGTTACTACATCAGGGGACAAAGGGCGGGCTACGGATGTTGTCTATCTGACCTTCTGTAAAGCCTTTAACAAAGGCCCCCACAGCATCCTTCTCTCTAAACTGGAGAGATATGGGTTTGATGGGTGGATGAGGGATTGGCTAGCTGATCGAATCCAGAGGGTAGTGATCAACAGCTCAATGTCTGCATGCACACCAGTGACGAGTAGTGCCCCTCAGGGGTCTATACTGGGACCAGTACTGTTTTATTATCTTCATCAGCGACACAGTGGGGTTGAGTGCACTGTCACAAGTGTGATGACACCAAGCTGAGTGGTGCAGTTGAGACACCTGAAGGACAGGATGCCACCCAGCAGAACCTGGACAGGCTGCAGAGATGGAAATGTGCAAACACCATGAGGTTCAATGGGGCAAAGCACAGGGTCCACCCCCCCAGGTTGGGCAACCCCTGGTAACAATACAGGATGGGGGATGGACGGATGGAGAGCAGCCCTGAGGAGAAGGACTTAGGGGTTCCGGTGGATAAATGGTGGGGCATGACCTGGCTTCAGTGTGTGCTTGAGCTCAGAACCCCCCCGTGTGCTGGGCTGCACCCCCACAGCATGAGCAGCAGCTCAGGGAGGGGATCCTACCCCTCTGCTGCGCTATGGGGAGACCCCCCCTGCAGTCCTGATCCAGCTCTGGGGCAGCAGCACAAGAGGGACGTGGAGCTGTTGGAGCGAGGCCAGAGGAGCCCACGGAGATGCTGCGAGGGCTGGAGCAGCTCTGCTCTGGAGCCAGGCTGAGAGAGCTGGGCTGGGGCAGCCTGGAGAAGAGAAGGCTCCTGAAGGGGAGACCTTACTGTGGCCTTTCAATACTCAAAGGGGGCCTAAGAAAGATGGGGAGAGACTTTTTAGCAGGGCCTGCTGTGATAGGACGAGAGGTGATGGTTTTAAACTGAGAGGGGAAATTCAGGCTGGATGTGAAGAGAAAATTCTTTACAGTGAGAGAATGTAAAATACTGGTACAGTACCTGGCTGCCCAGAGAGGTGGTGGATGCACCATCCCTGGAGACATTCCAGGCTGGATGTGATTCTGGGCAACCTGCTGTCACTGAAGATGTCCCTGCTCATTGCAGGGGGGATGGAGTAGATGAGCTTTGAAGATCCCTTCCAACAGAAACCTTCCTGTAATTGCTAAGTCTGCTTGAACTGGGTGACAGCCAGAAAAAATAAAACCAGTCTTCAGAAGGGAGAGTCCATCTCAGTTGTTACACTCAGAAACCAGCTCTGAACAATAATGATAATAATGAAAATAATGACAACAGTAATAATGAGGGAAACACAAAAGCTCTCAGCCATTTCCCATATGTTTCTTTGTGCAGTGAATAAATCTGTCGTATGATATAGAGGACTACCATAATCTGAAAAGCCTACTGGAAGACCTCTCCTTTTCTGCATGTCCAATAAATCCATGGGGTTTATAATGTGGTTCAGGGCTCACTACAACTGTGGGAGCCCTGCCAGAGCCCAGGCATGTACCTTGCAAGAACCTGCAAGCTGGTGACCTGCATGGGACATATGCCAGCCATGGTCCAGACCTTTCCTCTACAGTGCTTTAGGAACAGCAATGGTCTCATCTGCCTTCTTTGGTCAGTGGTGGCCTTAACTCTAACATGGGAGTGATGCTGAAGGGGTTACAGACAACCATAGCAGTCTGCCCTTTCAGCCCAAGGAGATGGTTGTTGTCAGTTGGGTTAAATACAAGAAAAAACAGGCCACAGACCATATCTTACTGTAAGTCACAGCAAAACAAAAGCTTTATACTCAGCAGTGCAGAACTGACTCCCAATACATTGTGACCTATACTCAAGTAAACCCTGGCTGGTTGACAGGGACTTTCCACTGTGGTTTTAGCAGTTACTGTATTGGAAAGACCCTTGGGATATGGGAAGCTGGCTTCTTCGACTAGAAACCTTCTCTGAAAGCAATGACATGCCTACACGCTCTGCATGCAGTCCGGCAGGATCTGGGGCAGGGACAAGAAATCCCCCCAGTCTGGGACACCTAGGGAGCAACCCCAGCTTGTTCATAAGCATTCGCTGGACACAAAAAGGATGTTAGGGTTAGACCTGGTGAGTGGCAGGAGGAACAGACAGCACCTGGGGTGCACCACCAGGTCACTCCCAGTGGGATGGGATGCCAGACAAGGGGGATGAGCCCAACCCAGTTCCAACAGTGCAGAACAGCTTACTCAGAGTCAGGTTGCTGTAGCCACAGCTCTGAAAGAGGAGGGATCTGGGCTGGCCAACAAGCTGGATAAAATGAGAACTACCCAGACATACAGTGCAGAAAGAGCAGGCTTGAGAGGATGTGGAGAGGATGAAGACTCTGTATGGTGATAATAAATAAATAACACCAGCCCACCAAAGAGCCATCCCTGAGCCCTAGAGAGACCTGTCCCATTGCCACCACCACCCTGGAGGGGTCAGCAGTCTGTAGGGTCTAGAAGGAAGCCCTCACACCAGTGCTGGACACTGACCTCCTCCCCTCACATGCACAGTGACAGCAGATGAGATGCTTGCTCATGATCCACGCTTTTCACCCCCTTCTCCCCATGGACACTTGGGTGGGCTTCATATCCCTTAAGGAACCTACTATCTGAACAAATCCATGTGTGAGCTAGCCCCTCTGGGCTCCTTCCAAGGCTAACAGGGAAAGAACATGGGTATCCTAACATGGAAATCATCTACCCTTCTCCAGACTTCTACACTGAGATACAACAAATCATGCCCTAACGTGCCCATTGCCTCTCGTATGGCAGGAACCCCAAGTGACCAGCCCATGCACAGGTCCCTCACACAATCTCTGCACTGAATTGTTGAGGTCTGACTTGAAAATACTCATCAATGAGGAGAAGTCCCAAGGACAGTGGGCAGAAACACCTATTAGGTGCCTAAATTCAGGTGGGATCTCAGCACAGTCAGGAGTCCCACCACTGCTAAGCCTGTTTGGACAAAGTCAGGAAAATGGTGCTAAGAGGAACATGAGCAACTTACAGATTCTGCCTAAGGAGCTGTTCCCTTGTTTCTCATCCAACAAGGAAGCTGGATGACAACTGCAGCCAGAAGACAAACAAGCAGTTTATTGTAACTCTAAGCATATGACAAAAAGGGTCAAAACTCATTGAGGAAACAATGGAAGGAGATGAACTGCAAGGCAATTAAGACGCCAAAACCAAATAATATCAGTGCTGTCTCCCAGGTTTATCCTATAGCACCAGTTAAGCTCAGCTCACCTTTTCAAAGTGCCACATGATTCCTACCTCCTAAAACCCAAGACAAGGAGCTGCTGGCTAGTGAAGACACAGCCACACTGTGCAGGCCCATCTTGAAGGCATAACTCCAGCAAACTGAAAGCTAAAACCTGCAAGAAGCCAGTCCAGAAACCACTTGGGATGTGTCCCAAAACTCTCTGATCGTGTCTAGCAGCATTGACAGCATGTCCCATGACAGGCAGACTCCTCTATCCTTTGTGAGCCTCAACAGCTTCACAGGGAGGATGAGGGATATCTTGTAGGACCTGACCCCTTGGGTTGTTTTCTGTCTTAAGTGTAGGGCTTGCCAAGGGCTTCCAGTCTGAAGACCGTATCTATGACCAGGGCACTTGGCAGCGACATATCCAAGCCGGAAAGCCTTTCCAAGCATCTGCCAAAGGGAGTAAAAGCAAAATGCACTGACTCAGCCCTCGCAGTGATGTCTCCATGATGCCAAGATGATTACATGGTCTCCTCCACAAACCAGCTGAGGTGAAAATGAGGAGGATGATGAAGGCTGGCTCTGCATCTGAGCTGCGCCTTTGAAATACAGCAGACAACCGATCCTCCCTGGCATCCATCAAAAAACAGATATTATGAATGGGGAACACTTATCTTCAAAAGATTATTTTCTTCCAAAGTCACTTTTTGGCAGCACTCAGGTGAATCAGTGCCCAAATCCAACTGCAGACTCCTATGGGTAAGCAAAGATGAAGAGGTTACGGCTCATGAGCTGAGCCAAAGCAATGACTTCACGAGCTCCCAGCCACAGGGCTTTCAAAACAAAGCCTATTTACCGGTAGAAACAAGCACCCCACAGCGGCTTTGAAAAGATGGGGCTGGAGGAAGCTTCAAACACCAGTTGTCCTGACAGCCGGGCTCGCCTCCCCATGCATGTCCACGAGATGGCAGAGCTTGCCGTGCTGAGAGCCGGCCAACAGCATCCCCGGGATGCACGAATTCTCCAGTTTCAAAACAAAAGGCTGGCGACAAGCCCCGTTCCCTCAGACAGCTATGAAGAAAGAGGGTCTGGGGGAAGGTTGTCTTGGGTTTTGGTTATTTTTTCACCTTCTAATTGCCAAATAGTCACAGGCGTTCCTTGCAATCTTTTGTTGAAATGCTACTGATAGATTCCAGCAGCAAAACTCATGGATCTGTATTAACATCCAGATATTCAGAATATTCTGCTTAACCCATTAGTGGTGTCACTGTGTTTCACTGCGTGTATATATAGTCACTGTATATCACTGTATATATTCACATACAGACCTAGCTGTATACTGGAAACTAGTTCTAAATTCATCCTCCATGCCTATCATTCTTTACTATCAAAAGAACTCAAATTTCCAAAGCAGCCTGCAGTAAGACTCACTACCTCTCTCCAACTTACTTGCTAAAGCTGCTGAAGCACACTCAGCAGCAAAACATTTTTCCATCTCAGCCATGCTGGAGGATGCTCGGACTGGCCCAGTTGTGCTGGAGCACCACAGAATCATGGAATGGTTCGTGTTGGAAGGGACCTTAAAGCTCATCCAGTTCCAACCCCCTGCCGTGGACAGGGACACCTTCCACTAGGTTGGTCCACGACCAGACCAGCCCCTCCATCCATGCACAGCTGCTGTAAGCAGCCCATGAACTCTTAGACAGAATGAGAGTTTATGTACCTCCAAACTGAAGAGCACCTTCTTCAGGATATGACATGAACATAACCACAGTGTGGAAAAGCCCCATAGAAGATGAAGGATTTTTCTTCCATAGTCTCACATAAACATTTTCCTTTATGCCCTCATGCATTGTGCCCCACAGAGCCCTTTAAAACGAGAGACAGAGACCAGCAAAATCACAGTGGTACTGCCTGATCGCGTTCAAATCCAGTTAACAATGACATGTCAGGATTAAACCAGCTGTCTGCAAGTATTTCACTTGTCAACACTGCACAAGATAAATCCTCACCCAGAACTACACAGCCTCTGATTCCCAAGACACACATATGACTGCATGTGCCTAGGTAAGTACATCTCCAAAATAATGCAGCATTGCATGAGTCTGCCCAGAGGCACAAACAGAACACCAAATCCATCATTCCCACTTCCAGCTTAGAGATGTCACACTAACAACTAAGCTAGGTATTAAGGTATATATTGGAATTAATCCACTGGAGTCACTGGACTCAACCAGGTGTTAGGACAGCATGAGATGACAAGCAGACCAGGAGGACCTGGCTTATTTAATAGCTGTTGATTAGAAAATAATTTAAACCCTAGAGAAGAAAGTCAGCTCCTCGCACCAAAGATGGTTTGATTCCTTATTTCCAATTATTTCCCATGGAAAATAACCTTATTTTGCAGAATTACTGGGTTCTGTATCAGCTGAACTTAATGTTTTCTCCCTGTGACCTAAAGTCCAGACATACCAAGCATAGAAGAGACTGAGCAGAAAGCAGCTGCAGGCAGTGCTCCTCCCTGCCAAAGTCAGCAGCACTTCTCCACTGGTTCAAGTATTTAGTGCCAGCTAGCTCACCCAAAAGAAACAGTGAGGCAGGTCATCACATGGTTTGCAGAATGGCCAAAGCTTTTCCTCAGATGATGCACAAACAAGAAGCCTGGCGATCTCTTTGCTCAGCACTGAAAAGGGTAACGCTACCACAGCACGGGATGTCCTTGTCCTCCCCTCTAGAGGCAAAGAGGACACTAGAGCAGAAACACTCATAAACTTGCCTAGCCCAGGACACTCAGCTCCTTTAAGGGCTCTGGAAACTGGAAAATTACATGATGCTGACATACTGACCTTATTCAATTGGACTTTTTAACTGAGGATCTCACCCTGCCATTCCCCAACACCGAGCATCAAAAGTCATTTAACCAGAACTACCGAAGCTGGGCTGTAAAGAGAGATGTGAAGAAGGAAAACATACAAGTGGATGAGCACTGCAAACAAACATATGCACATCCCACAGAAGAAACATCTGGGTCAGTGCACCGTCACTTCTGGCTTCCTGGCAGCAATTTCTTTTGCAGCTGCCAGGAGGTTTGATGCTTTTCAGAATCTCCTTTCCTAAAATAAATGAGCCCTGTGTACATATATACATATATATATGTGCATATACATATATATGTCTGTGTGTATACACTGCCCTCAACTTTTCACCTCCCAACAAAGCCTACATGGTAACTGCCCTTGCTTACCACTAAGGTTCACAGCAAGGCTTGCTGACACTACAGGCTTCATTCTCCATCACAAACCCCAAAGGACCTCAGCACATCCAGGCCAGCAACCTTCCCATTTCTGGGGAGGGTTTCCTAAGGAAAGGTATGGCAGGGAGCTGCTGGTCTCCACCACACCACAGGCAGGATATGTCCTCATCACCTACCTGCCACACTGGAAGGACTTTCTCTATGTCGTTCAAGTTGATGCTGTCTCCATCCTCATATTTTCCTTTTCCAAGCCTGGAGGAAGAAGAAAACAAACAAAACCATGTGAAACCTCACTGGAGCCAAAGTTAATTCTCTATTAAGGCACATGGGGAAGATTAGTTCTTTCTGCAAAGGACCCTCATGTAAACAAAGAGGCTCTCTGAAGCGAGTATGCTGTGCCTCCAAAACACTCCCACATGGGCACAAAGCTGTTAATATAAAATTAAATGCTTTTCTCAGCCCTTTCCCCCTGCACCATCCGTCATGGCACTCAAACGCTCTTGGTAAACGTGAGAAAACCAAAGGCAGTCCTTAGCAGTAGTGCTGGGGGATTCGATTCCCAGACCAAGCAAAACAGAAAGCACAGCCCACCTGGAAAAAAAAAACAAGTAAGGACACAAAAAAGGAATGGAAAATGCTTCCTCCTCCATGTGAGCTCCAGTTCCCCTGCTGAGAAAGGTGTCCTCAAACAAGCACAGACAGACTCAAGACAGCAAAGAGCAATCGTTATAAATACAAACATACAATTTGAAAGGCAAAAGAAATTGGGGTGGGAAGGCAGGCACTGACAGACCAAATGCATAGCTGGCAGCTGAAGGACGTCGTGGCAGCAAGAAAAGAAAAGAATCCATAGATAATTACTAGGCTGGATGCTGAGAGTTTCTAATGGCACAAAAGAAAAAAAACTGGTCAGTAAGTACGTTCCTTCTGCATTTATATACAATTGAGGTGATCTCTGTTTATTTTGTAAGAATGCTGATTTGTTTTTTTCGTCAATTAGTGACAAGATATTGTTAAATAACATGTATTCGACAGAAATTCTGATAGAGGCAGACCCAGGTAATCATCGCCTCTAAGTGAGAGAACAACAGATCTTGGTGGAATTATAGCAAACAGTGAGGGGAAAGGGAGAATCCAGAAAAATGGCATGTGCTAAAGCACCAGGCTCAAAAACAAAGCAAGCTGAATGGAAACAATTTAATTAACATGCTAATTGATTTATAGGAAATCAGAGGTGTCTGACAATTGACTTTCCCTCATAAGTGAAACACTGACTTTTATTTACAAAGGCGATCATATAGTGTATGTTTATATAGACATTAAAAATACATTTATGTGAAAAAATAGGTATACTCATACATGTATGAGGCAGGGGATGAGGAGACAAGGATCAGGAGGATGAAGGCAGCTTTCCTCTAGAGGCAGCATAGCTGAGCCTCAAGTAAAGGACCATAGGCAGCTCTGGCAGTCATGTTTCAATGAAGTGGTAGAGAAACTAAAGTGATGCCAAGGCCAGGTTGGATGGAGTCTTGGGTGACATGGTCTAAGAGTATGAGGTGTCCCTGGCCATGGCAGGCGGTTGGACCTGGATGATATTAAGGCCCTTTCTAGCCCAAATCATTGTATGACTCTACACAGAGGCTTGAGATATACCTGGAATGAAGAGAAAGTGTCAGCTACAAAAGGTTGTTTGAACTGGAAGAGTGAAAGCACAGCAAGAGCTAACACTGGGATTTAAAGGTGGACAAATCCAGGTCAGAAATGAAGTACAGTTCCCTGGTTTTCCTTCACCTCTCCACTTGGATTATTCAGCATACCACCAAACTCAGTATTTTCCAATAAAATCAGATGTCTTTTTGGAGGAAAATGCTTCAGCCAAGCAAAAGTCATTTGAGGTCAATCATCTGGATGCAACTACATGGCCCACCCTGGGCAAGCAACTGAACTAAGGAATAAAATGGTCCCTTAGGGACAGCATCTTTCCTCTTTTCTCAATTAGCTTTTCCATTGCACAGCTAGCTCATTAAAAAACCCCACTCCTGCAAGAGGGAAATGCCTGGCTAACAGGTGGAGATTCTCAAGAGGTTCAGCAAGCTGAATCACACTCTGCATAGATTTGGAATGGAGAGCTGATGAATGCACAACACAGACAACTTGATAAAAATAAACCCAACTTCTTCTATTCCAGTGCAGGCTACCTGTACGATTTGCATCCTGGGAGATGCACTGATTGTGCTAACAGCATCCGTTTAACTTTCCTGCATATACGCTAATTCCTACTCCACTTTTACAGCGGTAGTATTTAGGAGTGATTAAATATCTCGCCTCCATACTGCCTTCTCTACATGTTTGCACCCTGGGTATTCACCATGAACCGCAGGCAGACGACAAAGCAGAGCCTGTTGCTTTCTCCCTGTACACAGCAGATGTCGCTGGTAGGATCATCCGGCAAGTGCCATCCCCACGGAGCACATCGTATCTTACTCTACAGAGGGCGCTTCATCTCATTTCTCAAAACCATCTGTGGAAATGGGAATAAACATGACCAAGGCACTTACCGACTCAGAAATCTAGTGTTATATTGTTTGAAATATTCTGAAAATTGCTGTTTATATACCTGTGTAGGTATGGATGCTGAATCTGGGCTGGAGTGGGATTGCTAGCCTGGAGTTATTTGCACATGACTTGCGTTAAGACTTGCGCATGGTGCTGGCCTATACTTTGGCACAACCAACTCTGAGAGAGCATTTCATCCTTACATACAAGATGGCAAAGAGCTACCACCTGAAATCTTCTGAACCCCACCTTTTACACCTGTTCTGATTTTTTTCCTTCCTCTTTGCCCTGATAAGGAGAGGAAAACCCAAACTATGACTGTTTCTTAACCTGCAGAGCAACAGTGATGTCCACCTAAGCAACATCAGTCATCCACTTGGTTCCAGTATGCATTTATTTGGCTTGACCAGCCAACAACCAAAGAGGAATCCAGCAATACTGTGGAAGCTCCTGGAGGCTGTCACAACCAAAAGGAGCTGTTCAATGTTTTCAGTTTTGTGACTAAAAGGAGAAGATGAAGGATGAACGCTTTGATCTACAGGGATCACATCAATGCTCTCTCCTTACCTGAAGTCTTGCTGGGGAGAACAGCAGAAGCCCTAACACTTGTGGGAATAGTAATCAGGATCAGCACTAAGTCAGAATCTTTCCTCCAATATCCAGAAATGTTTAAATCTACAAGTCTTGGATCTAGAGGACTTGTATGCAGCATGGTAAAGACTGAATTCTACCAAGAAATGCAAAATAAACTGAGCAACTCTGCTCCAGCCCTGAACTGGATGATAGAATAGACAGACACACTGATTGTGGCATCCTCAAACCCTGTTCATGGTCCAGCACCTCTTCCCCATGTCCTCCACATGAGCCATGCCACCAAGCCAGTGTTCCTACAGCAAAGGAGAAGATAGAGACCTTTCTGGGGAGTATGGTATCGCACACATGGCACTCACCCTTCTCTGTCTATGTGAGGCAACGGGTGTTTGGAGGTGTTTCGCAGCTTCCTGTGAAATTGGGTGAAATCTAGTTTTTCAGGCTGCAAGTCCCACGTCGCACCACTAGGAGAGAAAAACAGCGAAAAAAACAAGGAAAGAAAGTCCACTACTAATTGAACACCACCAAGCTGAAGAGCAGAGAGCACATCGGAGCCTGCAAATGATGAAAGCTGGTACTTCTGGAAGCACCACTCCCTGTGCTGCACAGCACATGGATGCCTCCAAACTTCAGACTGCTGCATTATGTTTCTTTTCATTTCTTCTGGAGTTTTTTTTTTGGAGATGCAGAGCTCCTGTTGCTTGCATTAAACACCTAGTTTTGATGCATGATGCAGCATGATGCAGAACAGACCTTGCAAGCTATACTTGTTCTCTGTATCAAGGGGGTATCACAAGAGGTAATGGTCTGGTCCATGCAATGGAGATGTTCTCTCTGGTCCTACACAAGCTGTCTGCTCCAGTGGCCTGAAGCAAGTCCTAGGTGGGAACTCAATCCCTGAAGACTCTTGCACTGCTCCAGGCACAGAGAGATGCGTAAAACTGAATAGAGCACATATTTCACCACTTTCCTCATGCTGAAGTGGCAGATGAAGAGCTCTTCTCAGCAGCTGTGATGCCAACGCACGACTTAACCTCCAATTAATGGAAGAGTAAAATCCTAGAGTAGTAGTTCAGAGCTGCTTTCAAGTCTCAGATGATTACAACTAATCATATCAGTACCAGCTTCAGATGTTTGGACTGCAAACTCATCCAGTGGCCTCTCCTCAGCACGTAGGATGCTTTAAGTAGATTGACTGTGCTTAGTGCCATGGGCTAAATGGGGATGGAGAGGAGGAGGAGCAGCAACACGAGTACCAGCAGGGTTCTCACTGGTGCCTGGGTACCGGCAGGACAGACACGTGGGCAAAGGCTAAGAGAGGGCACAGTCCATCTCTCAAAGCATTTTAAAACCAGCTTACCTGAAGGAGTCAAAGGTGTTGGCAGCCCAGATGTCTGTGCCCAGCATGTCAAGGTTGCTGTCCTTGTTGCCATTCTAGGAAGAAGGGAAAGGTGGTTACTTGCCAGAAGGCACATGGTGCTATCCAGATCACAGCACAGTCTCTTCCACCACCAGCCATGGAGGTGTCCTAGCTCTGCACCTGGGCTCCTCTACCCCATGTGAATCCACACTCACTGCAACGCAAAGTCCCTCTCCCACTGCAAAAGCACACCACGTGGGCAAGGCGTGACACAGCTTCAGCCTCGAGGACACAAAGCTGTGGACAACATGGAGCAGAGAACATGTAGGCTCAGCTCTAACTCCAGCCCTGGCCTCCTACGCAATGTCCACAATCTCCAAGATGCACTAAGGTCCAGTGGGCAGCTGCCATCTCAGCCATGAAGATGCTCAGCTTCAGAGTCACAGACCAGTTAATGCAGGAAGGGACCTCTGAACCTCATGTGGTCCAACCCTCCTGCTCAAGCAGGGCCACCTACAATCAGGTGTCCAAGACCACATCCAGATGGCTTTTGAGTATCTCCAAGGATGGAGATGCTCTTCACTAGCAGCTACCAGAGCCTGCTGTCACCAATAAGAGTGGTGAAAGCTGTCTTACTTCTTCAAGGAGTCATGGTGGCATTACTTCTCCTTGGTCTAACAACACGAGTGGGATGTCAGAACCTTGCACCGTTCCACCTCTGCCATGCACACCAGCAAATGAGTTCACACGTACTAGAATAACCATGTATTTAAGTACTAATGCTTAAGGACTAATATTCCCATCAACATTAAGGCGATGATTCCTTACTCTTACATGAAGCAAAAGCATCATGGTATAATCATGTGGGAATTATGAGAAACCTCCAGCAAAATGAAAATCACCCTGAATTTACCTCTGCAGCTGCTTTTGGCAAAACTGGTGACCCAAAGCAAGAGCATCTAAAGCAAAAACCTAACACTCATCCTTCATAGCCCCTTTACACGTCCTCCCTACAGAAAGAGGGCTGCCCTCTCCACCCTTTACAGGCAAAGAAGTAAAGGGAGTTGGATTTTGCCTTTCAAACCATTCAAGAAATCAGACCTGACTCAGACTTTTACAGGATGGACACGTAAATGCATTACGAACAGGGAATCCCATATTACCAATTTTCCCCCACATTTCTTACACACAGTCAGATTATTCATAATCTTGCACATTGAGATTATGTAAGCATTTCAGCCCAAATGGCCCCATTCCAACGAAATGTGCCGGAGAAGGTGGCTTCCATATATACCCCATCCTACTGTCCTGGGTTCAGCTGTAATAGCTATTTTTTTCCTTAGTGGCTGGTGCAGTGCTGTGGTTTTGACTTTAGTCTAATTAGACAATGCTGATAACACTCTGATGTGTTTAACTGTTGCTAAGTAATGCTTACCCTGAACAAGGACTTTTCAGTTTCATGCTCTGCCAGTGAGGAGGGGCACAAGAAGCCAGGAGGAAGCAGAGACAGGACACCTGACCCAAACTAGCCAAAGGGGTATTCCATACCACAGCACGTCATGCTCAGTATAGAAACCTGGGGGAGTCACCCAGGTGTTAAAAACTACACAGAGAGCAATGGGTGGTGGGACTTTCAAACACTGGGACACACACTTAGCAAAAACCACATGGCTGGTCATAAAATCATACAATCCTAGAATGGTTAGGGTTGGAAAGGACCTTAAGATCATCCAGCTCCAACCCTCTTGCCATGGGCAGGGACACCTCACACTAAACCATGTCACCCAAGGCTCTGTCCAACCTGGCCTTGAACACTGCCAGGGATGGGGCAGCCACAGCTTCTCTGGGCACCCTGGGCCAGAACCTCAGCACCCTCACAGTGAAGAACTTCTTCCTTACATCTAACCTAAACTTCCTCTGTTTCAGTTTTAACCTGTTATGCCTCGTCCTATCGCTACCATCCCTCTGATGAAGAGTCCCTCTCCAGCATCCTTGTAACCCCCTTCAAACACTGGAAGCTGCTCTGAGGGCTCCACGCAGCTTCTCTTCTCCAGGCTGAACAGCCCCAATTTCTTAGCCTGTCAGCACTAGGGGATCTGCCAACAGGTCAGGATGGGTATTGGCTGGGGGTGGTGAGCAACTGCATTGTGCATCACTTGTGTTTATCGTTTTTTCCCTTTAGCCTTTTAGTTTCATATTCTCTCCCCTTATTATTTCCCTTATCATCATTACTGCTGGTAGCAGTAGTAGTTTTGTGTTATACATTAGTTACTAGACTGTTCTTATCTCAACCCATGGGATTTGCATTCCTTCAATTCTCTTCCCCATCCCTCCAGGAGTGGGCGGGATGAAGCAGGGAAGTAAGAGAGTGGCTGCATGGTTCTGAGTTATCCTTAAGTTGGGCTTAAATCACACCACCTTCCCATTATGACATTTTCAAATACTATTAGTAACAACCAAGACACAAGAATTCGTAAAGATTTGACCATTTCTTAATGAAGCCCCATACCTCCATCTGCACGCAAAGGGATCAATCTCTTCCCAATGAACAGGACATGCATCTCGGTGCACAATACTGAGAGTCATGCTTTGCAGCCATTCCCAGCACAACAACCAATTTAGACACCAGACACTCCAAACACAGCCACACTGCTCCCTCTTTTATCTCCTTCAACAGGTCTCTATGGATTACAGTTTTAACCTCCAGGGATCTACAGGTCAACAGGCACAGAAACTACCAGAAATATATAAAATTCTCAATTATGGAAGCTGAGCTTTTTATTTGAGGCAAAATTTTTTTCCTGCCTAGGAGAGAAATTAGTTTTCTAAATGTTTAGAAGCATCCTCATGCAGTATAATGAAAATACACATGTACAGGTCTTCATAGCTATCACCCAAAGAAGACATAACTCTTCCTGTAGACAAATCAATTTCTCTTTCCATTTCCTACGACATGGGATATTTATGTTCCTGTCAACGAGCCAGCAAAAATTGGATTTCCTAAGAGTGAAGTGTTTGGGTTCAGGGGGGAAGTCTGGGAACACATAACTAGTTGCAATGAGGCTGAGACCAACCAGCAATTATGATGCAAAACAGCAAAAAATTATGATAAGGTGGGTTCCTAATGTAAAACGTTGCATCTTAAAATTGTTGTCCAAATTCAGCTTGACACAGGACTTCTGAAAAGCCTCTTCCTGAGCCCTGAAACAAAGCATCAGGCAATTACACTTTGATGCTCAGCTTGAAATCTGTCTGGATGTGATGGACAGCCTTGACACCTCTTACTCTGCAGCAGAAGTGGATGCAGCACAAGCTGTCCCACCCAGCTCCCCCTCACCTCCTCGTACATCAGCTCATCAGTGCTCTGCTGTGAGCACAGGCAGGTCAGCCTCGGCACAGATCCCAGGAAATTGCAGATCCCAGGAAATTGGATTGATGATTGCAGCGATGATTCAGATGGTGCAGGGTGTCAGATGCATGTAAGCATCTAGGCAGCGGTCAGATGCTCCTACCCAAACCTGGTCCTCCTACATGATGTCCCCATGACCTCTTGGAGGCAGTCCAGTCATTAGCCAGACTCCATAAAGACAGCACTATGGCCAAATGACAACACACCTTGTCATTAAGTCATGAGTCACCACAGTCATCTCGAGACATCCTTTCAGTCTTCCGATGGATGATCTGTCTTTATATCCAGTTTCTGTCTCGACTCACATGTCTGGAAGCATGCTTTCCACCCAAGTGAACCTGTGCTGCAGCGTGCTTGGTAAAATGCTCACAGCATGGTACCAAGACTTAATAACTAAGACTTTAAAAAAGCCAATTCTCAATTCTGGGGACAAAAAAATAATCCTAATTGCATGTATTTAAGAAAAGAAGTGACTTGCTGACAGCTCCCCCAGGACTGCAATTACAACCAGAAGAAGTTTCAACATGATGTTCCCAATGACCCAATCCTCAGCTTCAGATAATCACTTTCACCGCAAAGAGTGTAGCACAGCTGAAATGTAATTTAGCCACTAGGAATGATGGTTGGGAGACACACTGACAAGATCAGCGTCAGTACTCAGATCAGAGATCTGGTAAAGCAGATCCTACCCGTGGTATGGTTTAAATGCGCATCCATAATGTGTGTCCTCCAGCCCCTACGAGCACACGTCACCTTCGCCCATCACCACCGAACCCGTACAAACAAAGGGATGCACCTCGCTACTGTCCACGTGGACTCTGACTGTTCACCCATGCATGCAGCTTCAGCACATTCCCCACAAAGTCAGCATTTGCATGTACACAGCAGCTTTCCAAAGCCCAGCTCCACATCACACCGGTTTCTCTCGCTCCTCCTCATTATCACCCTCCAGTAAACCAGTACCAACACAGAATCATGTTCTTCATCGCACTATTGCAACAGCATTAGCTCATCACTGTGCTTGGCATTAATGCAGAACGAGTCAAGTGGTCAGTGGTACAAATTCAGGGATTATCCTGTGTCATGTGTTACTTCTTCAGCATTTTTCAGTTCTATGTGTGAGGAGATTCCCTCAGCTG
This sequence comes from Pezoporus occidentalis, assembly GCF_034315485.1. NCBI lineage: Eukaryota > Metazoa > Chordata > Aves > Psittaciformes > Psittacidae > Pezoporus > Pezoporus occidentalis. The sequence continues at coordinate 502,695 of NW_026913393.1, forward strand.
CCTACAACCCTTCACTGCACTTCAGTAGAAAACCAGAAAGTTACTGAACTGTCTGAAAAACTCCAATGGAAGGTTTCCTTGGTGAAAACGGCATGTTTTCATGAGAAAAATATAGACATTTTCATAGAATCACAGAACCATAGCATCATAGAATAGTTAGGGTTGGAAAGGACCTTAAGATCATCAAGTTCCAACCCCCCTGCCATGGGCAGGGACACCTCACACTAAACCATATCACCCAAGGCCTCATCCAACCAGGTCTTGAACACTGCCGGGATGGAGCACTCATAACCTCCCTGGGCAACCCATTCCAGTGCCTCTCCACCCTAACAGGAAAGAATTTCCTCCTTATATCTATATTTTAAGGAAGACAGCACTATCCCTCCTCAAAGAAGGAATGGTATGTCGAGTCTTGTTTCCAGCCACATGGACCATCACTTCCCAGCAACAATGCCATTCTGTGGGTCCTTCTCCCACCAAAGCATGGCTCAGGAGGGAGGACAGGCTACTTCCTCAAGCACTCCAGGATGGATAAGATGGGTGAATGGCCCAAGATCTCCCAGAGCCCATTTCCACTTCTGGCACAACTAGTGCTCATGTGTGCAGAATAAGAGCAACTCCAAGAAGAGAGAGGAGGGCAGAGGCTGACTAAAACATGCAGAAAAGGTTCCTGGTCTGAGTTCAAGGAATGGATCTAAAACCAAATCAAAGGCAAATCCTTACAGTGTTTTGCAGGGCAGGGAGGCAACTCCCCATCTAGCCCTGCTGATGGTTCAAGGTCACCATTTAACACCATCTATGTGATGCCCACTCATGTATCAACTTCCAGTGAAGACTTGCCAAAAAATAATTACAGACACCTTTTAATTTCCCAAAATTAAAATACTCCAGGATTTAAAATAAACTAATTTTCTTTGCACTAAAACAGCTGACTAGGGACTTCTTTCTCAATATTATGGCACTTAGCAATCCTCAACTGCTTGAGGCTGAAGGACAGCTACAGCCCTCAGCAGACAAGTCACACATTATGCATGAATTAAATAGGTCTCTGAGGTGTCCTTCATAATTGACATGCACTCACACCCTAGATGCAGACACACACACAAAAGATGTTGTTAGAACGATGCCTCTGATAAACAGCAAGCAAAAGACATGACTTCAGCACGCTGATACCAGGTATACCTTGTTCGATTGCCTGACTCGGATGCTTCTCCTGCGGCTGCCAGACCTGGATCCAGACCCGGATCCAGACCCGTGCCTGGAGCCAGACACCGGCTGGGACCCTGCTCTCTCAGTGCTGGTGTGATCCCACTCTTCCTGGAAACAATAAACAGCTTGCTTTAGTCAAGGGCAATGCTGTCCTGCACCCACAAAAAAACACACTGACATGGTGAGCCAGGAGAGCTGTAGCTCGCAGAGCACACATGCAAGCACCTGCAAAACCATGCCCATGCCTAACCCCCTGATCTGGGGGATTTCTCAGAGACCTTTAGCATATTCTATTTACACACTGCAAAGGAATGACACAGTGGGAGGCTTCAACGAAGATAAGATTTGGCTCTCGTGCTCCAGTGTAGGCATGGGGAACAACACCGCTTACCTCCTGTATCATTATGAGCATCACTTATGCATATTCAGTAACCCACATCCTCTAAAACTGCTTAACAGCATGCTTTAACTTTTGGTCAGCCCTGAATTGGTCAGGCCAGCTGGTCTAGATGATCATTTTAAGTCCCTTCCAACTGAAATAGGTTTATTCTATTCTGTGCTGTTCGACGCTGTTTTATCCTATTCTGTTCTGTTTTCTTCTCCTCTATCCTATTCTATTTTCTTAATTTCACCCCCTAAGCCCAGATCAACTTCTCAACCACTTTTTCTTTCTGCTGAGCCCACTCTTGGAGTCCAGCCACTCATATACCAGAAAACATAGTTCACTGAGTTCACCAGGAGACACATTACACAAATAACTATTTTTTCCTCTTCAGGAGCTGTCCTTAATGTTCTCCTTTGTTCTCTTAACACTTGTTCTGTTGTCAAGCAACCTGCAGGTTTCTTGTTCAGCCAGCAGCCCTCGGGGCAAGATGAGTCATCTGAAAACCAGAAGAACTCACCCAACCAGCCGCTTCTACCCAAACATCCCACAAGGTGTGTGGGGAGAAAGCTGGGTATTGTAAGGGTAATTTGCTCCAAAAGCTTTGCTCAGAGGCTTGGGAAAGACCTTTAAAGTGACCTAAGATCATTAAAAATACACAAAATCACAGAATGCAGAATATTCAACTCAAAGTACTCTGAAAATCCGGGATATACAAAGGGGAGCCTGTGTTTCAGGATTAGTGTGAGAGCTGATGTTCCAAGATAGATTCTCAAGTCTCAGACATCCTCATGGGGCTACATGAGTCTCTATGGACACTGCCTTGGGCAACAAGGGCAGAGCCACCTTGGCCTACTGAGAGCTAAAAGGATTCACCATCAAAGCAAGGTGTGAACTCCACTTTATACACAGCAGCCAAGTCCAGGTCACTGATTTGGGAGCACAGATCCCGTCGCAGCTCCACCACTGCCACATGGGTTGGATGGGGCAGTGAGATAGCTGTACAGCAGACCCTGAGCTATCTAAGGTGATGCTACCCAGTGGTCCAGCACTGACCTTAGTGAAATATAAGTATTTACCCAACACTGGAAGCAAAACACATCAGTACTGATTTCTGTGTTGCTCCAGCTGCATGTTCTCTATCCTCAGACATAGCAAGTCTCTAGCAAGCTCAAATACACTGTGGCTGCTAGTGAGTAAAGTCACTGACTTCAAAAGAAGAGGTCAGCTGGTTTTCAAGTTTTATACAGATTAAATTTGAGAGGTTGTGGTTATTCCCACCATGTTACAACAACAGCACAAAACACCTTCTTCCCTCCTCATCACATCATGATCCGAATCCCCTGATGGCTGAGAAATACCAACTATGTCACATAGTTAAGGGAGTTGTTAAATTGTCATGGAGGTAACAAACAACTTGATCTATGCCACTTCTGAGACATGGGCAGGCGGCCACTTTGGGAAGCCTTAGGGAAGAGCCAGCCTTGTGGGCATCCTGAGAAGTGAGAAATGTCTCATTTGATGTGGGAAAGACGAACACCAACTGGAAAGGTGGTTGGGAGAAAAGAAGCTTCACCACCCAGATGTTTGGAGGATTAATCACCAGTTTACTGTATCTGCACACTGAACATCTTGCTCATGCACGTATGAAGAATTTCTGTGACAAATGCTGCAGTGGGACATGGTCAGTGTGTGTACTTTAAAAACAAACTGAAAATAAACATTATATTGAGGTGACCCAACTTCTGGTCATGGTTGCCTGCAGACAACCTGAGGTTATGCAAATTCCAGAAACATGGCTGGCCACAACAAAAGCCTTCTGGGAAACAGGGAGAGTGGTACCACCATGAATCAACACCCAGATTCACTGAGACAATCTCCAATGGATACAGCACGAACCAGTTAGATAAAAATCACAGGTTCCCTTTCACCAAATCACTGCCTGGGGTCTTTACCCAGTTCACATCCTTTATCTTATAGGGGTTGGAACTAGATGATCTTAGGGTCCTTTCCAACCTTAACCAGTCTATGACCCTAATTTTACCACACCCTAACAATATTTATATTTACAACCAAATTATTTAAAAAAAACCCAACAATTATTGAACTAAAACTTGATGAAACCTCTGTTGAAGCTGAAACAGTCCAATCGAGTATGGCCTAAATACACCCATATTCAAACTCACCAGCACAGCCAAGCTCAATGTTTTACCTAAATTTCTGACTAATTGCCAAACACCTTTTCACTGCTACCTTGTCCTGAAGAGAAATAATGTCCAGCAGAAACTCTCCCAGACTTTTCTTGTGACTCTTTTGTGCTAAATATGCCCTTTTGTGCTAAAATGAATGCTCTGTGCAGACCTTTCTGCAGGAGCAGGGAAGCTCACTCCACCCCACCAGGTGATGCTGGAGGAGCAGGCGACAACACGCAGGTAAGGATCATCCCTTAAAAACAGCCACTGGTAACAAAACCTCTCCACCAGCACCATAAAAACCCCATCCCATACAGGCAGCTGGACTCCAGCAGAAAGCAGAGGGAGGCTCCGTGGTGGTGAGACATGGCACTGTTTGACCTCCATCCTGCAGCATGGCCACCTACATGTGTCCCACACAGAGCTCTTGCCAAGTTAGCTCAGCAGGAACAGGCTTGTCTGCAGCTCTGGCAAAAGCCAGAGAAACAGCTGCAGTAGAATCCCATTCCCTTGCCTCATGCCAACCCAATTCCTCATCATCCAACCCTGTTACTCTCAGCAGTGCCCTCAAAAGACCAGGACTCTCCTAATCTCTCCAACACCCCAAACAACCCTTCGACTCTTGTTCCCAGCTCTTATTTGGGCTCCTCCACCTACTGTTCACGGTCTACACTCACCAACAGGAGACTGGACCTCTGAGTCACACGTTGGGGCTTGGAGGGAAGCATCATCACCTCCAGAGACTGATTCCCAGCCGCTGCTCTCATCCATGCCAATACACCTGGGTAAGCTCTGTACCCTCTTGGGAACACCGAGGCTTGCGTGCATTAACACCGCCAGCCACCCGCCTTTGGAAACTACCTGTCAAATCTAACATTTGCATTTTAATTAGCTGTAATCATATGTTGCACTTACACTGCAATTTTCACCTTCGCAGCTAGCTCTTTGAGGCATGAGCTAATTAATCCCATTCCCTTTTCCAGCTCAAGAGTTAATACTTTCTGCTGCTCCAGTGCAAGTCTGAAAATCCCACCCACAGAAAAAGAAGACAATTTTCCTCAATGCACAGGCAATAAATGGAAATATGGTAACCACCTATGTGGTTCCGCTCAGTTACATTACGTACAGGTGAAGTTGGCTGCGTTGGTAGAGGTGTAGACCAACCATGGCAACCCCAAAAGCTTTCAGCGGCCTGAAGACATCAGTGGATTCCTGATGGGATTCATGTTTAACTGTCTGTAAAAATCTCAATATTCAGTGCACAGCATTCAGAGGCTGGACCAAAGAAAAAGGAAAACCCACAGAAAGCTAGAGGACTTCTCAGGACACAAAGGCTTCTGAGATATCCCCCAGCATTAACAATGGTCTCATCATCGAAACTACAAGTAGCTCCCTAGATCAAGTTGCGGGGTGTCCTTCAAATGACCCCCAAACTTCAAGCCTTAGTCCTGGTCAGAACAGAAGATAGCAATCAAGTAAAAGGTCCTTTCTGAGGTTTCTCTGGGTATAGGTTTTCGCACACTCACTGTGCGCTGCAGCTGTATCTTCCAGTCATGCAGAATTTTGACACCACACTCCAAGCATCTCCCTGCTCTTCTAGACCTATTCAAGAACAACCACTCCAATTTTTCTACGGAAACATAATGGTTTAATTACTGCAGTACTTTAAAATGCACCTTTTAAGAAAATAAACCCAAAACTTACTCTAAACATTTTAGTAGTTACAAATTTCCAGCTTCTTTCTCCTCAATGTATTAAATAAAGCTGTGAGAAAGCCAGAAAATGTTACCATAGAATCACAGGTGGGTTTGTGTTGGAAAGCCCTCAAAACTCATATAGTTCCAAGCTCTGCCAGGGATGGGGCAGCCACAGGTTCTCTGGGCACCCTGTGCCAGCGCCTCAGCACCCTCACAGGGAAGAGCCTCTGCCTAAGAGCTCATCTCGATCTCCCCTCTGGCAGGTTAAATCCGTTCCCCCTTGTCCTGTCCCTACAGGCCCTTGTCCCAAGCCCTCTCCAGGTTTCCTGTAGCCCCTTTAGGCACTGGAGCTGCTCTCAGGTCTCCCTGAAGTCTTCTCTTTTCTTTATACAAATATCATACAGAGAAAGCCAACTACTTTGGATCTGCTCCTTCCCTCCCCCTAGGTCCATGTTCACCTTCCCACAATACAGGACCAAAAGATCTCATGGGCTTGGAAATAGGGTATGAAGCCTATTAGATCTCTCTGGACTTCCCAGGAAAACGGAAAGCCTGTCTGATTGTATTTTTTCTGGACAACATTGGAAAAGATGTGTTAGCCAAGGATGTGCTAGATAGCTGGTTGTGTGTAGCACAAGGATGAAAATGAGAAAGAGCACTGAGAGCACTCAGAATAGCATCAAGAACTTCATACATGCCACGGAAACCCAGCAGCAAGCCCTTGCCCAAGCCTTGGAGGAAATGGCTCATGTCATTTCTTCCTTGCCAAGAACTTGGGCACTTGTCGAACTATTCAACCAAATCTGGTACAAGAATGAAGATCTCAAAGGTAACTCAGCTACTGCAAGTTTCACGAAAATAAGAGTGTGGGAAGGTCTTCCTTCAGTGGGCAGACCAGCATCACCCTGTCCTCTCCACACAAATGGAATCTGAGGGTGATGAGATGTCCTTCCACAAGTCCCTAGAGACACCAGGCCTAGAAGACACCTTCCTCCATCCTCAGTAAGTACCAACAGACCTCCTAAATCAGGCAGCAAAGCAGTGATGCATTTCACTCCCAGATCTTCAGAAACCCAAGCAGCTGTTTGTTTCACAGCGTGTATCCTGAACAGAAGTCCCAGAGAAAGTAAAACCCATATATTAGCTAAAGGACTTGATTTCTTTCTCATAGTCCTCTCTGACTGCAACTGAAGAGGCTGGATACCCTACATGGAAGGAGCATCACCCATCAATTACAGGCAGAAAACCATTAAGAGACTGGTTTTCTCAGAGCTGCTCTTTGATCATGGGCAGGTCACCCCACTTAAAGGTTTAATTTCTTCCTCTGTCAGGTAGGGCTACACCAACCTGTATTCACTGGCAATACCTCAAAGTAACTCCCTGTCTTTCACTTTCTCTTTTTCTTCTGGAAATGAGGCAATAGCGACTGCAGCATTTGCCAGCACTCGTCGCAACAGGTCTTCAGTGTGGTGGGCAACCTCAGACAAATTAAGTGTACAAACAGGCCCCAGGCTCTGATACAAGCAGGTCGATGAGATGGAGAACCCCGAACTGTCCCAGGAGACAATCCTCACACACTGCCACAACCCTGCTATTGCCTTTGCTCTGGCAAAGTAGCAGCTTTTCCAGCCATGACCTCCTATAGTTGGAAGCTCAGTGCTCATCATCAGAAAGGGTTTTGAGGTTCAGGCAGGAGACATGAAAGAGGGACCTGCTAGGTTTAAATGGGTCTGCTCTGCTCCCACGCCACAGCAAAGACACTTCCGCACTTGCAGGCAGGTCAGATGTCCTCTGCCTACAGCCTAAGCTCACACCAAGTGAAGCCTGGAAATGATTTGGCACTAGCACAGCACCATGCTTTTCTGAGTTAAGGAGACATCAGAGATACTTTCATGTAATCCTACGTTTGGTATTGTGGGAACTTCTCATGTTTTCCCTATCAGCAAGGCCTGGGCTTGGGTTCAGACATCCTTTGGCATGTGACGGTGGCATACAATCCATGCAAATCCCTCTACATCTCTATGCCATCAAACAGCACAGGACACTCAACATCTTACACTATTAACTTCATAGCACAGCCCTTAGAATCATAGAATAGTTAGGGTTGGAAAGGACCTTAAGATCAGCAAGTTCCAACCCCCCTGCCATGGGCAGGGACACCTCACACTAAACCATGTCTCCCAAGGCTCTGTCCAACCTGGCCTTGAACACTGCCAGGGATGGAGCATTCACAACTTTCTTGGGAATCCCATTCCAGTGCCTCACCACCCTCACAGTAAAGAACTTCTTCCTTAGATCCAATCTAAACTTCCCCTGTTTAAGTTTGAACCCATTACCCCTTGTCCTAGCACTACAGTCCCTAGTGAGGTGTCCCTCCCCAGCATCCTTGTAGGCCCCCATGAGGTCTCCACGCAGCCTTCTCTTCTCCAGGCTGAACAGCCCCAACTTTCTCAGCCTATCTTCATACAGGAGGTGCTCCAGTCCCCTGATCATCCTTGTGGCCTCCTCTGGACTTGTTCCAACAGTTCCATGTCCTTTTTACATTGAAGACACCAGAACTGCACACAATGCTCCAGGTGAGGTCTCAGAAGAGCAGAGTAGAGGGGCAGGATCACCTCCTTCGACCTGCTGGTCACGTTCCTTTTGATGCAGCCCAGGATACGGTTGCTTTCTGGGCTGCGAGCACACACTGAAGCTGGCTCATGTTCATTTTCTCATCCACCAACACCCCCAAGTCCTTCTCCTTGGGCTGCTCTGAATCTCTTCTCTGCCCAACCTGTAGCTGTGCCTGGGATTGCTCCAACTCAGGTGTAGGACCTTGCACTTGGCATGGTTAAACTTCATGAGGTTGGCATCAGCTCACCTCACAAGCATGTTGAGGTCCCTCTGGATGGCATTCCTTCCCTCCAGCGGATCAACAGAACCACACAGCTTGGTGTCATCGGCAAACTTGCTGAGGGCGCACTCAATCCCACTGTCCATGTCAGTGACAAAGATGTTGAACAAGACCGGTCCCAACACCGATCCCTGAGGGACCCCACTCGTTACTGGTCTCCAGCCGGACATTGAGCCATTGACCACAACTCTTTGTGTGCAGCCAACCAGCCAGTTCTTTATGCACTGAGTGGTCCATCCATCAAATTGATGTCTCTCCAATTTAAAGACAAGGATGTCATGTGGGACAGTGTTGAACGCTTTGCACAAGTCCAGGTAGATGACATCAACTGCTCTACCCCTGTCCCTCAGTTCTGTAGCCCCATCCTAGAAGGCCACCAAATTGGTCAGGCAGGATTTCCCCTCAGTGAAGCCATGCTGGCTGTCACCAAGCACCTTGTTGATTTTCATGTGCCTTAGCATGCCTTCCAGGAGAATCTGCTCCAAGATTTTGCCAGGCACAGAGGTGAGACTGACTGCTCTGTAGATCCCTGCATCATCCATTTTCCCCTTCTTGAAAATGGGGGTTATATTTCCCTTTTTCCAGTCGTCGGGAACTTTACCTGACTGCCATGATTTTTCAAATATGATGAACAGTGGCTTAGCAACTTCATTCACCAGCTCCTTCAGGCCCCATGGTTGGGATGCTCTTGACCATAGCCAGCTATCGGTCTACAACCAATGCCAGCTAACCATCAACGCCAGCTGCCACAGCCACGCTGCTGTTTCTACTGGCTTAATGGGAAGGCAAACCAAGTCATCTCCTTCACCACCAGCTCCTGGGGTGGTGAAGGGGAAAGCTGCTAGGAGCAGAGTGTTGAACAATCCCTATGTGATCCACACAACCTGCCTGCTCCTTCACCGCTGTAGACAGGCAACATGACCATCAACTGCAGAAGCCTCTGACATCCCGAGTAATGCAACAAATCCCTGCTGAACCTGGTGGGACATGGACATACGTGCAAGTGGGCAGTAAAATAAAATGCAGTCTCTGATATTGCCAGTTACACAGGCTTTTGCTTGGTGATGATGGGTGACTGCCAGCCACCATGGGAGAAGGAACAGACTTGGCCAGGAAGAAGGATTTCAGCTCTGCCTCCCTCTCCCACTGCCTGGAGAAATGGGGCAAACCCGCAGAGTTGCTCTGGTTTTTGTTAATGCACTTTACATAAGAGAAGCCTGGGACAGAGCTGCTGCCAGGCCTTTCATGTACCAAGAGCTCCTCTGGCTCTGTAAATAACATACCATACCAGAAGCCTTTTACTTTATGAATTGCTCTCAGAGATGTATCAAAGAACTTCCTACTTGCAACAGCCTCGCAAGAGGAATGCAAATAAAGCATTACATAAAATCTTCCCACTGGATCGTTTTAGGAAAAAAAAAAAATCCAAACATAAAAATATTTAAAATTATCCCATTATCTAACCTTTCCTCATTTATAGAGGCAATATGCTGCTCAGATGGTATTTTGTGGTACCTCGATGGAGTGGTCTTCACCCCAGAGGTGCCAGAAGGCCTTCTGGGGGGTACTGCTCAAGTGCAGCAGGGTTTAGTGGAGCATGGCAATGCCATGCACAAATGACAGCCTTCACAGTAGGAAACAAGGAGGATTATAGATGAGCTGAACATAATTGTGAGGCCAGGATTTTCTCAGCACAGCAGGACTTCACAAAATACATCTCATAAGATCTCCATGAGCAGAACACCTTCTCTTGGATGGAACATCTTCTTCCACACAGAGAACTGGAAAGACCAGAGTAAAAGGTTTCCAGGGGGAATTTTCCCATCATTAAGCCTTTGCTTTGTAAGGGATGTACAAGTACCAGCCTATGGGTACTGGCCTCCCATTTAGTCTCCCACTGTTGCTAACAGAAGTCTCACCAAGCAGTGCTAGAGCAGGGCAAGTATGGGGTGGTCTTTCCCAGAGACACCACACAATATCAGAAAAACAACAATTTAGGAATATCCTGGACTGCAGGTTGCATCAAGACACCTTATTTTTACACTTAAATTGCACATTATCCAGGAATTGTTCTCAGCCATGCACTTACACAACATCCTGTGGATTTTGATACGCACGTATATTATATATAAATGTCTATATAGATACATAATACACCTACACACACACACACAATATCTTTCTTTTATTTGGCTTAACCTTGCTGGATCGTACAGACAAGAATTTTAAAGTCATAACATACTTAAAGGATGCAGAGGGGGATTTTTTAGGCATGGGAAAGCCAGCTTCACCCTAGGCTCCCCTGTAACCTTTAGGAAGCCAATCACTTTTGAAAATGTGCCCTGGATTACTCTGTCATTGCAGGAAGGGAACCAGATACTGAATATATATCCAGGACTAACCTGGGTTTCCATATAAATGACCTTTCTGATCTCTGCATTAGAACTGTGTGAGGCATATCATGGTTATGGGTACATAATCCACATTTTCACAGTAGCTGAAGCCAGCAGAAATCTCACATCCAAGTGTTTTTCAACTAAGATGGTGCAAAGCTGCACAACGGGCAACGCAGAAATCCCAGCTGGAATAAAATAGGGAAATCAGGAATTCTATTTTTCAACCAAACCCCTCAAAATCCATTTAAGAAGACGTAACAAAAAAGCCTCTAACATCCCTCGGGAAATAATTAGCTAGGTTTTCCCTGGCAGATTTAAAGAGTGATTGATCATTTACATTCAAGACAAACACCTTATTATCTGGGGTATTTTTTTTTAGCATTTAAAGCTACTAGTCGAAAATCCACAACCAGAAACGGTAATAAACTGAACCTAGTCCTCACTAGCGTTTCACCCGTGTATCAGTAACTGCAAGAGAAATGCTTGCCTGGGCAGAAGAACAATAGCTTGCAGCTTCTCTTTGGTGCCAAGGAAAATTTGTTACTCACTGTTAAAGGAAGCCCAACATGGAGAGAGATAATTGCTAGCTCTGCTGCAGGCTGGGAGGGAGCCCAAATGCAGAGCAAACAGCTTGGGCATCATCAAATGTTATTTGTACATAGAAAGCAAGCTCCCTGTTGGAGGAGATCACATAGGCTTAATTACCAGGAAAAAAAAAAAAAACAAACACCAAAAAAAAAAACAAAAACCAAAACACAACAACAACAAAATCCTGTAAGCTGAAACAAAAGAGAGCACGGCAGCAGGCAGATGGAAGATGTCAGGGCTGCACTGATTGGAAAGCATCACTCGCACGTGACTCCTGCATCCTCCTGTGGTACCCACCAGGGACTGGCACATCAGCTGAGCCACTCGGTGAAGAGCCAGGGACCTTCTTCCCCCATGAAAAGACCCAGCCCTGCTAACACCCTGTGCCACCCAAGGAGGCTCCATGGAAAGGGCCAGCCTCCCAGATGGATTTCAAGCTGAAATTCAAGCTGGCTGCAGCACAGCAAGGAGTGCCTAGATAAGGTTTTGATGTCGAGTATTTCGGAGCAGATCAAAGCTATAACAAATTACATCCACAATTCTGTCTGGCAGCTTCCGAGCTCATCTGAGGCAGCGTCCCCTTATAGCATGCACCTTTCTACACAACAGGGTCTTGTCTTTGTTGTGTGCAGGTTGGTGTATAGATGCTCCCAGCATCTCTGCATCCAGGCAGAGAGGGGATGTGTGAATCCCTATCCCACAGTCAAGCAGCTTCCAGCACGGCTTTATGTGGGAAGAAACTGTGCCCAAACTGGGAACTGCAATACACACTGCTCAGAGTGACACGGCCTCTTGCACCACCCTGCGAGGGGTTCCCAGGCTTCTTCTCATACATCCCACATGTGGGACTGAAGCCTGGAGGGTGTCAAGCAGGGAAAAAGCAGCAGAACCACTGCTCTGAAGCCCTGGGACATCCATCAGCCTCAGAAACTGCAAATGCTGCTTCACCCCTTCCGGCAGCCAGCTCCCACTCACATCTCAGGTCAGTGCTGGTCTTACACAGTTGATGCGTCTCATGTTGGCAGTGCAGACCCTCAACCACCTGACAATGGTCAAACCCATGCCTCCACCCTTCCCAGCCCTCTCCCACACTGGTGCTCATGCAGAGGAGGGACAGCCACCTCCAGGGATGCCAGCAGCACTTGGTAAATACATTGATGTTCACACCATGTACAACCGCAAAAACCAGCTCATATCTGACTTCTGTCATTGCAAACCCAACACATGCTCTCAGCACACCCTATTTTGCTTCTTCTCCCAGTTCACTGAGACAGCTATTTAACCCTTTTCCCCTTCAACACCATCCTTGTGCTGCAGCACACAACCAAGTAGCACAGCTACACAAAGATCCCTCATCTCATACTTCCAAGTCAGCTCCATGTAGGCTCTTCACACAGGTGGCAAAAAGAAGCTCTTCAGGAATAAACAGGATGCTCTTTCTCCCCTTCCATCCACACATCCATTCACATAATCCATCCATCCACACATCGCGATGTTGCCCATCTCCCATGGGTTTGGTGGGAGTGAGCTTTTGGTTGCCAAGCAGAGGGACACATCTCCCCTTCCACAGGAGAAGAAAAGCTGGCAGCATGTGCAGTACAAGAACAAAAGCAAAGCTCTGGTGAGGAAGAGCCAAGCACAACCCCTACCTGACTGTGTTCATGGGACGACGAGCCCTTCCCTCGGGATGGGGAACAGCTGCCATCAAGCTGCTCGTTACAATCTGCAGTCCACTGTAAAAGGGATAAAAACAGGGATTGTGTAAAATAATAGCCAGGCTGGGGAAAACTGCTGTGTCAGTCCACAGCGCAGAGCACACACCACCCAGCCACAGGCATCAATGCATGTGTGTGGGGCCCCCCCCCTGTTTTGAGGATGATTCCAAAGCTTTGGCTTGGAAACGCTCTATCTGATGACAGAGAGCAGAGGGAACATGCAGGAACAATTGCAGGAAGGCACTTGAAATGATGCTTTGCAATAAAATCCACCCCCCTATTTCCTTGCTGATTCCAACAGCATCTGGTATCTCAGGCTTGTGGTACTTGAATTGATTACTCTTTCCCATGGAGTCTTCTATGGAAAGTTGGGAAGTTTCTGCTTTTCCCAACTCTGCTCACTTCAGGGACAGATATGACTCCTGACCTGCCAAAACCCCACAGTTCTATTTTAAACATCACAAAACAGAGCTCAAAGCTACATGTTTGGCCACTGCTGCATTTTGCAGCTGCAACGTGCAGCCTGGATGGCAGCCCTGTTGTCACACCAGCTTCATTCCATGCTGAAGGACATGGGTACCAAATGACTTCCTTGCCACAGAGGACCACAAGCTGCTCAGGCCAGCTTCCCCAAGGTTAGACAGCAAGGTGCATCCACCAACATCATTCAATTTGAGGTCATTTGGGAGTTTTTTACCTGCCTCAAAGAAATCTGCATCATACTGGGGGAAAAAAATTAAAAAGCTCAGTTTTCACTAGACAAACATGAAAGATGGTGTTTAATCCTAAAGCAATTTTTTCACCCCTCAACAACATTTAGACTCTTGGTGAGCACCCCTATTCCTGAGGTCTTTCGTCCTGGAAGCACTCAGCTGCCACCACCAAAGCTGACACACCAGGAAAATGAAAAGTCAATTCCACACAAACAGCAGCTCCCTGACAGCTTCTTGACAGGTATAAGAGGAACACAAAATACCAGCAAGAGCCACCACTAAACTGCCATTATCACTGCACAGCTCTGCCTTGCTCAGAGAACCCATTCTAGCTCACCAGATGGGAGGTCCTCATCCATCTCTTTAATAAGCCCATTAAAGAGCTGCCCATCACTCTGTTGCTGCCTCTGCTGATGAACCTGGAGACTCTCATGATGCTACCATGCTTCAGAGCCTTCTACTAGACCTATGACTTACCTCCTTTAACAATTTTGAGTGCAACCATGTGACTGGAAAGGTCTCCCAAGGTACACTTCACTGATTATTAAGTTCATAGCCAAAAGAAAATTGCATTTTCCCTCTGACTTTCCTCTTCTTCCTGGTTGAAGCAAGGCTGGAGACATACCCACCATGGAATCCCCCACATTGGGATTCTCTAGACTGGGGATGGACGCAGCTCCCCTGCGAGCAGTATGGAGGATGAAGCAGTGTGCCTTTCCTTCCTTCCCTGTAGCAACAGGACAAGGAGTGATGGGTTTAAACTGAAAGAGGGGAGATTCAGGTTAGACATTAGGCAGAAGCTCTTCCCTGTGAGGGTGCTGAGGCGCTGGCACAGGGTGCCCAGAGAAGCTGTGGCTGCCCCATCCCTGGCAGTGTTCAAGGCCAGGTTGGACACAGGGGCTTGGAGCAAGCTGCTCTAGTGGAAGGGGTCCCTGCCTGTGGCAGGGGTTGGAGCTGGATGAGCTTTCTTTCCAATACAAACCAGTCTGGGATTCTATGATTCCCTAGGCATGGAGAGCAGTTATCCAGGGCTGTGGTACCATCCAAGCAGCCCACACATGTGGATGAGTGGATTTATCCTCTCTCAGACAAGGTGAACACTATTACAGCCACAAGGAAATGAACCCCAGACAGATTAAGTAACTTGCCCAACAGTAAAGATTAAGCTACTGGAAGAACCTTGCAATTAAAAACAGTTTTCTTTGCCTCAGTCCAGTACCTGCCCCCTAAACCCATCCTTCTTCATCCAGCTCTCATTAAGTGGGGATGTGCCACCTTCAATCAGTCTGGCTTCTACTAGGTTACACCAACAAGCTGCAGGATATATGCGTGTTTATTGCTTGCTTTGATAAGAAGCGATCAGGAAGAGAAAATCAGAAGTAAGATTTCCTGACTATTTGGAAATGGGAATTTTCCTGACTATATGGGAAATGAGTATCACTGGAAAACAAGAGATAGTTACTTCTTAATGCCGCCCTTAAGACATGGCTTGATAAATCAGGTGATCTATGTAAAAGCCCATTCTTTGATTCTTGTCCCTTATACAGCCCTAAAAATATGAATACTGGATTTTGCTGGAGTTTCACATAGAAATCCTAATTAAACTTTTACACCAGTGGTCTGGGGAACAACCACATTTAGCTGCTTAATTTAGGATGCTTCCAAATCTGGTGTAATTGAATTGTTCAGTGTTCAGACCTTTTACTATTATTCATTTCTCTTTCAAAATAAAACCTGACCATCTTTGAAGACAGCATTACCAGAACTGATATGAAAAACCCAGCAGCTCCTTTCTTTCAGGGTAGGCAGCGGGAAAAGCTAAAATCACATTTTCACTTCTGGAAGATAGATTTAGCTGCTGCAACCAAGTATCTTATGGATACTTGGACAGTATTATGGACAGTGGGATTGAGTACACCCTCAGCAAGTTTGCCGATGACACCAAGCTGTGTGGTTCGGTTGATAGGCTGGAGTGAAGGAATGCCATCCAGAGGGACCTCGACATGCTTGTGAGGTGGGCTGGTGCCAACCTCATGAAGTTTAACCATGCCAAGTGCAAGGTCCTACACCTGGGTCGGAGCAATCCCAGGCACAGCTACAGGTTGGGCAGAGAAGAGATCCAGAGCAGCCCAAGGAGAAGGACCTGGGGGTGTTGGTTGATGAGAAACTGAACATGAGCCGGCTTCAGTGTGCGCTTGCAGCCCAGAAAGCAACCGTATCCTGGGCTGCATCAAAAGGAGCGTGACCAGCAGGTCGAAGGAGGTGATCCTGCCCCTCTACTCTGCTCATGTGAGACCTGACCTGGAGCATTGTGTGCAGTTCTGGTGTCTTCAACATAGAAAGGACGTGGAACTGTTGGAACACGTCCAGAGGAGGCCCCGAGGATGATCAGAGGCTGGAGCACCTCCCATATGAAAACAGGCTGAGGAAGTTGGGGCTGTTCAGCCTGGAGAAGAGAAGGCTGCGTGGAGACCTCATGGGGGCCTACAAGGATGCCGGGGAGGGACTCTTCACTAGGGACTGTAGTGCTAGGACAAGGGGTAATGGGTTCAAACTTAAACAGGAGAAGTTTAGACTGGATATAAGGAGGAAATTCTTTCCTGTTAGGGTGGTGAGGCACTGGAATGGGTTGCCCAGGGAGGTTGTGAATGCTCCATCCCTGGCAGTGTTCAAGGCCAGGTTGGACAGAGCCTTGGGAGACATGATTTAGTGTGAGGTGTCCCTGCCCACGGCAAGAGGGTTGGAACTTGCTGATCTTAAGGTCTTTTCCAACCCTAACTGTTCTATGATTCTATGATCTCAATGCAAAACTTGTACATGGGCTGCCACAAGAATTAGCAGGTTCTGTCCTTAAGATGCAGAGGGAGCCTGGACTTACGAGCAGAACTGTGGACAGCCTTCAAGTGCTTGTAAAACTTTGACTATTAATTCTTTTCTAATTCAATAATATTTCTAAGCTTGATACATTAAATAAAGCAGCACTTACCTGTTTAACCTGAAGCCCCTCTAAAGCACCACTTCAAACATAGGCATTTTCCAGCCTTAGGTTAAATTGCACTATAAAGTACTTCAGAGCTCTTGATTTTTAAAAGTATTTTCTCTCACTTCTAAGAGCTTTGATCCTCAATTTGTAAAAGGCCTCTTCAGCAAAATCTGTTTTTGAAAAGGGTACTTTGATTGGTAATCTCTTTACACCAAGCTAAGAAATAAAGGCTTCAAAGATCTGGATCAGATCCTCAGCTCTACAGATGTGCATAGCTGAGATAAATCAGATAAACACTGCTGGTACCATGCAAGGATGGGATCCTGCATATACAGAATGATGGAATGGTTTGAGCTGGAAGGGACCTTAAAGCTCATCCAGTTCCAAGTCCCTGCCACAGGCAGGGACACCTTCCACTAGAGCAGCTTGCTCCAAGCCCCTGTGTCCAACCTGGCCTTGAACACTGCCAGGGATGGGGCAGCCACAGCTTCTCTGGGCACCCTGTGCCAGCGCCTCAGCACCCTCACAGGGAAGAGCTTCTTGCCTAATGTCTAACCTGAATCTCCTCTCTTTCAGTTTAAAGCCCAGCTAAGGTGCAGGACCTTACACTAGGCCTTGCTGAGCTTCATGAGATTCACATGGCCCCACTCCTCGGGTGCAAAGAAAGCTCCTCTGTGCTGGACTTGAGGACACTGGCTTCTGTGATCACGACCACCAGAACGTGGGGTGCACATGGCAGGGGACAGAAGAAGTGGACACCGCTGTCAGCTGGCAGGAGAGCTCCTTCCCCTCACTACCCCAACCATTCCTTCCAAGTTAAAGTAAAATGAAGCCCTAGGAAGACAGGGCCTCATCAGTAAGCAATTAACAGACCTGTGCAACAAAACTTCCCTGCATGCTGACAGAGGTCATGGTCCTGGACTAATCCAGCCTGGACTCTGCCCTGCTCCCCATCACCATACCCCCAGCTTGGCTTTGCCAGGCAGTCTTCTTAGCTGTTAAACTAAAGACAAGGCTTCATGTGAAGCGGTGGGGAGGATCTCTGCTCAAGATCAGTCTCCCTTGTACCTCATATGAAGAGACAAAGACCCAAGTCAGACCAACAGACGTCTCCAGCAGCTCAAAAGCATCTCAGCTACCTAATGATGGCCATATCCTTACCCTTATGACCCTTCAGTCTTATATTTTTATTTCAGTCTCCTCAGTGGTCTCTAATCTAACTATTTTATCCAACTGACAGCCTTGCAGGGCAAGAAAGCACCTCTATCACAGATGGAGGATCACAGCAGCCTTAACAGCCCAAGGGCACAGACCAGAGCTCACTGCTCCCTGCACCATGGGCTCCTTAATCCCTTCAACAGTTCACATCTTCAGCAAACATCTGGCACACTGTGGCACCAGAATACAAATTAATCCCTCTGAACAACAACAGTGGTTCAGGAGGTTTCATTTCTCCTTGTGTTGGACCTAAAATGTCTATTTTAGGAACAAATCTAATTAGAAATACGTCATCCTTGATGACAAAACCAAACCACATCCCCACTAAAACCACCCCTCTGTTTTCTGGGTATTCCATACTCTGCAATACAGAAGTTTTCTTCCCTGCCGTAACAACCATGAAATGAGCAAAAAGGCTCATTATTAAAAATGCCCACAAACCCCACACTTCTGGGGAGCATTTGGGGCTTCTGACTGATCTTCTGTTCTTCATTATTTCATGGACACTCCCGTGCATATAGACCAGAGCACATCTCAGTATTGAACATCCCCCCACTGCAGCCCTTGCAGGTCTTCCCAATCCTCCCAGGACTTTTCCACCCTGGGAAACCAGTCTGGGATGGAGAGAGGCTTCCTCCATCTACAAATGAAAGGTCATTTCTTTGTAAACCCTGGAGAAATCAAAAAGCTTCTGGTCACACCCCTTGAGACCATTTAAAACCAAAAGCTGGCTGGGCAGGAGACCTCTACGAACTGGTTGGAGGCCTCATATATACATAGTGAAACAAGCAAGCTGCCTCAAATTCAGTGGTTTATTATGTCCTGCTTCACATCCCAACTGTGGAACAGCAGCTTCAGCTGGACATACATCCCCAACCCAAGACACCAGTATCCCACAAGCCCTCTTCCACCCAGAGCCTCTGCCTACCTGTGAGATGTGGGACTGTGTCTTCTCACTCTCGCCATCCGCCTCTGTTTTATCCGTCAGCAGCCCCTGGACCTGGTACTCCAGGACGTAGCTGTCGATGAAACGCTCGAGCTCCTCGATCTCCTGAGAGCGGCTGCTCCCCGCCTCCGAGGAGGCTGATGCCACCGACGAGTTCTCCATCCCTTTGGGAGAGATGCCAAGAACAGAGGGGGCCTGAGAGAGCAAAACACAGAAAGGCAAGGAATGACTTCCCAGTAATCATAAAAAGCAGCCAAAGCCTATCAGTTACCACAGGCTGAATACCTTTTGCTGTACATCTGTGTTTCCAATAACGTTTATAATAATCCCACATGGTCGCAGAGTTTCCATGTATGCAAATAAAATCCCATTTCTGTAATATTCTGACATCTAAGGACAACAACAGACATTTTGCCTGCCTTCTTCTTGAAACCCAAACAGAAACCTCCAGACATATGCACAGTAAAAAAAACCACCCCAAATTAAAAAGCTTGATTTAAAAATCCCATGGCATTAGCTGTGCTGGATAAGGGTGATAAGCAAGGCATGATGGACAAGGGTGTGACGAAGAGGATGATAACTGAAAAGCTTCTCTAGGACGGCGGCAGAAAATGATGCTGAGTCAACAGTAGGACTGTAAATGGTTCGGTGAGGAGGTTTGCACGTGGAGGTGAAACTGATACCACATCAGAATCTATTTTTAAAACCTCTTTCTCAGCAGGAGAATGGCTCTATAGAAGATACGGGGGCTTTTAATGCTGTCTTCCTCCTTATTCCTCCATGGCTGGATGCCAATCACACCTTAAAGAACAGAAAACATCAGCTCCTGTACCTATGCTGGGCACGTCTGCTCACAAATTAGGCTTTGGACCAGTGTCTTGTGGTAAAGACTCATATTCCTCCTTCCCTGAGGCTGTGAGGGAGGAGACACCGGAGCTCCCACCACACTGCAGGACACGGCGACTTCATCACTCACCCTCTCCTTCACCAGGAGCCAGTATTTACAGTCAGTTCTGAGACAAGTATAAAATCACCAAGCAAATTCGGAGTGAGTCACATGCCATCCGGAAGGGAAGGGGGGAAAAAATCTGTTCCCAGCTCAGGCAATTTCCAGCTTCTAAACTATTTCTCATCTGTCACTTCTGAACAATTGTGGCTTCATTTGGCAACTGCCGAGAACGAGCAGTTCTGGCCGAAGGACTTCATCTGCTCAAGGAATTATTCCCAATTGTGCCCCGACTGTCAAAAAGGCTCATTTTGTAGATCAATATCACACATTAGCTCCTGAAGAGGCATCATGTGGCATATTAAAAAAGAGAAAGAAAAAGAGTAGGCAAGGAAATAAAAGGAGGCACTCCAGAGAGCACGGCGCCCTGGAGGAGAGCATGCTACTCCCCTTTTAGCTAATTAGTGCCAATTACCAAATGGAAAGTACCGATTATTATATGACAAGTGCTGAAGAAAAAGCTGGGGGAATAGGTGGCTGCAATGAGTCCTGGAGGGCATAATGGCAGGGGGAGGTGATCACAAGAGGTAGGGGACAGCTCATACAGGGGGCAACACTTGAGTATCCTACATCCCCTGGGGCCACAAAACACAATCCAAAAGGGTTGGGTTTTTCTCCTATTTTATATTTTTTGTTAAGATAGAACTGGAGAAAATTAAGCCCAGAGGATGCTCCCCTTTGAATACACATGATAAAGCAGAGCAAGGGCTAACATACGACACCGCTTTTGGGGTGCTCACTGCTGTGCCCAATCAGCATTTTGCTGATTAGCAACAGAAGAGGCAGTGGACTGAAAGGGAACAGGTTTGTCAGAAGTCACCAGGTCCAGCAAACACACGCAATACATGTATCTGACATGTTTATGGATCTCTAGTAGGAAACCTTAAGGCCAAACCTTTGCCTCTCTCTGAAGAAAAAACAAAACTTAGCATAAAGAAAACTCCCCTATGTTTAAGGGTGATGAGTTATCACATACACCTGAGATAGGATCATCATTACAAAGATTAAGCACACAAAGATCCCTAGAGCAGATGTCCAAGCACTGACAGTGAATTGGTTGACATCTAACCCTTATAATAAGATAAAAGATGAGCAAGTCACAGTCTGTAATCTTCTTTGGGGCTTGGAGCAACCTGCTCTAGTGGAAGGTGTCCTTGCCTGTGGCAGGGGGTTGGAACTGGATGAGCTTCAAGGTCTTTTCCAATCCAAACTATTCTACCACTCTATGATTACATGCTTAGTCTACACCAAGTCGGTGTGAATCACATAATGACACAGAGACCAACATGACCATCCCAGCGTGCTGGCTGTGCCAATGTGCCACCATCCCCAAACCAGGGTGTCAATAAAACAGGCTCGACAAGTAGAGGAACATCCTGATTCTCTGGCATCTCCTGGCACTCCCTGGCAATGACCAGCTCTGGGTGTTCTGAATTTGTCTTTTGGATTGCCCTTCCAACCACACTCCATTCCTATTACAGGGTTCATGGTTAGGACCACACATGCCTACATGACCACAACAGGAAGATAATGTCTACACTTGATGCTGACCCTGCTTTGGACAAGTGGTTGGACTAGAGACTTCCTGAAGTCTTCTCTAACCTGAATGGTTTTATGACTCCATGAGGTGATGTTCAAGCACTTCATCACTCAAGAAAGCATCCCCTGCTCTCTCAGCCCACTTTCCATATTTCTTTCTACTTTTTCCATACTTCATCCCATTTCAGATGTGTCTCTCCCAGTTCTGCAACTGCCTTTTCAAATTCCACCAGGCTGCCCAGAGATGTCCCAGCACTCAGATGAGGGTTTTGGTCACCATCCTCTAGAAGACTTTTCAAGGCAGGGTTTTTTCATCTGGTACCCATTGATTTCTGGGGCTCCATGCCAATTCTACCATTTAAAACACACATAAAATGTGCTTGACAAAACAGACCCAAGATAATCACAGGTTTACAGACACCCATTTCCTAGGTCTTGCAAGATAGTTCCTGGTCCAAGCAGGAACCTTGCATAAGGGACAGGTTTTGAGGCACAAATGGTGCCCCTTCCTCCTTGGCAGGAGGCATATTGGGAAGGGAAGCATCCACCTAAATCCAGGCCAATTCAAATCCACCCACAAAGGTTTATTCTCCACACTAATACTAAAGGATCTCTCCATTTCCAAAATTAACCCTCTCTACCAGGAAAGCGGCACAGGCTGGATGGTCTCCTGCTTTTTTTAGTGCTGAATGTCAGGAAACCTCTGTGCCTGGAGGAAGTTTTCCATCTTGTCTTACCCTCAAAACATGTACAAACAAGTAAAAACCTCAAACCCACATCTGAGCATCAAAGCAGTTGCTGTCTTCCCAAACTGAGCAAATACATATTCTTGAGAGCTCTTCAAGCAGTGGTGATCCTTTGGGTCTGTGTTGGCATAGTGCCAACCACCAAGGATTCCCAGACCTCAGACACATTCCTGAATGGTAATTAATAGACATCAATCTCAAATCTGTATTTTAATTCCTGTTCCCCTCTCTTCCCTCTACTTTGTTGAAGCACAAACCTTACCTGCGCAGCTTATGCTGTGCTCATTACTATGACCATAAAACAAGGAATCAGCAGCAGCAAATGTCAATAGATGTACAAACTGCTTATTATAACTTAATAATTATCAGCATTACTGTAATGTATAATTATTATTAATAGTGGTTATTAAAAGTGATCTAAATGGGGTTCTTGCTCTAGCAAGATTATACAGTTTATGGCAATTATACAGTTTTACCCTTAATCAGCAAATAAACTCAAGAAGAACAAGCACTCTTTATGACAGCTGATGCTCATTCCCCTTCTCCCAAAGGTGCTCCAGGCTTGCTGAACTTGTGGAAGCAAGTGGTGATTCTCATAGGTGAAGAGCAGCAATGGAGAAGGAACCCATTTTGGGCAGGATGGGTGGGAGGCAAGAGCACAGGGGAACTTGCAACCAGAATGATATAAGAAAAGGCAAGTCCATGGCAAGAAAAGGACAAACACGCATGGACAGCAATGCATGTCCATCAGCTCACCACTGCGTGAGAAGACCCCATACGTACATCCTCTCACAGGGCAGATGCTTCTGCCATCCTCTCTCTAGCACACCAACACAAAGCTTCTCCAAAAACTGGACTGCAGCAGCCCAGCTGTGCCAAAGCAGCATCTCATTGCATGAAGCATTTCTGCCTGTGCCCCAAACATGCTAACAGAGCAGGGACTGCAGCCCCATACAAACATTTCTGAAGAAAGGGGTGGAGCTTTTAGTCCAAAACCATGCTGACATGGCAACCTTGTCAGCAAGACTGCTGACATGAAGAGGTCTTCCTAAGCCAATTCTTGCTCCAATTCAGCAAGGCAAACCAACACACTACCCTACCATTAAGCCAACAACCGCGCACCTTCTCACTCCTACCCAAGGTCCAACCTGGCTGGGCATCAGCAAAGGAAATGAAAATAAAGAGGTTGCTTTTGCCATTTTTTTCACTTCTATTGGATGTACGCTGAAAGCCTAAAATGCTTTCTCACACATGACAGGTTTCTTTGAAGGCTGGGGCCTTCAAAGACAAGAGCATCGGGATCGCCACACTATCCGGTGAAAGTTGGAAGTTCATTTACCCAATAACTACACTGCCAGGAGTTAATAGTGCTAACACCTAGGTAAGGTAATTGGAAAAGATCTCTAAAATACAGTCAGGCAGAACTGCTTAATGCAGTGCTTAGCATCAGGCTTCTCCACATTTAGACACATGTCTCAAAAGGTCCAAGGACCACCAAACCCCAACAGACAGCAAGCACCCAGACCATCTTTAAAACCACACCTCCTCAGCTATCTAGGTGGGGTTTAAATAACTCACGTAAGGCATCCCGGTTGGAAAACCAATATCTTTTCCTTATTTATCCTCCATCTAAAGGCTAAAAATGTTCCCATGCCAATCCTGTGCTCCTCCATGAGGAATGAAGTAATGCAGAGCAGCCTCACTCTGTAGAAGATTTATTCCTCACAAATTCCATCGCAGGCTGGCCATCGGAGACACATACTGTGACAGGCTCCAGACCTACCCTGACAGATCACTGAAAGCCTTTTTCTTGCCATATGGGATTTATCATCCCAGGTTTTTCTAGGAACAAGAGATGATTCCTATAAAAGGCAGCCACGGTGCAGATTCTTCACACACCAAAGCAGCCATGTCCTTTCAGAGTCTTCTGTGGTAGGATATTCTTCATGCATTTGCTCACCCTGTGGAGTTTATCATACATAAATTTTAGATTTAGCTGTGATCTAGAAGGTCCCTTCTGCTCTGAGACACCCAAGACATGAACCAAAAATCATCACAGCAGCCCACAGATGTATTTATGAGATAATGGTAAAACCAAACTGAAGAGTCCCAGAGTGAGACCCAAGGAGAGACTCCAACCCAGCCCCAGCCAGGAGAAACCATTTGGTGCCCCATCAGCAGCCAACATCAAGCTTTAAGTCTCTTGTCCAGCCTCCAGAGATCAACCCGTTGCTGTCCGTTCCCTAAAGCGAAGACCTGCTCGTCATCACCTCTTAGTGAGATGACACCCTCTTCTCCTTGGTGCCCCTCTGGGGCTGGGCAGAGAGCAACAATACATGGTCACTGGAACTAGATGATGCAAGAGGGGCTGGAACTAGATAATTGTGAGGTCCTTTCCAACTCAAACCATTCTGTGACTGCGGCTGTCCCATCCCTTGCAGTGTAGAGATGGGGCAAGCCGGACGGAGCTTGAAGCAACTGGTCTGGTGACAGGGGGATGAAACTAGGTGAGCTTTAAGGTTTCTTCCAACCCAAACCATTCTATGATTCTATGATTCAACGATCAAACCCCCCGCCACCACCTCCCTCACACTGCCTGACCATTATCTTCTCCGAGGCAGGCTTTCCAGGCTGCTGAAGTGCACAGTGTGAATGGGGAAGAAGGTCCCTTCAGCCCCAGACCTAGGAGGTGAAGGATGCTTTGGCCATACAGACCAGTGCAAAGCAGCTCATGCAGGACAACTCTTCAACTTCTTATCTGCTTCTTATTAGCAAATCCAGGTCGGTTGAAACCCTCCCTGCGCTTTGCCTCTGCAAACAACCATCCAACAACTAACACTGACAGCAGTACAGGCAGAAGGACCTTTGACCATCTGCATTTGGGGCTTGAACTCCTGCCTATCAGCACGGTTGCAGACGGCTCGCTTCCCACCATTTCCTCTTAATGAGCTCCTTCAGCAGCAATATTTTCTCTCTCCTAATCCAGCCCATTTCTAACAACAAGTAATTAGCAAAGTGTCTTTCTAAGGCACTGAGAGCATCTCAGAGCATGAAACGAGCAGTTTATTGCTGGCAGCCAGCTTTCATATCTAGTGAGCTGCAGGAACAGTTACTATGGAAAATGAAAGCAATTGAGATGAACCATGACTCCGCGCATCCAGGTATTGCTGCATCTACATGAGCACAGATGAAGCATTTTGTGTCTGGTTTGGATTTGCTGCTCCAAAGCTGTTATCTTTATGGACGCCAAAACATCAAGCGTGGAAATGTAAATTATTATATCCTGGATCTCACCCTTTTCTAATTGTAAACATCTTTGGAAACCATAATGACTGACTGCTGCTGGAGCTAGCCTTGGGCTTTTCATATACTGATGCACCTATGGCTGGCTGAGCATTTAACGTATTTCATCATCCCTCCAGTGTCAGGTCTGGAGTCTGGTACCTCGTGATGCAGAAAAGCCCAAGTGACAGGACAGGAACCCAGCAGCTGCCACATTGCAGTGCCATCCATGAGCCTGGCATGCGACAAAGCAAGAGAACACCACAGTGCTTCGAAAAAAGAGCCATTAGAATAAACACAGAAATAAATGGATTTGCGTAGAGAAGGGGGGAGCCAGGAGACAACCAAATGCAAATGGCCACAAAATCCAACCCAAAACAGTTGCCTTGACAAAGTGATACAGCAAGGGAGGAAGATAAATAACCAGAAAGCCAGAAATCTATTGTTCTCACCCAGACAGTAATTTATTATGTGGCTTGCTTCACTGCAGTAAGGATCTTTTTGTCATTGGAAATTGGATTTTTTTTCTTTTTAAACAAAATCAAAGCCTCATCCTTTAGAAACACAAAGTCTCTGAGTGTGCCAAATCTGTGCACAAGGTTGAAGCGGTTTTACATGAGATGGAAGACAGGCTTCATTGTTTTGCAGAGGGAACGTGTTACCTTCAGCTTGTGATGGATGTTGCCAAGGAAAAGAAAGGGAAAAACAGCATACAACTATGAAAACCACTGTCTGAACTTCAGGAGGTGAACAGAGGAGGGTTTATGGGCCATCTGATGGATGCTGGTCCCACCCCATGGTGGGATGCTCCGCTACATGGGATGCCAGGGCAAGTTGTCTACTGGAGCATCACTCTGGCTGCAGAACTACAGCAAGGCATGCTCTCTATCCGCTGGTTTTTATATAAATTCAATACGTGCAAATAGATCAGCATTTCTAGAAATAAAATCTGAAATGGGTCTCATAAAACACATAACCATTAACCCCTGAGTTAAGAACAGCCTGAGTTTTATAACCTATTTCTAGAGCGGCTGATGCTACAAACTGTGACTTAAGTCAAACATAATTCATTTTCACATTCCCGTGCTTTTTCTAAAGGCTAATGGAACAAGAGCCCATGTTACACCTTATACTTCTTATTTTTCACCTTTGCAAAGGAAACATCACCAATTAAAAAGTATTTGAAGAAATACAAAAAAGTGCAGGTTTTACACATACTCCATGATCTCCCCTTTGAAGCTGCACTGCTTTTCCTGAGAGAAAACAGCATTGCTCTGGCAGCCTGGGTAGGACATGATGGCTGCAGGCATTATCATAGAATCCCAGACTGGTTTGGGTTGGAAAGAATCTTAAAGCTCATCCAGTTCCAGCTCCTGCCACGGGCAGGGACCCCTTCCACTAGAGCAGCTTGCTCCAAGCCCCTGTGTCCAACCTGGCCTTGAACACTGTCAGGGATGGGGCAGCCACAGCTTCTCTGGGCAACCTGAATTATGCTGGAAGACGTGAGCAAAGCATGTTCTCCTACCTTGAATGCACACATAGACTGTGCACATGCGCATGCCCCCTCTGATGCACAATGCAGGCAGCAATCCTCAGGCAACCAATATGTATATTCTGCCCATCTCTTCTGCAATCCCAAGGGATGACCCCTGATCCCATGGGAGCAGCAGCCAGGGTGCAAAACTCCCAGTGCAGGCAGCGCTCTGCAGGCAGAGAGCACAGCCCATGTCCTAATTAGAGTCCTATAATAACGAGCTGATCCACACGCTATGCAACTGCACGTTCGACCACCTGCCTGCACGTTGGCCACCACATACTGGTCTTTTGCAAATAACCAAAGGGAAACCATTACCAGACAGTAAATCTTTTCTTTCTGGGCACCCAGGCAATATAATGGGCACTTGGGCTGTGAAAAGCCCTGTAATCCTAAAAGACACATCCCACTCTAAGTTGCGATGTCAACCTGATGAAGTAATCCATCCCACGGGCCACTGTGGCATCCCCCAGTCAGCAGAAGGGCAGCCTTGGAGGGTGCTTAATCCCCATTAAACCACGCTCCTGGTTTGCTGGCAAAGAGCATTTTTGCACCCGTACGCCAGCTTTTAGCAGCATTCAGAGGATGCATATCTCGGCTGCCAGCCAAAATGCTCGAGCTGCCACTGCAGATGGATGGAGGGGATTTTATGCTAGAAGGAGCCAGCTATCCTCTCCTCCAGGGAATAACAGACTGGTTTGGGTTGGAAGGGACCTTAAAGCTCACCCAGTTCCAACCCCTGCTACAGGCAGGGACACCTTCCACTAGAGCAGCTTGCTCCAAGCCCCTGTGTCCAACCTGGCCTTGAACACTGCCAGGGATGGGGCAGCCACAGCTTCTCTGGGCACCCTGTGCCAGTGCCTCAGCACCTTCATGGTAAAAAATTTCCTCCTTCTATCTAGTCTGAATCTCCCCTCTTTTAGTTTAAACCCATCTCCCCTTGTTCTGTTGCTGCAGGTTTCCCTCTTTAGTGGAAATGAAGCTCTTCTGTGCAACAAAGCAGAGGTAGGAGAGCTCAGGTACCTCCCACATTTCAGGTCTTTGAAAGATAAAATAGGAATGAGGATGCAAGACGGTTTTCCAAGGATCAGCCACCTTCTGCATCAGTGAGCAATGGAGAAAAGCAAGTCATCCTTGGGGTCCTGCTGCTTTCACCAAGGGGACTTATTCTTCCCTGCACTGGATCCAATGATGCTTGGGCTTGAGTTACATGGGCAAAGCAAGGAGGAGATTTCAAGGATTGACAATCCTCTATGCCCTAAATCTGTCTTGCTTCTAAGGGACCTCTGTGCATTCCACCTAACCTGAGCTGATCAACTGGAACTGGAGAGGAAATTAATCCAGTAAACTTGTGCCATTTTGCAGAGGAAAAAGAAAATAAACAAGTTACCATGCGCCTCTCTGAGCTAGTTAAACTCATCTGAAAAACCCCGTGCACAGATAAGTATATTCAGAGATTTTCTGAATCTTTAATTACCTTCAGTGCTAAAAAAATCCCTAAAAATCCCCACTCAGCAACACCCACAAACAAGGAAGATTTCCAAAACTCTGGATCCTGGACCCCCGCTCCTCCACCGCATTCGAATGTTCAAGTTATAAAACAAGCAGCAGATTGGCTTTTGCACCATGTCCACTCTGGGAGCATCAATCATGGACCATTTCAGGTCCCACACAGGCAGCAGCCATAGCACCACCACCAGTGAGATGTTGTAAATACCCAAGTGGAAAAGAACAAGAATTTGGGAAATGGGCAATTCTGTAGATGCAGAAGGAAAACAAATCCCTCCTGTATAACAGTGCTGGTCTAATAATAATACATTAAGAGGCAGGGAACCAAATGAAGCCCTGGGGAAGCACAAGGGGACAAGGAACCTGTGGGGTTGGTGCTCAATACCATGCAAGTAAGTCGACCATGGCACGGATCTGGCCAAGGATGAAGAACATCAGTGACAAGAGAGCTGAGCTTTCTGGCACTTCTGTCCCTGATTCTGGCTTCCTCCAGGTTTAAATATACCCATACAAGAGCTTCAGCCACTTGGAAAGACAGGGAAAAAGCCATGATCACCACTGCCAATGTCCTACCTACTTGTTGAAGTTTCTGCTTGGGAAAGGACAGAACCAGAACACACACTCAGCAAGGTGTCTGACCCTTGCACACATAAGGGCAAGGTTTTAACTCAGAATTCAGCTGGTCACCAAAGCTTTCTCTTCACCTGGGACTTGACAGTGCCCCCCTTAATTCCTGCTCCTGGTCCCATGGACTGAATGCGGTCCAGACAGACAGTTTCCATCCAGCAAATCAACTGCATCGTGGAGAAATGGTTCTCATTCCAACCAGAGGTACCATCTGAATTAAATCCAGCTCCATGAGGCTGCTGTGGGCAAAAGGCATCACCCAAGACAGCTCTCACAGCTTGGGAAGATGCCCTTGCAGACCTGAAATCCATATTTCAGCCTACATGGATTTCCTGCATGTTCTCCCATGTAGTTTCCAATAGCAATTATGAGAGCAAATGTGATACCCAAACAGAACCAGGTTTTGCATTAGGCTCCCAATAGCTGTGCTGGGAAGGGAGAAGACCCAACTCAGGCACCACAGGTCCCACCAAGCCAAGGAATGGCACCATATAGCAGGGATGGGCTGCAGGTTCTTGTGGCCCCAGCAGCAGGCAACACCCAGTCCTGGATGTGTGGAGATCAGACCCTCCCCAAGCTTTGCTTTCCCCAAGCAGCATGGACCAAGCCCCCAAGCTTTACCCTCCTTTTGAACCCATCCCCAGCTTTTATCTCCTTCCAGCGGCTTGTGACACAGCCTGAACCAATTCACCAGGATAACACCTCCCTTACGGAACCAGCCCTGCAAATACCAAGCAAAGCACCTCCCCAGACAGGAATTCTCGAGTTACTGGCAGCCACCAGCTCCTTTTGGAGGCATGAAACAGCTCCTTTCAGAGGCACGAATGCATTTTTTTTTCAGTCAGTCCCACATCTGCCTTCTGCTTCATCTGACATTCTGCAGCAGCGACACAGACACACAGCTCCTCAAAAGCCCTTTCCAGGTGACCCTACTCCCACTCCGGATATTCATCCCTAAATCATAACGAGTGATAGGGATGGGAAGAGCAGCCTGCCAGACTCCAGGGAGTAAAGATGCTTCAAGTATTTGCGCAGCCACATCTATCACCCAGGGGACATCTGGGTTTGATTAATAGGAAGTAAATGAAGTAGCTCTACTCGGCTGAGCACCAGCAGGCAGGAGGAGGACAGGGGGGTTGCATTAACACAAAGCAAACAGAGACAGGTACTTCCAGGACACGATACCCGACCTATTTTGAGATGAATATGAGATCAAGCGAGCTTAGGGAGTGTCTTTTTACCTCCAGCAGCAGCAGTGACAGTCTAGACGACTGGCCCAAATCAAGCCAGCTCATGTTCAGCCTTGGCATCCACCACCCCTATGTCCTAACATGCCCTGATGTCAGTGTGTTTGACATCAGTCCCTTCTCCAAACCCCAGGTCCTGGATGTCCCGCTGAGTCCCAGCATTGCAGCTATATGGGTATATGGTATATGGGGACAAGAATCTCAAGCTCATCCCAAAATGTCCTTGATCTGCTCTGTGTGTCCAAGTGCTTCATCCATCGTGAACCCAAATGTGCCACACGCTGCACGTGTGATTGGGATGTATTGCTCACTCCTCCACCGTGCCTAACTTTCCTCTTTTGTCAAACACAACAAGTCTTATTAGGGCTTATATTAAAGGCTTGGCTTTCCATTATAACTTGGGAAGGACAAAAGAGGCCTTGGAGCTTCAAGGTGCTACTGCAGGGAAGGCATCACATATCTAGAGGGTCTTTGATGAACATCAGAAGTTTGGCTTTAGTTTTCAGAATGCCTCTGGGGTGATTGCACTGAGTAAATATCCAGCAGCTCAGGAAAAGCAAGCCAAAAAAGTACCAAGAGAAGGTTTTTCTCCACAAACACAGCTTGGCCAGGGGTAATGCCAGAAATACTTATTTTTGTAAATTTTCCTCCTGGTCCCAAAGGAAATGCTGTTCTTACAGAGCTGGATGATGACTGTAGGACCCAGGACTACCTGCAGACATCAAAGACCAACAGGATCCATCTTTCAGGACAGCTTTGTCCACCCCAAGACACCACCTGCAGTGGAAAACCCACCTACTATGCCTAGGACTGATACCCTCCAGTGACTGGAGGACCTGCAGGCATGAGGACAACCCAGAAACACATCCACAAATGAGTTTTACACTATTTTATGTTCTTTTGTTGAAGGGTCCTTCATGTTCATCATGAAGGTCTTCCCATGATGACCTCTATCATGTGGCAGCCCCACTGAATACAGCTGCAATAACTAAAAGAGCCAATGCCAAGCCAGGTCAGCATCCGAAAGTCCCCTTCTGCACTGGCCAACCTCTGCTTTACACCCAAGGTATTAACAGCCCCAAAGTAAATAATAACGAGGACATGGGGGGAGGACTGTAACGGCAGCAAAGGGAAGCAGCACCAGCAGTTTCAGCAGAAACACCATAGCAGGACTCCTGCTATTCACATACCTTTGACCTCAGAGAAGTAAATAAAGAGCCCAAACTGTTTAGCTTTGGATAAAAAAGGAAAGAGGTAAGGGAGAATTTGATTAATCAAATTCAAAGTGTAATGCTGCATACCCAGATGGTATCTCACTCACATTAAAGGGCCTTGCAGGTGGAAGCCCATTATTGCTAGCTCTTGGATGCCTGTGCAGTGCAGGTCAGATGAGGGCATCTGAGAGATCTTTATGACCCACCAATTAAGTAGCTGAGGTAACAGGAGGCTGGTAAAAGCACTTCTGGAATAAATTATACAACATGAATGAACACTCTGCGCCTAGCCCTGAGTTACTGCAAACACTTGGAGCCTGCAGAGGCAGATGGAATGAATGCCAGCACCACCAGAGAATGCTGGGGCTTGGGTTAGGCTTTCCTCACACCCACTACAGCTTTCTTCAGGGCTTCTGCCTCTCAGAGGGATGCTGAAGAACCTACGTGCTCCCTGAGGTGTCCATGGGGACACCCTGCTCCTGGTGAGCATCCCCACATCTCCACAAGGTCCAAAGCCTTCCAGCATCACGAATCAGAAGTGATACCTGGCACTCAACCCCCACATGTCCTCTCCTCTGGTGTGGAATGAGGGTCCTGTTTCTCCCCAGCCACATTCACCCAAGGAACTAAATCCACTTTTGCAGAAGCAAAAGGCTGAACCCATCACAAATAGATAAATAAATTAATAATAATAAAATCATCACTTGTTTCCCAGCAACCCAGCTTTGGCTTGGTGAATCTTAAATAGTTTTGGTCAAGTCACTGCTGCCAAAACACTGGGAGAAAAATGCTGGAAAAATTTATTTCATTTTCTTTTTTTTTTTTTTTTAGGGCTTAGAACTTTTAAACAAAGGATTTCAACTTTTATTTCACAGTGACATACAGTAAATTACCACAGCTCTCCATTATGGTGTAAAATACTTTAAAACAGATTTAATTTTGCAGTGAATAAAGCCTCTTTGGCCAGCCATTATTTTGCTTCCTGTTTTAATGAAGGAAAAATACCTGCTTTCATTGACACCAGCTATAAAGCCTCTTATCACTCAGAATTATCCTTAATAAAATGATCTTTTTACAGGCTAATTCACTGGAAAAAAAAAATACAGTTAGCATCAATTAATTCGTTTTATGGGCTGATGTTGAGTATTCAGAGTATATGAGGATAATTTGGGACACTGACCCAAAGGGTGCAGCATTGCTCCAGGACAGAAAACATAATTCGAAGTGTTACTGTAATTCACATATATGTTAGAAAGCTGTAGGAACGTCACTAAAGTTCAAATATGTACATGAGAAGAGGCAAATAAGGAAAATGGGAACCCACATCCCTTCAGAGAGGGGAGGATCTGCTGCAGCCCCAATTCTGCGGGCAATGTGTGATGCATGGCACAACCCCAGTGCCAGCCCTTACCGGCTTCATCCTCCCAGCAATGCCCCTGCTTTGGCTTGTTTCCACCTCCTCCACAGGCTGTTCTGCCCAAGAAGAAAATGTTTACTCTCTGGAGACATGGAGTATTGCACAAGGTAACACCCAGGGCTGCAGAAACGTAAACAGAGATAAAGCCTCTCCGCAGCCCCACTGCATCCTCTTCCTGCTCCCTTTCAGGTCAAACTGGATCTTGTACATGACAAGGGAGTAAAAGAATAAACCCAAAACCAGATAGCTTTTCAGGATAATGCTGCTGACTTGTTGTTTCTTAAACCCTCTGCCACCAAGCCGCTGTAGTGCCGCTCACCTCTGCTGATCCCATCAGGTGGTTTAACCAGGAAGCTTAGCGGTAAGCTCTGTCCATGCAAGGAGGCACCAAGTTACATCATGTTATTGTCTGCTTGACAGGGACCACAGAGACTTTTGGGTACCAACGGGGTAATTCCCATTTTCAGTTTACAGAAAGAAAATTGTGAATGGAGGGAACTCACTCCAAGATGCAAAGTTCTGTTGTTGGGTTGCCCTGGGTTTGTTTTTTTTTTGTCTTTAGGCTTTATTTTATCTATGTTGAAGTAGCTGTTAAATCCTGTTAACATGCTGCAAATCCCTGTCTTGTTGAAGAAAAAACCTGGCACCTTCAAAAGGTAATCTGCCTCTATCTGTACCCTTATGAACAGGAAAGTGGGAAGGTAGAATCTGCAGCAGGAGGGGTCTGTCAGAAGGAAGAAAAAATGGGATAGGGAATAACAACAAAATGGGATAGCGAGCAACAACAAAACGGGATAGGAAACAACAACAAAATGGGATAGGAAACAACAACAAAAAAGGGACAGAAATCAACTCCGCACCCACAAGGAAGGCAGAAAGTGGCAGTGCACAATTTTCACCCATTAACTTCAGCAGCCAGAGGATTTCCACGGTAAAGAGGCTGTCGCCAGGACAGGAGGAAGAGGAGGGCATCACATCAAGAGCAAGGCTGCAAGCAGAGCATGCAGGGGGGCTGCCTGGAAGGTTTGGCAGGCTGGAGCCACCAAACACAGCAGGATGCCCATCAGAGCAGGAAAGGTAGTTCATGAGTACTGCACCATATCTGGCTACAAACCTTATTCCCTGGCTTCACCCAGGCTGAGTGAATGAATAATATTATTAAACAGCAGACGAGAAATCAAACATCAGCTTGGAGAAACCAGGGAAGCCTCCCAAGAGCCAAGGAAACCTGCACAATGAGGGAAGAGTGAGATTATAATAATTAGGTCAGCTGGCGATAAGCCTCAGTGCACACAGGCACTGCTGCCTTGCTCGAAGTGGTGATGTCCCCAAGGAGCTGAGGAACCCAACAATGATATGCCAGGGGCATGAAAAAGACTGGTAGCAGAAAGCCTCCTCCAGCAGCAAACCACAGCAGCTGCTCACCTCAAGGGCTGAGGATCAGCAGCTGCAGCATGGCAAACTCCAGTGGGATGTCAGGGAATTACTTGGAAATGACCCAAGGGGGTGTGCAGTCTCCACCCCTGGAAACAGCATCAAGGCTCAGCGGGATGAGGCTGTGAGCAGGGAGGTTTGATGTAGAAGCTGTCCCTGTGCTAAGCAGAGGGCTGGACCTCAGGACTTCCAGTGCTTGTCAATCCAGACTAATTGTGGATTTGCTAGGGAGGCCTTTGCTTAGTCCAGACTCCCAGGACAAAGCACCAGGTCTTACTTCCAGCTTAATCAAAACAAGAAACTTCTTCCCAGCAGCAAGTGGCCTGGAATTCCAGGCTGACCTTTAAAAGAGGTAATTGAGGTTGACATGAAGCTCTAATACATGACAATCACGCACAGTAATCAAAACTTTCTACTCCAGGAGGCAAAGAGGACAGTCCCTGCAGCAACTGCTGTACAGGGTATGCATGCAGATTTCCCTGTAAAAAGGGATCCGATTTCTATTACCCATGTCTTCCTTGCTGGGTGGTCTGACATCAGCTCTGCCCGTCTTGGCAGCCTCAGGGCTCCAGGACTTGGCAAAGCCCCAGCTAGAGCAGGAGCTGGGCTGTGTTCACATCCAGGTGTCTAACACCAGACCAAGAAAACAAGAAAGGGATACCAAAGAGGAGGATGTGCTCGCTGCCCTGATGACTCCTCCTCTCTTCCTCCCTATCTGTACCATGCAAGAGCTATCATCTACCCCAGCTGGGCCATTCAACACCAGGGCCCAAAGTCCAATCCACTGGTCACCTTCTGCTAGGGCTTTAGGGTCTCCTTCCAGATGGTGACTTGAATGAAACCCTCACCTTCCAGAACCCACTTGCTTTTGTTGACAGTGAAGGCAGATTTTTCTTCACTGGTCTCTCCAAAATGCTTTCTAAGCTGTTTCTTTATGAACACCTCACCACTGCTCCCTCTTGCCTGCACAACCCACATCTTGTCCCTGGACAGCTCAGGACAACCCACATGGTCAACCCACAGTATGAGATGCTCTTGTGAAGCCTCACGCTTTCAGACCACACAGATGACCCTCCAGCAAGCTGTGCTGATACTAGCATGCTTTTACAACCAACTGCTTAGTACTCCACCAACACATGAAATCCTTCAGGACATAAACACGTCACTGATGGACTGATCCAAGTTAAACCAAATCTTCACACAAGAAGAGCATCCTACAGACTCAAGCATCCAGTATGTGCTTCATGCAACCATGATGTTTCTGCAGTCAATACAGTTTATTAGCCAAAAAAAACAGCAGCCCTTCTTAAATATACACACATACCTTTTCATACTCCTAGGTCATGCAGAAGGCTGCATGCATGTTGCTCATATTCAGCCTGCAAACTCCTCTCCTTAGCTTCCCCACTAATGCTCTCATTTGGTTATGGATCCAAACTCCTTCCAGCACATTAGAAATCAGTGTCTACAGCTTCTCATGTACTTTGAATCAAAGTTCACTGCTTTTCTGTTAAAACTGGCTGATCAAAGCCATTCCAAGCTGACATCCCTCCTAATGCTGTAATCAATAGACAGAGATGCTCAGAAGAGAGCTAATGTGGCCTCAGCTGAGTGTAGGTGCTGCAAGCACAAGGCTCTGGCTTTTCATCTGCGTCAATGGATGATATGGAGGAGACCCAAAAAGAGACAATCTGAAAGCACAAGATGAATGTGTCCACTGCAATAAAATGGATAAACAGAATTAAGGAAATAAGTGGAAAATTACAGTCTGAGGCTATGGAGATACTAGCCTATGGAGAGGAAGGCGTTACTGGCTGACACTTCCCATCAAACTCAGCGTAACGCTTGTAGACATGTGAAAAGGTCAGAAGTATTAAAAGACAGAGGGGAGGACTTGCTAACAGATCCATCTCTTGACATCCAGTCTGATGGACCTGAGTCAGACCACTGACTGCTTTACAACCACCACACTGGTTAACTAATGGCCCCTGACAGGCTCATGATTTGGCTGGGTTTCTTAACAGAAAACAAGATGAACACAAGGAGGTAAAACCCAAGTTGGGTTACTGAAGCACTTCTAGATGACCAACTTCAGACTTCCCAGTACATCCTACACCTCCAAGCAAGAGACAGCTTAACCACCAGCAGAGCCACCAGTGTACCACCACATTTGTCCCATTTCTGGAAAAGCTGGGCTAGGTCAGACAGGGCTCGGAGCAACCTGTTACAGCAGAAGGTGTACCTGCCCATGGCAGGGGTTGGAGCTGGATGAGCTTTAAGGTCCCTTCCAACAGAAACCATTCTATTCTTCTATTACTCCTTCCAAACTGCCTCCTTTGCCTTTCCAATCATCCTTTTAACTTGTGCATTTATGTCTGGCACTGCAGGAGAGAGCCTTCTCCATGCACTTACAGAATCATAGAATCGCAGAACAGTTACAGTTGGAAAGGACCTTAAGATCTTCTAGTTCCAACCCCCCTGCCATGGGCAGGGACACCTCACACTAAACCATATCACCCAAGGCTCTGTCCAACCTGGCCTTGAACACTGCCAGGGATGGAGCAGTCACAACTTCCCTGGGCAACCCATTCCAGTGCCTCAGCAAAGAACTTCCTCCTTATATCCAATCTAAACTTCCCCTGTTTAAGTTTTAACCCGTTACCCCTTGTCCTATCACTACAGTCCCTAATGAAGAGTCCTTCCCCAGTATCCCTATAGGCCCCCTTCAGATACTGGAAGGCTGCTCTGAGGTCTCCACGCAGCCTTCTCTTCTCCAGGCTGAACAGCCCCAACTTTCTCAGCCTGTCTTCATACGGGAGGTGCTCCAGTTCCCTGATCATCCTCGTGGCCTCCTCTAGAGGAGGACAGTTCCATGTCCTTTTTATGTTGAAGACACCAGAACTGGACACAATGCTCCAAGTGAGGTCTCAAACAGCTCCTTGAGAAGGCAAGTAATGCGAGTGTCAGGTGAAATCTGCCTCCTGCAAGCTACCACACCTTCTCCAGAAACATCTGGCTGAACTGGACTGGTCTGATTCAACAAAGATCCCAATGAAGATTAGACATAACTTCCATGTCCTGGGCTCTGTGCTCCTTACCCCAAGATTTTGGGCTAGTCAAGGCCCTATTTTGGGGCACTCCAGGCAACATCTCTGCCTCCAGCATACCGCATTAGCTGTTCACTATGAGGACTCCCAGGCAGCCTCTATTCAGCTGGATGTACCTCAGTGATGCTTCAGCCACACGGCAGAAGCTTGGTCTAGCCCTGCTGGGCAAGTCTAATAGTACCAAGCTATTAGAAGCTCTGCTGGCACCAGTCCCGTGACATGAGGCCATCATCCACCGTGCCAAAAAGGCCTTGCTTTTAAATTCTTCTCAAGCACAAGGTCAAGAGGAAGGTCTGTATCAATGGCTACAATCCTTGATGCCAAATGAGGCATTAAGATACACACACAAAAAAAGCTTGAACCTTGTGACCACCAGAGAAGTCTGCTCACAGCACATGAGCTTCAATAAGGCTACATCTGGAGTTACCAATATTGTACCAAAGGCTTGTGAAACCATAAAATGCACCAATTCAGCCATGTCAAAGGGGGATCAAACTTTGCTGCATGCACCACGCAGATGAACAGTGAGTACAGACCTATTACCATAAGCTACCAATAAAACAGTGCCCAGATTTCTGCAGCACATACAAGACACTGCTCCCAGCCAGGGCCAAACCAGGAGCTGAGGGAGCACATGGGAGAAGGGGACAGCAAAGTCTCAGGACTGCTGCTGTGGAGGTAAGATCTGCCCAGGAAGGATTCCTTCACATATACCCTCAGCAATAACCCTGTCACATACAAATTATATATGCATATAGTATACACACACTCCTGAGAGTAATGATTTGAGAGAAGACAAAATTTGAGAGAATAATTTGAGGCAAAGCTAATCCCTGCTCCAAAAACTTTTTAAAACAAAGGATTAAGTGGCGCATGTTGGAATTTCCTGAGCAGATCAAAACTGCTTTCAGGGCTTGAGTCTCTGGGCTTTGGAGGGGAGAGAAAAGGTTGGGCGTTTCTTCTTCTTTTTATTTTCAATTCTCCCCTTTAAAAGGAAGCTGAAACTGCAAACTAATGCTATTGTTTTTCATACAGGACATGGCCTGGTTTCATTTAAGAGTGGCAGACGACTCAGGGACTCCCTTGCTGAGCAGCAGCATCTGAAAGCCCTGTGGAGAGCAAGCGATGCTCTCACCCTGGTATTTAGCAGCTGGCTCAGCTCTGCCATGAAAGGCAAGCTGGCAGTAGCCCTGCACGGAGCAAGCGTCACCATCCGTCCACCATCCACGCAGACCTCTCCCATCAGTGCCCGGGCACATGGCATCCTTCAGCAGGGCCAGCAGCACAACTGGAGTTACCTCCTCTCCTTGTGTCCTGGGTTCAGCTGTCACAGTTATTTTTCTCCCTAGAAGCTGGTACACTGCTGTGTTTTGGCTTTAGTGTGAGAACAATGCTGGTAACACACCGATGGTTTTGTTGTTGCTCAGTAGCACTTATCCTGATCAAGGACTTTTCAGTCTCATGCTCTGCCAGTGAGGAGGGGCACAAGAAGCTGGGAGGAAGTAGAGATTGGACTGACCCAAACTAGGCAAAGGGGTACTCCATACCACAGTACGTCATGCCCAGTATAGAAACTGGGGGGAGTCACCCAGAAGGGACCGATCCCTGCTTGGGTCAGGCTGGGTATCAGTCGGAGGGTGGGGAGCAATTGCATGGTGCATCACTTGTGCTCCTGAGCTTTCATTTCCTACCTTGTTGTTTCCTATTATTATTATTGTTGGTATTCTTTCTATTATCACTTTATTGTACTTTATTTTAGCTATTGGACCGTTCTTATCTCAGCCCGTGGGGTTTATATGCTTCCTCCTCCCCATCTACCCTGAGGAGGGAAGCCAGGGTGTGAGCAAACGGCAGCGTGGTGCTGAGTTACTGGCTGGGTTCCAACCATAACACCTTGATTAGCCCATGCCACCAAATTTCATCATTTTATACAATATGGCTAGGCTAGCTCCCCAGACTTCACTGAGCTGGACTCGCCTGCCTCTCTGCAGATGTCCACACTCATGGATGAGGAGCAGAGCAGGAGACCCAGCACTGGCACAGGCCTGGCAGCATGTCCTCCTCACTGCATTACTTCCTCCTGGCACTGGCAAAGCTCCTGCCAACGGCTCATCCTCCCCCCCAGTGTCCTTCCCCACCAAAACGTGGGGTGAGGAGGCAGACAGGCTCCTGCTGAATGAGCTGAGTGTAACTGGAGGTGCTCAAGGGAAAACCTCGGCAAAGCCAGCAAGGGATGACGGTGCAAACCGGAGCAGGGGAAAGGCTGAGTCACTTCCTCCCCCAGAGCCCTAAATAGAGTGCAAGAAAATCCATTCCCCAAGCTGACAAAAAAGGAAGAGAATTCCCAGTTTAAAAATAAATAAATAATCAAAGGGCATATAGTGACAGCAAAAACGGAAGGGACAGATAAGGCAGCCTCGTGCTGCAGCTGGAATAGGAAGGGCTGTCAGGAGCAGAGGGGGCAGAGCATCATTTCCGGCACCTTTGGGAGCTGGGGTTCACTTAACACTTTAAACAGCAGCTCCAGCTCCAAGGCAAGTTCATGGACAATGGACAATGCTGGAATGCCACTGTGCTGCTGCCTCATCTCCTCCAGGCTATGCTGCCAGCAGCACCCGAGTCTTGATGGGAAACTGCAGCATCTAGGCAGAGCCCGGGAAGGCTTTTGGGGACAGATTTTATCCACTCTTCAATGTCCAAATGCTCTACAAGAGCTTCTAGGTGGTACATGAAACATTACTATTAGAAGTAACAGTGTAGTAATACCTCATTATCCATCCCAGCAGGTAGGTGGCGAGGCTAAGCTC
The DNA here is from genome assembly GCF_034315485.1 of Pezoporus occidentalis. Taxonomy (NCBI): domain Eukaryota; kingdom Metazoa; phylum Chordata; class Aves; order Psittaciformes; family Psittacidae; genus Pezoporus; species Pezoporus occidentalis. The sequence continues at coordinate 543,099 of NW_026913393.1, forward strand.
AAAGCTGGAAAACCCTTTTGAACTACTGTTACAGGCAGGAGACTCCAGCTTCTCACTGCATGCTTGGTGGTCATGCACAAGTACAGAATCCTGGGAACAGTGTGGGAACATAGATGACAATAGTTCAGGTTGGAAGGGTCCTTTAAAAGTCATTACAATCATCCCATCACACCGTCCCTGGCAGCACCCCCACTCCATTTCTCTCCTTCTCCATGTTCAAGATGATTTGGATCATGTATTTCAAGAAAATTCAGTGAATTACTAAAGGTATTTCTAGTTAACCGACCCACTTGCACCCAGATAGATGATATTTAAGCTCACAATTGCTGCAGCTTCTCCTTGTAGGCACAAACAGAGAAGAAGAAATTTGGATTTCTCTCTTCCGCCCTCTTTCTTATAGCCTGTAAGTTCTTATCTTTGAGACCTGCAGTCCTCTGTCAAATGTGGCTGAAATTAAACCCTGGGTTAAAAAAGCTTCTGGAGGAATAATGAGCGACAGCCAGCCTGCGCGCATAAGCCTCATTTCTGTTAATTAAAAAAAAACCACCCAAACAAACAAAAAGGAAGCACTGAAACACACAGGAGAACCTTCAAAGCAGCTGTTTGAGTCAGTAAATAAACCGCTCACCCTATTTAACGAAAATACATTTAAAAAAAGGCTGAGTAAATACCCTTTCTTGGAGCTGACTCCGAGAAGGATGATGTGTGCTCTGCAGATGCTTCAAAACCCAGGAGGGAGGGAGAGGGACTAGCACCCTGGGTTGAATCTTTGTATTAAAAGCATCAAGGAAGGGAAGGATGCTGCTGTTCTGACAATGAAGTACTCCACAAGTCCTGATGTCCTGCCCACCACCAATGCTGCTCCAAGCATCTGCAAAGGCAGGGTAAAAAGCTCCCCTGCCCGCGCCAGGCTGGCACAAGGATGGACAGAGCAAGGATGCAGGAAGTGATGGAAAACTCACCGTTCCCCAGCAGAGCTTTCCAGAAGCGTGTGTGTTCACTGCAGAGCTGCCGCCTGGATGTGAAAAACCGCTAGTCTCAAAATAAGGGGAAAAAGCTGTTGGAGAAAGACATCCATCACCTCATCACAGCTGGTCCCCTGCGGCTCTTCAGCCTCTCCATCCACATCCGTGACCTCCTCAACCTTTAGAGGCATCTCATTTAGAGGCTCCCTTTAGAGCTATAGTGGTGAGACCCCATGGACCCTGAAAACTCTCCATAACCCATCTATGAGTTTGCAATGATGAAATATGCACGTGGCAAGAAAAAGAAAATACATCATTTCCAAAAGCACCCCGAGCATCCTCCTGCTGCTGTTGTAAAGCCTTCAGCTGCAAAAAAAATATTGCTGCAAGCTTTAGGATCGCCAGCCCAGCTTCCCTAGCTGGGAAAAATGAAATCAAGGATGCCTCCAAGCAAATCACCCTGCTGGTAAGAGACATATGGATCATCAATATACCCTGATTTATCCACCCCTGTCTCTTCTCACCATGCAAAGCAAACACCACCTTAAACATAAAACACTTCTCTGTTATCAAACTCCACCTGACAACCACAGCACTACCACAACCCTTCCTGCTTTCTTTTCCTCTCTTGCCCAGACACCCATAATGGTTGTTTTTGACAGCACTTTATTAAAATCCCCTCTGGCTTTGCTGGAGCAGGATGCAGCATTCAGGAGCTCTCCAGCCCAGAGGCTTGCTTCTGGCTGGGTGATGCAGGGAGCACCCAGAAGCAAAACAGCATTTGCAGATCACTGCTTTGGGCTGGCTTGGTTGGATTCAGCCTACACCATAGTCCAAACAGTGACCAGAATGCACAATTCTTTGCAAAACAAAGAATCCTTCAAAATTCACCCCATGATTATTCCTGCAAGATACCCCATTATCAAACACCAAAATATGTTTTCACAGACATGAACTCCTTTCAAAGCGTGCTGCAGAAGCTGGTGGCCCCAAAATAACATCTTAATGGACCATATAGCAGAAGGGGCAGCTCACAGCCCTCTGTAAGCCCAGCTCTACACTAGCCTCAATCCCACCTGAGCCTATGCCACCCATGCTGGATGGCAAAGCTATGCCTTCACAAAGAAGATGCTCAATGCTTATGATGGCTGAGGCACCTTAAACATCTGCAGTGCATTCTGTTCTAGCTCTGAAGTGTTCTGCTTGCAAAGACAGACTTGTGAGATTCAATTAAAGGATGCAAAACACTTGGGATCACACCTACTTACTTGCAGAAGACCTTCTCAACACTGGCTTGGGGATGGACTGGGTGCCATCGCTGCTACATCACATGGCATAGAGACCCAGACTGCTGCAGTGTGCTGCACTGCAGACTCCCATGCTACTCTTCCCATGCCACCCCAGCCACTCGCCTCCGGTGCCAGCTACCACCCAATGCAACCAGTGGCAAAGGGATGGTGACAGCTTGGTTATGAGCAACAGCTTCTCCCAAGATCCCAGTGAACACAAGCCAAGCTCCTCCAGGATTTCATGAGCTCACAAGCATGTCTCAGAATGAATTACACACCCTGCTAATGGTTCCCCATCGCAGAAGGAAGCTGGTGGCTGCTGCGTGTCTCCCTGTAGCTTCTGCTTCAGTGCCGGGCAGGCTCCAGTGGTGGTGAAGCCTTCTCAGTTTCCCTGGCTGTATAAACCAGTCCCAGCAAGCTGGGCCAGCTACAGAAGGAGGAGGAAGGTTGGTTGGGTTGGGCCTTTTTTTTTCACTGGTGGGAAACAAGAAGCTTGTGGGCACCCAAGTGCATCCTCAGGTCACCCAGGTATGACGTGACACCAAGGAAGGGTGCACACCACACAGCTTGCTCCTCATCCCTGGGACATCACCACCACAGGCACATCATCCCACCCATAACCCTTTCCCATCCTGCCACCTCAGGGCTACAGATGTCGTCCAACAGCAGCCAGCAGCATCGCAGACATAAACATGCCATGGAAGGAGGTGAAGCTGAGCTAATGATGGTGGCCACAGCGGAGACGCCCTCGATAAATTGCTGCACGTTATGAAATCCTCCTGTGGCAGGTTCCTGGCTGACAGGCACAGCAGGATTTGGTCCTGCAGAGATAGCAGAGACACAAGTTTAGTTGTGTCACCACAGGCTCTCCTGCCACCCAAGAAACCAGGTTTTCCTTCTCCTGTAACACGACTGCTACGTGCCTGGGGGACAGGGGAGGCAAAGGGTTACCTGTAGGAGAGAAGACAGGAGCAATGGCTTTTCTGAAGTAAGCATAAGACTACTCCTCTCAACCTGTGGTCCCTAAAGCCTCAGAACTCCTTGGGCTGCCTCAAAGGAGTCTCCAAAAGCTAATTAAAAACAACAGATATCTCTAATACATTATAGAGACACCATCCCCAGTCCGGGCCACTGCTGGGGTACCTCTACATCGCAGAAGAATGACAATGATGATGCAGAGTCCAACAAACCAAAACCAAACACGGCACAGCCAGAGGCAGTCATGGAAGAACCAAAACCTCTCTCTTCAGCAGGAAAGTTGGTGGTTAAATACACAAAACTTTTGAGAACATCCAGTGTCATCCCCATTTCAGTCTGAACTGAGCAGGAAATGTTTTTCTTAGGATCACCAGCAAGGCATCTATGCTGTAAATTACTCTCTCTGTATATATATGCATGTACAAACACATACATAAATAAATAAAAACAAAACAGCCAGTCTCTCAAACAAACAGAAAATGATTGGTTAGCTGCAGTAGTCTTTCACTTTGGATTACTCAGTAATGTGCTAATTATACTCAGGTAGCAGAATGGCACCTTCTCAGAGGAGTTTCACAAGAACATCCCAAAGCATTTATGGAGATTCCTCATCCAGAAGCCTCAACGCTTCCAGATTTTTGTGACAGGAGCAGTGGTCCTTTCCCCTGCCTGATGAAGACCATGACCTACCCCTGCAGACTGTTAACTCTGAAACTTAACAATGGCATGTGTAATGCAAATGTCTTTATGCTTCTGCCAAGCTGAAGAACAAAATCATTAGCAGTATTTAACTGCTCCATTGAAATAGTCAGGCAATATGCTAAATGTACCCCAAACAGCTGCTGAAATAGCTTGTCTGCTACCCCAGCTTCCACAGAAGCCACAGGGTCTTGCTATACTTTTAGGTATAGCTCCCCACAAACACACGGGGCCCCAAAGATTCAGTTGAGCAGCAAGAACTCAGGAAAATTAACTAAGGTCCAGGAGGATTTTCTTGCTGCTCTGCAAAGACCTGCAAGCAAAAGCTCAACCAGTGATAACTACCACAATTTCACACTGCTCCTGCTGGGAAAAGACCAAGCAGCAGCAAGGATGTCTTCAAGGAAAAGCAGGACAGGGAGACCCAAAACAAGAAGGAAGGGGAAAGTCACCATAGCAAAATTTGTCCTCACCAGGAGACAAGGGTAGAGCACTTCCCCCCAAAGTGAGGAGAAAAGAGAGAACAAAAGGAGTGTTTTTCTCACCCAAGACCAAGGGCTGAAGGAGGGACATCTGGAGATAAAGCTCAGCACCTTGTCATCTTCCCTTCCACAGTTTGGATCAAGGGCTAACAGCTATAACAAGTCTGTTTTCACGCTTTGCACATTATTTTTCATGGATCTCAGGAACCCTCCATAGATCATTCCCATCCTATTTGTGCATGAGGTTGACTCAGCTTCGAGAACAAAGGTGTCAAAGCCAGCAAAGCCCCCCAGGTAGCTCATTCCATTCCCAAATCACATTGCAAAGGCAGAGATGGTGTTCATTTCACCTCCACAAGTGGTTTCTCTGTCTCCCATCGCCCGGGGAGCTCCTGGCACTGGGCTACCCTTCAGCTCACCAGAGACATGTTGCTTCCCTGCATCACCTTCACCTGCAGCATCCAACCACTGCTGTTCTGCTTTCCTTTAAAATCAACCTGAGCTCTTATAAATTATACAAAAAGAATGCTCTGTAAGAGCTGGACAAGTCCTACCACACAACCTTACATTCACAGAGCCCTCTGGTGCAGTACCCAGATCACAGGGAGGGCTCAGAGGGAGATAGCTTTAGGTACAAGCACAGCCTGAGCTTCCCAAAACAGATACTGCTCATCTCTCTGCCAAAGCTAACACACTTAACGTGGGGAAAACACAGCCTACAGATTTCACTCAAGGCTCAAGGGAATAAAATCCAGCACAAGGGTTTGCTCTTCGACCTCAGGATCAGCAAGGGCAGAGCAAAGACTTGATGGTCCTTAAAAGGAAAAATAACATGGATTGACACAATAAAATGGGGTTGTTCTCTACTCACTGGAGAAAAAGTGTGACTATTTGCTTGTCAGGGTCACTTAAGACATAAGCGGAGCGGGATGCTTCGCTCCCTATCCAGCATGGTACCTCCCTGACAGCATCTGGATATTCAGAGCATGGTCCACTACCAAAAAGCCCTTCTATATTTTGGAGAGGAGGGACTGTTAAATCACCTGATCTTATTTTGGTGTCTCTAGATTGAGGGAAACAACCTGGAAGCTCAGTGTACCTTCTGCTTCCTCCTGCCTCTTCCGTTTCGTTAACAAGGCTGTGACTTCATGCTTCATCCTATACCTGCCTGAGTGCTGGAGGAAGAGAATGGTGGCACAGAGGGAGATGTGGGAATGCCCTGTTTCAGAGGAGGCACCAGGTCTCCAGAGAGGCCCAGCGCACTCCAGCCCTCCTCATCATGCTGGGAAACAACACCAGCCGCTTTCCAATCTAATGGAATTGTTACCTCACCCAGTCTGGGGTCTTACTGGTGTGGGTCTCACCCTTTCCAGAGAAGCCCTGAGTGAGTCCAGTTGAGGCCATGAAGATGCTTCAAGGGCTAGAGCATCTCTGCTCTGAAGACAACTACTGGGAGTGGGGAGGACAAAGGAAGTCCTGGAGATTTTCAGACACTTAAAAAAATAAGAATAAAAATAAAAGAGTATGATTAAACCCAAACCATAAACAACCAACCACGTTCCCCAGAATAATGACTATGGAGGAAAGCGCCAAAAACACTGTATAAGCTTTTCAAGCAGGGCAGAAGAAGAGAATGGAGAGTCCTCGCTGCTGGGGAGAACAGGGGGACTGCAGCCAGGACAGAGGGATGCTCTGGGCAAGACAACGAGAAGGTTTCACATGGATTTAGCTGCATGAGAACGTCTTCAGGCACCTGGCTCTGGTCACTGCAAATCCCCATTGTAGGCAAACTCAGACCCTTTAGATAGGGTCTGGTTGTCCCTTTGCTGTGGTCTGGGGAAAACCCCGGCAGTTCTGATCCAGCTCTGGGGCAACAGCACAAGAGGGACGTGGAGCTGTTGGAGTGAGGCCAGAGGAGGCCATGGAGATGCTGTGAGGGCTGGAGCAGCTCTGCTCTGGAGCCAGGCTGAGAGAGCTGGGCTGGGGCAGAAGAGAAGAGAAGGCTCCTGAAGGGGAGACCTGAGAGCAGCTCCAGTGCCTAAAGGGGCTGCAGGAAAGCTGGAGAGGGGCTTGGGACAAGGGATGTAGGGACAGGCCAAGGGGAATGGCTTTAACCTGCCAGAGGGGAGATTGAGATGAGCTCCTACGCAGAAGCTCTTCCCTGTGAGGGTGCTGAGGTGCTGGCACAGGGTGCCCAGAGAAGCTGTGGCTGCCCCATCCCTGGCAGTGTTCAAGGCCAGGCTGGACACAGGGCTGTGGAGCAAGCTGCTCTAGTGGAAGGTGTCCCTGCCTGTGGCAGGGGTTGGAGCTGGAGGAGCTTTAATGTTCCCTTCAACCCAAACCAGTCTGGGATTCTGTGAGCCTGACACAGGGCGCAGCCCCAGGAGATGAATCCTAATGGAAAGACAACTCCCAGTGACTGTGTTTTGAGGCGCTGGGAAGCCAAGGACACCCAACAACAGCACGTCCAGACATGCGGTACTGCCGGTGGCAGCTGCAGCAAAACCCATCCCGCAACTGCCGGCTGCTCGCTGCCACCAGCATCTGCTGTCCCTTCGTGTCACCCACGCTCCCCGAGACCACGTGCAGCCGGAGTGACTCTGCAGGAAAGCAATAACCACCGAACAACAACAAAACCTCGTCCGCCGCGCGCCCTCCCTCCCCATTCCCAAACCCATCCCTGTGCCACGGACCCGGCAGCGGGTGGGAGATTGGGCACCCCGACTGGGGATGTCCCCCCTTGTAGGGGGTCACCCCAGGTGGCACCGCTCGCTCTGTGCACAGCCGCCCTACAATGAACGCCGATAACTGCGCTAGGGACGGGCAGGATGGGTTCCCCCCTTCTCCTTTTCTCTCGCCAGCAGCGATGGAAGCAGAGCCCAGCCCTGCCCTCCATCAGCGCTCACCGAGCGCTCCGGGAAGCTTCCAGAGGCCGAGCAGCGGACACGAACCCAGCCCCGGCCCTCCGCTATGCCAAGCGAAGGGAACACCGGCTCTGGAAGGGGACGGAGGGGTGGGGGGGGCTCCACGTCCACACACCAGCTGCCAGCACAGGGAGGGGAACCCACCCGAGACGAGGCCGCCCAACGCAGCGCCGCCACCGAGCCCCCGCCCCGGCTCCATCCTCCCGTGCCAACACCCGCCCCGCAGCGGGTCCATGGCTGCTGAGGGAGACAAAAGGCGGGACGTGACCCCCCTCCACGCACACACACTCCATTACACCCCCCCGCCGCCCCGTGCTGTGTCATCCCGCCGCCTTACCGGGCCGCGCTGTCAGGGCCGCGCCGGGAGCCGCATGGGCGCCGCGCTGAGGTGAGGGGCCGGCGGCGGGGGATTGGGGTAGGGCGGGGAGGGGGGAGGCTCACACACAGAGACACGGCGGGGCCGCCGCCCGCCCCGGAGCACACACCGGCTGCGGAGGAGCGACGGGACGGGGCGGCCCCGAGTGACGCGGCCGCCGGCCCCGCCCCGCCGCGGCCTCCCCCGGCGCTGCCGGGAGTTGTAGTCAGAGCCCCGCGATGGGGTCGGTTCGGATCGGCTCGGCCCGGCCGGATCCGTGCGCACCGGGGTCGGGTTCACACCGCGCGTTCGACGCGGTAAGTCCCGTTTCACTTCCCAAGGGATTCAGGCCCGGAACGCAGCCTCACCCACCGCTCCTCATCATGGACGAGCGGCGTCCATCCAAGGGGGGGGGTTAACTGGGCTTGAAGGGAGGAAATGGAGAGTGTTTCCTTATGGAATCCCAGGCTGGTTTGTGTGGAAGGGACCTTAAAGCTCATCCAGCTCCAACCCCTGCCACGGGCAGGGACACCTTCCACTAGAGCAGCTTGCTCCAAACCCCTGTGTCCAACCTGGCCTTGAGCACTGCCAGGGATGGGGCAGCCACAGCTTCTCTGGGCACCCTGTGCCAGCGCCTCAGCACCCTCACAGGGAAGAGCTTCTGCCTAAGAGCTCATCTCAGTCTCCCCTCGGGCAGGTTAAAGCCATTCCCTGTTGCCACAGTGCCTGGTGAAGATTCCCTCTCCAGCACTCTTGAAGGCCCCCTTCAGGCACTGGAAGGCTCATTGATTGGGATCAGGTGTTTCCATGTAAATCAAGGATTTCATAGAATCACAGAACAGTTAGGGTTAGAAAGGACCTTAAGATCATCCAGTTCCAACCCCCTGCCATGGGCAGGGACACCTCACACTAAACCATGTCTCCCAAGGCTCTGTCCAGCCTGGCCTTGAACACCGCCAGGGATGGAGCATTCAAAACTTCTCTGGGCACCCCCACAGGGAAGAGCTTCTTCCTTATATCCAGTCTAAACTTCCCCTGCTTAAGTTTTAACCCCTTAACCCCTTGTCCTGTCACTGCAGTGCCTAATGAAGAGTCCCTCCCCAGCATCCCTATAGGCACCCTTCAGATACTGGAAGGCTGCTCTGAGGTCTCCATGAAGCCTTCTCTTCTCCAGGCTGAACAGCCCCAACTTTCTCAGCCTATCTTCATACAGGAGGTGCTTCAGTCCCCTGATCATCCTCAGGGCCTCCTCTGGACTTGTTCCAACAGTTCCATGTCCTTCTTATGTTGAGGACACCAGAACTGCACACAATGCTGCAAGTGGGGTCTCAGAAGAGCAGAGTAGAAGGGCAGGATCACCTCCTTCGACCTGCTGGTTTCCATAAAAATCCATAAAATTCTGAGTCGAGAAATGTGGAAAACCACAGAATTTAAACACCTTTTCAAACACCTATTAAACACCCTTCTAACCAGCATCCCTCCAGGCTTTAAGGAGGTAGTCTTAAGCTGAGCTTAAAAGTGGGAAACTGCAAGTGTTCCCATATAAATCAAGTGTTTCCATTTAAGTCCACAAAATGCTGAGTTAAGAAATGTAAAAAAAACCCAAATTTACACATATTTGAAACCCCTTTTAAATACCCTTGTAGCCAGCATCCATCCAGGCTTTTAAGGGGGTGGGCTTTAAGGAAATAGCAAATGTTTCAATATAAATCAAGCATTTCCATATAGATCAAGTGTTTCTGTATAAATCAAGTGTTTCCGTGTAAATCAAGTGTTTCCATATAAATACTCAAAAGTATGAGTCAAGAAATGTAAACAAACAGAATTTAAACACCTTTTAAAGACCTTTGTAGCCAGCATCCAACCAGGATTTAAGGAGGTGGGTTCAAGCACAGCTTAAAGGAAGGAAACGGTGAGTGTTTCTATATAAATCAAGTGTTTCCATATAAATAAAGTGTTTCCATGTAAATCCACCAAACTCTGAGTCAAGAAATGCAAAAAAGCCCTGCAGAATTTAAACACATTTAAAACACTTTAAATGCCCTTCTAGCCAGCATCCATCCAGGCTTTAAGGAGGTGGATTTTAGCAGAGCTTAAAGAGGAAATTGCAAGTGTTCCCTTATAAATCAAGTGTTTCCATATAAACATTCAATGTCTGAATGAAGAAATGTAAAAAACACGGAATTTAAACACCTTTTAAACACCCTCTAGACAGCATCCATCCAGATTTACCTTCTAAACAGCATCCATCCAGATTTCAAGGAGGTGGGCTTTAAGCTGAGCTTAAAGGAAGGAAGTGGTGAGAGTTTCCATATAAATCCAGTGTTTTCATATAAATTCACAAAATGCTGAGAAATGTAAGAAAACCCCAAATTTAAACATATTTGAAACACCTTTTAAACCAACACCCTTTTAGCCAGCACCAGTCCACTTTAAGAAGGTGGGTTTAAGCTGAGCTTAATGGAAGGAAACTGCAAGTGTTTCCTTATAAATCAAGTATTTCCATATAAATACAAAAAACTCTTGAGAAATTAAAAAAACCCTGGAATTTAAACACCTTTTAAACACCCTTCTAGCCAGCATCCATCCAGGCTTTAAGGAGGTGGGCTTTAAGGAAATAGCAAGTGTTTCAATATAAATCAAGCATTTCCATATAAATCAAGTGTTTCTGTATAAATCCACAAAACTCTGATTTGGAAAATATAAAAACTCACCAAAATGTAAACACCTTTTTAACCAATGCCCTTCTAATAGTGTCCATCCTGGCTTTAAGGAGGTGGGTTTAAGCTGAGAAATACAGTTAAAAAGTGACTTTAAATACTTTTTCCTAGACAGTATCTACCCAGGTTTTGAGGAGGTGGGCTTTAAACTGAGCTTAAAAGAAGAAAATTGCAAATGTTTCCATATAAATTGTTTGCATATAAATCAAGCATTTCCATATAAATCCACCAAACTGAATCAAGAAATGTTATAAACACATAATTTAAATACCTTTTAAACACTCTTCTATCCAGCTGGATCCCTTTTGCCCCTTTAGACCTGCACAAAGCCACTTGGAAATGTCCCTACATGCGGTTTTAGCCACCATCTCCTCACCCCACTAGGCTCTCAGAAACACCGAACTGCCTCATCATTCCCCTTTCCCTCATTGTTTGGGTTGTATCCAAGAGCTAACTTTATTTCTAGCTGTGGATTCCTTGTCACTCCCCACCTCACTTTGCCCTAACATTCATCAGGATAAATGGATCATGTTAATGAACATCAGTGGAAGAAACGCGGACATAAATTAACCCGGAGAGGGAACCTGATTCTTCTTTGACGGCAAAGAGGGATTCAAAAGCTCTTTCTCCCTGCTGTGCTTTATTTTTGGCCACATCCTTTGCTGGGCAGGTTGCCATGACAACCTTGTATTCACCGGAGGGTGGCTATAATTGGGAGAGCACATTGTTAATTTAGCTCCTGATTGTATTTATTTTTTTAATTTATTTTGTCGTATTTTAAGCAAAGGGAACCGCCTGGATTTTCATATTTTTATCTATGATCCTACTACAGTTTAATTATTAATCCCAGCACCCACAGCATCACTGAGCTGCCGTGCAGAGCTCACTGGGTCAGACAATGGCTCTGCACGTCCTGTTTGCCTGTCTCATCCCTGCTACAGTCTAACACATCCCCTCCGGCCCCTGAGGCCCTCAGCTGAGAGCCCCCAGGACCAGTATTTCCCAGGGATGCTCCTGATGCACAGGAGCAGGGTTGGGGAAAAAAAAAAAGGTAGGATCCACTTTTGCATCAATTATCATTTTTTTAAATGATAGTGGCAATTTTAATCTGATCATAATTCACCTCAGCTGGTTATCCATAACAAATCATAGGATCCCAGACTGGTTTGTGTGGGAAGGGACCTTAAAGCTCATCCAGCTCCAAACCCCTGCCACAGGCAGGGACCCCTTCCACTAGAGCAGCTTGCTCCAAGCCCCTGTGTCTAACCTGGCCTTGAACACTGCCAGGGATGGGGCAGCCACAGCTTCTCTGGGCACCCTGTGCCAGCGCCTCAGCACCCTCACAGGGAAGAGCTTCTGCCTAAGAGCTCATCTCAGTCTCCCCTCTGGCAGGTTAAAGCCATTCCCCTTGGCCTGTCCCTACAGGCCCTTGTCCCAAACCCCTCTCCAGCATTCTTGCAGGCCCTCTTTGGAGAACACCAGCCTGTAATACTAATAATGTGAACACACTGGCATAAGTCACGTCTTGCTCCCAGTTGGGCACATCAGGTCCCATCAGGTGTATGGGAATTCTCCGTGCATCCCGCTCCTGCCCCAGCCTGTTCAAGGCATCCTTGGCCTGATCACGTTGCAAACTGCCGCCAGGTACTTGCCTCCATCCTTGCTGGAAGCAGGAGAGTGGCAAGCTTTGGGATAGGGGCTTCAGTTCAGGAGCCCACACAGGTGCTGAATCAAGGCACACAACGGAGATTATTTTGGGGGGAGAAATGACCCATCCCACAAAGCACAGTCTCTGCAGGAGCTGGGGTCATTCTCTAGTAGTTAGTGGTGGTGGTGGGGTTTTGGACAGGGATGATAGCAGGGTGGCTAAAGGTAAAACCAGGGAATATGGTACATTGGATGGGTGCCAGGCAGCAGCATCTGGGACTCAGGAAAACGTCCCTTCTCACTCCAGCACTCCCACCCTTGAATGGGTTTGAAGCTCCATGACCATGCTGGTCATGGTGTACATTATTAGCATGTCCTAGCAGGAAGAAAGTGCAGCTTTACAGTAACTGGGGACTTCTCTTCAGGAAATGGCTCCAGGTTCAAAGAGGAAAGTGGAGCTGCTGATCCTGTCTCCATGAGGGTGCATCTCTGCTCCATCCTGCCTCATGGGCATGCTGCACAGTTTGGCATCCTTCTTTTATCCCCGCTTCAGGCTTAATCCCATCACAACTTAGTAAGGAGGGAAATTGTGAAATGAGAGGGTTTGTGCTTAAAAGAAAAAAAAAGAGAGGAGTTGTGAAAAGCCGGGGATGGAGGCGGGAATGAAACATCCTCTTTCAAGGAAAAGATGCTGTGACTGCTGTTCTGGGTACTGTGCGCCAGGTAATGACACAAGATGACTCAGTGCTTGGGATATTAAATTGGCTCTTTATTAAAGCATGTGTTTAGGAAGGTAGCGAGGCGTCAGGCGAGTTCCTCCATCGCCTTCGCAGGGGGAATTGAGGCAGGCTGCCTGGATCCTTGTGCTGCCAAGCACAAGGTGCTGGGATCCATGCAGGCAGACCTGTATCCTGCCTCAGCATCCTCACAGGGCTGCTGCCGGTAAAGCGCTCTGGGAAGATGTTAAGAATCTCCCAAGCTCTCTCCTAATTCAGTGGGAACTGGTGGATCTCTGCCAGTGGGAAATGTTCCAGCCTCAAGATTTGTGTCCCAGGAAAATAGCAAAAGATGGAAAGAGCAGCTGAGGACAGGGAGATACTTGAGAGCGCAAACTGCAACCAAAAAGATGCTCTGCCAAACTACCCTTGTGCTGACAATACCTTTAAAGATGGCTCAGCAATGATGGGAACCTGCTGCTTCAAAGGGGAAATGTAGAATATTAACAAAGTACCTTGCTCATAGCTGCAGTGTGCTGGTAGCTTGGTGCTCCCTCGCTAGCTTGGAGCAAATCTTGGCTTCAGAGAGTGTAGCTGAAGGCAACATACTGTGTTCTGCTCAAGTTACACATCCCCTGTGTGGAAAGTTTCATTATACACACAGGTAGGTACTGAAAAAATAAACTAAAGAAAGAGAGAAATCCTTTGTTCTTCCCAAAGTACTTCTGGTACTTGGGTGGGAGATTGGCAATATCTCCAAGGATGGAGACACAGTGGTGCCTTCAGCAGGATTCTAAGAAGTGATCTGCAAAATGTCACCGTGACCGTCGAGTGCTTGGGTGCTTCATCAGAGACTTCTGCAGGAAAAGAACCCTTAAAAGAAGCTGGGTAAATGATCTTCCTGCTAGATTCAGAGAGATCATTATTCTGGCCAGGCTGCAGTTGAGTTGAAAGCAAATAGACCTCCTTTAAAAAGCTAAATAATAGCTCTACTGTAGAAGCAAGGACTGGAGACAGACAAGGTCTTTATTTCTGTCCTGACAGAGCCTGAACAAGCAGCTCTACCCTCCTTCCTGAGCACGGAGACGTCTGTCAGTGCTTGGGGGGCTGGTGGCATTGGATGTGGGGTTCCAGTGATTTCTCCTCCACCAGATCTGATAGGTGAGATAGCCTGAATACAAAGCTGGAGAGAAAATGAGGTGATGGGATACGAATGTGGCCAGGTAGGTTGCATATGGCAAAAGAGGCAGCACAAAGCTTCTTGTATCTATATATATGTGAATTAAACTTCAGAGCAGAGTACTGATGGGTGAAGCAATGCTTTGCTATGGCAAGAGGAGAAGCTGGTTTTGAAATGCTGATCATTCAAGTTCCTTCCCCTACTTCTCAGTTATTTTTAGAAGGGCACTTGTATTCAATGCAGTGATCGGTGCCAAGGCTGTTTTCAAGTCAAGGCTAAATTCATGGTATTCAGCACAGGTCTGAAGAGTGATGGGTCTGCAGATGGGGTGAAATCCAGCCCTGACGCCACTCTCTGTACTACAGATGAGAAGCTGCAAATCAGAAAATTTGGATTTTCTCCTTGACTTCCCACATCGCTTAAAATAATAACCCTAATTTCCTGTATTTCACATAACTCAGCTGACTAATGAGGCTACCTGGACATAATTCATTACTCTCCTCCCCTGATTTAATTCACAGCTATATCTTTGGGTTAAAGAGATCTTACAAATGCAAAGTATGATTAGCCAGGTAAGAACAAATTACCAGTTTAAAGGATTGCCACTATTCCAGCTGCAAGGAAGCGCATGGGCATTTGCAAAGGTCAGGCTGCTGAGGAGGCTGAGCTGAAGGCTGGCAGAGATGGGTGATGAAAGATCTCCTTGCACACCAGGCAAGGTGGGTCCTGTCTGATTCCTCCGCAGGCTGACAAAAAGCATCTCTGACAGGGACATCAATAACTCGGTCTGTGCTGGAGAATGAATTCAAATTAACCACTGACCATGTGCATTTTGCAGAGGCACAGCTGGCCGGGAAGTATTCCAGTAACCCAGAAATATTTCTTTCTTCCTCTGGCTGCAAATGGGATTTTTTCCATAATCCCTTATGGTGGGTATTAATTGCATCAGAGGATTGTGATGCTGCTTATGGGTGCAGCGGGAGGGAATTGCTAATCAGTGCAGTGGGAGAAGCAAGGGAATTTCACTGGCATTAGGGTGAAGGGTGTGGAAAATCCAGGGCGCTGGATGGGGGTGACAGCAAGGCACTCTTCCTGTTTGACTCTCCAGGGGGGTTTTTATGTGGCCTTTCAATACTTAAAGGGAGCTTAGAGGAAGGATGGGGACAGAGTTTTAGTTGGACCTGTAGCAATGGGACAAGGGGAATGGCTTTAACCTGCCCGAGGGGAGACTGAGATGAGCTCTTAGGCAGAAGCTCTTCCCTGTGAGGGTGCTGAGGCGCTGGCACAGGGTGCCCAGAGAAGCTGTGGCTGCCCCATCCCTGGCAGTGTTCAAGGCCAGGTTGGACACAGGGGCTTGGAGCAAGTTGCTCTAGTGGAAGGTGTCCCTGCCCGTGGCAGGGGGTGGAGCTGGAGGAGCTTTAAGGTCCCTTCAACCCAAACCAGTCTGGGATTCTATAACTTGGCCATTCCATCACTTTCAAAACTTTCATCACACATCTATATTATATTCTGTACACAGAGGTTTACTGACACAGTTGACTTTTAAGCAATCTATAGCCCAAAAAAACTACTTGAAATGAAGTATTCGCAAGAAGGAGACTAAAACTTCGGAGGAAGGCCATGCTGGAGCACTAGCACTCTGGTCCTGGGTACACTGCTCATTAGAAACAAGGCTGAAAAGAGCAGGCTGGGCATCACACTGATCTGTGATGGCTGCATGTTATGAGTTGGCTCTGCCCAGAACAAATTGCTAGTTTAAAGGATTGCCACTGTTCTAACCCCAGGGAAGCACATGGGCATTTGCAAAGGTTCCTTCTCTAGCCCAACCCTTGGCTAGAGAGGGGTAGCAGGCAGCATGATTCCATGGGCTTGGGTTTGGATAACGCAGGCTCTGCCACTGATGATGATAGATGAAAGCCTTCAGTTCTTGTCTTCAGTTTCCCTCCTCTGAAACAGGCACAGCTCTGCTTATCCTCTTGATAATGTACTCAGCTTTCACCAGGTGTAAATCACCACCACTGCTTGTGGAGCAGCCCCGGGTTAGTAAGGACTGAGAAGGACTCTTTGATCTCTCTGGTCCTCAGGACGAAGTCCTTGCAGAAAATCTTCCTCTTGGGGACAGTGAGAAGCGTCTCGGTTACAGTCCTGTGCCTCATCTCCTTCAGGATGGTGGCAGCTTCTTTGCTTGACCTTTGGTTACTCCAGGATCTGGTGGGCAAGAGCACGAAGCCCACCAAGGAGTCTTTCACCATATGCCTGCTCACACCAGAAGCCCAGCACCTTGCTTCTCCTGCTCCTGGGAGCCCACATCCTGTGCACTCACCTTCCTGCACCCTCTGTTACCTCCAACACATCTTTTAATGATGCCTTTCCTGTCCCTGACTCACCTGCAGATAACGCAGATCCTCCTTTTCCCCCCCAAATCCTATCTCATCTCCACCAGCACGACCACCACAAACAGGACGGAGGGTTGGCAGCAAACAGCACTCCAGCACCCAGCAAACATGGGGGAGATTGGAAAATACGTGTATTTTTTATCAGATTAGTTTATGTATTACAGCAACAGAGAAACGATCAGGGTCACTCAGACTCCATTCTTTCAAGGGGGAGGACTGACACACCAAGGAGATAGAATCTCAGAATCATAGAACAGTTTGGGTTGGAAAGGACCTTAAGATCACCCAGTTCCAACCCCCCTGCCATGAGCAGGGACACCTCACACTTAAGCATCTCACCCAAGGCCTCGTCCAGCCTGGTCTTGAACGCTGCCAGGGATGGAGCATTCACAACCTCCCTGGGCAACCCATTCCAGTGCCTCACCACCCTAACAGGAAAGAATGAGCTGTGATGTTCCAGAGCACCCGAGTCTTTCACCCTCTTTTTCCCACTGGGCATCTCTACACTGTGAATTGATAGCACTTTAACCATGTAATAAAACTTCACTGAACAAGGCAACTTGTGGTTTGCACATATCAGCAGGCCAGGGTGTGCCATGACAAGAGCCCAGGATTTATTCTTGGTCAGCTCATAAAACAAACAAGCTTATCTTCACGTGGGCTTTGCTTCTTATCATACTGCTTTGGTAAAAATACACCTGGCTGAAGTCCTCCCTCCCTTCCCTCAGCTGCCAAGGGCTCGTAGTTTAGACCGCTTTGCCTTCCCAGTAAGGTGACTGGGGAGGAAAGGGAGATGGTTTCATTCCCTGCTTGCTGCAGAAGATGTTAGGAGAAAAGGGCTTGGCACGCTCCTGCTTTTGATAGGGGAAAAAGGAGATAATGGTATCAAACCACAAGCACACCAGTCGTATAGTAGATATTTTATCACTCTGTGGCCTTCAGGAATCAGTGTGGGGCAGATTTATAGTAACTGTGCTAGGACAGGAATATATCATGGTACAGATAACCTCTTATATACACATAGGATAGCATTTACACATGAGATAGAAATTTGCAGCTGTGGAATAAACAGCATGAAGGTACCTACTGACCTGCTCAACTAAAGTTAGTTATCCCCCCCGGCACAGACACTGGTTAATGATTTAGCTGTTTCAGAGCAAAAGTTCTATTTATGTTCCCCAGAATACACAGTTCAGTCTGAAATGGCTTTAACCTGCCCGAGGGGAGACTGAGATGAGCTCAGGCAGAAGCTCTTTGCTGTGAGGGTGCTGAGGAGCTGGCACAGGGTGCCCAGAGAAGCTGTGGCTGCCCCATCCCTGGCAGTGTTCAAGGCCAGGTTGGACAAAGGGGCTTGGAGCAAGCTGCTCTAGTGGAAGGGGTCCCTGCTTGTGGCAGGGGTTTGGAGCTGGATGAGCTTTAAGGTCCCTTCCAACCCAACCCAGTCTGGGATTCTGTCATTCTATGAAATAACAGAAATAACCATCTTTTCACCCAGGTCCAACCAACACTTTCCTACCCCATGAGCTGGAGTGTGTCCTGCAGCTCAGGGCATTGAAGGACCAGAGGGGCTGGGGGAACTTCCTGCCTCCCCACCAGCCCTGGGTGCTGCCGTCCATCCAGCCCTTCCAGTGGCCTAGCATCACCCTGACATCAGGCTGACTGGCACATTTGAATTTGTTTTCCAAGCAGAGCAACACTCCTTAGTTAACATCTTCCTTCCCCCCCCCCTTGGCATCCCTCTCTGCTCTCACCAGAGATACCGTACCTGTCACCTTTCTTTTTTCCTAGCTCTTCCCCCAAAAGCCTCATTTGACCCCCACACCATTACTAACTTTAGAAGGGTAATAGGGGCCATTACAAAGCAGTTCATGGGGCTCCATGCACCTCCAGGGGGGTGAGTAGCTTTTGCCCCAGAGCCTCGGCAGTTCTTAAACACATCCTACTGCACACTGGATATTTGGTTTAGCTAAATCAGGTTGTTTAACTTGAATCTCCTCAAACCAGCCCGTTGTGCTGACTAGAGGAGACAAGAGGAGCTCTGTGCCTGGAGCACGTCTGCCAGAATGCTGGGGTGGGACTTCCCAATGAGAATCATCAGGAGCCTTCACCTCTTGATACTCCTTCTACATCTCTCTCCCCCCATTAGTCGATGGCAGTGTATGAGACTCAGATTCCTGATGACAAATCCATCAACACCAAGGCTTTCACATCCTTGACATTCATGCCCAAGGAGGATGGACACGTTCCTTCTCCCCTCCCCTGCCTCCCCCTCCATGATCAGCACATCTGAGTTGCCTATTTCTTAGGTTTCTGATAAGAAAAAGACAGCTGAAGGACCATTGCCATGAGCTGCAAATCAAATCATATCCATGGCTGTCCTTAGCGACTCACACAGTCACTATGTATGGTTTTGGGTTTCCCAGCTTAAGCAAGAAGCCAGTTCCTATTTGCAGGGATGGGACATGTTTCTGCAGGACATCCCTCATGGTGTGTGCACCCTGGCTTGTTACAGGATTTGATATTGCACATGCTTTTTCCTAAAAATCCTATGAAAATGAGTCAAACTTTTCCAGAGCTCTGGCTGTTAAATAAACTTGCTTTTCTAATATGTCACTATAGCATGATGGTGCTCTAATCCAGCTGGGAACCCACACAGGGATGGTCTCACAGCACTCTGGCTTTCCTGTGTACCAGGACTCCACCATTTTCCCCAGGGATGGGACACAAGAAGATGTTTTCCTGTGTTTCCTCCCTACATAGAGTGTGGACATTTCCTTTGTTTCAGAAGGAACAGTGAAATCTGGGAAGATGCTGAGTCCATCTCTCTTAGCTTTGCTCCTATGAATAAATACTAGCAGGTCTTTGGAGCTAGACCAAGGAAGAACAGGCACAGCCCTTCTGTCAGCAGTTATTCCAGTGTCCCCTCTTCTACTGCTAAAATAAGATGTTTAATTCAACTTAATTTTGAAATTATCCTAATTAAAAAGGGCCAGCAACACAATTCAGTGCACTCCACAGAGAGAAAGTGGTAGCTTGAAAGGGAAGTAATAATGAAAGACCTGCTTTTGGATTCCAGATAATATAATTTCCAGCAGATAATGTTTAATTCCTGTATAACAAACCCATGTTCTCCATCTGGGCTTTGTTCACATGGGCTGAAGTGCAGACGGTTCTAGCAATAGTAGACTGAAACCTTTGATAGCATCTTTTGGGTCCTGGTGCTGAGAAAAAACTTATTGACTAGAGGTCCATGGCATTTGGTCTAGCTTACTTGCAAGGCATTTGTAGCCATTTGGGGAAGCAGAGTATTGCAAAGTCAAGGGCCCCAGGATCCTCAGCATCTTCTGTAAAACCATGAGATTTTGGGGTTTAATATAGTTCAATTGGAAAGGGCCTACAACAGTTACCTAGTCCAACTTCACTCTTGCCCAAGTTCTGATCATTTATAAAGCACTTTTGCCGATGACACCGAGCTGTGTGGTTCGGTTGATACCCTGGAGGGAAGGAATGCCATCCAGAGGGACCTCGACACGCTTGTGAGGTGGGCTGATGCCAACCTCATGAAGTTTAACCATGCCAAGTGCAAGGTCCTACACCTGGGTCGGAGCAATCCCAGGCACAGCTACAGGTTGGGCACAGAAGAGAATCAGAGCAGCCCAAGGAGAAGGACTTGGGGGTGTTGGTTGATGAGAAAATGAACATGGGCTGGTTTCAGTGTGCGCATCAAAAGAAGCGTGACCAGCAGGGCGAAGGAGGTGATCCTGCCCCTCTACTCTGCTCTTGTGAGACCTCACCTGGAGCATTGTGTGCAGTTCTGGTGTCCTCAACATAAAAAGGACATGGAACTGTTGGAACAAGTCCCGAGAAGGGCCACAAGGATGATCAGGGACTGGAGCACCTCCCGTATGAAGACAGGCTGAGAAAGTTGGGGCTGTGCAGCCTGGAGAAGAGAAGCTGCGTGGAGACCTCAGAGCAGCCTTCCAGTATCTGAAGGGGGGCTATAGGGATGCTGGGGAGGGACTCTTCATTAGGGACTGTAGTGACAGGACAAGGGGTAACGGGTTCAAACTTAAACAGGGGAAGTTTAGATTGGATATAAGGAGGAAATTCTTTCCTGTTAGGGTGGTGAGGCACTGGAATGGGTTGCCCAGGGAGGTTGTGAATGCTCCATCCCTGGCAGTGTTCAAGGCCAGGCTGGACAAGGCCTTGGGTGATACGGTTTAGCGTGAGGTGTCCCTGCCCATGGCATGGGGGTTTGGAACTGGGTGATCTTAAGGTCCTTTCCAACCCTAACTATTCTATGATTCTGTGATTCTACTTAGCTATCTCACTAGGTAAAAGCCTTCCTTAATGATACATTTGAATTCTTGATGATGTATTTGAATCATTTTTGAATTCTAGCAAATTGTAAGGAAAGGCACTACATATCACTAGGGTCATGCTACGAGTCATGGGAGATCAAGGTGATGGGAGATGATTTTCTCCAGTTCTAAAGAAAAACCCCAACCTGGACACCTCCCCCAAGTGACAGATTCTCTTAGGAGGGATTAGACTTCAGAAAGGGCTGAACTTTGCTACAAAGATAGCCCTGAATTAATCTCCTTCTATGTGTTCTCTCCAGGACACAGTGACTGTAATTGACAAGAAACTCAGGGATGCATGGCAGGACATGAAAGTTAGACAAATCTAGTTGCAAGCATTTAACAGCAAAGGTAATTAAGGGTGTGGGACCTGCAATCTTTAATCAAAGTTGTTTCTTTTTGTGTGTGTGCATTTAAAGAGGCTTCTAAAATAGTGTGCTAGGGCTTAAAGAAACCGGTGGATATTGTATGGGGATTAATGGGTGAGGTCCTTTGGGCTGCGTAAGAGAGGGCATCAGAGGAGACGGTGCCTGCTGGCCCTGAGCTCAGCAAGTCTGCTCCTGCTCACCTTGGGAAACATCCACATGCAGACATCACCTTGGAAATCCCAGATGAATTATTTGGGTTGCTTGGATGCAAAGAGAAGAGTTAAACCTTGTGGCATCCCTGGCTGTGACGAGGCTATGACCACCCCGTGAGGTCACCATCCAACCAAGGGCACCAGGGAGGAAATGCATGAAGGAAAATATCTGTAGAAACAACGAGTTTTGTTTTTTAATAGATTTGAGTTTGTGTGAGTTAAAACAGGCTCTTTGCAAAGGATTCATCCATCAACCAGATCTCAGGCACTGGTAGCACCAACATCTCTGCAAGCCTAAAGATCAGGTAACATATCTGATAGCCCCAAGTAGCTAAGATACTTCCAACATACATAAGGTTTCTGTTTCCCATCTTCAGCCTGAAACTATTGTTCATTCATGCTTTTGCTTTCTTCTGCCTGACTCCCATGGAGTCACAGGGTTTGGAAGAGGTGTTGATAAGCCATATCTATGTAAAATAGAATATGCTCTTCTCCATAAGAGTGTATCTTCCCCTAATATATGGGAATATATTAATTCCCCATAATAATGGGAATATGTAATTTCTAATAATATATGGGAATTGCAGGGGGATATCTCAGAGCAGCAAAGTGTCACTGGGGGCCCAATACCTTTACCAAGGACCAGACTGGGGAGGTCCTTTGTGTCTCACTGGACTCATTAACTCAAGCACGTCCTGCGTACCCACAGCCCCATCCTTCGCCATCCCCTTCCAACATCTTCAACATCACAACCCATTGGAGCCAGGAGTAGGGAAGTGATTGCCTCTCCTGCCCCAGCAGCACCACATCTCACACCGCATCCAGCAGCAGCTCCAGCTTTGAACCTGGTGCAGACAAAGCAGGAACCAGCCTTTGAAACTGCTGCCTTGGGCTCCTGGGTTGCAGTTCATGGCAGGTGAAATGTGGCAGCAAAGTTTACATAAACATAGTCAACCAGAGCTAGATTTCTGCCTCTGAGACATCGACTGTGGCAGCTGATGTTTTGTTGGTTTCTCTAGGCTTTGTGCAGAAGTAGGTCACATGAGGAACAAATTATAGGAGTACCTGTGACCATGAAAGGAATAGGTTCTCACTACCATCACCCTGATCAACAGTAAAACTATTTCCAGCCCTTTTCCCACATCGTTGTGGCAAACCCTGGACCAATCTGACTTGGGTACTAAACAAGCACTGAGAAAAAAGGAGTTGTTGTTGTTCCTCCGCAGTTCTAGTGCACATCTTGTCCCAGCTTTGGACGTTTATGGCTCATGAGATGGGGATGTTTGCTGACATTGTTCATCTTCTCACCTGAGAACACCCAGGTAGAAACACAATTCCTGGTGTGTTCACCTGGACATTCAGAAAACTGACTTGGAGCCATAGTTCTATATGAATGCTGCTGAAACACACAATTTCATAGAATCCCAGACTAGTTTGGGTTGGAAGGGACCTTAAAGCTCATCCAGCTCCAAACCCTGCCACAGGCAGGGACACCTTCCACTAGAGCAGCTTGCTCCAAGCCCCTGTGTCCAACCTGGCCTTGAACACTGCCAGGGATGGGGCAGCCACAGCTTCTCTGGGCGCCCTGTGCCAGCGCCTCAGCACCCTCACAGCAAAGAGCTTCTGCCTAAGAGCTCATCTCAGTCTCCTCTCTGGCAGGTTAAAGCCATTCCCCTTGGCCTGTCCCTACAGGCCCTTGTCCCAAGCCCCTCTCCAGGGTTTCCTGCAGCCCCTTCAGGCACTGGAGCTGCTCTCAGGTCTCCCCTTCAGGAGCCTTCTCTTCTCCAGGCTGGCCCAGCCCAGCTCTCTCAGCCTGGCTCCAGAGCAGAGCTGCTCCAGCCCTCACAGCATCCCCATGGCCTCCTCTGGCCTCGCTCCAACAGCTCCACGTCCCTCTTGTGCTGCTGCCCCAGAGCTGGATCAGGACTGCCGGGGGAGGTCTCCCCAGAGTGCAGCAGAGGAGAATCACCACCATTTATCTTAGACCATTACATCATATCTCTTAGAGACCCTCACCCTCAGCATCCATAGCTATGCCATAACATGGAATACCACATCACTGCCTGATACCCTTTTCTCACACAGATGTTGTTGCCATCACTCCCATCTTCTGTCTGGTTGAAGTCATCAGCAGTGGTGACATGTGGAGTTGACATGAGGACATTTTTATTTCACATTTGGGAGAGCAGGGAGAGAAATTACAGTTTGGAGGGGAAAAAAAAGGTTTCTTCTGTATTTAAACCTTTTTGGTAGACCCCCCTTTACTGAGTTGCTCTTTGGTTCAGCACATTCCCAAATATTCCTCTGTCTGCAGAATTGCTGTGCCAGTGTGAGTCTTGGGACGCTGGTTTCTATCCCGGATGGCATCAGCATCACAAATAGAAATTTTAGAAATAGAAATATAAAATAGAAATTACTTAATTGCCCAAACATTGCTGGCTTATGCCAGCTGAGACACCCTCAGTCATCTGTATGGGCACATGGGTGACACAGGACCTCCAGCAGCCATCCAGTAGAGCATCTCTGGTGGAGCTGGATACTTGCATCCTTGCAGTTCAACCAGCTCCAAAATACCTCAGTTTGTAAACCAAATCAGATAGTACAGGCCCAAAACAGCAACACCATTAACTGAGGAAACATTGGGAAGTCCTACTTGGCCTGCACTGAGGTGTGTGCTTTCTGTCTCCACCCTTATCTATTGCAGCCCCCCTGGTTTTCCTCCTACCTCTACTGCTCTTCCTTCCTGCATGCAGCAAAGGAGGGAGCAAAGATGTCTCAGTGCTGAAGGTCCCAGCTCCATCCCTGCACAGCACAGCTTTGGGCAGGGCAATAAACCCTCCTTAGGAAATGCCACAGCTCTAATTTAGGTGTCTTAAATCCACTCAGGGGTTGGTGGACAGGAGCTATCTCCTCCTTTGGTAGGAACAAGCCTCTCCCTGTGGAGATCCTGGAGACAGTGAGACGCCTGTGAAGCTCCTCTGTTGTTTGCTCCCTGCCCCTTTGACCTTGTTAGGCTTTAGGATTTGAGACACACTAAGTCAGCTGAATCCTTTCACATCCCAAATGCCAGGACCCCCTGACTATGTTAACAGCAGCACTATTGCACATTTGTTTCCAAATGCTTTACAGTCAGATCAAGGCCAAAGCCCTGGGTTTGTTGTTTACCTGTAAGTTAGGGGAATAGAAAATCAGGGAAGGGAAATAGAAAGAAACAAGGAGCATGACCAGCAGGTCGAAGGAGGTGATCCTGCCCTTCTACTCTGCTCTTGTGAGACCTCACTTGGAGCATTGTGCGCGGTTCTTGTGTCCCCAACATAAAAAGGACAAGGAACTGTTGGAACAAGTCCAGAGGAGGCCACGAGGATGATCAGGGGACTGGAGCACCTCCCATATGAAGACAGGCTGAGAGAGTTGGGGCTGTTCAGCCTGGAGAAGAGAAGGCTGCGTGGAGACCTCAGAGCAGCCTTCCAGTATCTGAAGGGGGCCTATAGGGATGCTGGGGAGGGACTCTTCATTAGGGACTGTAGTGACAGGACAAGGGGTAACGGGTTAAAACTTAAACATGGGAAGTTTAGGTTGAATATCAGGAAGAAGTTCTTTACTGTGAGGGTGGTGAGGCACTGGAATGGGTTGCCCAAGAAAGTTGTGAATGCTCCATCCCTGGCAGTGTTCAAGGCCAGGTTGGTCAGAGCCTTGGGTGACATGGTTTAGTGTCCCTGAGCATGGCAGGGGGGTGATGATCTTAAGGTCCTTTCCAACCCAAACTATTCTATGATTCTATGATTCTAATATTCAGTTCTTAACAGTGAGTACTTGAGAGCGGGGAAAAACATTCTTATTTGGAATTAGAAGTCCATGCTTCTCTGTGAGTCGGTCCTTGAATAGAAATGGGATAAAAAATGCAATTAAATGTAGAATTAATATATCTATATATGAAATAATTCTTAATGGATATGCTAGATATAAGCAAACTCATATCTTCATGAGAGGTTGCCATTGACTACTGCGCTGAATTGAACGCTCTCTTCTTTGAATGATCTTGAATGATCACGTACCTCGGGAGTTCAGAACAAGCAGATCTCATGCTCGTCCCTCTCAGTCTTGAATTGAAAACTAATGTCATGCTTCCCTGCCTTTTCAGCTCTCAAATTGCTTCCTGCTGACTGCAGGAACATGTTCTCTCTGTCGGCTAAAGAAGCCA
The DNA here is from genome assembly GCF_034315485.1 of Pezoporus occidentalis. Taxonomy (NCBI): domain Eukaryota; kingdom Metazoa; phylum Chordata; class Aves; order Psittaciformes; family Psittacidae; genus Pezoporus; species Pezoporus occidentalis. The sequence continues at coordinate 568,592 of NW_026913393.1, forward strand.
CTGCTGTCAGGCCTGGGTGCTTCAAACCCTGGGGCTGAGCCAACTCAGGTCCATCCTTATGCACCAGTGTCTGCAGCAAACAAACTCTGCTGTCACAACAGACCCAATTAAAGCCTGACAAATTACATTAAGCTAAATACTCAGCTCCCATTGAAATAGCTTTGTTTTAGGAATGATCCCTGCATGCTTCTTAAACCAAAACATCTCCTATTTAACACTCAACACACCTGTATTTAGAGTGTTCTTTTGCCATCCCAGTTCAGAATGTTATCCTGAAATCAGGGCGCTGTTTGCTTCATCTGCATATAACAGTTAAACCCATGGGGTTGCACCTGTCCCATGTTTGCAGCACGGAACCAACAGTGTGTCCCCATCTCCACCCATCCCTTCTTCCTTGCACCATTTGGTTCCCCCTCTGGAGACCAACACTTCCCTCTTGGCTTCCCCAGTGCGCATCATTTTACAAGGGCCAGTAGGAGCAGGAGAGGGGCAATGGCTTTAACCTGCCTGAGGGGAGACTGAGATGAGCTCTTAGGCAGAAGCTCTTTGCTGTGAGGGTGCTGAGGCGCTGGCACAGGGTGCCCAGAGAAGCTGTGGCTGCCCCATCCCTGGCAGTGTTCAAGGCCAGGTTGGACACAGGGGCTTGGAGCAAGCTGCTCTAGTGGAAGGTGTCCCTGCCTGTGGTAGGGGTTGGAGCTGGATGAGCTTTAAGGTCCCTTCCAACGCAAACCATTCTGTGAGTCTATGATTCTATGAAAGACCAGAAAAGCAGCTGTTGTATTGGTGTACTTGGTATTTGTACCCTCTGAGCAGGGCCTTTGGGTACCTTGATGCGCACATGCAGCCGGGCACCTCATGGGCATCACCAGGTCTTCAGCACCACACCACAAACCCATCTCTGTGCCCTGCACCAGTTGTTCCACCTCCAGTCTTTACAAATAGTTGGAAATGGGCGTGCCTCTGGTGCTTCTGCAGCCTGGGGCACCTCCACCTCCCTGCTTCTGCGTCCAAGCAGCCCCTTCCCATCCTAATGCTCCCCATCCTGGTGCTCCTGCACCTCTGTTATCACCCTCTCCTGTTCCTGCATCCCAGTGTGCTTGCATCCCAGTACCTTCACCCATCCTGGTGCTCACCCATTCTGGTACCCACCCCATCGTGGTGCTCCCCATCCCAGTATAATCCCCTTCTCCCCATCTGAGTCTTCCTGTATCCCAGTGCTCCTCAGCCTGGCACCTCCACCCAGGCACCTCAATCCCAGTATCCCTCCTGTCCTGATACCCCTCCCATCCTTGTGTTCCCCAACCCAGTACCCTATCCTGGTACCCCTCCTATCCCGGTGTTTCCCATCCCAGTACCCCTCCCATCCTATACAACATCCCACCTCCCTGATCCTGATATCCCATATCCTGGCATTCCCCATCCCAGTACCTCTGGCATTCCCCATCCCGGTACCTCTCCCATTCTTGTACCCCTACCTTCCCCCTCGATCCCCATATCCAAAATCTCGGTGCTCCTCAGCCCAGCATGTCCATCCCAGTACCTCCATCGTGGTATATCTCCATCCTGGTACCCCCATCCGGTACTCATCCTATCCCAGTGCTGCCCATCTTGGTACCCCTCCTATCCTGACACAACATCCCCACCTCCCCTGATCCCGTTACCTTACATCCGGTGTTCTCCATCCCAGTACCCTTCCTATTCTTGTACCCTCTCCTTCCCCCTCGATCCCGATATGTCCTTTATCCCGGTATCCCACTTCCCTATACCCCACATCCCGATATCCCACCGTTCCCTCCATCCCGGTGTCTCCCAGCTCCCCGGTACCGGTGGGCGGTGACGCTGCGGCTCCCCCTGGTGGCGGCGGCTGCGCACTGCCGAGACCCTCCCTCCCCACCCCGCCCGCCCCAGCGTGACCCCGGCAGTGACACAGGGGACACGGCACCTCATGGGTACCCCCCTCGGTACCCACCGCGTTATCCGGGTGCCCGCGGGCCCTGAGGCTCAGCCGCGCTCCTGCAGTCAAACTGTGGCATCTTGGAGCTGTTTGTGTTGGAAGGGACCTCAAAGCTCCTCCAGCTCCAACCCCTGCCACAGGCAGGGACCCCTTCCACTAGAGCAGCTTGCTCCAAGCCCCTGTGTCCAACCTGGCCTTGAGCACTGCCAGGGATGGGGCAGCCACAGCTTCTCTGGGTACCCTGTGCCAGCGCCTCAGCACCCTCACAGGGAAGAGCTTCTGCCTAAGAGCTCATCTCAGTCTCCCCTCGGGCAGGTTAAAGCCATTCCCCTTGGCCTGTCCCTACAGGCCCTTGTCCCAAGCCCCTCTCCAGCTTTCCTGCAGCCCCTTCAGGCACTGGAGCTGCTCTCAGGTCTCCCCTTCAGGAGCCTTCTCTTCTCCAGGCTGCCCCAGCCCAGCTCTCTCAGCCTGGCTCCAGAGCAGAGCTGCTCCAGCCCTCGCAGCATCTCCGTGGCCTCCTCTGGCCTTGCTTCAACAGCTCCACGTCCCTCTTGTGCTGGTGGCTCCAGAGCTGCACACAAGACCCCAACCCACCATGCAGGGTCATCATTATGAGATCCCTCCAAGCGTAACCATCATCAGACCCACTCCAGATCTGGTGCTGGCCTAGCCAGAGCAGGCTGCGGAGCTCTGCCCCTGCCATGGGGACAGGTATCACCTCCTACACCCAGCCCTTTAGGATGGAGACTGCTGGGGAAATGCTGTTAGGAACAGCACAAGCAGTGACCTGACTTCCAGCAGCCAGGGGTTAAAGGTGTGAATTGGACGCAGCTCCCAACTTAATTTCTTCTAACAGCCCCTTCCTTTGGGAATGCTGCTTAGGGACTTCCTGGAGCCAGAGTTAGAGATGAAAAGGCAGTGACAGCCTTTTCAGTGGCAAGTCCCGTAGCTGCATCTCTGCAAAAAGACACTTTAAAGTTTGTTTTAACTTGCTCCTTGACCCCCTCTGGATGCTGTCTTGTTCTTCCTCTAGAAGTAATGAGTTTTCTGTCCTCCAGAGGCCATCCCAACACCTCCATGTGACTGTATCTTCTCTGCTCTCAGATTTAAGACTTCACGGCCATAGCCTGGGGACCTCTTCCATTCCCTGAGCATCATCTGCACTGGGAAAAGTGCTGTGAGAGGTAATTGCGGCTGCAGCTTACTTCACAATATGACAATTTTAAAGTACAGCACTCTGCCAGCAAGCTAAGAACTGGTTTCAGACATGGAGGTCTGCTGGGACACCAGGATGTTCTTCCATGAACAGGAGAAAGTCCCGGGCTGTGTCTATGCCCTTCTGGAGCAGCTGGTTGTGTCCCAGTGACACAGCTCTGTACTGGGAAGGATCTGGACCAGGACATCCCTCCTGGATTCCTGTGCATCCATCCAGCAACACAACAGCATGAGGGCCTTTGATTTTAAGATCAGGACCTTGCCTCCGCCCACAATGGATGAAGCCTGCTCAGCACTGGGTGGAGGTCTGGGTGGTGAACAGGCTGCTCTGCTTGGCCCAGATGCCCTCTCGATGGCCACAGTGCCACACAGAGGGTAACTTTTGGTGTCACTGAAGTGAACTGAGCCCACTGCTATCTTCCAGATGCATCTAAGCCAGGGCTCTGGGATCAGCTTTAAGCCCTTGGGCTCTTTCCTACACTCTCCACCACTGGGAGAAGAGCCCTTCCAGGCTGTTTTTACTCCTGTTATCACCTGAGGGACACCCCACATGCATGATACCCACAGCCATGTGCCCACCATGTCCCTGCACATGGCCCAGGAGGGACCGATGTTTGCAAAGGTCAACCTTGCCCTTGGCTACCTGTTCAGAGGCAAGAGATCTGGATCCTGCTCCCAACCCTGACACCTCAGCAAGGTGAGTGTAACTCCCCCCCTAGTGCTTCCCCACCTCTCCCAAGAGGCATGGAGAGGGGAAGGAAATGGGGTTGGGGAAAATCCAGCTTTCCTGAGCTCCCAAGGAATGGGAGTTAAATTAGAGAGTAGCTTGGGGACCAAACGTAATGAGAGGGATGGGTTACACAGCAGGGTAAGCTGGAGGCCAGATGAATGGGGGTGGAAGGAACTGTTTCTCATGGCACCTCACTGGAACACCATGATGGTAGCCTGGCCAGGGGCAGACTGGGGTTTATTTTGGTTAGTTTTGATTTCTCATCTGTTTTACCAAAGAATTAGTTTGGGGGTCACACAATAGTGTTAAACCCAGCTAACAGTATCAGTGCTGCACCACCCAGAGCCTTTCAACACTAGCTTTCTGCCATTTAAGTCAGATTATAGGTATCGCCATAAACTGTGTAGATACAACTTATATCTCTACTGATAGCAGTGAATCAGGGTAAAGAAAAGCTCATTTCCGTGCTTCCCTCTATCAGCTGTAGGAACAGAGCAGTCAGGATCACACCCTGTGTCCAGGCACTGAAACCCCAAAGCCTGGTCCCTTCATTAGCACTTTGCTGAAGGTGCCCACATCCATAAGGACCTCCTGGCCCTGCAGAGAGGACGGGAGGGCTCCCATCCTTCACAGGCGTGCTCCACAGACAGGATTCAGTCTCCCCTCTGGACCCTGCAAGAATGCTGGGGTCTTCCCTAACTGCTCCCCAGGGAAAGCTGCAGTGTCCTCCGGGCTGTGATTGTGCCAGTGGCCACACAGGGGTGCCAGAGACTGCCTGTCTGCAGCCATCGCGCACAGAACATCCTCTGCCAGCACCAGTCCATCACACGCAGAACATCCACTGCCAGCACCAAACCATCTCACACAGCACCCTCTGCCAGCACCAAGCCATCGCGCACAACATCCTCTGCCAGCACCAAACCATCACACACAGAACATCCTTTGCCAGCACCAAACCATCACATACAGAACATCCTCTGCCAGAACCAAACCATCGCACATGGCACCCTCTGCCATTACCAATCCATCACACACAGAACATCCTCTGCCAGCACCAAACCATCACACACAGCACCTCCCTGCTGCTCCAGCAGAATAGGGATGTCAGGGACATGGTCCAGCATCTTGGATGCTGCAGAGCCTTAAGATGCTGCAAGCTCTGACAGCTGAGCATGGAATGCTGCTCAAAACACCAGAGATACGGTCCGCTGAGAGTGTCACCTACTGTTTTCAGTGCAGAGCAGGATGGGGAGTACTGAGCAAGGGCCCATTGTAGTTTCAAGTCAGCCCTTCAATAACCCAGGAACAAGGAAAGAATTATGCTGAATGGTTTTTACCCATGTTTTGTCCCTTTGGAGTAACATTTTCCTGTTGGTTACCAGAAGGTAGTGAGTATTTGCAGGTAAAATCGTAGAATCATTGAGGTTAGAAAATACCTTCAAGATCACCAAGTCCAACAGTTCCCCAGCACTGCCAAGGCCACCACTAATCCATGGCACTGCAGGCCTCGTCTACACAGAATGTGAACATGTGAGTCATGTGGGGCTTGGACACATCATAAGGAGTGACCCATAGTTTTGAGGAAATTCTCAGCCCCAAACGTGGTCTTCAGGGAGACTCAAGGAAGAACAGAACATTTTCTTTGGGCCTTCCCTAAGGAGTTACAAATCTCTCCCATCAAGTCCTATGAAAGAAGGATTAAGCATTCCCTGGGATAAAGTGGGTTATAAAGTGTGCATTATAAACATAGGCTGGAGATGCCCTAGGTCTGATCATGGTGCAGCTGAGAGTTGCTGCAGTATTCAGTAGACTCATGCGTTCTGCATCCAGGCAGATGCTCTTTCTTTATTCAGAGAACTTGCTGGATGCTGCCTGGGCCCTGATCATTTGTCCTCCTGTCTGCCTCCTTTCCCCCCGACTGCTGCAGAGGAAGAAAACGTTTCCTGGACTGCAATTATTAAAATACATCCATTTTAATGAGCATTTACGATGCCCGGTTGCTGCTGCAGTGATCGTGTAGCTGGCCAAAGGTGTGTTTGAGCAGAGGCATTGCGTAAGGCACCTCTCAAAGGCAAAAGGAAGAGCAGAGTCAGGTAGAGCAGCTCAGGATAGGGGAGAACAGCTGTAACAGCTGGATGAGCAAGGAGGCTCGCTGGGAGGCAAAGACAGGGGTGTTTTTGTAAGCTAAATACTCATCCACAAATCACAGAACTCCTGCCAGTTTCTTGACCTCTTGTGTTAATGAGAAGGCAGGATCTGTGGGCAATTAAATCAACAGTCAGACTGAAGCGCTGCCAAATTTACCATAAATCACATAACAACGTTACTTAGGGCCCTGCTCCAGGGGTTAGAGCATCTCCTCTCCTCTGCCTGTAGGAACACCCCACCACAACCCAGAGAACAGTTAAGTTTCTGGCCTTCCGAAAAGGCTGGGGAGAAGAAGAGCAGAGAAACTTGGAAAATATGAACCAAGCTTAACCTCAAGCAAACCCAGAGAGGAAAGGAGACTTGGAAGAGTCAAGGAGGGGGCTGAGTCATGGTGTTTGAATGCCTGGGGTCAGCGGCGCTGCCTGTTCCAGACCAACTCATGAAATCCTGGAAGTTTTGCAAGACACTGTTGGATGGTTTCTAGACCAAAGCTATGCTCCGGTTTGGAGAGTCCAACCAGCCCGGTTCCAACTGTAACGTCAACTTTTCAACCTCTGTCCAGGAATCCATGGAAGAATAACTGAATAGGACAACTGAGGGCTGACATCCCTGCCATTACTCCTCCAGACAGGGAGACCCAGAACGTCATGCTGGAGTATGGGTTTGGCACCGATTGTGAGCACAGTAGTGGTTTCAAAGGCCACATGGTCATTTCAGACACAGTCTGACTTCGGGACGAATCCATATGAAGTTTGTGCCCTCTCCCCAGCACTTGTGGCACATTAATAACGACTAATTTCTTCATATGATGGAGGAAAGCCTGTGGGTTTCACAAGAGCAGGAAGAGGTATGCTCCTGTGGCTCTATCTTCTGATACAGGCAGTGCAGGAGGGCAGGAGTGAGATGTAGACACCCCATTAGGGATGTGAACCTCTATCCCGATGCTCAGCCACTAAGCTCCTCTGTAAAGCCTTGGACCAAGTCTAAGATTATGCTAAGAGCAGACCTTGAGCACTGGGTTTGGAGATGTCCACTCTGTGAGGCTTAAGCAGGGTACCACAGCCACCCCTGGGAGCATTAGGAGGAGGTGGAGGCACCAGAGGGAGCAAGGTGAGCTGAGGAAAAGGGAGAAATTAGTGAATGCAGGCTTACTATCTGCATAGGGTCTGGCTCAGAGCCACAGATCAGATCTGGAGATGCAGGTGTCCTAATGCTACTGTCTGAGTAGCTGACCCAAGGCAGCTAAAAATAAAGGCAAGTAGACAAAACATTGCCTGCTCTTCTGTCAAAGCACATTAGTAACTAAGGGTGGCTTTAGAGAACCAGATTAGTGGCACAGATGGATTCTCTGCAGCCTGCCTGATGCTCATCCCGCAGCCAAGGACTTCTGTAGCACTATTCTCCCTTGTCAGTATTTCAGGGATGTCCCTGACATCTTTCCCCTTCCTGTGGCACTGGGGTAGTATTTCTCTTCTGCCTATCACCTTATTTCCACCTAAGGCATAAAGGTATCTTTGGAACTCCTAACCCTTTGCCGGCTTGAAATATATCTAATAGCTTCAGAGGGGGAGACAGGCAAAAGTTTCTATTCTATGGCTCCATGATACCTGCAATCCTGGTCCAGCTCTGGGGCAGCAGCACAAGAGGGACGTGGAGCTGTTGGAGCGAGGCCAGAGGAGGCCATGGAGATGCTGCGAGGGCTGGAGCAGCTCTGCTCTGGAGCCAGGCTGAGAGAGCTGGGCTGGGGCAGCCTGGAGAAGAGAAGGCTCCTGAAGGGGAGACCTGAGAGCAGCTCCAGTGCCTGAAGGGGCTGCAGGAAAGCTGGAGAGGGGCTTGGGACAAGGGCCTGTAGGGACAGGCCAAGGGGAATGGCTTTAACCTGCCCGAGGGGAGACTGAGATGAGCTCTTAGGCAGAAGCTGTTCCCTGTGAGGGTGCTGAGGCGCTGGCACAGGGTGCCCAGAGAAGCTGTGGCTGCCCCATCCCTGGCAGTGTTCAAGGCCAGGTTGGACACAGGGGCTTGGAGCAAGCTGCTCTAGTGGAAGGTGTCCCTGCCTGTGGCAGGGGTTGGAGCTGGATGAGCTTTAAGCTTCCTTCCAACACATACCAGTCTGAGATTCTGTATTTAAGGAGGTAAATCTAACCCCGACCCCACCTTCTGCTCACCACAAATGAATAATCATGGCAAAATACAACACTACAGAGCATTAGGATGCTCCCAGCTTCCTTTCCAACTCACATGTATCAGGGTTAAGTGAGACCCCAGCACAGCTCTCAGTCATAAGCCTAGAAAGATGGAGAGGTAATTTATACCACCCTGCTCCTTCTCCCCACTGACTTTGCCCCTCGCCTGCTTTCTCAGGAGCACAGGGCTCTCACTGACTCACTGCAGCATTGGGAAAGCTGCCTCAGCTTTAAGGGGCTCCCAAACCCCACTGAAAGCCAATGCAGGTAAAACTTTTTTCTGTTTTATTGCTGGGCTCTTACACTGGCCTCTGCTGAACCCTATCCTCAGCCAGCGCAATCTGCTTCTTCCTGGCTGTCTCAGAATATGCATCTCTTCTTTATTCGTGTCTCTTTTTGCTCCTCCTGGGTCTCCTCCTCCAGTCCAGGGATGCAATTACAAATCCAGGTCTCTTCCGTTTCCCATGGAGAGAGTCGCAGTCACCCCTGCCAGAGGGGGGATTTCAAACCTTCATCTCTGATGTGTCTCACCTCTAGTCCTTGGCCTTGCCTAAACTTTCCCAGCCCTTTCTTGTGGCTAGGAGGAGAGCTCTTTGCAGGATGCATCATCAAGAGACTTGGGTAAATCTGGAATGCGGGTGCTGTTTCCAGCAGTGTATATTTCCCTGGAGCATTTGGCTGCTTCCTAATGGGAAAATTGTCTGCTAGGATGAATCAAGGGCCCAAAGCTCCGAGCTCTTTGAAGAACATTATGCCGAAGTCTACCGTTTGAGGCAGGTAAGTAACATGGTTTGGAGGTTTGTTTTGTAGAAAAATAACCAGAGGTACAAAGATCCTGAGTGCAAAACATACCCACAGCAAATTTTTATGGATTTCCCAGGCTTCTTGTTGCCATCATCCTTCCCCATTTCTTTCTATTGCACTGCAGAAGCGGTGGAATACAGCTCACATGAGAGATGCCGTGTCTAGCATCCTTGTGCTGCACACCAGCAGTTGCCAATGTGACCTTGGTTAAAACTGGAAGCCATCCCAGATCCTTTCCCTCCACTAATATATTTAGAAGCCTTTGCTGAGCCTGGCAGAGCAGCACTAACCTGTGCACTCACAAGGTGTCAGAATAAATGTGCTGTGATATATCGCTTAGGAACCGCAAAGCAGCAGGCCTGGGATTGGGCTGGGAGTCAATGATGATCGAAGAGTCATCATCTGGACCTTGGGTAAAGGCTCACTTGGAAGCGGATGATAACACTGCCCATCCCAGAGGCTGGCCAGGGATGTGTATGCTGGGTTTGAGGGAGTTTAATGTACTCTGCTGGTGGCAACTGCCGGGAGACACCTTTGTGAGCTGTGCATGCTGCTGCTCCTCGGGTTTCTGAAACCCTGCTGAGATGAATGTCAGGATCAGCCTCTCTCTGCTCACTTCCCAACTCTTCCTGCCACTCGAGTGAAATATCTTGGCAGGAGATGATTTCTCTTTTAGGAGCATGAGAGTTGGGAGCAGCGAGCAGGGAGCTTGCTGGGGGAGGTCTTCCCACCCCGGCTATTCTGGAAGTGCCTGATTGTAGTTATGAGTTATAACACTTCACATTATCGGGACTCAAGGGAAACCTTCAGGTGACAGGCACAAGGACTGTCACCACCTCCTACCGAGACAGATAAATCTGTGTATCGCCTTCCTAACCCATGCTCAGCGAAATGCCATCTGAAAAGTGAGAATTTCTCCCACCTAGTTCTCCATCCGTTTCTGGTGCCACCACCATTTAAACTGGAATAGACAGGTGAGATATACCAATACCTGCAGGGTAATAATGTTTAAGGAAGCTGAGAGTGCAGACAGAGCTAAATAGGGAAGCTCAATGGTATCCTGCCACAGCTGAGCATCTGTAACTTCTTAGTGCATGATCTAAGCCCACAGCAAGTGTCAGGTATTTCAACCTACTAACTACTGGTCAGTAACCAGAGGGAACATACACATAGAAACCACAGCTCCAGTGGTGATTGGTCACTTGTGTATAGAAACATGGAATCAATTAGGTTGGAAAAGACCTTTAAGCTCATCCAGTCCAACCATTCCCCAGCACTGCCAAGGCCACCACTACCCCATGGCACTGGGGGATATCTTCCTCAACATTAAAAGATTAAACAGATGTGTGAGCTTAAAATCACTCATGGTGCTGTCTCCTGTAGAGCCTCACTGATGCCTGTGAAGAGCTCTACCTGAAGGCACTACTGGTATGATTACTGCTGGATAAGCTTGGACGACTCCTCCATGAATAGAGTTTATGTGGGTGATTGGGGATGTCTGAGACAAACTCATTTCTAGCCCATATGAAGTAAGTTCACAAAGGACTTCTTGTACACAGTGATTTATTGGTGATGAGAGGTACCAGCCTGGTCTAGGCTGTATGGAATTGTATTTGTTGTGTCCACACATACTGTGTGTAGCAGCACAGAGCACATGCTTGAAGAGCCACCTCAAAGCTCAAGGTGTCCACCTACCGTCTTGGTTTTGTCCCTTGGCCTTTTTCCCAGCAGCATTATGTCCAAACCTAAACCACTTGGCATGTTATTAGTCTACTTCTGTCTGCACTGAACCAGCCACCAAGCCCTCTCAGACACCTGGCAGTGGCACCTATACACATCTGGTTGCTGCTTGATGATTTTATCTGGTCTTCTACTTGCATCTTATCATCGACATCCAACACAGAACTTGCAGAGCTGTTTGTGCTGCCCTGGAAGATCCCTGCCTGAGATCTGCTTGCATTGAGGTAATGCTACATCCAGCTGCAGCAAAACAGGACTGAGAAAGTGACACCAGTGATAATGTGCTTTACAATGAGTCATTAATAAAGAGAAAAGTGCTCAGAGGAGACAAAGTCCCTATTAAGCTTAACAGCATTAGGCCTGTTTAGTTAAGTTTAAGAGATAATTGCTATAGTGACACATTCACATTTCTAAAGTGCAAAAACAATAGTTCCTTTTTGCAAATGTTAAGACATTTCTCTTGGAAAAGAGAAGGGAGGAAGGAATGAATAAATATCAGCTTGAGGAAATGAAGGCACATGCATCACTGAAATAAAAAATAGAGTTCTAGCTCGGAGCTCATTTAAAAATAGAAATAGGGAAAAAAAAAATCCAAAGATTCTCCCTGTGTAGGGTTGTGCTCCTGCAGGAGGAAAGGGCTGCCTGCTGTAGCCAGCTCTGCTTGGGAGTGATTTGATATCTCTGCTGCAGGAGTAAGTCTCCTGAGCATGTTATCAGGTGTTGGAAACCTCCAAGGTCACAACCTCCAGCCCAGGCACCCTGTTAATGCCAGGTAATGACCTTGAAGGACCTTTTCATGGCAGCTTAAACTGGTGGAAAGGGTTGATGCTGTGGTGCCACCCTTGGACATATGCCAGTCGGAGATGAGATGTCATGTAGTGTTGGAAGCTAAATTGGTCCAAAAAAAGAGAATTACTTAAACATCACACATCAGAGAATGGTTTGAGTTGAAGGGACCTTAAAGCTCATCCAGTCCCAAACCCCTGCCATGGGCAGGGACACCTTCCACTTGGTTGCTCCAAGCCCCATCTAACCTGGCCTTGAGCAATGACAGGGATGGGGCAACCACAGCTTCCCTCTCGTCCTGTCCCTACAGGCCCGTGTCAAAAGTTCTTCTCATCTTTCCTGTGGACCACCTTTAAGTACTGGAAGGCCACTATAAAGACTCCCTTAGAGTCAAGTGTCTGATGGGTCGCCAGGCCAACCCACTCTGTGCCTCCTCGGACATCTCATGCACCTCCTGGCTTCAGGCAGCCCAAGTATTTCCCTGGCCTGAAGAAAGGTTTGTGCGCCTTAGAGCATATCTAGTTCTTCTGACTCTACCAGTTGGCCCAATAAAAGATACCATCTCTCCACACACACCACTGACTTCAAGGAGACCTTGCATGTAGCTGGTTCTGCCCAAGATAACCTGTCACTCCTCCAGCTCAGTGCTTATCTGTGGGAACAGGGTGTGTGCAGCGGGAGCCTCTCTGTGTTTCCCTCCCTCTTCTGCACCTGAATGCACTCATTGTTTGTGCGTCTTTGTCTGTCGGAGGGGAAGAAGGAGGCCTGGAATGAATTGGGTCAAACAAGTTTTTCAGCTGCATGCAGGTTAGGAGAGGCCACAAGAGAAGAACCACAACCCTTTGAAGTCAGGCTGCTCCTCTTTTTCACGGGCTGTTTTTAATTCTGACAGTGAGCGATACTTTCTCAGATGGAGATCAATTCACCAAACACAAGAACAAAGGCTCCCTAAACACACCACTCACTGTCTAAGGACTTGCATGGCAATGACATGTCATTGATGGAAGGCCAGGAGGCAGCTCCAGCTAAATCATTTTGTAATAAGGCCAAACCTTTCTTCCAGGGTCTTCCGCACTAAAAACTGTAGGAACTGGGCAAAAATGAGGGTACACCTCCATTCCTAAAAAAGTAATCTGTCACCAACAGATGTGAGTAATTAGGAAGAATCAACTCTTCCAACCAAGTCAGACTGGTGACAAGCTTTCTATTCCCCAGACATCCTTTTGGTTTTATCACTCAGATGTTAAGGTGGCAGGTACTTTCAAAATGCTTGGTCATGTTGGTGACATTCAGTCCATGAACAGACTCGGGGCCTGAGGTCCACAATGAATTATGTGGCCTCCAGACATCAGTGATCCTTGGGCAGAGGAGGCCACTGTTGGCTTGGAAATTCCACACCTATCTCTTCTCATTAGCCTTGTTTTAACTTTCTGGTTACCTTTGGGTACAAAGAAGGTCTTTGGGCAGAGTTTGTAGAGTTACACGCAGCAGGTTTGTGTTTAACTTAAACAGTCCTGAGAACAGGGACTAGGTCTTCTCCTTCTAGATGACTGCCTAGGCAATGAGCTATAAACTCACATGTTCTCTCTGTCTCTCCCTCTTCGCCAGTTAATTATTTTGTACAAAACAGAGGAGGAAGCTGAACAAGCCCCACTCTGGAATAACTTGCCATGTAGCTCATCTCCTTGAAGCTGGGAAGGGGTCTTCAACATCTCCTCAAGCACTTCCAGAGTGTGCACTAACCCATGGTTTATTGAGTAAAAAGGCACAGCTTCCCCAGGGCATTATTTTGTAAGAAAGGATTAGCTTGTATGTTAATCTGGAGGAGATGGTCCAGCACAGACCCCTTGGAGTAAGACTGCACCTCCTTCCTGTCTGCTCCCCATGGTCTCAAAATCCTCATGGTCTCATCATCCCCAGGGTCTCGTCATATCCTTGCAGATGTCTAAGTCACCTCATGTGAGCAGCCCTCAGATTGTGTGATCAGCAGAGCACACATCCAAAACTGGTCTCAGGGTTAGATCTGCCCACTGTCTTTGCTGCTCAAGCTCAGACTAAGATGGCATTAGGCTGACCTCTGAACCTCTTCCCTTTGTGGCATAGATGTAGCCCAGCTTCACCCACATGGACCACCTCACTCAGGGCTGAGCTTCTCCTATAAACGGGGTGCAGCACTGCTGAGCTCTCTTCTAAAGCATTTTCATGTATGCAAATGATGTTCTGCAGTCGTATTTTGATGCAGGCTGAAGAGTTGGCATCACAAAACTAGGATTTCTTCCAAACTGCCACTGGGACTCCCTACGGACATTCTGGAAATGGCAGGACTCTTCCTTGGGGTTTTTGAAGAGCCTTTCTGGGATGAATAACAGAACCTGCAGAAAGGTTAGCATCAAAATAGCTGTGGAGCAAGAGCATCTGTAGGGGACACGTAGCCAGGGGTTCAGTGTCACCTGCTCTGTGCGGCTGTCCTACGGCTAATGCAAGAGTCTGTATTCTGAAAAGGTCAAAAAGGCAATTAAAGAGACAAAAGACCAGCCCTTTCCAGAACTGAAGCAGATGTTCAGCCAAAACATTTGCCTGTAAGATTGTATTTCCTTAAGGTTTATTAAGTGTTTTTAGGGACGGGATCATAAAGATAATGAACTGAACAACAAGTATAGTCAGGATTCCTTCATAAATTATTCCCGTTGGGTTAGAAAAGAGTTTGAAAAGCAAAATGCTTTGTTATGATTTTACAGCAAGAGGAGATCGCGAGCTTGGCCCTGGCAGCTCATCTCTGCTTTAACTTGCTGGTGGAGCCAGGTAACTGCTAAGGGAGAGCCAAGCAGAGCAGTTGCATTGAATCAGCAGCAAAGTGGTCTACTGTGAGGGTGCTGAGGCGCTGGCACAGGGTGCCCAGAGAAGCTGTGGCTGCCCCATCCCTGGCAGTGTTCAAGGCCAGGTTGGACACAGGGGCTTGGAGCAAGCTGCTCTAGTGGAAGGGTCCCTGCCCGTGGCAGGGGGTTGGAACTAGATGGACTTTATGGTCCTTTCCAACCCAAACCATTCTATGACTCTATGATTTGTAAGGACTTTCCTCCTTGCAGCAATGGCAGCTTAAAGGAATTCTGCTCTTCCGACCCTGAGCACTACAGTACTATCATCTTGTACTCTTCAGTCGTCCTGGCACCAAAGTAGGCCAGTGAACTGATGAAGAATAAAAATAAAGAGGGAGGGGGTTTGAAGTGGGGTCTGGTGCACAGAACAGTTTCAGTCCAATTAAGTTTTCAAATGCAATCATGTTTGAAATCATTATTTTTCATCTTGTTTTGCGATGAGACTATATCTTTTTCCAAGGACATTCCCTAGTAACTATTAATATATGCTGATTTCCAGCTAAATATAACACTTTGCTAAATTTTGGTTAGTAGGTGACTATGTGATCAAAGTGGAGGTTGTGGAATATCCATTACTGGAAATCATAATAACACATGAGATGAAGCTGGGCCAAAAATCACAGCTAACCTTGCCTTGGGTGGAAGGATGGATGAGCTGAACAGCCAAGATCCCTCCCAGCTCTATTCTGCTGTGGCTGTAGCACGGGAACACATATTTAGGTCACCATATAAATGAATACCCATTTTTCAGAGTTTTAAAATGTGGATGTTTTACATTATAGAACAATGGGTGTTGCACATCTATTTACTCATTTGTACCAAATAACAGAATTTAGTGGAATTCAACTAAATTGCATTAGACAAAGTAACTGCTAATGAGTTTATTCAAATTCATTCTCATGGACCTGAGACCCATGCCTCAGCAGTTTGCAGGGGGCTGCTCTGATTTGAAGGAAGAGAGAGTCAAACAGCATGGACATGAGTTGCTCCTGGCCAGAACTACCTGGGATGAAGCCTGAATGTGTTGGATAAATAGAAAGGGAAACAACAGCTTGTTTAAAACCAACTTAGATGGTGAAAGTCCTGTTGTCAGTGACCTGGCTTGACAGATGTATGTAGTGACCGGAAACAAGGTTTTTAGAACTAGTGGATTTTCACACCTCATTTTTTTCAATGCCCAGAGGATTAAAACACACCTTGTTGCTTATTTCAATTGCCAATTCTCTTCTGAGTCCTGGCTGAAGAAGTCATCGAGCTGAGTGAGGCAAGCAAATGGATACGAAGTGAATAGTCTCCCTGCATCTGCAGAAAAGTCAGCTTCTGTCAAAGCATTCATTAGTTCCTCAAGAAACCAGGGTTTTATGCACTTTGCCTTGACTGTGACTGCTCCACTGAACTGGCAGCATTTGCAAGTTTGGTGATTAAGGAAATTTAATAGAGTGTTATAAGCCTAAGACTTTCAAGAAGCGGTAACCCTTTGTTTTTAAAGGTGTATGTAATTTAAATATAAAACCCTGCTCTAAGTGAAAACCATGAGAAGAGATTGGTTTTGGACTCCATCCAGCTGGCTTACTGCACCTCAAATAGGAAATGGGGATGTCTCTTCTGAGTTCAGGGAAGGTCGAAGTGCAGGGTGGGAAATGAGGCTTGTTCTGCTCCCTGAACCAGACCTTGCGGCCGTCATTCGCTCTGGTCCAGCTCTGGAGCCCTCTGGGAAAGGGTGGCTGAATATATCCACTACCTTCTCATGGTGCATGCATCCAGACAGCCTAGCTGAATGGAGAGCCCAAGAGCGGAGCAGCAGAAGTGGCACATCCCAGGACAGCCTGTATATAGAATGACCATCAAGAGCTCAATTCAGTTGCCTAAAGGTAGGTCTCCACAGTTACGTGAGATGCTCTGGGTACTGAGATAGAGCCTGGTGGGCATGAAACAGGGCTCACAGGAGACATGTTGTGGTGTGGTGGCTGAAGGCAAGGACAAAGATGGCCTCAAACATCTCAGCTAACACAGGAGACCCTTTTCAGGCAACCCAGAGGCCCATGAGCCTGAGCTACAGCCATACTCCTCTCCAGTGAGGGTGGAAGCCACATGGGTTAAGAGACTCCAGTTATTGTGCCTCTTCCAATCCACTCTTCCCACTGCAGGGCAAACAGCCCTGAAATCTGAAGGACTCCTGGGCAAAGCAGCTGGATGGGGCCAGCAGAGAAGCCAACAGAGAACCCCCCAGGACCTCTCAGCTAGAGCAGACCATGCTGGCTTCTGCCTCACCCACCACCCAGACCCAGGGGCAGGGATGCATCCAGGGCAGCAGGGGCTGGACAGGCTGTGGTGCTGAGGCTCTGTACTCTGATTATTCCCAGATAGTGTGTGATGCATTAAAATACTTTTCACGATGGGGAATACACACTTGTGTTCACAGAGCATGGAGAGAGTGGTTGTCCCAGTCTCTGCCTTCCTCTCCTCCCCACTGGGGAGATGCCACTCAATCAACTCAGGCTACTTCATAAAAGCAAGCTAAATCCACAGGCCCCTCCTGCTTCTCTACCTCTTTCTGCCCTCAGATCTGTATTTCTTGATTGTACCTGCTAATGGCAGCTTTTGCCTACACCCAGGGAAGGCCAGCAACAAGCCCATCCAAGGAACTGGCAGCCGTCACTTGCATGGATGAGCTTAAGAAGGACTCTCAGCAGAGTTGTGCTAAGCTCTTTTTCTCCTGAAGGCAAAAGCCTCATTCCCAAAGTACACTGCAGCCAATTTACCCTGGCCCAGAGCCTGGGAACAAGAGACTATTGCTAAACTCAGACAGCCTCTTGAACTAAGGATGCTGCTCCGTGCCATTTACCCCAAAGGCACTTTGTGTCAACGCCTCCCTTCCTAACAATCTTGCCTCCACTGGATGGCAAAAGTGTGTTTTTGGCATCTGGTTTGCGGCATTATAAAGGAAGACAGTCTTCTTGCCAGGACAAGAGGGAGTCAGATGGTATCTGCACTCGTGTCCACGGGGCACGCTGTGGGGCTGTGTCCAGACACACAGTGCAAGCTTTAGATGTCAGCAACAGGGTGCCGCGAGGAGCAGCCCAGAGCTCCAGCCAGCCTGCCCCACGTTTCTGCAATGGCAAATGCTGCGGGATCATGCAGCACATCTCCATCGTATGCCAGCCGAAAGTGCCCTAGACATGCCCCTGGGGCATCCCAGCTTTCCCACTGAAATCGCCTCTGGGATGACGGCACAGCACCCAAGCTCTGAATCTCTTACTGCTGTCCCTGGAGCAGCTATGAGAAGAAACTCTCCCTGCATGGGAAGGTTGGTTAGCTGGGGATGTGACCCAGTGTTGAGGGCACATACCCTTCTTGTTCCTTCCACCATGGGAGAGCGTTTCTGGAGGAGCAGGGAGAGAGTGCCTGGCTCTGCACCTATCATGGGAACTTCTTCGTCATTAACCATCTTTTTAGACCAGCTTATGGTAAAACTTTCATGAGGAGATCTCCAACAGCACCTACCCATTTCTGACCCCATCGTAAAATCAGAAACTGGTTTGGGATGGAAAGGACCTTAAAGCTCATTCAGTTCCAGTCCCTGCCACAGGCAGGGACACCTTCCACTAGAGCAGCTTGCTCCAAGCCCCTGTGTCCAACCTGGCCTTGAACACTGCCACAGATGGGGCAGCCACAGCTTCTCTGGGCACCCTGTGCCAGCGCCTCAGCACCCTCACAGGGAAGAGCTTCTGCCTAAGAGCTCATCTCAGTCTCCCCTCTGGCAGGTTAAAGCCATTCCCCTTGGCCTGTCCCTACAGGCCCTTGCCAAAAGTACCTCAACACCTCCTGCACTCACCATAGAAATCCCTCTGCTCTCCCCACCTTTCCTCACTTTCTCAGCTCTTATTTCCAGTGCTGGAAGCAGCCATTTCATGCTCCAGCCTTTGCAGCCCTGGGCTGGAGCTTGCCTGCTGCAGATAGTCCTCAGAGAACAGAGTTGTTAATCTGTGACTGGATCTGTCGAGCACATGCAAACCATGATTTGCAGAGCTTACAACTAATTCAAAATTAAACAAACTTTCCTGGAAGTGGCA
Source organism: Pezoporus occidentalis (assembly GCF_034315485.1). Classification (NCBI taxonomy): domain Eukaryota; kingdom Metazoa; phylum Chordata; class Aves; order Psittaciformes; family Psittacidae; genus Pezoporus; species Pezoporus occidentalis. The sequence continues at coordinate 587,101 of NW_026913393.1, forward strand.
AATGGCACTTTTTGACAGCAGGACCACATTTCATGCTCTTTCTTCAATGCATGGAGGCTTTTCTCTGTTATAACTGTTTCATGGAATTATTTATTTTCAAAATCTGGGCAAAACACTGTGCTTTCCCCTCATTCTTGGAAATGGTCAAAATAGTTTGGTTGAAACTTTCCAGAGAACTTCAGCCTAAGGCAGACATCTGGCATGGAAAACTTTTTGCCCAAACAATTACAGTTTGATGACACTGTAAGTTGAATTACCAGTGCCTTCAAGTGCTGGGCTTTGTCACGCTGGTAATTCTGGATGTACTGGGGACTTGCAGTGGCCTTGGGCATGCTTTGGCAATGAGATGAAGCTTTAGGGTCTTCTGCTTTAGGAAAAGGTAAGGGAGAGCACAGCCATGGGATGGAGTGTACTCCCTTGTCCTCACCATGCAGCACAGCCCTGCTGCTCCTAACCACACCAGCTCATCAGCTATAAGCTCTGCTTCAGCTCTGGATGTGTTCTGGTGCAGGTTCTGTGCCATGGTGAGTCTCACACAGTGAGAATGATGAAGAAAACAATGAAGCATCAGAGTTTGCTTGTGTCACATCTAACAGATGGCCCTGCCACAATGCCAGGCTAATTCAACATCAGGCATTTTGCTTCTGGAACCAAAACCAGTAGGTGAAAAATTACAAGGATATTCAAAGAGGTCATAGTGCTGGACCTCAGGAACTTGGATCTGCACATGTGGATAGATACTAAAGAGGACATGGAGTATGGCATATCTGTCCCGCCACCCTGCAGCACCAAAGGGAGAAAGAAAAGCAGGTCTCAATCTTAAATGGCCTCTTTATAGCTGGTGGCAGAGCTCAATCTTCAAAGATCCTGGGCTCCCTGAAGACATTAGAGAGACAATGGACTAGCTCAGGGGGATCAGATCTCACATCACAGTTCCCAATCCAACTACCTCCACACGAACTTGTCTTATTGTCCACATGGCTTGGTCTTATTTTCAAAGTGATCAGCTCCATGAGGTCAGAACTACAATGGACATTTTGCTCCACATGGGATGCAGTGGAGATGGTGCAGGAGACTTATTTGTACCCAAGTAACACTGCAATTGCTATGAGCTCCAGGCATGTCTTATTCACTCAGGGCTTGCGGCAAATCTGAAACATGCCAAATGTGACCAAGTTACTCTACTAAACAAGTTATGGCCCATAAGCAGGGCTGCTAAATCTGTATGTTCATGGAAAATGTGTCAGCTGAATGCGCCATGAATGTGGTGTAAACCACGTTTTACTTCAAAATGGGAGCATGTTAAGAGCTTACACAAGGTCAGCAGCTCCAGGATGGGTTGGTAACTTTGGCTGCTTGGGTAACTGTCAACAGGAGAGGTGTAAACTCATGCACTTTGGGTTGTCTTCTAGTTTACACCAACACAGTCACAGCAGCTCAGCTGAGGGGCAGCTAAACTATTCCCTCACCATATTTCAGTTGCACTGGTTCAGGAAATTAATGCCACTGAGCCTTGACAGGCACTGACAGGGAAATTTTGCAGACGCTGGACTAGCCACAAGAGGGGGATCACAGTGAATGCAAAAGGTGATGAAAAGTGTGGAAAACATTCAGGAGCCCCACACTTCAGAGCATGGTTCTCCCTGCTTCTGGCTGCTTTATTTCCCATTCACAAACCAGTTTCCCCCACAACTCCTGCTCTTTGCTTGAAATGATGGGTGAAGGATAACTGCACTTTGTCCACTGGAAAACCAAGAGCATCTCTTTGTACTATTTCACACACAGCCTTTCAAAAATGTGTATACTTATACTGGCCAAAGCACACATGTCTGTACCCAGGCTAATTCTCACATCTTACAGTCAGTCCAGAAAACACACTTTATTGTCCTACTCTGTGAATTTTACTACTGACCTACAGTCAAACCCATGAATATCACATATGGGACCACACAGGGTTACCAGTGACAGTGAGGAGGACAGGCTCCTAGGACTCCAGTTTTCAAACAATCACCATTAGCTGTTGGAGGCATAGGAGCATGCTGCACAGCCAAGCAGGATCTGTTTTTCTCCCTCTCAAAGGGGTGGCACACAGACACACTAGTCATGGCAACTGTCATCTTGGGTGCCATCAGCCAGGTTTTTAATTGGCTTGCAGATGTTGTGCCCTGGCCATATATATTATTTTCACTTCAGTTTGTGTCAGCAGGAGCAAGACTCTACTAAATTTATCCCCCATGCTCAAGACTAACTGCACAGGCCTTGAAGGGTATTTTTAATAGGAGGTAAACCTCATCCACAAACAGTCTCTCATTTCAAGGCTACAAATGAGATATTTTCCAGTCCAGTTTAACTCCAACCCTGCCCCTTCCTTCCACAAGCCCCAAATGACTGTTTTCTCCTGATTCTTTGGTCATTGTGTAAGTGTGATATCCCTTGGCAGAGCCTACAAAAGAGCTGGGGAGGAACATGGTTCCTGCCTATTTGGCTCCTTTTAGGGTTAAAGCCAGGATGGGTTTTGTGCCTAAAGCAACATCCTTCACACAAATGCCAGTATAACGTAAATTGTGCTGGGCTCTGAGGAGAAGCAAATGTCAAAAATTAAGTTATTCTTCTGCTTGAGTCACAAATCCAAGTAGCATGCAAATAAAGAGGAGCCATCTGTTCAGTCCCTGGGCCATTTCAAGTTAAGCATCCAGCTTCAGCTCCCAGTTACATCAGGTCTGCCCTGATGGCTGACTCCACAGGACGTGACCGGGATCAGCCTTGCCCATGACCTCCTGTCATGGCACAAGGATCCGTAACCCTTCATGCTCCTCTTTAGCTCAAATGGCATTTTGTTGCTGAAGCCACTTTCAGCTGCTCACACTTGGATGCAAAGTTTCCCTTCTTCCAGGCAGCTTCATGAGCATGATTGCAGGGTTTCTCCTTCATGGCATGTATCAGGCCAGCTCACTTGCTGCCCTGTGATGCTTCAAGGATGCGTCAGAGCAGTTGGTGCATTGATCTGAGGTTAGATTTGTCACTGGCTTCAGTGGAGCCTCTGCTACAACCATGGCTGCCTTCCTGCATCTCCAAGGACACTTTATTATCATCAACATTAATGTAGCCTTTGAATAGCACACTGCAAATGCAGACCTGTTGGGCTAAACATCCTTGGAGGAAGATGTTTTATACGCTGCTTTGCAGCAGCCTTCCAGTGCCTAAAAGGCCTACAAGAAACCTGGAGAGGGGCTTTGGACAAGGGCCTGTAGGGACAGGCCAAGGGGAATGGCTTTAACCTGCCAGAAGGGAGGCTGAGATGAGCTCTTAGGCAGAAGCTTTTCCCTCTGAGGGTGCTGAGGTGCTGACACAGGGTGCCCAGAGAAGCTGTGGCTGCCCCATCCCTGGCAGTGTTCAAGGCCAGGTTGGACACAGGGGTTTGGAGCAAGCTGCTCTAGTGGAAGGGGTCCCTGCCCATGGCAGGGGTTGGAAGTGGATGAGCATTAAAGGCCCTCCCAATACAAACCAGTCTGTGGTTCTGTGATAATATGAAGAGAGGATTACCACCTAATTTGAGAGATAAGGTTAAGTGAAAGAAGACTTGGCCATTTTAGCATAAAGTGTCCCTGACCATGGCAGGGGGGTTGGAACTAGATGATCTTAAGGTCCTTTCCAACCCTAACGATTCTATGATTCTATGATTCTGCAAATGGGTGCAGAGATGTTTAGTAAGCTGGCTATGGTGCAGCCTTTAAGGGTTAGACTGTGACCGTCATTACACCAGGGACAGGTCACCCCAACAAAGCCTGGATGTATAGCTCTAACTCGTATATCCTGAAGGACTCGGAGTGGAGCTGGAATGGAGAATAGCCGCAGACATGCCAGTTCACCAGCTTCACTATGTGAGCTCTCCCATCCACTATGCACTACTCCAGTTTCAGGAATGATGGCCAAAACCTTGTCCCACACAGTGCATGGAATCTGGCACGAAGTGTGTTAGCTCTCAAGCAGGTTTTACTTCCGCACACCTGGCTGAGGTCTACTAGGCATTCTTTGCCATGGTATAGTGAGGGGACCAGAGCAGTTGTCAGCAGTGTTTAAGGCTGTGTAAACCTGAGGACCAGGAGGACTCTAGGTGGGAAACATGGGTAGAAGAGGGTTTGGGTTCTATGCTGGTGGCCAGTAGTTATCCAGTGAGCAGCAGCCCTCAATATGGTCAACAGCCAAAGGCTTCCACCCCACTGCAAACTCAGATTGGGGTAGTTTAAGCCATCATTGACTGGATATCTCCTAAGCCCCAAGTAAGTTTGCTGCTTTTCCTCTGTGCTTCCCTCCTCCCAGCTAAAGCAGCCTGGTTCCTGCAACTCTCAACTCTCACCTTTTCCCCAAGGACTGCCCCATCCCATCCCAACTGACAGAAACCCCAGGCTAGCTCCAGGGAAGCAAGCAGGATTAGCTTGCTGTCAGTGCAAAGCGAAGGCAGGGGGTATCAGTGAAGTAACAGTCCCTGTGTCCTCAATGTACAAATAATGTAGGAAAAAATCCTACCCAGCTTTGTCTCATGCTGAAAAAGCAGTCCCAGACCAAAATCAATACAGGTTATTGGAGTAAAGCTAATAATGTTGCACTAATAAGGGAAGGACTGCTAGAGTCCTTGGCTGGATCCTGCACTTGAGCAGGAGCACTCACATGGGCAGCACACAGCGTTTAGGAAGGCTGACACTTCAGAAGCACTTGTGTGTACCTGTGAGGGATGTGGTGCTGTTAATTCAGAGAACAGGTTTTCTGTACACCATGATCTTCAAAAGGGGATGGTCAGAGCCTTACCGAAACACAACAGAAGCTAGAAGCGAGGTTCTTTTCTCCATTGCAAGATGGAGAGGGTTGTCACAGCTTGTGCTCCCTGTCCATACTGCTAGCTGTTTATCTGCACCTGGACTGAGATGTACCATGTCTCTGCCTCATGATAGCTGGACCTGGTCTACACTGACAGTGTCCTGATCCTGGCAAGAGACCCACAAATGATTTGGTGCCATCACTCCAGAGTCTGGGCTTACTGATTTCCCTAACAGGGCCTTGGAGGCTGATGGAGCTGGAATGGGGAATAGCCACAGACATGCTGAAGCAACCATGACACACTTGCTAAGAGGTAGCACCAGGATCTAACTGGAGAGCTTTTACGATGTGAGTCACTCCTTGAGCTCCATCTCAAGGCATATTAAGCAGCATGAATCAAAGACTGAAAATGCAGGGCATGTCTTGCCCTATGAAACCACCATCAACCACTTTACTTTTTAAGTAACGATTTGCTATTGATTATGTGCATGAAGATGAGGTAGCTCCCTACCTCTCCTGCCAATTTCCACACTTTCAATCACATCACAAGTGAATGCCAGAGCTGACCCCTCTCTAACAGAGCTGAGTTACTGCTCTGAGGAGAGGATAAAGTAGACACGTCAGAACTCTCTGGGAAAATGCCTGAGAACATTTGAGTTGGCAAAAACCCTCCATTTACTGTGAGGGTGCTGAGGCGCTGGCACAGGGTGCCCAGAGAAGCTGTGGCTGCCCCATCCCTGGCAGTGTTCAAGGCCAGGCTGGACACAGGGGCTTGGAGCAAGCTGCTCTAGTGGAAGGTGTCCCTGCCTGTGGCAGGGGTTGGAGCTGCATGAGCTTTAAGGTCCATTCTAGCATAAAACAGTCTGTGTTCTATGATAAATACAAGTGGAACAAACATGGCAGTAAGGCAGGGGTGGCCACATCTTCCTGACCCTATAAACCACATTCCAAAGTCTTCACAAGTTCATCAGCCACAAAAGCTGCCAGACAAGCCTTGGAGATGAAGGTAGTGAACATGGTCTAGAAGCGGATTGCTCATGCAGCATTCACAGGTGCTGCAGTGTGTTCATGCTCAGTGATCCTTCCTGCCAAGGGGAGGTGAGCCAAGTGCCAAGGATGACCAGAGTAAAGGTGGTGTCCTCGTTGGCTGGGATGTCATCCCACCACATCTAAAGTGGGTTGGCAGGGCCATGTGGTGGTAAGAAGGAGCTACCAAGAGTCCCAGGCAAGGTGAGGGGATGAACTGGTCCAGGGTCTGCTTGGGTACTGCAGGAGAAGGACTGGAAACAAGGCTATAACGTAGGTCTGACACTGATCCAAGCCACAGCACCCCAGGCTGGACTACAAATAGGTAGTCCTGCAACACAGCTTAGGTAAGGTGCCCAGGCCTGAACACCTTAAGTAAAGCCTCTGGACTAATGAATGGAGGATGCATAGGTAAATTTGAGGTTGGCCACAGCAATTAAGACCAATTAGTGTGCTCAGGACCCGGGTACAACTAGTTGCAAAATGGAGCAGGAAAAGCTGTGTCTCTATGTTATGTATTTCTAATCTCAGCCCAAGGTCTTTGGTTTGGTCCCACCTCAAGTTTGCCTGTGGCAGAGGATGCAGGAGAAAACACTCAGAGGCAGATGCAAGAGACACTTTCTGCCCTGTCTAAAGCTGCCCTCCCCTGTAGCCTCTCACCTACTGTGCTGGTGAGTGTTTGCTGGATGAAGGTGTGTGGGAATCCTTCGGGCACGTCTGTCTTGTGTCACACACCTTTCCCAAGGTGCTCTTGCTGCTGTGGGTTTGGGTGCTTGGGAAAGCTGCACCACCTCGATGGGGTTTTGAAGGCAGGATGCGTACTGCGGAGATCAGGGGATAACATCACGTTGTTCCTGTCAGCTTGTTATTTTAAACGTTTAATCAGGTGCTAACCATGGGTCTAGAGGACAAGATAAAGCTTGGGGTTTTGGGGTTTTTCCATTTTCGCTGTCTCCTCTGGGGAGCTTTTGTAGCTGGACTGATTCCCTTCTCTGGATGACAAAAGGGCTACTGGTCCTTCATCTTTCCTCTCCAAAACCTTGTGATACAGAGAATGCTTAGTTTTATCATGCCACAGCTCTCTGCGGTTCTCTGGGAGGCATCCCCAAGTCCTGTCTCTACTTGCCTTTGGGAACACACATTCCTCCATCAGCAGAGAAAAGTTGCAGCAGCTGCTCCCACCCTTTCTAATTTAAACCTTCCTCTAAATTGAAGAACATGCCAGTAATGAAGGATTTCCACTGAAATTGGAGAGTTTTGATGAAGTAAGGAAGTAGAGTCAGATCCCAGGCTGGTGGGTTAGCCATCAGCAATGGTTACTGTTGGTGTTAGAGCAGAGATCCTAGGCTGGATGGGAGCATCACTGTGCCAGGCTCCTCCACCTGCAAAGTATGGCTAGCAGAACAATGAACCCTAAAGGAACAGCCTGAAATGGTGTTTCACTGGAAACACTTGATGTAAGAGTGCTGCATCCACCACAGAGATCTTGGAAAACAGCGTGCTGGAAGTGTTCTGTATGCACACAGGGAGAACATCCCCACAAATAGCTGGTATTGAGGGTGAAGACTCAGTGGCTTAGATGACAATGTTCTGCCATGACTCAGCACTGTGCCAACAGCACTGGGGGATCTGATGGGAAAGCCCAGAAGCCTGATGATGGGGTAGGCTGCCAGATGGAATAAAAACAAATTGTGATTTTGACTAGGTCTGATTAAACAAAAACATAAATCAAAACCCCCAAATCCCCCAAACAACAGCCTGACAAAGAAAACAGCCATTTAAAAACCCTGCTGTCAGGACCATGATATTTTTCCTTTGCGATACCAGTTTTGGGACCAAGTTGATTAAACTTGAAGGGAGACTGAGATGAGCTCTTAGACAGAAGCTCTTCCCTGTGAGGGTGCTGAGGCGCTGGCACAGGGTGCCCAGAGAAGCTGTGGCTGCCCCATCCCTGGCAGTGTTCAAGGCCGGGTTGGACACAGGGGCTTGGAGCAAGCTGCTCTAGTGGAAGGGGTTGGAGCTGGAGGAGCTTTAAGGTCCTTTCAACCCAAATCATCCATAATCTTAATATTCTAAGCTGCCGCACTGCCTGTCCTCTCTTACCATCACCTTCCTACCCACCTAAGGGCAAACTCTATGCTTTTTTTCAGGGTTAGGGTGAAGATGTCCTTATCTTTTGCAGGGGGCTGGAGCCGGATGCTCTTTAAGGCCCCTTCCAACCCAGACCATTCCGTGATTCAATGAAATGTATAGAGGCGGCTTCTTGCTATCCTAATGTCATGGGCTGAGGTAGATTTAGGTGCATTCTTTGCCTGTATTCTATTCCCTCGCAGCCCAAGTCTTTAGAGGACTCACCCCAGGTTTCATCAGGATGAGGCAGCACTCCACGAGGCACCTGGCTCCCTACGTCTGTGATCCCCATTGGCACAGGAACCGATCCTTGCAGGAAGGGTTGTTTTTTACCTCAGAAGGAAAACTTTGCCCTTAGATCCTCTTCCCAGCACACTGGGTAATGCAGGTGGATTGGGGTTAGGAAGGGGATGTGGAGAGGAGCCAGAGCCCTGTGAGGGCTGGGGCAATGTCCACACTCCACCATACTCTTTCCTGCAGTGGGACCTGGGGGAGCAGCTCTGTATTTTGGGGGGTTTAACCCATTCTAAGTGTTTATTGTTCCGCGGGTAGTCCAGGACATGACATCTCGCTCCGCTTTCCCTCCTGAGGGAACCGCATTCCAGTCAGCCCTGCAGACCCCCGTGAAGGCGGTGACCAGGGGGGTGAATGCGGACGCCGGGGGAGCTCCCCCCGTTCCCAACAGCACCGCTTTCCCCAGTCTCTACCCATGTGCTGTGCCAGGGCCCGCCTGGGCTCCCTCCCGCCTGCTCCCTGCCGCGGGTCTGAGGGCACCGCGCTGGCTCCCCTCACGGAGCGCGCTGAGGGGCGGGCGGCGCTCGGACCCCGCGGACCCCGCGCTCCCCTCAGGCGGCCACCGGCACCGCCCCTCTCTGCCTTCCCTCTCTCCCCATTGGCTGAGCAGCACGCTCGTCGCCCACGGTTTGTTTGGTCGCGTGGACCTGTCAACCCCAACACGGAGGGGGGGGGGGCGGGGGGGGGGGGAGGATGATGATGAGGAAGGAGGAGGGAAGAGGGAGGAGGGGAGAGGGAGGAAGGCTTCCCCTCCCCCCCCCCCCCCCCCCGGGTCCCACGTGGCAGCGCCCCGATGGGGCGGGCGGGCCGGTGCGAGCACCCCGCCCTCCGCGGTCAGTGCCACCCACCCCCCCCCCCCCCCTCACGGCGGGGGTGGGTCCGCCCCGGGCGGTGGTGGCAGCGGCGGGGGGGGGGGGGGGGGCGATCCGCGCTGAGGGGAGGGAGCGGGCACCGACATCCGGGACCTTGGCTCGCCGCGGCCGGACGGGGCGGGCGGGCGCTGCGCGCAGGTGGGTCCGTGTCCCGGCTCTGTGTGTCCCGTCCCCGCCCCACCGCCGCCCCGTCGCCATCCGCAACCACCACCACCCCCCCCCCCCCCCATAGGCTCCCTGTGTATACCCCGCTGCACCGTCCCGCCCGTCCCGTCCCGCCGCGGCGGCTCCCGCCCCTTTGATTCCGGTGTAGACGGTAAGTTCTTCATTAAATCTATCTTTAAAGACATAATTGGCCCCCCCGCCCGGTCACGCCGTACAGGGGTTGGGAAGGGGAGGAGGGGGGGGGACGGGGCTCGGGGTTCCCCATCTGCCGCCTTCACCGACGGGGACACACGGCGCGTCCCGCCGGTTCCCATCCCATTCCCACCGCGCTCATCTCGCGCCGCAGCGGGGTTGCCGCCGCGTCCCTTCATCCCCCTCCACGCACCGGGACCGGGACCGAAGGGTCGCTGCACAGGCGGGTCCCGGACCTGCGGCAGCATCACGGAGGGGCAGCGCCGCTGTCATCATCACCTTTGGCTTCCAGGTCTGCTATTCCCTGCCCTTCTTTTGTCTTAAATAAGAACTGTTATTATTATTTATTATTTTAAATTATTATCATCAAATTGTATTTATTTTTTGTACATTGTGGTAAAACTTTCCGCTGGAGTTCCTGCTGCCTGCCTTACAGCTGAAGTGCGCTGACTTTCCAGCATCAGCTTTTCCTTCTAATCCAGGACCGGATCCAGGGGGGTGACCCCATCACATCCCATCCCATCCCATCTCTCCTCCACCTTGCGCCGCTGTTTCAGGATCCCCCACCCGTCCCCGGTGCTGGGGACCGCTCGGTGGGTTTCTGTTCGGGTGTTCTGCCTGAGCCCGTGTAAGCTCGGCTGTGGCTGTGTCTTGGGTGGCACCTGGGGCGAGGCGTTGTCCCCGCTGATGCTGAAGAGCTTCACGCTGTATCATCGTGCCACTTAGGTCTTTGCCTGGCGCAAGATCTCCCCCCTGGATAACCCCGCTTCCAGCCTCTCCGGCGGCGGCAGCAGCGAGCCTCGGCCATGCGGTATGTCTGCCGGTTGTCTGCCGGCTGCGGGCGGGAGCGGGGATGGCTGCCCTCAGGATGGGGTGCATGAAGGAGGAGAGGGGCATGGGAGGCTGTCCATGCGCCCCTCATGCGGTGGGAGTGGTGGAAAGGATCCCTAGGATGGGCTCAGCCCGGGTGTGGGAATCGTGGGATGAGCATCCCTGGGACCAGTTCAGTGTGGGGTGAGCATCCCTAGGAGGGCTCAGTGTGGGATGAAGACCCTTGGGATGGGCTTAGCATGGGATGAGCACCCTTGGGACCAGTTCAGTGTGGGGTGAGCACCCCTGGGAGGGCTCAGTGTAGTGTGAGCATCCTCGGGATGGGCTCAGCGTGGGGAGAGCACCTTTGGGATGTGCTCAGTATGGGGCGAGCACCCATGGGACGGGCTCAGTGTGGGATGAGTACCTTTTGGATGCACTCAACATGGGGAAAGCACCCGTGGGACGGGCTCAGCATGGGGTGAGCACCCATGGCACAGGCTCAGCCCCAGTGTGGAGAGCATGGGGCGAGCATCCTCGCCAATGTGGGTGCTGCATGGCCCCCTCCCGCTCTGCCGGCAGCTGTCCTCGCATTCCGAACGTCCCCGCTGTCCCCGCTGCTCACACAGTGCGGCAGGAGGGGGAGCTCTCACCGCACCGGATCGACAGGACGGGAAGCTGTGCGGGACAGGGGTCCCCTGGAGCCTCCTCTGCCCTAGGCAGGGGGAACCCACTTCCTCTGAACCCCCCCTTTCCCCAGCCCTCGCCGCAGCTCCGGCAATGGATTTCCTCCGAGCCCTCCTGCCCATATTGTGCTATTGATCGCTGAGCTGAACTTCCTCCTGAAATCATTAAAGCTTAAAAAATTGATGGCACAATAGAGCCCTTTATTAGCCACATAACTTTTCCGGCTTCTTTTCCCCATTTCTTCTTAAATTATAATTTTATTTATTTATTTATTTATAAAATCAACACAAACGGGAAGAGCCAGAGCTCAGATGTGCGTGCTGTGTCCTCGGGCAGCGTGCCCTCCTCCACCCCAGCTGCCCGTCAGCGCAGACACGCCAGGCTATTTATTAGGAAAAATGGCAAAGAAGCAAATCAATGTGTGTGCAGTGTTTCTCTGTTCTTTTCATCCTAGCCTCCCCTCTTTGCAGGCTGGAGATAGGTCTATTTATTTCCGCTCTTACAAATAAAAACATTTGAATGGGGACTGTAATATTTTATTCCCTGTCGTGCCCATCCTTCGGTCTAACGTCGGCTGAGTTCTTGCTTGATATTAACTTGCAATTTTAGTAACAGTTGAGTTTTCCTGAAGGAAATCCCTCCGGGCTGGCCATTACCGTGTCATTGTATAACACAGCAGCAAGATGGATCACCTGGATGGATCTCCTCCAGCGTGACTTCTCCGAGGGACAGGCTTCAGCTTGTCCAGCCCCTCTCCTGTTGCAGTCCTTGGGGAGGGTTTTATAGCTTCTAGGAAATATTTGCAGTAATGTGTCGTTGTAAGCCTTCCAGTACTGAAAGGGGCTGACAAGAAGGCTGAAGATTGGCTTTGGACAAGGGCCTGCAGGGACAGGCCAAGGGGAATGGCTTTAACCTGCCCGAGGGGAGACTGAGATGAGCTCTTAGGCAGAAGCTGTTCCCTGTGAGGGTGCTGAGGCGCTGGCACAGGGTGCCCAGAGAAGCTGTGGCTGCCCCATCCCTGGCAGTGTTCAAGGCCAGGTTGGACACAGGGGCTTGGAGCAAGCTGCTCTAGTGGAAGGGGTCCCTGCCTGTGGCAGGGGTTGGAACTGGATGAGCTTTATGGTCCCTTCAACACAAACGAGTCTGGGATTCTGTGACTTGCTAGGTGGGACTGATGGCAGCATCCTGCTTCATGCTGCTGGAGTCACATCAACCCCTGTGAGTTCTCTTACAGCAGCGAGATACAAAGTTTTTATTTCTGGGTATTCAGGGAAGTTTTGAGGTGTGTTTAAGTGTGTCTGGATAGAGGAGAAAGGAGGTAAAAAAAATTAACATGTACATTTTTATGTGTGAGTGTGTATGGGTGTAAAATAAATCACACCATTTTTAAGCCAATGTAACCTTTTGCTGAAGGATCCCTTAGTGATGCTGTGCTGGAGCAGAGACTGAAAGTCACGTAGAGGGGACACTGCCTCGCTGCGTGGCCTTGGGCCAGTCATTTGTCTTCTCTGCTGCAGTGTCAGTGTCTCAGGAGCGTTTCCTGCCAGCCCTGTCTCTATGCTGCACACTGTCGTCCTCCTCATTTTCATGTGGCTTTCATTGTTTTTAGGGTGCTGTATCAGGGTGGAAACCCCTAAGTGCAAAGCATTCCCCCCCCCAGTGCTTCATTTGTGGGACAGGAACAGTATGTGCATCCCTCTGATCCCTCTGTGCTCCCCATTTTTCAGAACATGAGGTTCTGGGTTGCTGACAGGTTGCTAGGTTCTGGATAGTGCTGACAGCCCTGCATGCACTCTGTTTGTCATCACTACAGGATGAAAATGATGAAGCTATGAAACAAGAATTGGTCAGCAGGGTTTGTATTATCAGATGACCCCAGGCTGAGTGATGCAGTTGGCACACCTCAGGG